>NC_037344.1:5841818-6490909 GCF_002263795.3 Bos taurus
TTAGAGGCTGTCTCAGGCCATCGGATTCTATGCGAAAGTTCCCGTTCCAACTGAACCGATCCCGGCCACTCACTTGAAGCAGCGAGGGTGCCTGCCCTTGATGCAGTGAGTCCCCTCCTTGTGTACTGTCTTAGTGGCATGACTGATCAAACAAACGTTATGAACAAAGCATTTCACTAGCTCTTCCCAACTTGCAGAAACAGGAACCCTGTTCTCTAGTGGGGATGTTTTGCTCCCAAGGCGTGTGAGCGCTGCCCTTATCATCTGGGCATGGACTCTTGAGAGTCCCTTGGACTGCATGGAGATCCATCCAGTCCATCCTAAAGGAGATCAGTCCTGAATATTCATTGGAAGGACTGATGTTGAAGCTGAAACTCCAATCCTTTGGCCACCTGATGTGAAGAGCTGACTCATTGGAAAACACCCTGATGCTGGGAAAGATTGAGGGCAAGAGGAGAAGGGGATGACAGAGGTTGAGATGGTTGGATGGCATCACCAACTCCATGGAGATGAGTTTGGGTGAACTCTGGGAGTTGATGATGGACAGGGGGGCCTGGTGTGCTGTGGTCCATGGGGTTGTGAAGAGTCGGACACGACTGAACGACTGAACTGTACTGAACTGAACTGAACGTCAGGGGTGATTCCAGGTATGGCTTTTTTAGGCAACGGCATTCATGGCGCGTCTCCCTGATTTTGAAAAGGCTACAGGGTAATATACCATCTATCTAGACATTTAAAAGGCATTTTTAAAATGCCAACTGTCTGTTCGCTGTCTGATTGGGTGAGCTTCTGCACCTCGTTTCCACTTTAACTCTGTAGGGGAGGGCTCAACCACTCTCACAGGGGATAGAGAGTGGAAACTTGCTTATTTTGCACCAAATTCTATGGCAAGAAGATCTGGGCCAGAGAAGCTGAACTATTAGCAACCTGTCTCTAATTTACCTGCATTTAAAGAAACTTACTGTGATCCAATCCATTCCATCAACATTTTTGTTAGTTATATATATTGGAGTATTGATGAATTTTTCATCAGAGCTAGCTAAACCTTTAAAAACTTGAATTTCCACATTTCTAAATGGAAAAATATATATATATATATCAATTAGGCTACTCAGTTTTGAGATTCTAATGAAGCAATGTGTGTATAAGTACATTATAAACCATTGTAGACTTCACAAGTTAATGATTTTTAAATGATTCTTAGATACACTGTTGATGATTTTCCTGTTAATAGTGGGGTAGTCTATCCCCCACCTCCACCCCCCAGAAAAGAAACTGATCACGGACAGCTAAGAGGACTGAGGTTCCAGTATGGTGAGCTCAGAGAAGATTCGGGAAGGGGAGGGGCCCCAGCAGCACAGCCGGGGTGGGGGGTGGTGGGAGGAGGGGGCCCAATGGTGGAAAGGGAGTCACTTGCTGAATGAGGCTCCTACTTCTCAGGTGCAGCGCCTGAACAGTCTCCGGGATGCCTCTTCCTTTCCCGAATACATGTGTGCTTTGCTGTGATATCCCAACATTTGGGACAGGGTGTCCAAGTCCAAACGTTTGGTATCGCCTTATGCTGGGTGAGCGTGGAGCTCTGAGCAGGCTCAGGCTGGATCCACAAAGGTGGCTGCACGTGTGTGTCACTTGCTTATGGGGCTTTTTATTCAGCCATCAGGCTGCCCTTGGAACGCTTACCTCATGAGGAGGAAGAGCTGCTGTGGGTTTAGTAACCGACTGTCCAGGACAACTATGGCCTGAGAAAAAGGCACTTCGCATTCCCAGCAAAGACTTCGGGACCTCCAGGCCCGATGAGTCCCAGGCTGCCCCCATTTTAGCCTGATAACCTCAGACATATAAAGTTTAACAGTTATTTACTAATATTCAGAAATACAAGCTACCCATAGATACGTAAGTAAGAAAAATGCCTCTTCACATAGGGAAGAGAAAACAAGTATGCAAGTAGGGGAATGTGAGGAGCAGGGCCAGGTATTTTAATCAACCGTGTAATCAATAAACATACATTGATTGAACAACCATTTATTCCAAAATATTAATTAGGTATCTCCATGAGTCAGGCCCCAGGCCAGGCACTGGGAATATATCAATGAGTAAGACACAGACCTAATGTAAGGGGCACACAGCATAGTTGGAGAATCAGAGGAGGAAATCAATGATTATAATAAACAAAGATAAGTGCTGTGATGGGAAATTTCAGGAAGCTGTGGGAGCATGAGGAAGGGGCCCCTGACTCAGCTGGGTGGGCAGAGGAAGGCAGAGAAAACTTCCCAGGCCACGTGATGTGCTGAGTTCTGAAGGGGAGAGGCTAGCTGGTCATGGGTGGGAATGGGTGACCATCAGGTTCATGACCCTCTTGGATAAAAAAAAAAACTGACTCACTAGAACCAGAAAGCCAAATGTCAGGTAGAAGAGGTTAGCATGTGTAGAAGGCAGAACTCAGCAGAAGCCATCAGAAAGGAGGGATGTGATACGGGCCTTAGAGTCTAGAGAGATTTATTCAGGTAGACAAAAGAGGGGAAAGCCCTCTTGTACAGATACAAATTTACAGGAGCAAAAAAAGAGAGGGGCGCCTAGGGGTCAGTACATGGAACATTTATTCAATAAATGTTTACTGAAGAGTACACAGCTCTGAAAGGCAAACGAAATAGCATAAGACACGCTTCCACCCTCTAGATCAGGGGTCAGCAAACTGCCTGTAAAGGACCATGTGGTCAATATTTTAGGCTGTGTGGGCCGTGTAGAATTTGTCCATGGACCATGGGGTCCTGACCCTTCTTGGAGCGACTTGCACTGTCAACAGGAATATGAGATGGCTATGTACGTAATTACAATGCAAGATGAAACTCCCTGGGGTCTTAGGGAACTGGGGTCAAGTTGTGGGGGGCTCTGGATGCCAGGCTCAGCATTTGGATGCTATGCTGTGAGAGGCACCACTGGTGGTTTTGAGCAAGAGACAGTCTTTTGGAAGATGAGTCTTGCAAAGGTGCGCAGAATGGATTAAAGTGTAGAGAGCCTGAAGGCAGAGACTCTAGAGCTGTAAGAATCCAATAGCAGTCCTCAAAACATCAAGAGAGGACCTGGGATTCTGCAGTTAGTCGGGAAAATGGAATGGGAGAGTCATTTCACACTGTTCAACCACTGGATAAGAGGACTAGAGGAAATAAAGAAATCAAAGGTATAAGTCCACAGTGACAAATCCAGGTGGCTAAATGATGGCTTTGAATGAACAGATATGAAAAGCTAGAAAAGGAAAGGAATTTAAAGGGGCAGATGTGTGTAGCTTTAATGCGTGCTGCGTGTGAATTGATCGTGAGACAGTCATGTGAAACTGATGGTCTAAAATGCCAGGAGCAGAGCTCAGAGGTGTGGCCACTGTGGATCATCAGTGACGAATCAGCAGTCATAAAGGTTAGGAGAATAGTTAACAGTATGGACTAACGAAGAGAGATTATTATGCCAAGCATTGCCTTAGACTTTTTATTAATACATGTGTTATCTTCTTTAGGGCTTCCCTGATAGCTCAGTTGGTAAAGAATCCACCTGCAATGCAGGAGACCCTGGTTCGATTCCTGGGCTGGGAAGAACTGCTGGAGAAAGGATAGGCTACCCACTCCAGTATTCTTGGGCTTCCCTTGTGGCTCACCTGGTAAAGAATCTGCCGCAATGCAGGAGACCTGGGTTCAATCCCCGGGTTGGGGAGATCCACTGGAGAAGGGAATGGCTACCCACTCCAGTATTCTGGCCTAGAGGATCCCATGGACAGTATAGTCCATGGGGTTGAAAAAAGTCGGACACGACTGAGCGACTTTCACTTTCACTTTAGCTGCTTTAATCGCCCCAACTATACTCAGAGGTATATATTGCTCTCTTCATTTGACAGATGACAAAGCTGAGGCTCAAAGAAGTGATTCACCCAGAGTCACGCAGTTTCTAAGGTGTGAAACCACATTAGTTGATTATGTCTGTCAAGTAAGGCTGTGCTTGTAGCATCAAACGGTACTGCCTCTTGGTCGGGAGTGGGGCTGGGGGTCCTCCCTTGGGTGCAGACACTTAGATGCTTTCCTCCCCATGCGGTTATCCC
Organism: Bos taurus; assembly: GCF_002263795.3. Classification (NCBI taxonomy): domain Eukaryota; kingdom Metazoa; phylum Chordata; class Mammalia; order Artiodactyla; family Bovidae; genus Bos; species Bos taurus. The sequence goes on from NC_037344.1 coordinate 5,845,903, forward strand.
TTATGCATTCTTGAGTTTCCGATGTATATGGGAAAATACCCCCTTTCTTTTCTTTTCTGAATTAACCCAAAACCCAGATGGGCACTGCTCACACACTCATTCATCCACGGCAGATCCTACTTCTCCTTGGACATGAGGCCTGGGGACAGCGAGCGTGGTGTAATCTCCAACCCTTGATTACAGGGTTAGCGTCTAGATCTTGTCCCTTCTCACTTGCTCCATCAGCAGACAGTTGCTAGGACACCTTTCTCATGTCCTTAATGTCTTGGCTCCCAGTGACAGATGGTGAACATGGCCACAATTCCTCTCCTTCCTGTACCCATGACCTTCCTGTGTGACTTTGAAACTTTTTCCATCAAGAGATAGGATATTTCACTGTGGGGATCTGTGTTGACCTTGTGACTTGCTTTGATCACTAGAATGTGATAAAAGTGATATTTTTGCCAGTCCAAGCCCAGGCTTCAAGAGGTCTTGCATGTATCCACTACATCTTTAGAGACCCCTGTCTCTGCTATTTGAACAGCTTGAGTGAGCCTCCTGGATAATGAGAAATCACATGGACGGGAGTTTGATGGCCCCTTTGAGCAAGCCAAGTTCTAAGACAAGTGAGGGAGCCCAGCCAAGATCAGCAAAACCACGACGTACCCAACACACAAACACACCACTGACTGTTTGCCTGAGCAACCTCTGCAGAACCCAGACTAAACTGGTGACTTGCAGAATCTTGAGCTAAACAGATAGCTGCTTTTCTTTTTTTAAACTCCGGATGGAGGAGCCTGGTGGGCTGCAGTCCATGGGGTCGAGAAGTGTTGGACACGACTGAGCGACTTCACTTTCACTTTTCACTTTCATGCATTGGAGAAGGAAATGGCAACCCACTCCAGTGTTCTTGCCTGGAGAATCCCAGGGACAGGGAGCCTGGTGGGCTGCCGTCTATGGGGTCACACAGAGTCGGACAGGACTGAAGTGACTTAGCAGCAGGTTTGGGGGTCTTCTAGCAGTATCTAACTGATATGCTCCCTTTCACACTAAAACTTCGTGATACCTGCATTTGAACAGCTATCAGCTACCATATTTCGCTGCAGAACTTCCTGGATTTAACATATTAATATTTGAGCCTCAAAGAATGGCTTGCTTGTGGTTGCTATGAATTAGCACCACAGAACAGAAGACAGAACCAGGCTAGCTGTATCTCTAACCACAATGACACTCTCCTTCTTAGTTGAAAGGGCTCTAATTAAAAGGCAGGAAAGATCAGATATCTGTAGAGTTCACCACTAAAGGTATCTGAAAACCTGGCTCTCAACATTGCTCTGCTTCTGACTATTCATACATCAGAAGACTAATTAACTATGGCAAGTTGACCACTGAAAACCATTTTCGTAAGGATGACACAATGATGGATGGGTCCATGCTGTTCAATGTCATTGCTAAAAAAGATGTGACGAGTCGAGTCCCAATTACTTAGATGCACACACAATACCGAGGTCTCTTTAATGTCACAGTACCCTATTTCAGCGGCTGATACGTGTCACGTTTCTGTATTTAAGGGCCACATTCACGGGTCAGTGCACACTGAGCTGTGCGTGCGAGGCCTTCTGTGTCTGGCAGCTGGAATGAGACCCAACTCTATCTTGAGGCTTCGGGGCTTTGGATACCAAATGGGAAGTTTTTACAGTATAGAAACCTAGCCGAGAGCAATATTTCCCCATTTCCAACATGGGGAGTGTGTGTGTGTATCCTGCCTGCTGCTGCCCACCCAGGGAGAGCTGCATGTCCTGACTAGCCTTGCCTCATCCATACTCAGTGGCCTTTGTGTCTTTGTTGGGATGTATTTGGATAGAGGTTGGTCTCAGTTGTCACTACACACTTTAGAACAGAATTTGGAAAATGACTCTCAAGAGGTCTTAAATCTAGGGTGGCAGAAAGTTTTCCTGAAGGGTTAGATAAGAAATAATTTAGTCTTTGTAGGCCAAGAGGCAAAAGCAAGGCTATTAACTAGGCATTTATATAACCGTGTAAAATGTGGCCATTCAATAACGTACAAACAAACAAGCAAAAATGTGCGAACTACTCTTAGCTAACCGGCCATAACTAAATAGGCAACTGGATGCATCTGGCCCACAGGCCATGGTTTGCCAAGCATTGCTTTAAATAAGCAAAATTGTTAGGTTTCTCACTAGTGTTATATTTCTGCAAGAAAAAAAATCTCTTAACTGCAGAAACTTTGTCTTAGGTACAGAAAATCTGATCATAGGAAGTTTAAAAAAATTAGTTAATAAGTACAAGTTATTTGCAGTAATATATTATATATTGGGCTTCCCAAGCAGCATTGGTGGTAAAGAACCCACCTACCAATGCAGGAAACCTAAGAGACTCAGCTTTGATCCCTGGGTCAGGAAGATGCCCTGAAGTAGGGCATGACAACCCACTCCAGTGTTCTTGCCTGGGGAATCCCATGGACAGAGGAGCCTGGAGGGCTACAGTCCATGGGGTCGCACAGAGTTGGATATGGCTGAAGTGACTTCATGCACACAAGCATATATATTAGATATATAATATAATGTATATTAATGTACTTATTAACCATCATGTTAATATATAATAGATATGTCAATATAATATATAAATGATATGATAATATATAATTTATTATAATTATATAAAAACATATAATTTGCTATATGTAATAATAAATTATATCTAATAATATATTGATTATTTCTTCCAATTATCATCACAAACCATTTTTTTCCCCTCAAACAAAAGCTAAGGCTCTTATTTGGTTCCTGATGTTGCCAGTAACACACAGCTCACTGAAACCTCCCCTCTCATAAAACCAGGGTGTAGAGCTACTTCCTAAAAATGTAGTAAACACTTTAACTTCGTTATTTAAAGTGGACGGGAGTTTAAGAGTCTCCTATTTTAGTCTCCTGACCTTCTAAATGTCTTTTCTATAAGAACACTGAATACTCTGTGGCACTAACATTTCTAATTTAAAATTTTAATACACTCATACATGATTCAAGAATCAAATCTACACAAAGATAAGTATTCTGAGAAGTCCTGTTCCCAGTCCATTCCCATCTACCCTGTAGAGAATCTGGTGTATGTTTCCAGGGTTTCTTTATGTAAATACAAGTATAAATTCTTATATGTCTCTTTCTATTAATATTATCCAAAAGTAGCTTACTTTATACTCTATTTTGTATCTTGCTTTCTCTCTTCTCCTCCCTCTCTCTCTCTCTTGCATTTATTTTCTACCCTGGAAAATTTTCCACATCAGTACATAGAGATGTGGCATGGATTTAAGGCAATGGAAATTAAGCAGATTTATTCTGTAAATAATTTGTTAATATGTTTTAACTCTATGTAGGTACAAAATCTTAATTTTTCTTAATTGTCTCAAACTCTGCTAACTCAAACTGCTTTTTCTTACTGGAAAAGAGAGTGAAAGTGTTAGTCACTCAGTCATGTCTAACTCTCTGTGACACCATGGACTGTAGCCTGCCAGGCTTCTCTGTCCATGGGATTCTCCAGGCAAGAATGCTGGAGTGGATTGCCATTCTCTTTTCCAGGGGATCTTCTCAGCTCAGGGATCAAACCTGGCATCTCCTGCATTGCAGGCAGATTCTTTACCATCTGAGCCAGAAGCCCTTTTAACAACATTTCAACTTGATTTGGAAACTTGACAATAACTTCTCGTTATTAAAATAGTCACTGGATTTGAGTCCCTAGAGGCTACAGGGGACCAGTTATCTGGTAGTGGGGCCTAGGCATCTATACTCACACTCTTCCCCTTTCCATTGGATGTTGGGGCAAGAACAAGGAACTGGGGGCAGGATTTCTCCTTATGCTGCTGCCATGGAGGAGCCGTAGTCCTTCTCTGGGGTCAATCATTCACTGCATCTGGCTCACTGCTTGTGAGCTCTATGTAGAGAGCTGGTGGCAGCTCTCTTACCAGTGGGGGTCTGTGTTTTTGAAAAGCAAATGATGTTACAGGTGACAGAAAATCCAAGTAAGAGTGGCTTAAGAAAGAAAAGGATAATCAGAAGTCTAAGAGTAGATAGTCCAGGGCTAATACAGTAGCTCCACAATGTTGTCAGTGACTCAAGCTCTTTCTAACTTGCTATTCTGCCATCCTGAGGGTGTGATTTATTTCATTCTCACAAAACAACTGCTGGAGCTCCAGCCATCTCATCTAAGTTCCAAGAAACAAGAAAGAGCAAAAAGAAGAAAGGAGTTTGCCTATAACAGGAAAGCAGAGCCTTCCCAGAAAACCCCAGCAGGCTTCCAGTCATTGGCCAGGCTTGTCTTACTTGAACAATGTGAGCTGCAGGAGAAGCTAGGCAATGTTGTTTTTAGCCAGGTATTGAAGTTTCCAAAAGTATTGAAGTTTTCTTAGCAAGGAGGAAGTTGAGACTAACTCATAGTAGACAAAAAACAGTCTCTACCACATAATTCTTTGCAAGAATCAAGACATTTTCCAGTGAACCACCAGCTTATGACTTTGAAGTATTCCTCCACAAAGGAGGAATATCCACAAATATCCTGAAAATTTGTAACTTACCAGCTTATCCCCACTCTACTGCCCCCACCTCTGGGGACTCCTGACATGTTTAGAGTCTAGAGACCACAGAATGTTCTTGCTCCACTCTCTACCTGGCCACCCAGTCATCTCTCTCTTGCCCCCTCCCCAAGCCCCAGCACTGCCAGCCCTTCTGGAGGCTCAGTCATCAACAAACAATTCAATCAAGAAGGATGGTTTGATGAGCCCAATCTTGAAGCCAAAACACCTAGGAAGGCACTCCTCTCCCCTCTCAAACACTGACCTCCCCTATCTGCCCAGGTCCTCCTGATGGATGGATGGTTGTGGCACAGCTGTGACTGGCCACTATCACTGTGCTTTCCTGAACTTGTCATTGATCTAGAGCCTTTTACTCCCTGTCTTTGGTTTCAGATAAAATTCTAGAGTGACAACATCCCCCTTGGCTCCCAACCTACCCACCAAGGCCTTATGTTAGATTTCTCCAGGCTTCCCATTTGCTCCCCTCACTCTCCCTAATGGCACAGTTCTGAGGTTCACATTCTGTGATATATTGTGATTTATGATGAGAAATATACATCTGGTCTTCATCCTGTTTTCGGCACAAAGCTCCTAAAAGCCTGGGAATTTCCTACGTGATAAAAAAAATAGAGCTGTCTTGATACTCATAGCAAACCCCTTTCAACCACAGGGTAGTTTACCCTATTGAGGTGACTGTGGGACGGCACCTAAGGATGGGGTTGGTTGCCAGGGGAGACAACCTTGTGATTGGAGGATTGGCACTTTCAGTCCCGCCCCACTGACCTCCAAGGAAGGGGAGGAGCTGGAGGTCGAATTGTTGGCCAATGGCCAATGATTTAATCAATCATTCCTATGTAATGAAGCCTCCAGAAAACCCCAAAATTATGGGGTTGAGAGAGCTTCCAGGTTGGTGAACACGTGGAGGTTTGGGGAGAGCAGTCTGCTCTGATGGCAGAGAAGCGCCGAGGCCTTCCCCCACCCCTCACCCTGTCATCTGTCCATCTGGCTCTTCCTGAGTTATTTGTTATTGTTGCTTAGTCATTAACTCGTGTCCTACTCTTTTGCGACCCCACGGACAGTAGCCTGCTAGGCTCCTCATTCCATGGGATTTCCCAGGCAAGAATACCGTTATTACCATTTCCTTCTCTAGGGGATTTTTTGACCCAGGGATCAAACCCCACATCTCCTGCATTAGCAGGCTGATTCTTTACCACTGAGCCACCAGGCCCATCCCTGAGTTATATTCTTTTGTAATAAACTGGTGATCTATTAAGTAAAACATTTCTCTAAATTCTGGGGGCCACTTTAGCAAATTAATCAAACCCAAAGAGGGGATTGTGGGAACCTCCGATTAGCAGCCAGTTGGGGGATCTCCCTGGTGGTCCAGTGGCTAAGACTATGCATTTCCAGTACAGTGGGACTGTGTTTGATCCTTGGACAGGGAACTAAATCCCACGTGTTGCAACTAAGAGTTCAAATGCTGCAACTAAGAGCCAGTGCAGCCAAATAAATAAAAAATAAACAGCCAGTTGGTCAGAAGCACAGGGGACAACCAGGACTCTGAAGGTCGGTGGGAGCAGCTTTGTGGGAGGAGCCCTTAACCTATCGGATCTGACACTTCTGCTTACTTAAGGCAAGGTTGGCAAGCCCACCAGCTACCAGGTGGGTAGCATCAGTATTGAGGTGAAACGTAGGGCACCCAGTTGGTGTCAGAGAATTGCTTGGTGGCATGGAAAAAACTCTATGTATTGGAAACTGAAGCAGAATTGTACCTACTATTCAAATCTTCAAGCCCTGTTGTATTTTTCACAAATATTTATAATGACTGAGGCATCGGACATAAATGCACACACGCGCTGTCTCCGTCAGAAGGATTAGCTGTGTGGTTAAAATCCTGTTAGTTAATGGCTTTGAAACAGTTGTTGGGCTTTGAGGCTCATTGCTTCTAGCCTTCTGAAAACTTGGGGGTAATAAGTTATTATCTAGGGAAATAAAATCATCCATGTCACAGTAAAATATCAAGTTTGTTTTCTCCAGCATCATGCATTTTGTTTAAGGCATAAGGACTGCGGGAGTCCTGAGAGGGCCTTGGGGATGTAAGGCGGGTGCAGTTTTGGCAGGCACAGAGAGCAGCTGCTCAGGGAGCCTTTCCGTCCTCAAAGCCCGCGTCTCCCAGCTCGTTTCCTCATCCTCCGCTGCTGTGTCCCCTCAGTTCCCCCTCTTCAGGGGCCCATCAGCCGTCTGCCTCAGATTCTCCTGCACCATCACAGCCATTTGAGTTCTTCTAATCCTGTGTTCCACGAGTGGACAATGTCTTCAGCTTTGCAGGTTGGATGCCTAGCTATAACTAGAAGGTTCTAGAAAGTGTTCCCAGCCAGACGACTTCATGGAGGCAACTCCATCTATAGACCAGGGAGTTCTGGGGCTGGCCTGGCTGACCCGTCATGGCTCCCAGGGCCCAGAGCCTGGCCCAGTCCGTTTCCACTCTCAGGTGAGAGTGGAGAGAGGAGATTGTGGAGAGAGGACCTGCTCTCCTCTCTGACCCACAGGAACCCTGGAAGTCAAGGCCAGGATCAAAACTCGGGTATTGTCTGTTACCCCCACTAGAAGGTACGCTCTGGGGATGCAGGGCTACATGTTGATTCCTGACTGCAGCCCCAGTGCCTAGGACAAAGCTGTCACACAAAGGCACAGCAAATGTTTGCTAAATGAATGAATGATGGCCCCAGGAGAGACAGCCTTGGGAGAAGGGCGGTGCTGCAGCTGAGCCTGAGCTTGGGCCTGGAGCCCGGCCACACACATCAGCTGGACCGAGTTCAGATCTGACAAGCCCCACTCGGAAGTGGGCACCCGTGGCTGGTCCAGAAGCCTACCAGTTTCCTGGAGCTGGGACCATGCGACTGCGCTCATTAACTGTTCAGTGTGTGCCCCAGAGCCCCACTCAGCTCCCTGCCATGGTGCTACATCCTCTCTGTGTGTTGCGAGATGTCATCACGCTGTACAGTTTCTGGTTCTGGATAAATAGTTCCTCTTGCTTTTTAAAAAGTGAAGATAATTCAGTTCACTGATCAGGCTTCCAGATGAATCTGTTGGGCATTGAAGATGGTTTCATTATTGTACTTTTTTAAAAAGGTGGAAAAAAAGAGACAAGACTGAAAAGAAAGGCTTATGTGGTTTACAGTTGGAGCATTTCTCTTCTGAACCTTTAGAAATTTTCCCTGTGAGGCTTAATACAGCAAAGGCGAAAGTGGAAACTGTGCTTATCTGCGATCTTAGATGCCAGGCGGTCTAATAAATCCAGCCTGGGTTAAGATTAACATTGTCTGAAGCCAGTGCCTCTTGGTCTAATCTATAGTCAAAGGGGTACCCAAACATCTTTTCATGTGGCCCACTGCTGACTTTTTTCCTTTAATTTGCAGAAGTACGACCAAAGGAAAACTTTAAAGCTGATGACGTTGAACTTTATAAGCTGAAAATCACCTCTCTCTGCTGCATGGAGTAAACAGAGATTTGCATGAACTGGCAAAGCATCACCCAGCAGAGACCCAGGGGTCCTTAAGGAAGACTCATTCCAGCCCCTTCAAGAGCATCCCTTCAAGAGCCTCTTGAAATGTCCAGGATGGAATTTGAAAAAATTAAGACAGGTAGCTGTTGACTTAATGGAGGGTAAAATACTTTGAAATAAATTTTCTTAGTATTTAAAACCCTACAGAAGCTTCCTGCTATGGACCGAATTGTGTCTTCCACCCCCAAATTCATACACTGTAATCTGAACCCCCAACATAATGGTGTTAGGAAGTGGGGCCTCTGGGAGGAAACTGGGGTTAGATGAGGTCATGAGGATGAGCCCCCATGTGGGATTAGTGCCCTAATAAGAAGAAACAGCAGAGCATCTTCCCATCGTGCAAGAACATAGCAAGAAAGCAGCCTCAATGTCACCCTCTCACAGAGGCCCCCCCACACCCCATCTAAAATCTCCACGGTCACCCATAGTGTCTGTCTCCTTTTCTGCTTTATTCTCTCCCTAGCATGTATATTTTGTTCTCACTTAATCTGGTTCATTATATACACTCCCCGTCATGCCACGCTGAGCTGAGTCACTTCAGTCATGTCCGACTCTGTGTGACCCCTTGGACTGTAGCCTTCCAGGCTCCTCTGTCCATGGAATTCTCCAGGCAAGAATACCAGAGTGTTTGAACCCACATCTCTTAAGTCTCCTGCATTAGCATGTGGGTTCTTTACCACCAGCACCATCTGGGAAGCCCTCCACCCTCCTTAGTAGATCCTAAACTTCATCAGGATTTGCAGAACCTGCAAGCCAGGGTAGGGCCCTGGCTGCTGCTGCTGCTAAGTCGCTTCAGTCGTGTCCGACTCTGTGCGACCCCATAGATGGCAGCCCACCAGGCTCCCCTGTCCCTGGGACTCTCCAGGCAAGAACACTGGAGTGGCTTGCCATTTCCTTCTCCAGTGCATGAAAGTGAAAAGTGAAGTCGCTCAGTCGTGTCCGACTCTTAGCGACCCCATGGACTGCAGCCCACCAGGCTCCTCCATCCATGGGATTTTCCAGGCAAGAGTACTGGAGTGGGGTGCCACTGCCTTCTCCAGGGGAAGGCCCCTACCAGAACCCAACCATGCTGGCATCCCGATCTTGGACTTCCAGGCTCCAGAACTGTGAGAAATCAGTGTCTGTGGTTTAAGGCCCCCCACCATATCTACGGTATTTCATTGTAGCAGAGAGCTGACCAGACACTCATTTCACAGACTCCGAAAGACCTCCCTCCTCAGCCTCCCGCTCCTTCCCTCTGTCCCAGCCCATCAGCCCCCAGCACACTCCAGGCTTACTCCTATCGCAGGGCCTCAGCACTGGCTGTTCCCTCACCTGGAGTGCTGTCCTCCGGGTGCCCATGTGGCCTGGGTGACTCCCTAACATCCCTCAGGTCTTTATCCAACATCATCCCCTCACTCCATCTAAAACAGCCACAGTCACCCACAGTGTCTGTCTCCTTTTCTGCCTTATTCTCTCCCTAGCATGTATACTTTTTCTCACTTGATCTTGTTCGTTATCTGTCCTCCCTAGTAGCTCCTAATTTTCATAGGGTTTGCATTTTTTGTGTGTTTACTGCTATATCCCTGACACCTAGAATATGCCTGGTACCTAATAAGCTCTTGATTATTGTTTTTATTGAATGAATGAACATGTGAATGAATCAGTGAACGAACTTAACTAATGCAAAACTTACCTAAATCTGAGATCTAAACATATCTGTACACGTTGTACTATCTTCACTGTGTTGGCAAAGTGTTTCCTCTCCTCCTTCCAGACTTTCTACAGGGTTCCACGACTTCTTCCAGGTTGCTGGTCATCAAATGCACCAGATGGGAAACTAAACTCTCAACAACTCAGGGTGAGAAGGCCCAAGAAGAAGATGGGCCTGGATGATTGAGAGGGTGGGGAAAATACAGAGCAAGAAGCATTCAAGGTACAGAGTCCTCAGCCCTCCCAGGCATCCAGACAGGATCTGGGCACAGCAGCAAGAAATCCTGATGTCACTCAGACGCTCAGGCAGGCTGTGGTCCTAATGCCACAAAATCTGTCTGCATTTGAGAGGACCATAGCCCGGGGGTCAAGCATGGAATTCAGTCTCTAGGAGGTTAGTGACCAGAAGGATGGAAGGTATCAAGACCTTAGCTACGCAGTCCTGGAAGTATAGGAACAGAGAAGATATCAAGACCTCCAAAGTGATCCATCCTAGGCCTAGGGGACATGTCACTCTGCGGGGAGGGAAACTCAGAGGGTCTCAGGCCTACACTAGGGAAGCTTGGCTCTGGCTGCAGTGAAGAGCCTGGAGGGAGGGGCAGGCGCAGCTGTCCTAACTGGTGAGTGAGGTGTAACCTAACTGGTTGCCCCACCGGTTAGAGTGAGAGGTGACGGCTTGCTCAGGTTGCTCGTGGTTGCTCAGGAAGTAAAATCAGCCTGAGCTTAAGGGATGCAGACGCCGCACAGATGTAGCTGGAAGGAGCTGGGAAAGGCCGAGGAGGGAGCATGAGCCAGGGCCACAGACAGCCCTCTGATCGCTCTAATATTTTTATCATCTTGTCTCTAAGGGAGGCTTGAGGAATTGCATTTCCTCTCTCAAGAGTTGCTTCCTAACAGCACTCTCATCTGTTCACTTTCTTCTCCACTTCGAGTGCCCTGTTGCATCTGGTAGATGAATTTAAATTCACTATTTTAAACACAGTTGCTTTAATGAAAACTTATCCAAGGTCCAGAGGACTTACCCACTCCCCAGAGTCAAAGCTAACATTCCATTCAGAGCTCAAGCTGCTGCTGGTGGTGGATTAATTAATTCTGTCTTTAAAAGGGGAAAGAAAAACCCTCGTCTGTGCTTCAGAACCACGATAAACTACTTCTTTATTTTTTGTCAGTTTTATCAACTTTTTTTTTCCTAAAGAGCTGGGCTCAGCTTTATTGGATTTTTTTCTGTGCCCTTTCAAGTAAAAAGAACTTTTATTAACACTGTTTCTTGCCTGTTAAGAACCCAGCTTCTGAATAGAATCTTCCTGGAAACCCTGAATGATGGATAGCACCCAGGGCTGTCCTGGGTTTGCAATTGGCTGCCTTAGCTGGGGAGCCTGTTTCCACCAGGCCTGCAGAGACCCCCACACTGATTAAGGAAAAAATGTTTGAAAAGTGAGTGGCAAAGGACAGAAGAGAAAACAGTTCCCAGGGCTCTGCTTCTTTCGTATAACTTCATGCTGCACTGTTTGAGTCTGTTTCTTAACTTGGGATCCATCAAAAGAACCGACTGCTTTAATCATATTCATGCTATAGCTTCTGGATGTCCTGCTCCGAGGACTGCATCCAGGGCACCGTTGGTCCAAGGAAGGCCAAGACGCTCAGACATCCAGTGGGTCTCATCACATGCTCTCTCTCCCTGCCTGCCTCCTTGTCTCCCTGGAAGGAGCGCTCTGCCCTTAACTTCAAGAAAGGAAAATCAAACCCTGGACTGCTCATTACTTTTCTTGAGTAGAGCCTGGACTTTCGATAATTCTCAAGCCAGGTCCCAGAACAGTGGCTCCTGCCCCTCCCAGGTCCCTTTCCTGCAGCCAGAGCCAAACTGCCATAGTGCAGACCTGACCTGAGTCCTTCTAACCCCTCCATGATGTGTTCTTAGGTCCTTGGATGGCTCACTTTGGAGGTTTTGGATTTCTTATCTGTCCCTACTCTTCTAAGGCTGTATATCTAAGGTGTTGATGCCTTCTGTTGTTCTGGTCAGTTTCTCCCCTTGAATTCTGCCTTTGATCCCCTCCTGCCCCCTCCCACCCACCACCAACACACACACACACACACACACACACACGCACACACACACACACACCATGCTTCTGGTATTCTTGAAGCATCGGGCTCATCACCACCCTTGACCTTGCCATGTGGATAGCTGGACTTGGCGCACATTTCCAAGTGCATTTCTGCAACACTGTCCTTTCCCTGAATCTCGACAGGAAGAAGGCCTGAGCAGCGCAGGCTGGCACCTACTCTCTCCTTCCTGCCAGTCTGCTCGGTCCCTGTGGCGGCACCTGCTGGGAACAGTACTTAACTTCCTAAGAGAGGTTCCTGCTACTCAGCCTCCTGGGATGGAATCTTCCTTCTCTTTATTTTTTCTGAGCAAACCGAAGCCAATTCCAGCCACCGTATCTCTGTTGCAACTTTGCACGGCTGTTCAAGGTGGATTTTATGGTTATTCACAGCAGAGAATGCCCCCAGATCCTTTTTCCCTCCCATCCTCCAAAGAGCCAAGCTTGACAAAATAATTCTGCACAACTCCGGCCCATGCTCCTACCAGGGGGAAGAGCATCAGCAGCTCAGAGATAATACAATAAAAACTACCAGCTTGTTTTCTCACTGGTAGCCTTGTAGCTAAGTGCTAATGGTGTCTTCTGCTGAATTGATTAGGTCTATTGGCTGGCTTGCTAATACCCGGGCTGTTCTGCAATTAGGGGATGCCTGCTGCTTTTCTGTCTTTCTACCTAATCATTACAGAGCTCCTAAGTCAAGGTGAGACATTTCTCCCCACTCTTCTATTTGGAGATGAAGAAACAAGGGCACTTCACAGGAAAAAAAAAATCCAGGGCAGAAACAAGCCAATGACTTTCTGAGGTTTGCTCGGGCACTGTACCCACAGCCCTCTGCCACCAGGTCACTTTCATCAATTATACCAGGCAGGCCAGGCATCCTGCCCCTGCTGAGACTCCACAGAGCACCTTGGATCTCACCACAGGGGGGACCAGGTCCCCGCCCTCAAGACTGGCCTGGGGACCTTAGAGGTGTGAAAACTGTGCCAAATAAACTGAGTCCTTCAGATCTTTTCTAGGAGAGTTTGAACTCAGAATCCACAGAGAGAGGCTTGGTTTTCCACAAGAGCTGCAGAAATTGAGGAAGCAGGGACAGCTTCACTGAGGATGGTAAAGGCGAAGAATTAGAGCTCGGGGCCCGCCTGCTGCTTCTGTGGCTACATAGTAAACGAGCTGCCACGGGGGTGAAGTTCTGGAATGTTCTTACAGTTACATTGTGGGCCCTTCCTAAGCAGCCTCAGGGCCATTTGAAGTTTCTGTCTTCCTTATTTTCTCCTGAATCCCCACAGCCTGCCCTCTTAACTAAAGAGAAACCCACCATGGCAATGTGAAAGAATCCAGCAAACATATCCACCACATTAACACTAAAAATATTCAAATGTTGGTGTTTTGTTTCCTAATAGATTTATATGAGAGCTGGGGAAGACATCTTACAATTTGTATTATGGCTTGTACTTTTAAAATATGTAGGGCCAAATTTCATCAGCCTTCCTGAATTAAATCAAAATTGAATGAGTTACTATAGTTAATGTATGGGGAAGCAGCTGGTGCAGTGTCTGGAAGTGAGTAGGAGTCCAATGAACTTAAAGTTCTAATTTGGATATGGAAACTTATGACTGACACATGACAGGCAAGATTTGGGTCAGAGTTTTGGCAAGGGATAAGGTGGAAATGTTCCCTGAACAGCACCTGGCCTGAGGCTCAGCCTGTGGGGGTGAGCACTGCCTCCAGGATGCTTTTAGACACGGAACAGAGGACTCTGCACCAGGACATTCAGAAGAGCCAAGGAACCAGGTTCTCGGTCTTCAGACAAGATTCTTCTTTAAGCTCTGCTAGGCCTTCTCTAGGGCAGGATTGAAGCTCAAGCAGGGAAGTGTGTGATGGAGACAGAAACAGGGAATATTCAGCAAGCCTGGAGCCTAGTCCAAATCATTGCAAACAATAATAATAACAGTAATAAAGCCTAGGAGCTAGAGCTGGAGGGAGTATAAAGGGCTGTATCATGTCCCTGTAAAATTCATATGTGAAATCTCAACCCCAGTACTTGAGGATGTGCCCATATATGGAGATCAGGTCATTAGAGAAGAGATTAAGTTAAAATGAGGCCATTAGGATGGATGGGCCCTAATCCAACGCGACTGGGGCGCTTACGGCAGGAAGAGGAAAGACACCAGGGGTGCAAGCAGAGAGGGGTCACTCGGGAAGAGAGAGACGGAGGCCACCTGCAGCACACAGGGAGGCCGCAGAGCAAAGCAGCCCCGCCAGCACCGTGATCGGGCGCTTTCAGCCTCCAGAACTGTGAGAAAACTGATTTCCGTGGTTTAAGTGACCCAGTCTGTAGAATCTTGTTACGGAAGCCTGAGCTGACTAATACAGAAAGGGAGCAAGAAATGAGTGAGACTGGGATGAGCTAGGCCAGCGCTGACTCTGATGGGAATGGCAACTCAGACTAGGTTTTCTCAATCTGCTCTCATTTCCATTAGTTCGAAATCAGCAATTAACCAGTGCAGAGGCTGCCCCCGAGCCATGCAAACACATATGGGGCAGAACCCAGGCCCTTCCCTGACTCCTCAGAGTTTATTGGCTTTCCCAAATCCAGGAGACGAGCATGGCAACCCACTCCAGGATTCTTGCCTGGAGAATTCCACGGACAGAGGAGCCTGGCGGGCTGCAGTCCATGGGGTCACAAAGAGTCGGACACGACTGAGCGACTAAGCACAGCACAGCACAGCACAGCACCTTGTTGATTGAAGCACTATTCACAATAGCCAAGACACAGAAGCAACCTAAGTGGCCATTGGCAGAGGAATGGATAAAGATATGGTACATATATGCAACAAAATATTACTCAGCCATGAAAAGAATGAAATAATTCTGTTTGTAACACCATGGATGAACCTAGAGATTAGTATACTAAGTGAAGTAAGTCAGAAAGAGAAAGACAAATACCATATGATATCACATATGTGGAATCTAAGCTACAACACAAATGAACTTATCAATGAAACAGACTCAAAGACACAGAGAACAAGGCTGGTTGCCAGGGAGAAGGGGTACGGGGGGGAGGGATAGAGTGGAAGTTTGGGATTAGCAGATGCAAGCTAGTATGTGTAAGGTGGATAAACAACAAGGTCCTAATGTACAGCACAGGGAATTATACTCAGTATCCTGTGACAGATTGTAATGGAAAAGAATATGAAAAAGAGTGCCTTAATATGTATATGCATAACTGAATCACTGTGCTGTACACCAGAAATTAACACATTGTAACTCAACGGTACTTCAATGTAATGCTTTTTAAAAAACTGAGGTGCTGAGAGATCAAACCACTTTCTCAAAATCACAGAACAGTACAGTTGGCCCTGAATATCCCAGAGTTCAGCACCTGTGGATTCGACCCACTGCTGCAGTGAGGAGGCAGGGGGGTGGTGGAAGCCCAGCGTCTCCCCCACAGCACCGCGGCGCCCAGCAAGTTGCCCAGAGCTGCCCGCGTGGTGTGGTGCCCCTCTAACAGCCTTAGCACGCCCGGCGTGGGCCAGTGTTAGAACATGAGTAGCGTTGCTTTACTTATGATTCTCTTTTTCAATCATCCCAATTATATAGCTCTGGTGCTTTGCTTTCTTTTGTTTCATCTCACACCCTGCATACAGTCCTCTGGGAAATCTTGCTGGAACCAGACCCAGTGATTCATCTGCAGGCTCAGTCTCTCCTCTGCTGCCATCGTGGTCTGAGAGTCACCCTCACTGTATTTCTGCACTTCCTGGATTCCTGCCGCAGGACTTCTTGCTCTGCTACAGTCACAGACTGACCCAAAACTGAATGTATCCCAAGAGCCCAGAACACTGCCTGCTGCATAGTTGCTGCTGCTGCTAAGTCGCTTCAGTCGTGTCCGACTCTGTGCGACCCCATAGACGGCAGCCCACCAGGCTCCTCCGTCCCTGGGATTCTCCAGGCAAGAACACTGGAGTGGATTGCCATTTCCTTCTCCAGTGCATGAAAGTGAAAAGTGAAAGCGAAGTCGCTCAGTCGTGTCCGACTCTTAGTGACCCCATGGACTGCAGCCTACCAGGCTCCTCTGCCCATGGGATTTTCCAGGCAAGAGTACTGGAGTGGGGTGCCATTGCCTTGGTGCTTGCTAAACCCTGGTTGAAGGGATGGATGGCTTTGGAGCTGACAGGACCCCAGAGTCTTTGTGCTCCTCTCTCCTCAGGCCCCTCAGGGCACAGCTGCCACCCCCCAGCCCCAGGTCCACTTCTGGGGCAGAATTCAGGCGTGACTCCTCTGTTTCTGTCCTTCCAGCCCCCTCTCTGAGAAGGGACCTCTGTGCTCTGTCCATGCCACCGTGTGCTATCCGAGCCCTTCGATTCTGTTACAAATGCAACATGTCTCACACCCATGTCAGGACAGCTCTGGTCCTCTCCCTCCTACGCAGAATGCAGACTTGAGGCTTCTGAACCTCCCGCCAAGAGACAACAGCACACCGCAAACCCCGGCAGGCATGTATAAACAGAATCCTGCCTACACTTTTCTTCGTAGTCAGAATTGGCTGACAGGGAACATCGTTGGTCCAGCATAGCCTGAAAACTGCATGTGGGTTAAGGCTCAGAAGAAGATGAGCAATTAGTTCCCCCACGGACAGAGACACTTAATTTCGAAGGCTTACTATTTATTATGCTACGTTTTGTTTTGGGCCCTTGGTAAATTGTTTGCATTTAACACGTTTTCGACTCTCCCAAGCCTCATATTTCATGCTGAAAAAGTCAAGGAAGTCAAAGCAACGCCTTTGATCAAAGTGGAATGTTTTAATTAAATATCCATAAAATTCTGTAGGAAACAAGCCCACCCCAAAACACAAGACTGTTCTCACCGCTCTTCTCAGTTCTCGGCATCGGTCCTGTGCCGTCTCTCCTGCGGTGTGTGCACGCACTAAGCCCTGTGCTGTCCTCTTCACTCAGGGACCTGGGGCAGCCACTGCTGAGCCCAGGGCATCACTAGGTCACCCTGGGAGCCTTCAAAAAAGCAAAAGAGCTCCAGAAAACACCTCTTTCTGTTTTATTGACTATGCCAAAGCCTTTGACAGTATGGGTCACAATAAACTGTGGAAAATTCTGAAACAGATGGAAATACCAAACCACCTGACCTGCCTCCTGAGAAATCTGTAAGCAGGTCAGGAACCAACACTTAGAACTGGACATGGAACAACAGACTGGTTCCAAATAGGAAAAGGAGTACATCAAGGCTGTATATTGTCAGCCTGCTTATTTAACTTATATGCAGAGTACATCATGAGAAATGCTAGGCTGGAGGAAGCACAAGCTGGAATCAAGATTGCCGGGAGAAACATAAATAACCTCAGATATGCAGAGGACACCTCTCTTATGGCAGAAAGTGAAGAAGAACTAAAGAGCCTCTTGATGAAAGTGAAAGAGGAGAGTGAAAAAGTTGGCTTAAAGATCAACATTCAGAAAACTAAGATCATGGCATCTGGTCCCATCACTTTATGGCAAATAGATGGGGAAAAAGTGGCTGACTTTATTTTGGGGGGCTTCAAAATCACTGCAGATGGTGACTGCAGCCATGAAATTAAAAGACACTTACTCCTTGGAAGGAAAGTTATGACTAACCTGGACAGCATATTCAAAAGCAGAGACATTACTTTCCCAACAAAGCACCATCTAGTCAAAGCTATGGTTTTTCCAGTAGTCATGTATGGGATGTGAGAGTTGGACTATAAAGAAAGCTGAGCGCCAAAGAATTGATGCTTTGAACTGTGGTGTTGGAGAAGATTCTTGAGAGTTCCTTGGACTGCAAGGATGTCCAACCAGTCCATCCTAAAGGAGATTAGTCCTGAGTGTTTATTGGAAGGACTGATGCTGAAGCTAAAACTCCAATACTTTGGCCACCTAATGTGAAGAGCAGACTCATTTGAAAAGACCCTGATATTGGGAAAGATTGAGGCCAGGAGGAGAAGGAGATGACAGAGGATGAAATGGTTGGATGGCATCACTGACTTAATGGACATGAGTTTGGGTAAACTCCAGGAGTTGGTGATGGACAGGGAGGTCTGGCGTGCTGCAGTCCATGGGGTCGCAAAGAGTCGGACACAACTGAGCAACTGAACTGAAATGAACTGAACTGGGAGCTTTCCATGAATGAGGAGAATCTGGAAGCTCTAATTCCATGTACAAGTGACCAGGCCTGGGATCTTCTCCCTGGAGAAGCTCCCTAGGTGCTGCTGGTAGGATCACGAGCCTTAGAGATTTATTTCCAGAAAGCTGAGCAAAGCACCACTTCACACGCAGTGGTGTCCACTCCAAACTATGCAGTCACTTGGAGAGAAAGAAGAGAACCACATTACTGATACTGGTACTAAGTGCTTGATATGGAAGCACCAGAAGAATAAGGACTTTGTTGGTCAAGTTCTCAATCGATCTCTAACTTTTTGCATGGTCCTGAGGAGACAGTGAATGAAAAGTCACTGAGAAGTGAACCTACTCTAGCTCATGTCTATAGCATTCATTTAACCTATCCCTTACAAAACCCAAGTGAAGCAGGTACTCTCTTTTCAAAAATTATTTATTTTTAATTGGAGGCTAATTGCTTTACAATGGTGTCTTGTTTTCTGCTCTACAATAACATGAATGAGTCATATGTATACATATACCCCCTCCTTCTTGAGCTTCCCTACCACTCCCCCCATGCCACCCCTCTAGGTCATCACAGAGCTCCCTTTGTCACACAGCAGCTTCCCACTAGCTAGCTATTTTACACATGGTAAAGAATCCACCTGCGAGGCAGGACATGCGGGTTCCAACCCTGGGTCAGGAAGATGCCCTAAAGAACTAAATGGCAACCCCCTCCAGTATTCTTGCCTGGGAAATCCTTTGGACAGAGGAGCCTGGCAGACTACAGTCCATGGGGGTCTGAAAAGTGTCAGAAACGACTCAGCAACTAAATAACAACAAAGTATACATGTCAATGCTACACTCTCCATTCATTCCTCCAGCTCTTCCCCCACTGTGGCAAGCCCGTCCTCTGCATCCGCGTCTCTATTCCTGCCCTGCAAATGGGTTCATCAGTACCATTTTTCTAGACTCCATATACATTCATTAATATACAATATGTGTCTTTCTCTTTCTGACTTACTTCACTCTGTATAACAGGCTCTAGGTTCATCCATCTGAGTTCGACGGACTCAGATTCATTCCTTTTTATGGCTGAGTAATATTCCATTGTGTATATGTACCACAACTTCTTTATCTGTTCACCTGTCAACAGACATCTAGGTTGCTTCCATGTTCTAGCTATCATAAATAGTGTGAAGCAGATATTTTCAACTTTGCTTTACAGATGGGTGTATGCACTGACATTCTGAGAAGTTAAATAAGTTCCTCAATTTGCCGAGAAGTGTCTTAGAAAAGACTAGAGTTCAGATCTGCTTGGAACCAAGGGCCTGCCTGTGGCACACTCCTGCAGAATGGCTGGAGGGCCAGTCATGGCAGGTTCCAACTGGGCCAGTGATTGCCTTTCCAGGTTCTATCTTGCTGCAGTAAGCAAAGGCCTCCGCCTGCCAGCCCTCCTCTGCCCATCCCCTCCTGGCCCATCCTGACTCCATCTGCATCAGAAGGTGGTTTTTGGAATATGTCACAATGCCCTGAGTCAGAACCCCATGGTACCAGGGCAGCTCCAATCATGCACATGTTTACAGAGCTGGACTCTCCCCATCCTGTCTGTTTTCTTCCCAGGCCCAGGGAGGAAGGACCTGTGTATAGGATCCAACTTCTCCCGGGCCCATCCCTGGAATTTTTGTCTCCTTTAGCTGAATCCCCTGACAACTAACCTGCTGCTGCTGCTGCTGCTAAGTCACTTCAGTTGTGTCCAACTCTGTGTGACCCCATGGACAACCAGCCTAGCCCTTGTTATTCCCTTTCCTGAGCTCTCCAGCCCATGTCCATGCCCCTCTCTAGCCATTTCTTCCCTATCAGATTCCATGCATGTGCCGACCTCATTGGGTTTCCCTTGGTTTGCAGTCCTAGATATCCAGGTGGTCTTCTGGCTTGAAGAATTGTTCCATCCCCCAGACATCTCCCAGCATGATCTAGGAAAGCACACGTTAAGCTTTGTTTTAAACCTCTGAAGGGGTCCCTATCACCTACTGATTGGAGTCCCAGCTCCTCAGAAGGTTACATCCCCCCTTCCATGACCTGGCTCCTACCTGTTTCTCTGGTCCCATTTCTGGCAACTCTAGTCACACAGAACAAGCCATGCTGCTTCCACATGTTTTTGATGTTCCTGCTTTTCACTCTGTCTAGACGGGCCTCCCCAACATTCGACTCATCCTCCAAACTTCAGTTCACCTTCTGCAGAAAGTTTCCCCTCAGTCCCCATCTCAGCTTGAATATCTCTCCTTCATGCCCTCGGAGCAACCTCAGCAGATTTTGTTGACATCAGCTTGTAAATTCCCCAAGGGCAGGGCCAAGTTTTATTCACAGCTGAGCCTAGCACCACGCCGGCCACAGAATTAACATTCAAAAATGTATGGACCTGACGGCACTGAAGCCTGGTGGGAAGCCAACCACTTACTGGGGAGCCCAGCTTCCCTCCTGCCTGCCTGACCATCAGGATCCTAGTCTTCTGGAGACTTCCAGCCACCCACTCACCAAATCAGTATATCAGGTGTCAAAGCCAATCAGGCTGGTGCGTCTCCTTGCACGTAGAGCATAGACCAAAGGTTTACGTTCTGTGGCAGTTCCTGGCAAGGGTTCACTCCCAGCCTTTCCTCCCGATCAGTTCCTGCCCGTAAAACAAGCCCAGCACGACTCCGTGCCACATCCTCCACTCGGGCCAGGAAGGTGGCACCTCTGGCCAGAGTCACACATCTAGCAAGCAAGCGGCACTGCTCTCACAGGACCAAAAAGCAGTGCCGGTGGTTCTATGTGCTCTCTGCATGAACAACAACTTTAGTACAGATTTTACCTCCTGAGAGGAGATCAGAAGTCTCATTTACATACATGAGTGGTACCACATTAATATGGCATCTCGCTGGATAAGTAGGTTCCGACGTTCTCGCGTCACAGAAATAAAAGCTCTAAAGGTACCCCTAAAGCTCCAAGCCCCTGACAGCACCGTCGCTCCTGTGCCCTGATGCCAAGGAGGAGGATGCTCGCGATGGAGAGGGTTTCCTTGCAGCTGCGCAGCTCACTCTCCTCCCACCCTGCCGTCTCAGCCATAAAGGCACATTGCATTTTCAGGGCTTGTCTGATCCTATTTCTTTGTAAATTGGATTAAGCTCTTTACTGTGTATTACTGATATTAAAAAAGAATGAATTCACATCTTGCAAGCACAGCAAAAAAACAATTGCTCCCATGGCAAAGAAGTCATTGGCCAGTATCCACAAGAACCCAGTTTTAACTTTCAAGCCCAGTCAGCAGGCAGAGATGCTAGCTGATGGCAGGTTGGCCCCAGGCGACGTTGTGAGCTGGGTAACGTGAGCTGTCAGCGTCTCAGGTCTCTATCTTTTCCTCTCTTGTCTCCCCATCATCTTTCAGTACCTCTTTGACTCAAACACTCCATCCTCTTCCTTCCAGGCCTCTCTGTGTCTCCTGGAGAAGAGCCTGGACGTGGCGGTTAGGTATGGAAGTGGCATGACTGGGTGATATGGTCTGTGAAGTCCTGTACAAGAATTTACAGCAGCACCTGTGTGAGAATCATCTCTACACTTTGCAAGTCCTCTTGTCTCGGCGGCATAGAGGCTTTTCTTTAGGTTGCATCCCCACCCCTCTCAACTCTCAGTCTCGCTGCATTTTGGAAGATGATCTTGGTGGTAGAGAATAGAAAAAAATAAAGGATGAAGACATGACGTTTAAATTTTCCAGGCTCCAGGGGAGCAATGATTAGGGATAGAGCCTCGATAGGAGTCAGGGGTAGCTTTCGGCTCTCCTCAAGTTGCCAGAAGGCAGGAACTCCAAACCTTTTGAGAATTGTTAATGAATGGGATCAATAAAAGGGTGAAAGGAGGATGGGCTACTTGGGTATGGCCTTCCCATAATCTAAATGTCCATATGAGAGGAATGATTAAATAGTATGCATCGATCAACAGAGTAAGTTAGATCTGTAAGTACTGACATGGAAAATTCTCCATTGAAAAGAGCAAGTCACTGAATAATGTAGGTAGTATGAAGGATCCCATTAATATATGCATGTACCTACTCATTTAGCCAGGTCTATATGTAAAATATGTACATGATAATACGTGGAAAAGATGGGGATAGATTCCTACCAAACTCTCAACAGGGCTGATGGATGAGAAGGGAGTGAAATCATGGGAAGAGGGGGTTAAGGGGGTTTTCATTGTTTATTCTGTTTACTTCTGTGGGCTTCCCTGGTGGCTCAGAGGGTAAAGCATCTGCCCACAAAGTGGGATACCTGGGTTCAATCCCCAGGTCGGGAAGATCCCCTGGAGAAGGAAATGGCAACCCACTCCAGTACTCTTGCCTGAAAAATGCCATGGACAGAGGAGCCTGGCAGGCTACAGACCATGGGGTCGCAAAGAGTCAGATACGACTGAGCGCCTTCACTTCTGTTTACTTCTCTACTGATTGCTTTCGGTTTACAAGGAACATGCATTAATTTTGTAATTCTTTTTTTTTTTTTTTTTTGCAAAAACACAAAGATATTCCCCCATCAAGATTATGGTCCCCAAATAGTCAGGCAGTTTGCATTGTGGCACAGTGGTCGGTGCCCCAGGCTGGTGACTAGGGATGCGGGAGGCTCAGGTAAGTTGAGCACTTGCCTGTAACATCTGTGCCTCCACTGTGCCCACAGGAAGGGCTCCCTATGCTGAATCTGGAGAGAAAATTCCAGCTAAGCCCCCAAGGACTTGCCGGTACTGTATCTGCCTGAAATTCCATACTCCAACTGTTCCTCCTAATAGAATTCACCCTGAGAGCCAAGGAATGAAAATATTTTGCACGTCCTGCTGTGGCACCTGGATAAACACACACATTTGCATAGTTACTTGACTAAGGATCTTGCTTTAAGATTGTTTTTTCAAGGAGCAGGAGAGGGAGGTTATCACAGAAATTGTAATTTCACTTAAAATGCTGTGGGTTTTTCATCAAATGTGCAGAAAATGCCAATCTTACAGCATGTGTCTATTTCTCCCCCGTATCCAGTGCTGGTGGAAATTCTGACTGCCGGCCCTCAAGTGTGTACCTGTCAATCTTGCCACCCACACCATCCCTCCACCTCAGCTCTCCCTGCCTGCTGTCTCTGGGCTGAGTCTGAAGTTTCTGCTTCTCCATGAAGAATTGGCCTGAGCTATGGAAGGACCAGTCTCTGCTCACCTCCAGCTTCTGAGTTGCAAGTGGGATGGGCTTCTCAACCCCCGAGTGAAATACTTTCTGAAAGGTTCTGTACATCCCTCCAGAAACCAGGGCAGGCACCCTATTGTTTCTCCTCAAAGTCCTGGGAAGCCACAGGCTACAAACAGGACAGAGCCTTGGCAGAGCCTTGCTCCAGGCAGTCTGGAGACCGATAGTAAGGGTCATTGCAATGGGTACCCAAAGAAGGCAGAGAGCAAGGTTTGCCTGGCTGCAGGCAGTAAGAGTGAGAATTGTCTGTAGAGATTTTATACTAATAGAACCAGCTAAAAGTTGGGCCTGCTTTGTATTATCATAGGGCTTCCCCAATGGCTCAGTGGCCAAAGAATCCACCTGCAATGCAAGAGAGGTGGGAAACTTGGGCTTGACCCCTGGGTCAGGGAGATCTCCTGGAGAAGGGGATGACTACCCACTCCAGTTTTCTTGCCTGGAGAACCCCATGGACAGGGAAGACTGGCGGGCTACAGTCCATAGGGTTGCAAAGCATCGGACTCGACTGAACAACTTGGCACACACATATTATCATCATCCAACCAGCAATTCCAAACAATGTCAGGGTCAAACACTCATCCTTGACAGAGTGGAACATGCTTCTGTACCAGAAGCCTCATAGCAAATGGTGGTCAAGAAGGTGAGGTTCTGAAATCAGGCACCCTGGTTAGAATCCTAAGCTTGACATTTACTAGTTCTGTGAACTTAGCAAGTTACTTCACGTCTCTGAGCCTCAGTCCCCTCTATTGTAAAAGGTTCATATAAAATGTTGGTATTTCCTAGGATCGTTGTGAAGGTTTAATGAGACAAACAATGTGAAGACTCCTGATTAACTGTGAAGTGATATAGAAATGTTCTCCTGTTTGCAGTTAAAATCAGGTTTGTAGCTGCGGCTCTCCAAACACAGCTGGTACGTTCACTTTGCATGCTGTTAAGCATGTTGAATGAACCCTCCTCAGGCAAGGCCTGTGCCCTTCTGTGCCTGTCGCCTCTCAGTCCTCTCCATCCTTGCAATGTAAATCTCTCCCATCACCCCAGCTGCCATTGCCAAGAAAACCACAATTCCCATCTCAATCCAAAGCAAGTTGGCCAAAGTCGCTGCCTGATGAGATACGGTATGAGATCTGGCTTTTTTTTTTTGGTGGTGGTATTTTCCCTCTCAAGAATCCCAGAGAATCACCTTCACATCTTATGAACCAGTTCCCCTTGCTACTTCCCTGCTGTCACCCACTGTGAGCTGAGACATCCCCCCAAGACTGGACTATGCCACCAAAGGCCAGGATTGGCTACGAGTCCCGAGGCTAAGTGAGGGCTTGGGGCTGTGGACGGTCTCACTGGAGCACTAGCCACCCCCTCGGAGCACCCCACACAAATGCTCCTTCTCTCCAGGTCCAGCCAGTGCTGGGGGTGAAGCACTCACAGCAAACCCACCTGCATCCCGAGGGCACAGCTCTGAGCATTCTTGATTTCAGGTGACACACACCACTTCCCAAGGCCAGCCGTGGTATCAGGTGGCTGAGGGGTTCCCGTAGCATCCCTCCGCCTTGAACTAGGCCTTGGCGTTGGGTCAGATCCTTTAGTTAGTCTGGGTAGTTTCCTTCATATTGAGTGTAGACTCAGAGCAACAGTGGCTTTATGCAAAACCTGGAAATGGTCCTATTTCCTTGACTGATGCCCTGAAGCCCGCACCCCTGTTATGTGACCTCAGTGAATGAAAACCTGGGCCATTTTTCATGTGACTTGGCTACCCAGGCCAAGATATGGTCAGATATGCACCCAAGACTCAAAGCCCCTGGGAAACTCATACGCTAGGAATTGTCAGCCTATGGGACATCCCCAGTGGTTTGGTCGGTTCAGTTCAGTTCAGTCTCTCAGTCGTGGCCGACTCTTTGCAACCCCATGAATCGCAGCATGCCAGGCCTCCCTGCCCATCACCAACTCCTGGAGTTCACCCAGACTCACGTCCATCGAGTCAGTGATGCCATCCAGCCATCTCATCCTCTGTCGTCCCCTTCTCCTCCTGCCTTTGGTCAAGAACCTGGTAAAGCCCTGGGTCTTATTCAGCCTCCGCCTCTCCTCACATTCATGGAAGCAAATGGAATCTGACTGTAGCTCAGCCAACAATTAGCTACTAAAGATGAGGAGTTGGAATTTGTCCTTCAGAACTATTGTAAGCAGTTATAGATGGGTGTTCCTCACAGCTAAACTTAGGAAAGAAAATCCTCTTGGTCTACAGGTATGGACCCCAAACATTCATATGTGCCTCAGAATATGACCATACTTGGAGATATGGTCTTCAAGAGATAATTAAGTTGAAAATTAAAGTGTTAGTCGCTGTTATATCCAACTCTTTGCAATGCCATGGACTGTATCTCACGAGGCTCCCTGGGCCCATGGAATTCTCCAAGCAAGAATACTAGAGTGAGTTGCCATGCCATTATCCAGGGGATCTTCCCAACCCAGGGATCGAACCTACATTTTCTGCATTGCAGGCAGTTTCTTTACTGTCTGAGCCACCAGGGAAGCCCATCAGTTCAGTTCAGTCTCTCAGTCGTGGCCGACTCTTTGCAACCCCATGAACTGCAGCACACCAGGCCTCCCTGTCCATCACCAACTCCTGGAATTTACTCAGATTCATGTCCATTGAATCAGTGATGCAATCCAGCTATCTCATCCTCTGTCATCTCCTTCTCCTCCAGCCCTCAACCTTTCCCAGCATCAGGGTCTTTTTAAATGAGTCAGCTCTTCACATCAGGTGACCAAAGCATTGGAGTTTCAGCTTCAACATCAGTCCTTCCAATGAACACTCAGGACTAATCTCCTTTAGGATGGACTGGTGGGATCTCCTTGCAGTCCAAGGGACTCTCAAGAATCTTCTCCAATACCACAGTTCAAAAGCATCAATTCTTTGGGGCTCACTTTCTTTATAGACCAACTCTCACATCCATACATGACTACTGGAAAAACCATAGCTTTGACTAGATGGACTTTGTTGGCAAAGTAATGTCTCTGCTTTTAAATATGCTAAATAGGTTGGTCATAACTTTCCTTCCAAGGAGTAAGTGTCTTTTAATTTCATGGCTGCAGTCACCATCTGCAGTGATTTTGGAGCCCCCAAAATATAAAGTCAGCCACTTTCCACTGTTTCCCCATCTATTTGCCATGAAGTGATGGGATCGGATGCCATGATCTTAGTTTTCTGAATGTTGAGCTTTAAGCCAACTTTTTCACTCTCCTCTTTCATTCTCATCAAGAGGCTCTTTAATTCTTCCTCACTTTCTGCCATAAGGGTGGTGTCATCTGTATCTCCGAGGTTATTGATATTTCTCCCGGCAATCTTGATTCCAGTTTGTGCTTCATCCAACCCAGTGTTTCTCATGATGTACTCTGCATATAAGTTAAACAAGCAGGGTGACAATATACAGCCTTGACATACTCCTTTTCCTATTTGGAACCAGTCTGTTGTTCCATGTCCAGTTCTAAGTGTTCCTTCCTGACCTGCATACAGATTTCTCAAGAGGCAGGTCAGGTGGTCTGGTATTCCCATCTCTTTCAGAATTTCCCACAGTTTATTGTGATCCACACAGTCAAAGGCTTTGGCATAGTCAATAAAGCAGAAATAGATGCTTTTCTGGAACTCTCTTGCTTTTTCAATGATCCAGCGGATGTTGGCAATTTGATCTCTGGTTCCTCTGCCTTTTCTAAAACCAGCTTGAACATCTGGAAATTCACAGTTCACATATTGCTGAAGCCTGGCTTGGAGAATTTTGAGCATTACTTTACTGGCCCATATTTAAGGTTAAATGAGACCATGAGGATGGGCCCTAAGCCGCTATTGCTGGTGTCCTTATAACAAGAGAAGTCTGAACACACACCTATACGGAGGGAAGACTCTGTGAAGACTCAGGGAGAAGACAGGCACCTACAAGCGAGGAGAGAGGCCTGGAACAGATCCTTCCCTCAAGGCCCTCACGAGGAACCAACCCTGTTGACACCTTGATCTTGGACTTCTACATCCAGAACTGTGAGAAGATAGACCCCTGTTGTTTAAGCACCCTGATCTATGGTATTTGGCTACAGCAGTGCTAGCAAACTAATACAACCACTCAGCAGTCTTTAAAAGAAAGAGGAGAAGGGGGAGGAGAAGGGGGAGGAGGACAGGAGGAAGAGGAGGAAAGAAACCCACCAAGCAGGTGAGATTTTGTGGGAGGCTTTCTCCTGGACCCACTCTTCCCCAGCTGGTTGACCCACAGGGTCAGCCAAGTTGACCCAGTCCCTAGCTCTGCATTTGATCCCCCGAACACTGGTAGCCTTCGCTTCTCTTTCTTAACAGTGGGTCTTCGCCACAGTCACAAGGGATATGAAGCAAGCCCCAGGTGCAGCAGACGGGAGGGTCGGGGGTGATTTGTGGGCAGGGCTGCCCAGGTGATGGTGGCCAC
The DNA here is from genome assembly GCF_002263795.3 of Bos taurus. Classification (NCBI taxonomy): domain Eukaryota; kingdom Metazoa; phylum Chordata; class Mammalia; order Artiodactyla; family Bovidae; genus Bos; species Bos taurus. The sequence goes on from NC_037344.1 coordinate 5,873,638, forward strand.
TATTCTGGATACCTGAGCTTGATCAGGTTCTGACTACTAGACGTGGGGTGCTCAGGCCATGCAATTGGTAAACCCAGCTTGGAAACAGAAGGACCAAGAAAGAGAATAGAGTTGTCTGGGGAAAGGAAGGGGGTCGTGTGCTGCTGGCTTCTGGTCCCACTAATGGAACAGAAAAACAAAATGGTGCATATCTCTGAGTCTGAAGGGGAAAAGCTCTTCCAGCCTGCTGCCAAAAGGGACGGGGAGCCTGCAAGTCACCCACCCAGACATGCGTCTTTCAGATGGCCCAATTTCTACACAGGTAACCAGCCCGAAGAGAAAGGACTCCTTTGGGTCTGGTGCTTTCTCAATGTTTTTTTATGAGAAATAGTATACAGCTGAATGTCTGAGATGACTTGGGGTTCACACCTACTGTCTGTGGAACAGCTTGGAGCTGACACACTGAGCTCATCGACAGGCCCTGGGACCTGCTCCGATCTACCCACACAGAGGAGCCTGGCACCTGCCAAGCTCAATGAGATCTTGTTCTTACAAACAGTCCTGTTTCCCTCTCCCATCAGTTTGGGCTGCTCATCATCTTCTTTGCCGCTGGTCTTGAGGGCTGCTGCTCCATGCTGGCCAGCCCCTCACTCCCGCTCCAGGTTCAGTCAAGTTCACAGCTTGGCGTCTTCGGGCAAGCCCTTGGAGGCACACGCCTGCTTCCCTCCCACCCTGGATGAAACGTTGCTGGTATTTTTATATATCTGAGCAGACTGTTGCACACACTTCCTTCTCCTCCCCGGCTCACTTCCTGCCAGCTCTTCTGCTCTCTCTTCTCTGATAACCAACTTGCTCAGACAGAAATGCCTTATGTAACACGCCTCCCTGACACCCCCAGCAAGGGGAGGCTTCCAAGCCCTCTTGAAGCACAGACATCTATGTATTCCTCTTACAGAAGCAAACACCTCGATGGGCTCCCTGGCTCCTCTCCAGGGCTGAGATCAACAGAGGCACAAGTTGATCTGACCACCGTCCTACCTGGCACCCTAGCCATCCCCACCTCCACTCCCTGGTCAGAGATGACACGAGCGATTTTCACCTAATTGTTGTTTAATCTCTTCCCAGAGATTTCAGCTGGCTCTCTGTTGTTTTGGCTAATAAAAACTAAGGAGATTTGCAAGAAACTCCAGATGCATTTGAACACTTTGGGGGATAGGGGAGCCTGAAGGCAGCTGAAACTTAACACAAATAAACAGAAGGTAATGTGCATTGGCAAAGGTAATCTAAGACATGAGCGTACATCTGTATGCTCCAAATTGGCAGCCGTCTCCAAGGAGATTTGGGAGTACTTCATAACAGATGAAGTGGGCAGAGCAGCCAAAAAGTGGCCCAGGGTCAAGACCCATTAACAAGGAAAACTTGATCTCATTTTGTGCAGACTCTGTGACCCAGACTGAAAGGTGTGCTTGCATCAGTACAGATTCCAGACCTTCACTCCCTGTGATCTCATGTGGGAAGACAGTGAGGAGTGGTTTCCAGAGGCAGGGGAGGCTGGGAGGGTGTGATGGCCTTCCTGATGTGGAAAAGGGCCCCTTTTGACCACTTCTGCACCAAGACCCAGAAGGTGTTAGGTTATCTGTATCTGCTCTTAAACCCCCAGGATCACATTTAGATGAGGGACTAGCTTTCCAATTATAGCAGCACCCACTCCTGTCCCACCCCATCTCAGTCACTTCTCCACTTTCTCATATAAAAATGACAAAAAAATCTGCATTTTAGTATCTTATGTATATGACATATAAAACAATTTAATTTCAGGGTGAAGGGGGATATATAGGCATATACATATACATCATAAATATATGTATGGGCCTACCAGGCTGTGCTAGTGGTATAGAGCCCACTGGCCAATACAGAAGACATAAGAGATTTGGGCTCGATCCCTGGATCTGGAAGATCCCCTAGAGAAGGGAATGGCAACCAACTCCAGTATTCTGGCCTGGAGAGTCCCAGGGACAGAGGAGCCTGGTGGGCTATAGTTCATGGGGTCACAAAAGAGTTGGACACAATTGAAGTGACTTAGCATGTACGCATACATACATATGCATACACACAACAAATACATATATATGTATACACGTGTGTATATATACACACACACTCACACACACACTTGCTAATTATGATTCCTGTAGGTCTGTCTCCACTGGACTCAAAAACCCAGTAGACAAGGAAGCAATATTCCTGGCACTTCAGAAGCACCATTCTATACATGGCAGGAAGAGGCTGGCACAGGCCTTTCAATCATATCTTTGTCTTAGCCACCTGACCCTCCTCCAGACAGGTTGGGGCAGGAGGCCATCTGCCCCAAATTTGCAAGCCTGCTCAGAGAGGTGCTGGTTTCTGGAAGCAGGAGGGAGAAACGACCTGCACCCAGCCTCACGCAGCCTGAGCTAGAGAGGGCCTCCACCAGCCCAGCTCCCTTTGCTCCCCAAGCCCGACCCTGCAGAAGACGAGTGAGGACTCCCAGGGAGGCTATGGTTTGGGAGGGGAGTTGGGACCTGGAACATTCTCCCTCCCAGAAAGTGGTGAGAGAAGTCCCAGTGTCTGGCAGTCCAGAGGCAGCCCCCTGCAGCACGGAGGAGGAAGGGAGCCAGGGCACGGCCCTGCCTTCGGAGGGGGCACCTTCATCTGGCCCACCTGTCAGTCACCATCATGCAACTGACAACACCGAAGCCCAAATGGCGCATGTGAGGTGCCCACAGGGCTCTACGTGTAATGGGCAGAGCTTCTGGTTGTGTGAAAGGTAGCGCTGAAAACTGGGCTTCTTCCTCATCCTCAGGAGCAGAAGCAGCTCTCCTCTTTCACGGTCAGCACCCACTCAGCCCGCAGGCCTATGCCCTCAGGCCACTTGCCAACTTCTCCACTACTCCGACGCCAAGGGAACAAACATGCCATGCCACTGTAGGCCTTGGACACTAGTTTAGTAATACAGGAGATGGATTAATTCATTCATGCATCAAATACTTCATTCTGTACAAGTCACAATGCTAGGTGGGCAGAAGATACAGATGTAGCAGTCATCAGGAAGAAAGAAACTGGGCACAATTTACAATGTCTGTAAGAAAAGCAAAGCAAAGAAAATGCTCAGAAGAGCCATATGTGTTGGGACTAACTAAACAGTGGGACTTCCCTGGTGACTCAGATGGTAAAGAATCTGCCTGCTATGCAGGAGACCTAGGTTTGGAAGATCCCCTGGAGGAGGCAATGGCTACCCTCTGTAGTCTTCTATCTGGAGAATTGCATGGACAGAGAAGCCTGGTGGGCTACAGCCCATGGGATCACAAAGAGTCAGTCACCACTGAGCGACTAACACTTTGACTTCCACTTGAACTAAACAGGAATTCACCAGCAAAGCAAAAGGCCTGTGAGTGATGGCATCAATGAGGAATTGATTGGTTCTTCTCAGACTTTGAGGTGCCCCCAGGTCACTGGGGGAGCTGATCCAGACAGGCTGCGGTGGACCTGAGTCTCTGCATGCCCAACAAGCTCCCCAGTGTTGGCAAGGCCACCACGCTGCTGATCCTCAGACCACGCTGTGAGTAGGAGGCTCCAGAGCACATGGATGTCACTGTGTCTTCTATGAACTTTCAGCCCTGGCTGGTGGCGTCGCAAGAAAGGACAGTTCGACTGTAGCAGAATGGTGGCCAGGAGGCTAACATGACACCCACGTAGGCAGCTCCTGCCAACCTGACTGGATCCAGGAGTTGTTTTCAGAAAAACTGGAAAAATGGCAGATTGCACGTGACTTTTAAATTCTTGCTAAATATCATTTTTCTCAGTCTAACTTCTTAGGATACCAGGTGGCTATAAAACCAAGATGGCTCTCCCCAGTGGACACCTGGGAAGCTGGTGGGTTGCCATAGGACACAGGGCCATCTGCCACAGCAGATGCCAGCCTCCTCCGATGAGCCACGAAACTGGGAAAGGATGTGGCCTCAGGTTAGGAGGACAAGGATACAGGCAGGATGAGGAGGTAGAAGCAACTTTCCAGGTTAAGAGAAGAGCTGGACCAAGCCCCCAAGGTAGGAGGAAGGGTGGAGTGTGGAGGAGACGCTGTTTGCCTTGTTCATGCTGCTCCTTCAAGTCTCCACTCAGAGGACCCCCCCACAGGCTACCCCGTTGAAAACAGCCTCCTTCTGCACCTGCCAGGCTCACCTCTCTCTCACCCTGCGACATCGCACTCATCGCCTCCAGAGATCCCACCAGACAGCTGAAGAAAAAACTTCGGAAGGGGAAGACACTGCATACGCAGGGCCCTGAGGTCAGCGGAGCTGCCAGAATGCAGTGAATGGGGCTGCGTGTCCAGAAAGGCCCGTGGAGAGGACCCTGGGGACCCCGAGCCAGCTACCCCAGCCAAGTGGTGCCCAGCGGTGAGCACCCATTTCTCTGCACATCTGGGGGTCCACCAGGGCAGCCCTCCCCCATGGGTGTCCCTCTGGGGCCCAGCCACACAGCCCCTGGGCCCATCATTGTCCCTGTGACAGGGGAGGGGCAGGAGGGCAAATCTGACCACCTAGAGTCGGGTCTGCTGCCACCCCACGGCCAGGGCACATCTGCGAAGAAGTCCACATCACAGGGAGGGAGGACTCGACGGCCTCAGGCAGGCTGTGGCAAAAGGACCTGGGTGTTCTACCGCCACCCAGCAGGGAGGGAAACACGAGCAGGGACAGTCATCCATTCCTCCACAGCAAGCGGGATGGGGCAGCCAGCAGGTGGCGGGCGGAGAGGCTTGAGTGGAGGTGTGAGGAGTTCTCTCTCTAGCTGAGGGCCGAAATGGAGGCAGAAAGCCCCGGCCAAAATATATCCAATGAGGACCATGGGCTCACTGAAGCCTGCTGTGTGCCGGGCAGCTGGAACACCAGAGAAGCCGAAACACTTAAGCCCTGCCTCGGGGCCCCGCAACATGGAGCCGTGGTCTCCGCTCTGACAGCCTGCAGGAACGGCTAGGCAGGCTCGGTTTCAGCCCTGTGGTTCTCCTCGCACTCGTGTGCATGGACAGCAGGAGGGGCGGAGAGGGAGCAGGAGCCTCTGGCCCCGGGGACGGCCGCTGGGGACATCACAGGAGTGGGAACAGCCACTCGGACCAGGTGTGGACAGAGAGCTCCCTGGCAGAACTACACGCCCACGTGGTGTTCAGAGCAGGGGCTGGGAGGGAGGCGGGCAATCTGTGCCTCGCTGAAGCTGTAAAAATAAGGCAGCCGGATGATGAGTCAAAGGAAGCTGGCTGGCTTCACACCCTTCAGGAAGAAAGGAATGGCAACCCACCTCTTCCCATCCTACTTAAACCCTGCAGGTGTCACGTCTCAGATCTCCCGACAGCAACAGCAAAATGAGATGCTCCGAGAAAGCAGCCTTTGGGAAAGCAGTCTGTTTTATAAAAGGAACACAGCGTAACCAGGAATTCCCGTCTGTGGAGAAGTGAACAAGTTGTCAGAGCGTGTCAAGCAGACGCTGCAGGCAACAGGCAGAGGGGTTCCTGAGCTGGGCAGGGCTGGGCGGAGGGCCTGCTATCCTGCAGGGTGACTGGAGGCACCTCTGGATCCCAGATAACAGAATGAAAGTAACCAGCTGTCAGCGGGGTACCTGACAGCTTGGCTCAGATACCCTCTTCATAGCGCCGGGGAAGTTTACAAAAGGACAGTGATTAAAGACCTAAAAGGAAATTTCTCCTATTCAAAAGTTCATAGGAACATAAATAGCAAAAACTAAGCACATATAACCAGAAAAGAAGTATAAAGCTACTAAATGGGTCATATCCCGGCGCATAACTTCTTTCGAATTTAGTTTTTCATCTTTAGGCTGTGGCATTCGAACCAAGTCACATTTTAACTTTCCTTTTAGTTCTGAAACTCTATGATTCATTAAAAAACACTTTGCAAGAAATCCCCCAAAATGTCAAAACTAAAGCCAAGAAACTGAAGACCTGGGTGGAATGCACTAAGGAATAGAAATTGTACTAGCTCTGGGTCATGCCCTCTACCTGGGAAATGAGCACCCTTCAAATGGAGAGGTCGGAGCGTGCAATAAAATTGCGGTCCATGCACAGAATGTTCTAGTCTTAACTGACAAAACAGATATCAATAAACCACCCAGACAGGATGGAACCCACCTAAGAATTTCAAGCAAATTCACGGGCAGGATTGTGGAGCTGTTGACCACGATGTGAAACTAGTTGTTGTAACAGCTGCTGTGTTAGATTCAGAGCAGTCAGGTCGCTAATACCAGGCTCCTTCCAAGACTCAGAGGGGACTCTAGGATACCGCTCACTGGTCGTTGCTCCCTTCCCTACTCACCAAGCTGGCGGAATCACCAAATGAAGCACGGAATGGAGAAAGCTCAAATCTGCACAACGTACAGAGGTAAAGGCAGGATGGATTCTACACCAGGAGCCAGCTCTGATTATCAGAGTTCTTTGAGGGTCTGGGGAAAGAGGAAAGAGTCACTCTTCAGGCTTTGGAGTTACCTTTGGCAAGTGTCCACACCAAACGCCTACTGTAGGCAAGTAAAGAACAGTTGATGGGATTCCATGGTCGTCCAGTGGTTAAGAATCAGCCTTCCGCAATGCAGGAAGCTGGGTTCAATTCCTAGTCAGGAAACTAAGATACCACATGCCACAGGGCAGCTAAGTCTGCATACCACAGCTACTGAAGCCCACGTGCTCCAAAGCCCATGCACCACAACCAAACCAAGCACAGCAGCGAAAGAGCCCCATGATACAATGAAGATCCTGCCACTAAGACCCCAAGCAGCCAAATAAACAAAAAATTTTACACAGACAAAAAGCTGTTGAGTCTCTATAAGATTAAGGGACTACTTGAAATGGATAAAGAATTGAATTTCAATATAGGAAAGTCAAGCAATAAAAAATAGAGTTATTCCTTTGCAAAAAGTAGGAGTTCTCAGAGCCCAAGAGCGGCTGATCTTGGTGAGAAATCTTATAAAGAGATTTGAAGAGCTGTGCACACAGTGAACAGTTGTCTTGGGATGAGCCCAAGACATTCTAAGGAATTTGTGCCTGCTGGGAAGCCCTTCTAAGGAGTAAAACAGCAAATCAATGGGATAGAGACTTTTTGAAGCTAGGCAGAAATTAGTACAGGAAATTCAGTGCTGGTAAGTTTAAATTCAAGTACCTTAAAAACAAACCCTTGTAGAACAACAGCCTGGGAATTAACTGTAAACCCAACAGGAGACCTTGGGAATTATTTGCTTCCCTGAGAACTTTAAGGCCAATGCAGGGCAAGAGCATCAAAGATAATGCTGTGCCAGTTCAGTTCAGTCACGCAGTTGTGTCCGACTCTTTGCGACCCCATGAATCACAGCACACCAGGCCTCCCTGTCCATCACCAACTCCTGGAGTTCACTCAAATTCATGTCCATCGAGTCAGTGATGCCATCCAACCATCTCATCCTCTGTCATCCCCTTCTCCTCCTGCCCCCAATCCCTCCCAGCATCAGGATCTTTTCCAATGAGTCAACTGTTCGCATGAGGTGGCCAAAGTACTGGAGTTTCAGCTTTAGCATCATTCCTTCCAAAGAACACCCAGGAAGCCTGGTGTGCTGCAGTTCATTGAGTCACGAAGAGTCGGACATGACTGAGCAACTGAACTGACTACACTGAAGAGTGGCTGGGGACTTTGGCTTTTCACTGCTGCATCCTCTAGGCCTAGAACAGTGCCTGGAACAAAATGGGTGTTGCTAAGGCTGCTCATTTCTCATCTAACATCCACGTTTTCCTTCTTTCTCAGTATCAGAGTCCCCGTATTGCCAGGTCTAACGGTGGTGCCAGCTATAAAGGTTCACCTGTAGACTCCCTGTCAATAGAAGTGGTCAAGTCATGAGATGGAGCTTCTTGGAAAACATTTTGAAGAAAGCTTACTCCATTAAAAAAGCATGCCCTTTGGCCCTTGGGCCATCCTCATTCCTGCTGCTCGGAACATGAATGCAATGGCTGGAGCTGCAACAGCCAGGATTGTGTCCACAATATAGACTTATCTGCAGGAACCACTCTAGGAAGGACCTGTGTCTTTGGTACCAGGTCGAGACTGCCTACCTCTGCAGAGAAAAATAAGCCTCAACCTTGTTTAAGCTCTATGATTAGTGTTACATTTTCATTGTGTGTTTGCGCGCTCAGCTGCTTCAGTCATGTCTGACTCTTTGTGACTCTACGGACTATAGCCCTCCAGGCTCCTCTGTCCATGGGATTTTCCTGGCAAGAATACTGGAGTGGGTTGTCATGCCCTCCTCCAGAGGATTTTCCTGATCCAAGGGCTGAAACCTTGTTTCTTATGTCTCCTGCATTGGCAGGTGGTTCCTTTACTGCTGAGCCACCAGGGAAGCCCCATTTTTTAATTGTAGCCAAATCTAATTCTGATATATGGGTGTGCAGTATACACATACATAAATATATTGTATATATTTACAATGTATACAGTGGATAAATGTACATGTGTCTTTCTTTTAAATTTTCAACTTCCAAAAACTTTTTCAAAACATACCTCGTTACTTTTCCCACTCCAAATCTCTAAGCAGTTTTTAAGCAGGGGTTAGTTGATTGTGAAGATCAAACTAGTTTTCAAGCCACTGAGTCGATGATGCTTCCATCTGTGTCAGCTAAATCTACACAGAGCAGAACAAGTAAGAGTTCTGGAATCCTCACTCAGTCACTTACCTGCTAGCTGTCCCACCTGAAACACCCTGCTTAACGCTCACTGAGCCTCAGTTTTACCACCAGTAAATCAAGTCAACATTGTAAACAGATGCTTCGTAAATATTTATTGCAGTTGTTACGACATGAATTCTAAAGCAAACTGAGATGTTTTAGGAAAATGCCAATGGCTGTCTCTGAACCAACGCTGGGAATACCACTTGGACAACCTGATGGACCGTGACAACTCCTATGCTGCGGTGCTTGGAGGAAAAGACGAGTCACATGGAGAGACCTCCTCTGGATGGCAGCTCCTGGGACTCAGTGGGGCTACTTAAGTTGAACTGATAAATGCGGCTGGACCAAAGAATGACTCACCCAGGGACTGAACGCCCCTGACGCTTTCCACGTCTCTGTTTCCTCCTCTTCTCTTCATTTCTTCCCCGTTCTTCACTTCCTCTCCGTAACGTGCAGCCTCTGCTTTTCTGGCTCACGTGGTAGAAAAACATGACTGTAGAGAACCCTCTAAGTCACGTGTTACTGATTCCACCAGCCAGGAGGAAACAGTCCTCCACGTCCACGTTTACAGGGAGGAGACTCGGGGTCAGCTTAGCAATGTGCCCTCCGTGGCCTCAGGAACTATATGGTCAGGGCGGGGTGGGTGAGCCCCACTACAGGAACCCAGCCAGCACTAATAACAACGTGGACAGAGAGAGGAACAGCGCCCCCCACTCAAGGGACAACCCGGAGAGAAAAGCAAAGCTTTCATCAGGAGAACTGAAGTCATTTTCTCTGAGTGAACAGAGACTCTGAGCCAGAACCAAGGAAGAAGTCCAAGTGGCGAGCTAAATTGTGTGAAATGCTAACTCTTCAAAAAGCCATCGTCCCAACCTAACCCGGTGACACGTCAGGCTGGTAACTGGGTATAATTGAGAGATGAACCTGAATGAAGGCACCCTGGCCATTGCATGGACAATTCAGAGAACAGAGACTTGCAGGTGAATAGAGCGCTGGCAGTGATCAAATAGTTTGCTAAATATTCAGATAGCATTTCCCTCAAAGTACAAATCCTCATGATGGATTGAATATACGAAAAAAAAATAATGTCTCTCATCAGCCACTTTTAACGTATGTCATCCTGGAAAATAAAAAGTCTATCTGTGGATTTCTTTTTCTGCAAGGGTTGCTTTGAAGATGACGTGCAGCCCCGTTACCAGGGACAGGGGTACCGGTCCCCAGAGGCTTACTTGGCTGTTCCCCTAACTCCTCCGTAAGTCTCTTCCTTTGGGAAGGAAAAAGATAACAGCATGTCATCCCTAGAATATAAACACACGGCTTCCTCACTCATCACTCCACAGGTAGGTTTACTGCATGAGCCCAGCAGTGCCATCCAGCCTATGTCACAGCTCAGCGTCCTTGGTGACTGAGGCTCTGACGCCTCTGTGGAGGCTGGAGCAACATCACCCATCACCTGGGGCAGAAAGAGTTGGCAGTTGCAGAAGAAACTCTGTAAGGGAGGCTAAATCTTTCGAGATGGACCTTTTCTTTTTTTCTTGACGCTGATAGAAGCTTTATGGGTTTCTTAGCACCCAAATTACAATGAGGGGTAAGTCTCCCTGTGACATCTGCTGCTGGGGGGAAACAGAATAAGAAACAGTTTTGAAGTAAATGCCTTTGACACTGAGAGATGCTGGGGGACCTGAATTCAGGTAGAAGGAAGAGGGTATCCTGTTTAGAGCTGCTCTCAGTGAGTACCTGATGATCCCGCAGCCAACGCAGCAGGGTGGAGCTCGCTGGGGGGCTTTGAGGGTGTGCAGACCTGGGCTTGTATTTCAGTTCAGGCCCTTAGGACCTGCAGGGCCTGGGGAAATTTTCCTAACTTCTCTGGGTTTCTGCTTCCTCTTCTGCAAAATGGGGATCATCTCCTGTCCATGACTGTGAGAATTAGTGATGCCGCATGAAGACCTGGCACCAAGCCCCACACAGAGGAGCATCTCAAATGAAGGACATCTCGAGTTATTATGAATGTCCTTGAAGTAACATAATACATCACCAGGCTTTCAAAAGAGCTTCTGCTTCTTTGTGTTTCTTCACGTTTCCTCACAGGTATTAATGATGACCCATCCATCAGTGGCTCAAGGGGAATTTGTATAAGCCTTTAAGCTCAGCCTCCCCAGTTGCGCTGCTCACAGTGGGGACATCTGTCAAGCTGGTAGAACTGCCAAGTCCTGGGCCCCACCCCAGATCTCAGCAGAGGGGGGCCCAGGACTCTGCATGTTAACTGAGTTCTACACGTGAACTTGGGAGGATTTCTAGTCAATTCGCAACAGGTTTTTTTTAATTCACTGGAGATTTGTTTAAAGGCAGTCAAAGAAGACAGGACAGCGGTGTTTCAGCTGGTGAAGACTGTTTAATAATGGGCAGAGGAGGTACCCTTTCTCTAAGGGCAGGAACAGTAGGAGTGCTCTTTGGTGTTGTTCAGTCACTAAGTCTGTCTGACTCTGTGATCCCATGGACTATAGCCGGCCAGGCTCCTCTGCCCATAGGATTTCCCAGGAAAGAATACTGGAGCAGGTTGCCATTTCCTTCTCCAGGGGATCTTCCCAACCTAGGAATAGAACCCATGCCTCCTGCATTTCCTACACTGGCAGGCAGACTCTTTACCACTGTTCCACATGGGGGATCCAGTACCCTTGGTACCATGGTAGTAATTAGAGCAAGGTATTATTCTACTGGTTTATAAAGTCTCTCAGTAGAGGAAGGGGGTGATTCAAGACTGAATACTCTTTAATCAAGCCTTTTTTGCTTTCTCTATTGCCTCTAAAAAAGAAGGGGGGAAATGAACTTATTTAGATAGTAGGGAGCCATGCCTACATCCAGTGATGGGCTGAGTAACAGGGCTGATCAAGCTCCAAGTTTTCAGTCTCACATGATCTTGTGAGATCACAGATTTTCTATCCCAGCCATTTGTCCTGACACATGTATATACTTGATGACAGAAGGGATGGTGTCAGAAGGATATGTAATTCATTCTAAACTTATCCACTCAGCAAATACCCACGGAGCACCCGCCATCAGAGAGGCTGTGTGCCAGCACAGGGGTTAGAGAGGAGCACTCACCTCGGCAGTTTGTGCCCTCAAGGACCTCACAGGCTTGCGGGTGCCGGGCCAACTATCAGCCAAAGTGCGAGCAGGGCGCAATCAGGGCGCAGTGGGTGTGAAGGGAAAAACAGCGAACCTGCCTGGGTAGCGCAGGGGTCCAGCCAACTCCTGAACCCTGGGCTCCAGGCGCTATGGCAGATTCCATGTCAGGTCAATAGCATTATCTCTAGTCAAAGGACTGCATCATTATCACAGTGGTTTGGAAGGCAAATAAAGTTGCCTGTGGCTCCTCTAATCCCTACCTCTTTGCTCAACATTATAAGAAAACCCTCCTACTTGATGGAGATCATGTCTCCCCGACACGGGAAATCATGCTCCTATGAATCACTCCACACCCCACAGCCACTGTTTTTCATCACATATAAGCTTTGATTTCCAGCTGGGTGTTGATAAGACAAAACTGTTCCCTAATGCTTAAGTAATTGAGTGGAAAATAGTTGACAAAAAATGAAAAGGTTGATTTTGATTATACATAGAATCTCTTCTCTTAGGAACAAAATGTGTTTGAATAGGTATGAGTCATTTCTACAGGGTTGTAAGATGATTGATTTATTTATGTAGTTGTTTTTTTTAATTGATTTTTTTGGGTGCTGAAATCCAAGATTGATATGTTTTAAAATAATACCTTTGTTAATATATGGAAAAACCAATACAATATTGTAAAGTAATTAGCCTTCAATTAAAATAAATAAATTTATATTAAAAATAAATAAATAAAATAAAATAATACCTTTACTGGCTTTGTACATGTATATTATAAAAATTCAAGAAACACACCGAAAAACAGCTCTTTACTCAAATTCTCTTACTCAACAATAACTAGTATTAATATATCATGAACCTCAATTCAAATATCTCTATTTACAAATTATAATTGGATGAATGAATAGATGAATGGACAAAATATCCTCATAATAATGGAATCATGTTATATTTCCTTTTAAAATAAAAATACATTTTCCGTGGATTGAATAGAAGGCAAAAGAAACTGAAGCAAAAATAAAAGAAATAGTGAAATTCATAGATCTTTCCTCATTCGTAAGAGATTGCTCTGAGGATAAGAAAAAAGACCATGAGTATTATTAAAAGGCTGTCTTATAATTACTTGTTTCAATTTTAGACATTTTTGAAAAACTTTGCCATAAAAGATTAAGTGACCAGTATACTTTGACTCTCTTCCACTTTTCTTCACTCCACCTCTCGATTTTTTGGGAGCTTTAATTTTGTTTGCTTAGTCAAGATATATACATATACATTCTGTTCTGCAGTCATTCTTTCCTTGGTTGCTGTTTTTGTTTAATTTTGGCTCTGCTTTTAAACTAATTAAATCCTCACCAGTGGTTTATCTCGTGGTGGAATAGATTTCTTCATCATCATGATATATAACATTGATTACAGCAAACGTGTGTATATACAGCTTTGCTACGAGCCAGGCACTATTCCCAGCACTGTGTGCATATTAATTTTTTTTCAAACTTTAAACTTTCTATTTTGTGCTGAGTGAAGTCTCTCAGTCGTGTCCGACTCTTTGTGACCCCATGGACTGTAGCCTACCAGATTCCTCCATCCATGGGATTTTCCAGGCAAGAATACTGGAGTGGGTTGCCATTTCCTTCTCCAGGAGATCTTCCCGACCCAGGGATTGAACCCGGGTCTCCCACATTGTAGGCAGACGCTGTACCATCTGAGCCACCAGGGAAGCCCATTTTGTGTTGGGGAATATCCAGTTAACAGTGTGGTAGGAGTTTTAGGTGAACAGTGAAGGCCTCAGCCATACATATACGTGTGTCCATTCCCCCCTAAACCCCCTCCCATCCAGGCTGCCACACAGCATCGAGTAGATTTCCGTGTGATCTACATGTCCACGCTATTCCATGTCCTCGTTTGTGATCCATTTTGAATACAGCAGTGTACATGACCTACCCAGATTCCTTAACTATCCCTTTCCCTCGGCAGCCATACGTTCATTTTCTAAGTCTGTGAGTCTCTTTCTGCTTTGTAAGTTCCTCTGGATCATTTCTTTACAGATTGTTCATATAAGGGATGTCATATGATATTTCTCCTTCTCTGTCTGAATTATTTCACTCAGTATGACACTCTCTAGGTCCATCCATGTAGCTGCAAATGGCATTATTTCATTCTTTTTAATGGCTGAGTAATAGTCCCTTGTATATTACATGTTAATGTATTAAATCCACAAAAACAACCCAGTGACATGGGGACCATTGTTATCCCCAAATTACAGATGAAGAGACTAAGGCACAAAAAGTAACGTGCATGAATTACACAACCAGTAAGTGGCAAGGCCAGGATTCAAACCCAGGTAGTCTGCCTTCAGAGTCTATGTCCTGGAAGGCTTTCTTCAAGAAGCTTCATGGATGTTTTAGTCTCTGAGCTCTTTTGCTTTTATCCGTGAATGATGATTCGACTGAATAAAAAATTCTAGCTCACTGCTCTTTTCCTCTGTAGATGGTTTCCTACTTTTCTCTGGCATTGGGAAGAGATGAAGAGAAGTCTAAGGACCCCTGGATTTTTTTTCCCTTTTGCTTTTTCTGTTGGATATCTGAAAAATGCTTTATCTTTGACATTGAATCTATTTATCATTATATGACTCAATACTGTCCCTTCTATATCAAGTTTGCCTTGTATACACACTATGATCTTTCAGATAGCTGATTCATCTCCTCCCTCACTTCAGGAAAATTTTCCTGTAGTATGTTTTCCAATATTTTTTTGTTTCACTTGTTGGATTCTTACCAAGAATATCAAAGATCTTTATACTGAATTGTCTTTGAATTCCTTAACTTTATCTAATTTTTCCCTCTGCATTAGTTGTAATTATTTCAAGTTTTCACATGTTATTAATATGATTTTTAACTATTTGTACAACCTCTTTGTAACAGATACTTGAAATTTTATTTCATCCCTTTCAGCTCTTCAATATCCCATTTCATATAGTTTTGCTGTTTTGTCATGTTATTTTGACCTCATTTTATTTCATCTCTGCTCTTATTAAGTTACTATAATATATAGTTCAGTGTGCTTTCAAGAAATCTGTTTGCATTTTGGTTTTGGGTTCTTCCAGACAGCATTATTCATCTGTCTTTAACATGTATTTTTCCATAGTTTATCACATTTCCCTTTGTTTATTATTTTCCTTTAGTTTATTTGACTATGCCATTTCTTTCCATCTTATCTATTCCTAATATGAGTGATTCTGACTGTCTGTTGCTTTAACGGAATACAGTACAGGTGAGTTTTCCTCGACATCCTCCCTGCCTCATTCAGAAGGCAGTTCTGTCTTCTCCACTGGGAACCACAATTTGAGGACTGGGTGTTATTTTCAAGTCCTTTTTTTGTAGCTTAAAGGTACGGATGAGGAAGGGGGACAATTCAGCTGGGCCTGGGTGGAGCCCTTGCTTGGGGCCCACAGTCTCGCTCCTTTCAGAGATGCAGCAAACGATCTTTAATCAAAGCCCAGTCCACCGAACCAATAGTGTAGAGTATTCCGCTGGGCTTCAGCTTGTTCCTGCAGCTCGATGTGCTGACCTGGAAGCTCTTCCTGCCTCAGTCAAAGCCCCAGGGTCAAACACTGGGGCCTCTTCTCTCAAAAACTTTTCCTGTAATTGCTTACTCTCCCCCACTCCTCAATCTGTTCCTCTTGAAGCTGGAGTGTATTAATGAGAATCCACAGGATTTCATTTTTTGGCCATTTCTCCTTTCCATGGCCTTAGGGGAATAGAAATGGATGATGCAAGTTAGAGAGCCCACTCAGTTCCAACAGCAAGTTCTTTTTCTTTTTGTTGATCTCACTTGGCAATGTTTGCAGCACAAAGTTGTTCCTCTTTCCTTGTTTAGTGCTAGTCAACAGCACTCAGTCTCTCTCTCAAAAGAAAATTCCCCATGTCCTTTCAGCAGTCACTCCCACTTCCGCCCTCAAGCCAGCCCCTTGCAACCACCTGTCTGCTTTCTGTCCCCACAGATTTGCCTATTCCAGGCATTTCACACACGTGCCATCGTGCAATAGGTATCCTTTTGTGTCTGGCTTCTTTCACTTAACATTTTCAAGGTTCATCCTTATGGTGAAAGTGAAGTCGCTCAGTCGTGTCCGACTCTTTGTGACCCATTGGACTGTAGCCTACCAGGCTCCTCTGACCATGGGATTCTCCAGGCAAGAATACTGGAGTGGGTTGCCATTTCCTTCTCCAGGGGAACTTCCCAACCCAGGGATCAATCCCGGGTCTCCCGCATAGGAGGCAGACGCTTTAACCTCTGAGCCACCAGGGAAGCCTGAAACAGAGCTTCCTTATGGAAGCTGGTGTCAAATTTTCATACCAATAACCCTTGACTGTAGCCCAATAACCTTTGATTCTACGGATACACTAGTTTGTTTGTGGCCCCTACCCTCCTTCTTCAAAGTTATCAGTGTAGCTTCTGTCTCTGTTTCAGTTATCACATCTCTTTCTCTTCTCAGCCAGAAAAGTTTTGCCCTTTAATCTAATCTAGTTATGTGATTAGATTGAGAACACTTGGGTAACCCAAGATAACGACTTATTCAAAGATCCTAAGCTTAACCACATCTACAAACTCATATTTAGGGGTATGTTTCAGTATATTCTGTAACAAGTTATGGGGACGATGGTGTGGACATCTTTGGAGAGCAGCATTTTTCTGTCTACCATAGATAAATAAGCCAATAGTGATGATAATAATGATAATGGCCAACATTTCCTCAGAAATTACTATGTGCTAAGAGTTTTATCTGAATTAACTTAGTTAGTCCCTACAATATCCCTATGAGATAAGACTATCATTACTCTCATTTATGAATGAGCAAGATGCTGAAGCAAGAAGTGAAATGACTTGTCTGAGGTCTCACAAAAGGACTTCCCTCGTGGTCCAGTGGTTAAGAATCCACCAGCCAACGCAGGGGACATGGGTTTAATCCCTGGTCCGAGAAGATTCCACAGGCCTCGGGGTGACAAAGCCCACGTGCTGCAGCTACTGAAGCCTGTGTGCCGAGGGCCCATGCTCTGCACAAGAGAAGCCGGCCGCAATGGCAGGCAGCCTCCACTCACCGCAACTAGAGAAAGCGCAACGAAGGCCCAGTGCGGCCAACTATAAAGAAAAAAAAGGTATATAGCAAAGTGAATAATTTACCCCTGGAATCTAGTTCCAGATCCTGTACGGTTAAAAAGTGGTCCTTCTACTTAATAAGATTTGAACCCTTACCCTCAAGGATAAGGTCTTGCCTTAGGTCTTAGCTGGTCCTCCCACTACTCAGGCTGTGCGCTAGGGAGGGACATGGTCCCACGGGCCGGGCTCCAGGTACTGGGACTCCACCAAGCATAGTCAAGAGCCCATAAAATGTGACTTCTGGCATGATATTTGGGGTTATCTTTGTATATAGGCACTGTTTAAGAAAATATAAGAAAATATGAAAATATGTAACAGCATCAAGGTACATTAAATATTGGGACTTGTTTAAAAAATATATCTTATGATCAGTATATTTTTATATTTAAATTGTGATAGTTCTACAGTCCCTTATCCCTGAACTTCATAAAGCACTGAAGATAGGCTTCAGGTTTTTTATTTCGGGTTCTTTTTTTTTTTTGGTAAGTTTGTGACAAACTAATTTGGGGGCAAAACTTGACCTGCACTGGCCTAGGACTATTTATAGTCTTTCTTTAACCCATTAGTAGTGAACATTCCCATACTTAACTGCAGAATGATCAAAGTGCTTGATTATAGGGTGTTGCCCCAGACTCTGCTGGGGAGGTTATTATCTGGTAGATACATCCTATTACCTGAAATATCTGACTTCCAAGACACATTTGGCCCCAAGGTTTGAAATAGATGTTTGTGGAGCTGTAGGAGATATACGTGCTAGAAATGCTGTTCATTTAGTCTATAATCAGTACACATGAGTCTATTGACACCTTGTAATAAGTTCCCTCACCTGCACACCAAGCATGCTGGCCTGCTTTGCAGGTTTACCCGGGGTCTTTGTCCTCATTTAAAATGTCTGAGCCCCTAATCTAGGAGCTAGCTCATCTCCTAGAGGCTTGTTTAAAATAAATACTATGTGAGTCCAATATACTTAATGGAAACATTTCAACATAATAAGAAGCCAGCATGATCCAGCTCCAGAATAACACAGGATGTCTTATAAGCCCTGTGTGGATTAGAGAGAAGAGGAAAAGCAGGTTGTTAATTATGGCGTGCTTTAAAGAGAGTGACAAAAAGTCCTTCCCTGGCTTGAGAGGCTCTTAGAAAGGCTGATCCTGTGAAGCGTGGCAGAGAAAGAGCTGACTGGAAGCCCATGAAGTCTGGACACTGGTGTTCCCTACCATCTCATGCTGGGCATCAATACACAGGATACTTGCTGGGCTGGGCCTCTGTTTACTCATCTATGAAAAGACATGGTTTGATGAGTTCAGGAAAGCTAGAGCTGATAGTGGGAAGGAACATCCTTTCATGTGGCAGATAGGTCTTTAAGAACACAAATTCAAACCACACTTTAGAACCTCATTTTTAACCCAGGTTAGCTGCCTGTCAAATAAAACGCATGTTTTATATAGATAAAATGCAATGTATGTACCAACCATGAGGTCATAAATATATGCTCACTTATATGCATGCCACAAGTAATAAATAACCAAAAGAATCAATAGTTTATCAAATGTTCATCTGAGATCAGTAGGAGACAATTCCCTCTTGATTTTTCTGGAACTGGCTTTTGAGAAGTCAACCCCATTGGTTGACACCAATGATTAATTCATTAATTTAGTTCTGCTCTGTGCCAGGTCCTGTCCCAGGGAGAGGGAGGGAGCAAAGGAAGCTGTGGATTTTGCATTTATGGGCTCATAAAGAGAATCCCTGGAGAAGGCAATGGCAACCCACTCCAGTACTCTTGCCTGGAAAATCCCACGGACGGAGGAGCCTGGTGGGCTGCAGTCCATGGGGTCGAGAAGAGTCAGACACGACTGAGCGACTTCACTTTCACTTTTCACTTTCATGCATTGGAGAAAGGAAATGGCAACCCACTCCAGTGTTCTTGCCTGGAGAATCCCAGGGACAGCAGAGCCTGGTGGGCTGCCATCTATGGGGTCACACAGAGTCGGACACGACTGAAGCGACTCAGCAGCAGCGGCAGCAGCAGCAATGCTGTTGTTGTTAAGTCGCTAAGTCATGTCCAGCTCCTTGTGACCCTAGACTACAGCACTCTAGGCCTCCTTTTCCTTCAATATCTCCTGGAGTTTGTCTAAGTTCATGTCCATTGAATCAGTGATGCCATGCAACCATCATCCTCTGTCATCCCCTTCTCCTTCTGCCTTCAATCTTTCCCAGCATTAGGGTCTTTTCTAATAGGTTGGCTCTTTGCATCAGGTGGCCAAAGTATTGGAGTTTCAGCTTCAGCATCAGTCCTTCCAATGAGTATTCAAGGTTGATTTCCTTTAGGATTGGCTGGTTTGATCTACTTGCTGCCCAAGGGACCCTTAAGAGTCTTCTCCAATACCACAATTTGAAAGCATCGATTCTTCAGTGCTCAGCTTTCTTTATGGTCCAACTCTCACATCTGTACATGACCGCTAGAAAGACCATAGCTTTGACTATACGGACCTTTGTTGGCAAAGTGATGTCTTTGCTTTTAAATACTGTCTAGGTTTGTCATAGCTTTCCTTCAAGAAGCAATCACCTTCTAATTGTATGGCTGTGGTCACCACCTGCAGTGATTTTTAGAGATCAAGAGGAGAAAATCTGTCACTGCTTCCACCTTAATACTGGGCTCCTAATACTGTGTAACTATACACCTATCACGGCATGAGAGGATCTGTGTCCCTCCCTGGTCTGATGATGACAGAGGAGGCTGTTGATTGGCATGTCAGTGGATCCCTACTCCTTTTTGACGTATCATGAATAACAAAGGTGTAATAATGATAGCAGGAGGCAGGGGATTATTCTGGAAACCAGTTTTGTTTGCTTTTTTCTCCAACAGAATACTGACTTTAATCTTACTGCACATCGCAGTCAGTGGAAAGCTTCGCATTATGATTGCCTCGGCAGCAAACAGGACATCACTCAGCAACCGCCATCAGACCCAACTGGCCACGCACCTGGCAACCAGCTCAGGGCCTCTCAGAGAGCCAGAGGACGGCTGCACCCTGGCCTCCTTGGCAGCGTCTGTGCCCTGCCTGGAGCAAGCAGACAACACCCGCTGCCTCAGAACACAATTCAGGACCAACCCCAGCGCCCTCTGCATGCACTCCACAGCTGCAGAGGGAGAATCAGGCACGAGTGCCTGGCCAGGAGGCCTCCCTGTGAGGGCTGTCCATTCAGAGGAGCAGATGGAGGCGTGAGGCAGGCTGCCATTTGGGGGCACGTGGTTCCCTCAGCCCTCTGAACCTCGGGATCACTGGCAAGCAGGGGCTTGGCTGGGCATTTGGGCTTGAGGCCTGCTGAGAAGAAGAGTCCCTGGCCAGGGCCTGATGCTGGGAGCCCTTCCTTCTCTTCCCCTTCCTTCTCTTCTTTCCTGTGCCCCATCTTACTGGGGAGAACAACAGTGTTTCTGAATCCCAGAACCAGCCCTTTCTGCTAAAAATCAGTTCCTGGGACATGTGCTAGAATGATCTACGCAGGTCAAGGTCACAGTGGTTGGAGAAATCGGCACAGTGCGTATCCAAAGTGCTAATCCTCTCCCTTGGGGACCCAGGGTCCTTTCTGCTCTGCAGGTGCTGTTCGGGCTGTGCTCCAGGTCCCACCGTTAGAAACCTCACTGCAGGGCCTGGGGAATCTCCCCCTGCTCCAGCCCTCCAAGCGCTACAGCCCCCACCTCCCTTCTCTTTTTTCCTTGCTTCAGGGCCCCTCCTCCCTCAGATACCCCAATCCCCTTTTGTTCTATTCTATTCCCACTCCAAGCCTGAGGCATTTGGTGGAGAACTCATTTATTTACTGGAAGCTGAGATGGGTTCAAGGAATCCTGCCTCTGAGGAAGATTCACTTTTTTTTAAGAGACCTCAAGAGGACGGTCCTGCTTACCCCTAAGGAACAAACCACAAACCGTGGGATTTCAGCCTCCAGAGATGGGCCAAGGGAAATCTTTTAGAGTGGGAATAGCTAAAATGAAACCAGAGACAGTTCCTCGATTTGTTGTGCATACGATTGCTACTGGTTCACTTGCAAAGTAAGGCTAGAAGACCTGGGGGTGGGCAGTGAGGGGAGGGGCGGCAGTAGTGGCTCTGCTCTGCTCTGAAGCTTGCCCTGGGCCTTGCCTGTGACCTTGAATTTCAGTGGCCAGCGGAGGACTCAGAGGGGCCATGTGGTGGGAGCCATGCCCACTCGCTCCTCCCAGATAGTCTACTCTACTGATGTCCTCGTGGTCGAGAACTTTTCTCTCATTGGTGGTTACTCCAAGCCTAGCTTGTTATGGGGGTCGGAGGTGGGGGGAACCAGGTGCAGTGAGGGGAGGGAGTGACAGAGGCTGAGGTGAAGGATGATGGCGGGGGTCGGGGGGTGCATGGCATAGTAGGGCAGAGAAAGGAAGTAACACACTGATAAAGAAAGCTGAGCACTGAAGAATTGATGCTTTTGAACTGTGATGTTGGAGAAGACTCTTGAGCGTCCCTTGGACTTCAAGGAGATCCAGCCAGTCCACCCCACCTGTGTGGTCCACAGGACCACACATCAGTCCTGTGTGTTCATTGGTAGGACTGATGTTGAAGCTGAAACTCCAATACTTTGGCCACCTGATGTGGAGAGCTGACTCATTGGAAAAGTCCCTGATGCTGGGAAAGACTGAGGGCAGGAAGAGAAGGGGACGACAGAGGACGAGATGGTTGGATACCATCACCGACACAGTGGACCTGAGTTTGGGTAAACTCCAGGAGTTGGTGATGGACAGGGAGGCCTGGCATGCTGTGGTCCATGGGGTTGTGAAGAGTCAGACACGACTGAGCGACTGAACTGAACAGAACGTGCTGATGATACCCTCCTTTCAGTACCCTTACCCATCACCCCTGTTTTTAACTACATCACATCAGTTGGATAAGGATGTGCCGAGAACAGAGATGAACCCGAAAGGTGGTTCTACTAAACAAGTTTTAAAGAAGAATCTGGTCCCCGGTATAATATATACATGGACTTGAGCACATATGCTCTGTTCATAGCAGGCACTCTTGTATTGGCAATTTGTATTGACGGGAGCCAGTAATATCCACCCTAGGTGGAGACAGGAGTGGCCCACACTGAACTTCAGGGCCCCAGTCAGGTCAGTCCACACCCACTCTGGACAGCCACCATGGGGTGGTCATTCTTCTTACTCAGCCTCCCACCCAGGCTGGAGCTCCACAAATGTTAGGGAAACAGGGACTGAAACTACCCAACCTGGCCAGGCATCACAGTAATCATGTGCTTGAGTTACTTTACAACAGGAGGGCCCGGTAAGGAACATGAAATTAACAAGCTACCATCAACCAGAGGCACTCAGGAAAGGTCAAAACCAGATGCCACATGTTCTATCCAACCTCCTAGAATTCTCCTCGATGGAATCTGTCTTGGCTGAGCAATGCGTGCGCCACCAGGAAGGACCCTGAGTCAGAATGATTGGCCAGAGACAACCTGGAAACTAACCCCGTAATCATAAAACGTGAGACTGCGAGCCATGTGACACAGCAGTCCTCCGGTTCCCTTACCTGCTGCTCTGCCCTGGGGCCCCTTCCCAATAAAGTCACTTGCTTTGTCAGCACGAGTGTCTCCTCAATAATCCACTGCAGAGAGTTAGACAAGAACTTATTCTCAGGCCCTGGAAGGGGTCTCCTTCCTGCAACACGAGGACCCCAGGGCAAAGGGGTGAGCAGCCCCCTCCCGTGGGCTCTCAGGAGCATGGCAGGCCAGCTTCTCTGCCGTATTTTCGATGGTTTGTTTTCTGCAGGATTTTTCTCTGCTCTGCCAGTCATTCTCTTTGTTTCAGGGAATGACTGTGCTGGATTTATTGGCTATATCTGGAATTTATTTTCTCCAAAGACATTGCTGCAAATGCCTATACTTTCATTCTATCCTGGGATGTAAAGAGATCTGAAACTGACAAGAAATGGAAGAAATTTAAAGCCCAAGAGGGAATGGAGCAGGACAGTGCGCAACATTTGAGTTCTAAGTCTGATCGTCCTATGAAAGGAACAGCACTGTGGCAGAAATAAAGATTTTTTAAATCAATTTTCTTTGCAATCCTGCAGAAAACCTGCATAAGCTCTCTCTTATGGTTGTTGCTGTCGTTCAGTCGCAAAGTTGTTTCTGACTCTTTGCGACCCCATGGACTGCAGCACGCCACGCTTCCTAGTCCTTCACCATCTCCCCAAGCTTGCGCAAACTCGTGTCCATCGAGTCGGTGATGCCATCCAACAATCTTGTCCTCTGTCATCAGCTTCTCCTCTTGACTTTAATCTTTCCCAGCATCAGGGTCTTTTCTAGTGAGTTAACTCTTCACATCAGGTGACCAAAGTACTGGAGCTTCAACTTCAACATCAGTCCTTCCAATGAATATTCAGGACTGATTTCTTTAGGATGGACTGGTTTGATCTCCTTGCAGTCCAAGGGACTGTCAAGAGTCTTCGCCAACACCACAGTTTGAAAGGATCAATTCTTCAGGGCTCAGCCTTCTTTATGGTCCAACTCTCCATACATGACTACTGGAAAAACCATAGCCTTGACTAGATGGATCTTTGTTGGCAAATAAATTTCTCTGCTTTTTAATACATTGTCTAGGTTCATCTCTTATGGTTAAATGATTGTTTAAATCCCTCCTTCCGCTCTTTGCCTAACAAAGAAAACTTTGTTAAACTTTGTTAAAAATTTGTGAAAACTTCCAAACCATGCTTCCATCCAGAAAGCAAATTTTTGATTTGTGGAATCTTACTCATTCATTCAGTAAGCCATTTCATGTTTGGTCCAGGAGATCTGGAGATGAATATTATATTATGGCTTGCCTCACAAAGGTCACAGTCTAATGAGGGTGACTGAATGAAAAATCATAAGATTCAAGCCATCAGTTTCAGTTTAGTTGCTCAGTCGTGTCCAACTCTTTGCAACCCCATGAACTGCAGCACGCCAGGTCTCTCTGTTCATCACCAACTCCCGGAATTCACCCAAACCCATGTCCATTGAGTCGGTGATGCCATCCAACCATCTCATCCTCTGTCATCCCCTTCTTCTCCTGCCCTCAATCTTTCCCAGCATCATGGTCTTTTCAAATGAGTCAGGTCTTTGCATCAGGTGGCCAAAGTATTGGGGTTTCAGCTTCAAAATCAGTCCTGTCAACGAAAAACCAGGACTGGTCTCCTTTAGGATGGACTGGTCGGATCTCCTTGCAGTCCAAGGGACTCTCAAGAGCCTTCTCCAACACCACAGTTCAAAAGCATCAATTCTTTGGCGCTCAGCCTTCTTCAGAGTCCAACTCTCACATCCATACATGACCACTGGAAAAACCATTGCCTTGACTAGACGGACCTTTGTTGACAAAGTAATGTCTCTGCTTTTCAAATACTGTCTAGGTTGATCATAACTTTCCTTCCAAGGAGTAAGCGTCTTTTAATTTCATGGCTGCAATCATCATCTGCAGTGATTTTGGAGACCCATCAGCCACTGTTACCACTGTTTCCCCATCTTTGCCATGAAGTGATGGGACATCACATCCAAAAAGAAACTCTAAGATTAACCTCAAATCTGTCCATCTCTCTTCAGCAGCATCACTCCCATTAAAGCTACCATCACCTCTTTGGACTACAATGGTAACCTCCAGAAGGGTGACACGGTATTACTGTCACCAAATAGTTTATTTTCTTTTCCTGCAGTGCCCTTCCTTCAAGGAAGTACATTCCTTCCCTCCTGAACTCAGGAGGGACCATGTGACTCTATTCTGACAATAAAATACAAGTGTAAGTGACAGTGACACGTCTAGACAGAGGTTTTAAGAGCCATGGCTTGCTGTGCGCCCTTTCCTGCTATCGTGACCATCAGTGTTCGAGATGGTGGGTGCCCAGATCCTGGAGTGAGTGGTTATGGAGACAGCTCCCAGCTGACCTGCGATGGTTATGTAGCCTGAGTGCAAGGTTTTTGCTGACATAAGCCACAGGGATTTAGGAGTTGTTTGTTATTGCTTTACCCAGCCTATTCTAGCTGATACACCTCCTATATCATTCCCCTGTTTCTATCTTGCCCTGCTCCAATCCAATCTTCACACAGAAGCCAAAATTATCTTTTAAAAATAAACCAAGCTTGCTGGAAGACTTTTGCTGGGTTTCCATGGCACGTGGAGTAAAATCTGAGCTCCCTCACATGTTTTGGCCCTTGTTTTTTCTGTCCTACTTTTACATCACTAGCTGTTCTCCCAACAGCACCTACTTGCCTCTCTGCACAGGTGTTTCAGCAGCACTGACCTTCTAATGCTCCTAACAGGCCAGGCTCCTTGATTCTGGCCTTTCCATATGTTTTCCCCACTAACTGAAACACTGTTTCATCATTTTTCTTATGGAAGGTTGCTTCTCATACTTCTGATTTCAGTTTAACTATCATCTCCTCAAAAAGGTTTGCCCTATTTTTTTTTTTCGATTAAAATTAAGTACCGAGACTGGAATGGGTGAATTTAACTCAGATGACCATTATATCTACTACTGCGGGCAGGAATCCCTCAGAAGAAATAGAGTAGCCATCATGGTCAACCAAAGAGTCCGAAATGCAGTACTTGGATGCAATCTCAAAAACGACAGAATGATCTCTGTTCGTTTCCAAGGCAAACCATTCAATATCACAGTAATCCAAGTCTATGCCCCAACCAGTAACACTGAAGAAGCTGAAGTTGAACGGTTCTATGAAGACCTACAAGACCTTTTAGAACTAACACCCAAAAAAGATGTCCTTTTCATTATAGGGGACTGGAATGCAAAAGTAGGAAGTCAAGAAACACCTGGACTAACAGGCAAATTTGGCCTTGGAATACGGAATGAAGCAGGGCAAAGACTGATAGAGTTTTGCCAAGAAAATGCACTGGTCATAACAAACACCCTCTTCCAACAACACAAGATTCTATACATGGGCATCACCAGATGGCCAACACCGAAATCAGATGGATTACATTCTTTGCAGCCATAGATGGAGAAGCTCTATACAGTCAGCAAAAACAAGACCAGGAGCTGACTGTGGCTCAGACCATGAATTCCTTATTGCCAAATTCAGACTTAAATTGAAGAAAGGAAGGAAAACCACTAGACCATTCAGGTATGACCTAAATCAAATCCCTTATGATTATACAGTAGAGGTGAGAAATAGATTTAAGGGCCTAGATCTGATAGATAGAGTGCCTGATGAACTATGGAATGAGGTTCGTGACATTGTACAGGAGACAGGGATCAAGACCATCCCCATGGGAAAAAAAAATGCAAAAAAGCAAAATGGCTGTCTTGGAAGGCCTTACAAATAGCTGTGAAAAGAAGAGAAGCGAAAAACAAAGGAGAAAAGGAAAGATATAAACATCTGAATGCAGAGTTCCAAAGAATAGCAAGAAGAGATAAGAAAGCCTTCTTCAGCTATCAATGCAAAGAAATAGAGGAAAACAACAGAATGGGAAAGACTAGAGATCTCTTCAAAAAAATCAGAGATACCAAAGGAACATTTCATTCAAAGATGGGCTCGATAAAGGACAGAAATGGCATGGATCTAACAGAAGCAGAAGATATTAAGAAGAGATGGCAAGAATACACAGAAGAACTGTACAAAAAAGATCTTCACAACCCAGATAATCACGATGGTGTGATCACTCACCTAGAGCCAGACATCCTGGAACATGAAGTCAAGTGGGCCTTAGGAAGCATCATTGTGAACAAAACTAGTGGAGGTGATGGGATTCCAGTTGAGCTATTTCAAATCCTGAAAGATGATGCTGTGAAAGTGCTGCACTCAATATGCCAGCAAATTTGGAAAACTCAGCAGTGGCCACAGGACTGGAAAAGGTCAGTTTTCATTCCAATCCCAAAGAAAGGCAATGCCAAAGAATGCTCAAACTACTGCACAATTGCACTCATCTCACATGCTAGTAAAGTAATGCTCAAAATTCTCCAAGCCAGGCTTCAGCAATATGTGAACCGTGAACTTCCTGATGTTCAAGCTGGTTTTAGAAAAGGCAGAGGAACCAGAGATCAAATTGCCAACATCCACTGGATCATGGAAAAAGCAAGAGAGTTCCAGAAAAACATCTATTTCTGCTTTATTGACTATGCCAAAGCCTTTGACTGTGTGGATCACAATAAACTGTGGGAAATTCTTCAAGAAATGGGAATACCAGACCACCTGACCTGCCTCTTGAGAAATCTGTATGCAGGTCAGGAAGCAACAGTTAGAACTGGACATGGAACAACAGACTGGTTCCAAACAGGAAAAGGAGTATGTCAAGGCTGTATATTGTCACCCTGCTTGTTTAACTTATATGCAGAGTACATCATGAGAAACGCTGGACTGGAAGAAACACAAGCTGGAATCAAGATTGCTGGGACAAATATCAATAACCTCAGATATGCAGATGACACCACCCTTATGGCAGAAAGTTAGAGGAACTAAAAAACCTCTTGATGAAAGTGAAAGTGGAGAGTGAAAAAGTTGGCTTAAAGCTCAACATTCAGAAAACGAAGATCATGGCATCCGATCCCATCACTTCATGGGAAATAGATGGGGAAACAGTGTCAGACTTTATTTTTCTGGGCTCCAAAATCACTGCAGATGGTGACTGCAGCCATGAAATTAAAAGACGCTTACTCCTTGGAAGGAAAGTTATGACCAACCTAGATAGCATATTCAAAAGCAGAGACATTACTTTCCCAACAAAGGTCTAGTCAAGGCTATGGTTTTTCCTGTGGTCATGTATGGATGTGAGAGTTGGACTGTGAAGAAGGCTGAGCACTGAAGAACTGATGCTTTTGAACTGTGGTGTTGAGGAAGACTCTTGAGAGTCCCTTGGACTGCAAGGAGATCCAGCCAGTCCATTCTGAAGGAGATCAGCCCTGGGATTTCTTTGGAAGGAATGATGCTAAAGCTGAAACTCCAGTACTTTGGCCACCTCATGCGAAGAGTTGACTCATTGGAAAAGACTCTGATGCTGGGAGGGATTGGGGGCAGGAGGAGAAGGGGACGACAGAGGATGAGATGGCTGGATGGCATCACTGACTTGATGGACGTGAGTCTCAGTAAACTCCGGGAGTTGGTGTTGGACAGGGAGGCCTGGCGTACTGCGATTCATGGGGTTGCAGAGTCGGATACGACTGAGCGACTGATCTGATCTGATCTGATCTGATTGTTTTTCTTGTCATCAACACCATGTTATTTTCATTCGTAGCACTTACGATCTTTAGTCATCTATTTGTATCATTATTTCCTTTTATATTGTTCATCTACACGCACTGAGATATCACTTCCATGAGGTTAGGACCCATGCTTGTTTTGTTCATAATGGCATATCCAGCACCTTACACCATGCCTGGCACATACATATTTGCTGAATGAATGAGTGAGTGAATGAATGAATAAAACAAAGGCTTCAGAGGCTTCATTAAAGTGAAGGCTGTGAGAACCCACCCAAGTGAAATATATGTCAAGGATAACTTCAAAGAGGAAGATATGCATAAGACAATACAGATCTGAACTGGAGAGGGTCAGAAATGACAAAGAAGGTCGACCCAGTTCAGGTTAAGGCCTAAGGCTGGATCCAAAGTGAATCCAGAATTTCAAGTTATCTTCAAAGGGACACTAGACTACAGATCAAAAGCACACAGAACTAGATACTAGACAGAGTCCTCCCGAGGCACGTGGTGCTTCTATCCTCCCTGCCTCTTCCCCTGCCAGCAAAGTGCGAGTTTATTACTCCAAAGGACTTTAGGCGGCTGCCTGTTGCAACAGTGGGTTTTTCCACTCGCCTCTCCTCTAATAAAATTTTGAAAGCTAATGTACCCCCTCAACACATTTTTAACATTTAAATTATCATATTTACAGCTGCAAAGTTTCATTCCTTTTTCTCTTTGAACTCTTCTTTCATTCTATTAACACTGCCCATGGAATTTCATACTGATACAAACTTCTTGGCAATAAAATATCAGTATATTATAAATCTTTATAAATAATAAACAAAAAAATTCAAATTTTATTAAAGATGCATCATTCAATGGGAAAGATGAACCTTCTGTTTTCAATTAGTTGTTGCTCCATGAATAAACATTACTTTTTGCTAGAATAAGATGACTTCAGCAACAGTTCTATTTCTACTCACTCTGGTTTTAATGTAATTGCTGAGATACGACGCTCACGTAAACACATGGGTGGGCTTTCATGGAAAGCGAATAAGTCTGTTTTAGAGGCACTACTCATATCTTTGAATTTTTTCTGATTCTTCCATCAAAAATAACAAAGTGATCTATCACCACAAATTATTTTTAATGTCTGAGAGCTGACAACTCAATTAGGTCTTCCTTCAATTTTATTGAAAGCAAAGAGTTGAAAGCCACCCAACTTTCAGAAGGATTTGTTACCCAGTTAGCTGCCCTCTCTCAAATGCTGAGAAGTATATCATAGTGTCTCCACCGAGACTTTTCAAATGACTAACACTTGCACGTTTTACTCTTCCACCTAAGGGCGTCTCATTTAACCTGATACACACAAAAAGGGCTGGGAAAATCAATGATTGGCTATTTTATTATTCCTTTTCCAATATAATATTTTTTGTTAAATGCTTTATTAATAGTACATGCTTTAAATATATTTTAATACAACTTTGGAGCTATACATCAAACTCATTTCTCAATGGAAAATGTCTGGCATATAAGCTATCCTTGTTGTCAAACCAATCAGCCAAATCAGGCTTAGTTTCTGTCAGAATATATCTGACTTCGAATGGCTGCGATCCAAAAGTCTACAAATAATAAATGCTGGAGAGGGTGTGGAGAAAAGGGAACCCTCTTACACTGTTGGTGGGAATGCAAACTAGTACAGCCACTATGGAGAACAGTGTGGAGATTCCTTAAAATACTGGAAATAGAACTGCCTTATGATCTAGCAATCCCACTGCTGGGCATACACACCAAGGAAACCAGAAGGGAAAGAGACATGTGTACCCCAATGTTCATCGCAGCACTGTTTATAATAGCCAGGACATGGAAGCAACCTAGATGCCCATCAGCAGATGAATGGATAAGAAAGCTGTGGTACATATACACAATGGAGTATTACTCAGCCATTAAAAAGAATTCATTTGAATCAGTTCTAATGAGGTGGATGAAACTGGAGCCTATTATACAGAGTGAAGTAAGCCAGAAGGAAAAACACCAATACAGTATACTAACGCATATATATGGAATTTAGAAAGATGGTAACGATAACCCTGAATACGAGACAGCAAAAGAGACACTGATGTATAGAACAGTCTTATGGACTCTGTGGGAGAGGGAGAGGGTGGGAAGATTTGGGAGAATGACATTGAAACATGTAAAATATCATGTAAGAAACGAGTTGCCAGTCCAGGTTCGATGCACGATACTGGATGCTTGGGGCTAGTGCACTGGGACGACCCAGAGGGATGGTATGGGGAGGGAGGAGGGAGGAGGGTTCAGGATGGGGAACACATGTATACCTGTGGCGGATTCATTTTGATATTTGGCAAAACTAATACAATTATGTAAAGTTTAAAAATAAAATTTAAAAAAATAAATAAAATGTAACATTAAAAAAATAAATAAATAAAAAATATATATATCTGACTTCATTTATTAACCTAAATAAGCATCTTAAGACGTGTCTCATTGAACATCATCCACTACCAATAGATTATACTCCCAACCTTCCCATGGAATAAGACTCTGCCTTCGCTTTGCCCTATCAAAAGACACAGGGATGTCCCTCTGCAGAAAATGTTTCTTTGGCAGTTTCTGGAGTATGGAAAAGACAAGGTCCTTTAAAAATGTTCTTTTTTCCTAAGTCTCCCTTTGTTTGACATCACAGAGGTTTTTTACATCTTGAGCAATGTATCGTGGGCTTCCCAGCTGGCTCAGCGGTAAAGAATCTGCCTGCCAATTTAGGAAACACAGGAGCCGTGGGTTTGATCCCTGGGTCAGGAAGATCCCCTGGAGGAGGAAATAGCAACCCACTCCACTATTCTTGCCTGGAAAATTCCATGGACAGATGAGCCTGGTGGGCTACAGTCCACAGGGTTGCAAAGATTTGGACATGACTGAGCAACTGAGCATGCGTGCAATGCATCATAGTATAGTTGTGTGAGAAATCAATAGTTCTCTAAAGAGGGAGAAGGAAGACTATGAAAGGGAAAGTGGAAGAGAAACACAGTCTTGTTTTCAGAGCTCCTCCACTCAATTTTAGAAAGCATATATATGAAAGTAGAGGATCTGGGAATGAATTCCTTTAAATCTAGGCATACCTGTGTATCTCTTGTAAAGTCTTTGCATATCCCCAGATTTGAACCTGCCCTGTTGCTCTTGGGAGAGGTCTAACTGGGGCTACAGGCTGAATCAAATCCTTCTCTGTGATGAATCCAAACAGCTAAGGATGATGAGGGACCATGGAGGGTCTACCCCACCCCTGTGTGTCATCTCACCAGAATGCGAGCAGGGGCTGCGGGAGTAAGGAGGGCTATTCACTAGTGCATGCTGCTCGTATGGGCCCAGCTGCTCTGGTCCCTTGGAGACTGCTCCTTGTTGGGATTGGTAAAATGGGGAGTGTGCTTGCCTCTTGGCACCTCAGCTCAACATGAATCCAAGGATTTTCTAATTTTATTTTCAAAGACTTAGTCTAAATGAGTCAAAGCCATTTGTTTCAGTAAAAGTAAGCTCTACCCAGAAACAAAGTCAAAGTGGGATTCAAAATGAAACACAGATTTTTCATGTATTGACTTCTAACAAATGGCAATTGAATATATCAAATACTTTGCATAATAATGCATAATCCTTGTGATAGCCCTGCGAGTGAGCTATGATGGCTCTCCTCTGATGGTTGAGAAAACTGAGGTTGAGCATGGTTTCATGGCTAGCCAGGCACAAACTCAGACTCACGAAGCCTCTGCGGTTGTCACATGCCACACTGACTCTGTGCCCTTTACCCGCCATGCCCATGGCACCAGGAAATGCAGTTGCAACAGTAATAAGCATTTGATCTGTCTTTCTCTTCTGTGCTTTGTGCCCATGAGTAAGGGTTATGAGTCATCTCCCAGTTCACTAGAAATTTGATAGCATGGAGAAATTAAAATCATGTGTAATCCTCAAATCTCATTTTAGCCAACATTTCATAAGGACTTTTAGAAGAGTTTCTAGCAAGAATGTTTGACAGATTCTATTTTCACCACGTTGCCTTTCAACCATATTTGCAAGTTCAACAGCAAGAAGAGAAAGAAGAGAGTCAGGAGTTTGAATGACATCTATATATGCACAAGATGGTGTTGGGATGTTAGTCTTCACTTTGTCACTTTAATTTATCCCTGATTATTCAATTAGAATGCATGCTCAAGTGCATTGATTATGACCGTGAAGTCTGTCTCTCAAGATGCTGGTTTTCACATCACAGTCAAGGGCCGTAGCTATGGATACCTGGAGCACCACCCCACCCACATCATTCCCCTCAGTCTCCCTCTGCCTTCAGCTGCCACTGCCATGGGCAGCACCCAGTAATCTCAGACTGCCCTTGCTCTGTCAGTGTGCGTCGCGCGGGCCTTTCTGCTGGGCAGTGGTGGTAGGTCCTCTGATACCAGGCATACAAGTGCATCCTGGGCGTGGTGAAGGGTGAAGTTCGTTGATGTCCCAAGAGCAGCCTGTGACCAGTAGGAATGGGAGTCAGCAGGTAAATGCTGCAGTCTTCCATCCTTCAGGGGCCCATCCTGGGACACACAGGTACATTTTTCCGATGGTTCTGATAGAATCGAGCCGTCACTGCCCATAGGATAACCTCAGTAACACACTCAGCTATTGGCTTTTTCTTCTTCTCTGTCTCACTCTCCCTGTTTACTCATTCCTGCTTCCTGGGACCACCTCCCTAATGAAATACCTGCTCTGAAGACACTCAGACTCTGCTTTAGAAGGAATCCAAACTAAGGCATGGAGGTCTCAGATGTTATTTACAAACATGCCATTCTCCATGAAAGTAGCCTTAAATTTTAAATAACAAAGCAGGCCATGCCAATAAGGCAGTAATTCTTGCCTACAAGTAGGCAAGTGGGTAGAAAGAGGGACATGTATGTGCCCCAGGAGAAGTGGATAAAAGTCACGTGGGGGGCTTTTCAAGCTACAGTCTTGAAATTTTGGTCTATCTTTATGGAGTATTGCATAATTCCCTTCCTCAGAATCATAGCCGCGTCCAGTCACCGCCTTGTCACCCCTGCTGATGAGAAAATGTGTTGTGTGGGGCAGCAAAAGAAGTTTGCTGCACTGACAGCTTTTTAAAGACAAAATTGTTCAGATGCAATTCAGTACATTACTCAATAGTCTTAGCTATTTTTAATTGTAGTTTAATTTAACTCTGGTCTTCTTGTCCCTGTGCTGAGATTCTTGGAGCTAAATAAAGAATAAGCCTGAGCTTTTCTTTCTAGCATTTATGTTGAACTTGGAAAGTCCTTATCACTCCTGTAGGCCCCTCTTGCCTTCTCAGTGACTCAGGAGATGAACATGTCACAGAAAATCTCCTCTGACAGCTCAAAACTCCTGACCTGTTTTTCCATTTTATTCTTTAAAGAACAGCAAAAATCCCCTTTCCAGCAACTTTTAGTTAGAATTTGCCAACTCAGGGTAACTTGGAATTTGCATATAATTCCTTTAGCAACTCTCTGAAAACCAGAAAAATTTACAACTGCACAAGAGAGCTCCACATAAAGGAGAAAAAAGGTACAGAGAATACTCATGTCACTACTCAGAATAAATCATTTTAAACAACAAATTTAAACAAAGCCTTTGGGCACATACAATTAAATGAGTCACAGTAGCCATACATTTCAAACATTTTAGTTGAAAGCTAGGTGTTTTGGGGAATGCTTTAAGCCTGGCACATAGGGACTGGCCGCAGCAGACATTATTAGTTGATCACAGCCTCTCTTACACATATGGATGCAGTTTCTGCCTTCTTCTCCACACAGCCTTCTGGTTTGACCAAGGATCTTAAATTGATAGAAAAAAATCAGGAAAGACACATACAGAATAGCGTTAAGGACACAATCATGTACTAGCTTCATATCCTCATGGAGCTAGCGTCTTGTAAGGGAAACACAATAAATCAATAAACAAATGTATATTTAATATTTGGAGCAGAATTTGACAGTTGCCTTCTAAGTTGCGACTTTTTGCTTCTGTCTAAAATTAACAGAATAATGATCTTTCTCTAGACACATGGTCTCCCAAATAAACGACCATATTTCCCAGCCTATCTCTTAGTTAGATGTGGTATCGCACTAAGTTCTGATCAAGGATATGTAAGCAGATACACTTTGTGGAACTTTCAGGAAGTTTCCTTAAAAGAGAGAAGGCAAATCTTTCTTTCTCTTTTCCCCCATCCTACTGCTGGGAAACGATATTATGGCTAGGGACCCAGCAGCCATCTTGAAACCTAAAGGATTAGAGTCACATCCTAGGCACTGTGTTTGGAAAGCTAGAAAAAATCTTTATATCTCAATAACTATGGAGGTCCCATACCAGCTCTGGACTATCCTCCTCCAAACTTCTTCTGCCTAAAAGGAATGAAATTTCCACTTTATTTAAACTACTTTCCAGGTTTCTGTTATTCATAACCTAACCCTAGCTGATAATTTAAAAATAAATATACACACACCCTATATAACATTTACATAGATACATAATAGTGAAATATATATGAGTATTAATTGGTCATGGAAGAGAGGCAAACTTCATGGTTTCAATTGGAGCAAACAGTTATATATTTAATTTGGGACGTCTGGCAGCAGTAGAGTATATATCTTCTGTGGTTGTAGATTCTATTTAGGGTGGTATCGTTTCTAAAAAGCTGCAGTGTTTGCATCTAGTAAATTAATGAATGGTTAAATGGCCTACATTAAATTGAGAGGTTGTTTTCTGCTTTAAAACAGTTTACAGAGCCATAAATTTCCATTCGCATTGGGCTTACCAAGGGAACATGTTTCATCTGCATTCTAGGGCTCTTTGTCTTCTTCCATCAGAGCATCAGCACCGTCGAAACACCAGAGCTGCAATCCTATCCTCTTGTTTTCTAAAGCACCAAAGCTGTGCTGGTTTGCATATTGGTTGGCATAAATTAGAATATTAATTTCAATAGGCATTGCCTCTAAATCTAGAACATAAATACAGCCTGCTGCAATTATACAGATAACCAGTATTTAAAGTGCCTAAACATTTTAAACCTTCTATGTTTAATTATATTCAGATTATACTTAATAAACATACTCACAAAAACTCACACCGTTGTCAAATTAGAGATTGTGAACTTTACCATGAATGTGTTCCCACGGCCAGATGCAAAAGTTTCCATTTGGGGAAAACCAATAATCCTGTTTCAAGAATGTATTGATCAGGAACCCTCTCTTAGCTACAAAAGACAGAAAACTAATCTAAATCTGCTTATGTGAAATTGTGAATTTATTGGCTCATGCGATTCAGAAGTACCTGGGGTTACCTGAGTTCTGGGACAAGTGAGCTATAGATTCAGATGATTTCTTTCCTTCCTTATTTCTGCTCTGCTTGACACTCCTGGTTTCCATCTCAAGCAGATACCCTCCTGCAGTGGCCTACCAGTCCCCCCTACCCTACCAGTCCCCATCTTGTCCTTGCACCTTATAATCCGAGAAGAATAAAGCACCCCTCCACCCCCGGCTATAGAAAGCTCCAGAAAGGGGTTGTTCCTGGCCAGCTTCAGTCAGGTACCCAGGCTTCCTGGTGACAGCCTTGCCAAAATCACATGCAGTTAGGAAAAACTAGTTCCCAAAGGAAACAGTGGAATAAGACCTAGAAAAGGAATATGTATAATCATGAAGACGGTGATTACTTACTGGCTTTTGCTGAGATGAAGATGAAATCAACTTGCCACTGGACTGAACAAACTGTGTCCCTTCTTAGCTGGTCCAGGCAGCTACTATGGAAAATGACTAGTGTTTTGTTGAAATAAATACTAACTCAGTAGGTCAGGGGTGGGGTCCAGGACTCTGCAGGTTCCTAGGTTATGCTGACTCTGCTGGTCCCTGGAGCACACTTTGAGCAACAAGGGCAGGCTCTCCACCACCACAGGAAGTCTGTTTGACGCTGAGAGCGCAGTTCCCTGTCTCTCTTCAGAGATGGTTCGCTGTGTTCACTTGGGCATAGCCTTGGGTCCCCGGGATAAACCTGTCTTTACTGCTGCCATTCAGGGGTTAACATGGCCAAGGCCCCTGCCTTGGTGAATCTCCTGACACAGTTTTACTAGCTTCTGCCTTGGGTGTGAGGATGCCCGGTGGGCAGGCCTCCTTGTCTGTGACTGGCATCTGTCAAAGCAGATACGCCATGCTGAGCAAGTAGCTCTCGTCACCGCTTGACTGCCTTTCAGTTCACATTCTCCTAAGTGATGGGGAGCTTAGGAAGATTGTACCACTGATCACACTCCCTTCTGGACAAGCAAAATTACCTGTTTGCATAATTTACCATGAATTCAGAAGTCTTAGTTAGCACCTGGGCATTCTTGCTCATTTAATGCGCAGGTGTACAAGAGATGCATACGGCCTTCTCTGGGACGCTCTCCAGACAAAATACCCATCAGCTGCATCCTGAACAAACAAGAATTTCATCTGGGCTTTTGAACAGGGACATAAGAATGTGAACCCCCAGGGGAAACCAGGCATTATTTAGCCAAATGCTACATTGTGGTGCCTTCCTGTCTGCTTTTTTCCACACATAGCCTTGATCACCCTCCTTGACCTACCAACCCAGCCCACAACCAACTCTCTTCCATCTCCATGAAGGAGCAAGGGGTAAAGGGAAAACCTGGTATGCCTGAAAAAAAAAAAAACTCGTATTGTGAACTTCCCTTCGTCTTTTTTTACAATATTTACTTTTACTTATTTACCTCATCGGGTTCAGTAGCTGAGGCCCCTGGGCTCAGTAGTGCGTGTGGCACTCTCCATGGCGTGTGGGATCTTAGTTCCCTGACAGGATCAAACCAGTGTCCCCTGCATTGCAAGATGGAGTCTTAACCACTGGCCCACCAGGGAAGTCCCTTCTTTCCATCTTTAATCAATGAAATCGGATGCAAATGAACTTCAAGGCTGGTTTTATAGAGGAAGAGAATTCCTGAACTGCTTGTGTTGGAGCCGAGAGAAGCAATCCCACGCATTTGACCTGGGAGATCCCAGGAGTTTATAGGCTGATTGTATTTTATGTAAATTTTCCTGGTGAAGCCGTCTCCTTCTGCTCTCCTTTTTCCCTCTCTGAGTTGCTGCTAAGAAAGAAGGAAGAAAGAACACGGAAAGTTTATGTAACACCAGCTCATTCCCTGGCCGCAACCCTCCCCAGCTCTCCAGCTTCATTTGCCACTTCCTTGCAAATATGTCTCCAAGAGTCACAGTTTTGTACGCACTGCTCCCAAATAAGAAAATGTCAGTCCAGCCAAGTGTTTAATTGCAGGCACTTGCATGGGGTACAAGGCTCAATTTCCTGTACCAAAAAAAAAACCCTTCTTGAGAATCAAAAATTCATACTACATTTTGTACGAGTCTGATGGGAAATGATGTCTGGGGAAATTTCTGCAACTTAAGATATGCAAATTCACTATTTGATTGTAATGCTAACCCACGATTCACTGCTGCTTCCTTGTCTCTTACAAGACAGAGGCTATAAACACTAGTATATTAAAAATGTATCCACCAAAGTAAAATTAGTGCTCAACAAATGCTTATTTTCTAGAGTTTTATTTCTCAGATGAATTGGTATAATTTTTAGTGGTACATATTGCCAGCCTATAATAAATATACAAGCCTATCAAAACTGGATAGAAAATGCATTGGATAACACACTGCAAACTAGGGATCAATTCTATTATAGTCTCAGGGGATGTATCTAGTGACCTAATAGAATGTTTCCAATTCTAATTTCTCTGATTCTGTGAAATCAATTTTTCTATAAACTATAACCGGTACATGAGTGCTTCACAAAAACTAATCGTATTGGCATAATAAGCGTGTCAAGTTATGGTTTAATGGACATTCTGTTGTCCTTTTATTGAAACTAATAGAGTAGCATTAAAAGGAATAAAACACTCAAAATGATAACAGTTTATGGCTTGGGTTTGTTTTTTTTTCTAGAGTTTTGAATTTCATGCTATCACATATTGGTTCTCAATCTCCTTTCATGAATATTTGAGCTTAAACTTGTTAAAAATGACAAAGAAATGGCTAAGAAGAAGCATTTCCCCATTATCTGACCCTCAGCAGTGTGGTCGAGAAATAGCCAGGCGCTGGCATCTTCATCTGCGAGGATCATATGTCAGCTGCTGCCGCGGGAAGCCCCGATGAGGGGAAAGAGTTACGACAATAAGGCTCCTGCTTTGTAATGTTGACAAATTAGCCGATCTCAGCTCTTCATTTCAGAAGCACCTCTACCCAAGGAGAATCGGATGAAATTGAAGTTGCTCACGCTAACCTAGGATGACCTTGAATGAAATGGATCTCTCTGTTTACCAGGCATAAAGATTACAGTGGGCTCATCTGTCAGGAAGCCCACGGTATCACAGCTTTGTCTTACTAACTTGAACTTTGCAGGCATCGAAAACTAAAGCTTCATGTGCTAATTATTATTGTGGTTGTTATTTAATGGAATTTGGAAGACTCCCCCAAAACAGATGGGCTCTCCTTGTTGATACTTATCACAGTTGTAGCTGATAATTAGTTTTTGATTATATGTTGAGGGTTTGACTCCCCCACTAGTGCTGTGAGGCCAGGAAGTATACTCATCCCCTTAAATTGATAGCCCCGGTTGCTAGCACAGGTCCTCAGAAAGCAGAGGGACCAGTGTGTTCAGTATCCGTTTTCACCTGCTGTCTTGAAATAATTATTAAAACATACAGTCTCTCCCTCATTAAGTCTGTGTTAGAGAGATAAATGGATGAGCCAGCACGTGGCCATACACTGGAAATGACACTGGGCTTGGAATCAAGTGTAATTGGTTAGAGTCCTAACCGCTCTGTATCAGTTATGTGACTTGGGCAAGTGACTTAAACTCTCTGAAGCTAAACTTCTTCACTGTGAAATGGGAAGAATCAAGAGCAAATACGATGCCTACCACATGGTAACTTCTCAATACATATTTCTCTTTTTTCCTTCTCCACTGAAGGCAGCAATATCCAATACAACATTCTGCAATGATGAAAATGTTCAGTATCTGCCCCGCCTGACACAGTGGCCACCAGCCACACATGGATATTGAGCGTTTGAAATGGGACAAACGCGACTGAGGAGCTGAATTTTTAATTCTGTATAGTTTTTAATTAACTTAAATTTAAATAGCCACGTGTGGCTACTATATTGGACAGAACAGATCAAAGAGGCTTCATGGGTTTTAGAAGTGCCAAATGGAGGATTACAAAACTAACACATTTTAAGAGAGCTCCCAATAACTGTTCTGGGTTCTTCCACATCTAGGATTAACACGCACATTTCTTCTCTTTTTGTAAATCACATATTCTGGGATGACCAGTTTGCACTGTCATAGTAGACTGTCAACATTTGGATACTTTTTCAGAACCCAGGGCAGTGGTCAGAATGACAACACGCATTTGATAGAAAATGACTTCTTTCCGTGAAAGACTGACCCCCGGTACAAAGCTCACCATGCTAGGAGAACCATAATTTACAACACTACTTGGCTCTCGTCAAAACTGCGAAGCCACAAATATGATTTATTTATGAACTAGACAACTTGTAGTCACTTGGACTTTTTTCTCACTTTGGTGAGCAACATCAAAAGCCATTTAAATGTCAATCTTTTAAATTTGAGATTTAAATCAAAATTTGATAGGGAGGATAGTTTTAATCGATAAAAATTTCAGCCTGTTGTATTAATCCTTGAGCATTGGTTAATTGTTCCCTTGAGGAAGGAGGAAACTGGAGTCATACATTTTCAATGGATTTCAGAAAAATTAACTGGAAGAATTCTTTTGACACTTTACCTGGAAAGGGAACATCATTTTTAAAAAGTTCAAATAAGCTTTCTCTGTAGGTACCATTTAAATCTGCAGTCATGAGTCATTCACTCAAAACACAATAGCAGATTGCACCAAGAGCGGATTTTTAAGGCATTGTGTATACATATTAATAGTAGAGTTCATGATCACTGGAGGGATCAAATGTATACTGGTTACAAAATACTCAGTATTGGAATTTCAAAGAGGTGAAAGGAGATCACAAATGTAATTTTCATTTGTTTGGATGAATGCTAAAATCAGGTTTATCTGAAGCTTAAGCAAGTTCTTTTTTCACTACAATAGAGAAAGGACCATTAATACATAATCATCCAGGCTTACAGGTCACTGCTTAAAGACAGCAGTATTAAAGTAACTATTGTTTGGTCCCTTTCGGTTCACCTAGGAGTATTTTCATTACGGACCTTTCAGAATGCGCCTAGATAAGAAATTCTTTTTGAGTCATCATCACCACACCTTTAGCTAGAAAAACAGCTAAATCTGCTCCAGATCAGGACAAACTAAAAGTGTGAGATTTTTATGGGCAACTACAGCTTCTTAACTGGCTCTCCACAGAAGGCATTGTGCCTGCTTGCCTGATTCTTGCTCGCAGAAAGCCAAGGCAGGAAACATCCCTGGCTAGCTCGGGGGCCACCACCAGTTCATTATGACTCCAGTGGAGAGTGGTTCATGAGATTATACACAGTTACAACATGATTAACTCTCTGCTCATCAATTCAATTTTTTTATTGGAAATGTCACCGCAAATGTGGCATAAATTTTCTGGGAACAGCATTGAGTTTCACCTTATTATTCAGCACAGCTTTCAGAGAGAGGAGGTACTATGGCTAATCCGAATTTAATTTCGGAAGAAGTCAGCTCTCCTGCTTGCTACAGGCCAAGCTCCATTTCTGATGTTATCTACAATGCTAACCAAGATGGGCTAGAAATACCTGTGTGAATGGGAGTACCAAAGAATAACTCTGAATCTGGAATAAAAGTGTAGTCTCGGTAATGTCCTAGCACTGCTGAGTCTGTGCCTGCAACAGAGGCAGCTGGATTCTGCAGTGCAGTTGACGCACGGCTGTCAGCATCCGTACATGCCCAGAATCTCCTATGAAGAGCATCATTCCACCTTCCAGCATCTCACCATTCCCAGAACCAAGTCACTGACCTTCCAAGAGAGAACTCAGTGTGCAGAGAAGGTCCTCTCTATCAGAGGAAATCAATAACTGGATGCCTTTTTAATCTGAGCAGATTCCTGGAATTTCCTATGGGAAATTCTCACAAAGGTGTTTTTACTTGAATGTTTTTCTGCAAGAGAGAAAGAAGAGTCTTGTATCCTCCCGAATCAAAAGCATGGGCTTTTATTCACTCAAGATGAATATACCTGTATCAAATCCACATCCTCTTAAAGAGGTAGAAATTACCCTCTTGGCTTATTGGACCAGGCGGGGACCATCAGTTCCACAGTTCTTAACAGAGCTTCACCAGCTCCATAATTGAAGAAATTCTTCCAGGACCATGTTTATTATTTAGCCTGTCTGTTACCTAGGATCCACACCAGGAAAATTATGTGCAAACACAAATCAGATAGTCTCCTGGGACTTATTTGCTGAGCATTTTCTTGGTAAGAATTCCTGCAGCATCAAAATTTTGCTTGGAGGGAAAAAAAAAAAAAAGAAGCCTCAAAGTGAACCATGATGCTTTTTGCAGAAACAAAGCAACACCCAAATAAATAAATAAATAAAGCCTGTGACCAACTATTTTCCCCTTCACAGCTTCTCTCTTATCAGAGGCATCTTCTTTCGGTTTGTGGACCAGCCTGAACGTGAAAGAGCTTCTCAGCCCAACCCTGCTGCAGTTTCTGTGTCTGGAGAGTTTTAAAATATGCTGAAGCGAACAAACAAAAAATCTTTATATAGGAACCAAAACTCTTCACATAAGTATGTATTTGTGGGCGGGTATGTGTGGGTGTGCACATGCACACACAGGAGCTAGGAATACCTCACATAACCCCGTTACGTGGAGATCATACTCAAGATGACTCATCTCTTTAAACATTGGGCTTCCCTGGTGGCTCAGCTGGTGAAGAATCCATTGGCAAGGCAGGAGACCTGGGCTTGATCCCTGGGTTGGGAAGATCCCCTGCAGAAGGGGAAGACAACCCACTCCAGTATTCTGGCCTGGAGAATTCCATGGACTGTATAGTCCATGGGGTTGCAAAGAGTTGGACACAACTGAGCTATAAAACTATAGTTGATTTATAATATTGTGTTAGTTTCAGATGTACAGCATAGTGATTTTGCAGATTATATTGCATTAGACATTGTTATAAAATACTGGGGAAATTTCCTGTGTCATACAGCAAATCTTTGCTTCTTATCTACTTTATATAAGTACTTTGTATCTGTTAATCCCATACTCCTAATTTGCCCCTCCCCC
The DNA here is from genome assembly GCF_002263795.3 of Bos taurus. Classification (NCBI taxonomy): domain Eukaryota; kingdom Metazoa; phylum Chordata; class Mammalia; order Artiodactyla; family Bovidae; genus Bos; species Bos taurus. Next base: position 5,916,143 of record NC_037344.1, read on the forward strand.
CGGGAACCGTAAATTGTTTTTCTGTGTTTGTGAGTCTGTTCTGTTTTTTATGTAGATTCATTTGAATTATGTTTTGACTCCACATATGATATCATCTAATACTTATCTTTCTCTGATTTATTTCACTAAGCATGATCTTCTCTAGGTCCATGCATGTTGTTTCAAATGGCAGAATTTCACTCTCTTTTGTGGCTGAGTAATGTTCCATTGTATATTCACAGCACATCTTCTTAAGTCATTCATCTGTTGATGGACAGTTGGGTTGCTTCTGTGTCTTGGCTATCATAAATAGTGCTGCTGTGAACACTGGGATGCATATGTCTTTTCAAATTAGGGATTTCATTTTTTCCAGATATATATATGCCCAGGAATGGAACTGCTGAATCATGTGGTACATCCAGTTTTAGTTTTTAAGGAAATTTATACTGTTTTACACACTGACCGCACCAGTTTCTTACCCACCAACAGTGTACAAGAGTTCCTTTTTTCTCCACAAAAAATGAAGCCTCTTAAATCACAGCTCATAATTTGTCCCTCTGTGATTTTGAAAAACTTTATAAAAGTGTCCGGTTGCTTTTCTAGACAAAGAAACATTCAAAAAGAGGTAAGGTAAGAGAATAAGAGGTAAGAAATAAAACTATACCTATGGTCTGCTGTATATGTGTGTGTGTGGGGTGTGTGTGTGTGTATATGTGTGTGTGGGGGTGTGTATGTGTATATGTATGTGGGGGGGTATGTATGTGTGTATATGTATGTGTGTGGGGGTGTGTATGTGTGTATATGTGTGTGTGTGGGGGGTGTGTGTGTATATGCACACATATATACACTGGGCTTCCCAGGTGGCGTTAGAGGTAAAGAACTGGCCTACCAATGCAGGAGACTCAAGAGACTCAGTCTCAATCCCTGGGTCAGGAAGATCCCCTGGAGAAGAAAACGGCCACCCACTCCAGTCTTCTTGCCTGGGAAATTCCACGGACAGAGGAGCCTGGTAAGCATGGTGAGTCCATGGTGTTGCAAGAGTTGGACACAACTGAAGCAACTTAGCACATACGCGTGTGTATGTGTATACACACACACACACACACACACACACACACACACATATATATGTATATACACACATAGGAGGAAGAAATGGCAAACAACTCCAGTATTCTTGCCTGAGAAATCCCACGGTCAGAGGAGCCTGGAGGGCTACTGTCTATGGCGTTACAAGAGCCAAACACAACTAGTGACTAAACCACTATCAGATGTACTTATAAAGAGAGAGAATATTTGTGGTGCAATTTGGATTTAAATTCTAGTTCTATCACTTCATAGCTGTGTGCTCTTAAGCAAGTTAATACTCTTACTGAATACAAATTATCTAAACCTAGCAGGGGTGATGATGTGTCTTGAGAGGTACGAAGACTTGAGAATCAAATGATATCCTGCATGTATCAATCAAGGTTTTAGTTCCAAGTAACAGAGATGTACTCTGGCTAATTGAGGCAGAAGAGGAACATATTCAAGACTATCATGTTGCTTATGAAATTTCTCAGAAGGTTGGAGAATCAGACATGGGGAAAGAAGGATTCAGGAAGACCACGTGGGCATCAGGACGGCAGAAATTCATGGCACCAAAGAGCATGCAGAGACTCCCAGCCCCACCACTGAACACTTGGCTGCCACAGCTAGCCAGGTCCTACGTGCTCCTGAGAAGTAGAAATTGTTGATATAACAGCAGAATGACCTCTGCTCAGTCACCTTCCTGAGCTCAATAATTCCAGTTGTGAAGATTAAATAGGTCTGTTGGTTGTTTGAGCCTAAATAACATGTTCTTCGCCTAAGTGCAGAGGAGCATGGGGGACAAACTCTTGGCATTTTCAAGTTTTAGTCAAGGCAAGCTCTCTTTCCCAGCAAGAGGCATAACATGGAGAATTTACCAAACAAAGGAAAGAACTTCAGAGTCTGAATCACTGAGAAGATGTTCAGGTCCATTACAAAAGATATCAAAACTCCTGACACATAAGAGGTATTATGTACATGGTGACTATGAACATTATCCTGAACCAGTGAGAAAAGGGAACAACCCATTATTCAATAAATGGTGCAGAGATTGTTAGTTATTCGCAGGAAAAAAATGTATAGTTCACCAAAATAAAGTCCAATAGGATCAAAGATTAAAAAGAGAACTCAATCTACAAAAAATTATGCACCCTACTGTGTCCATCAGCGTAGGCCTGACCTACCCTGAAAGAGGTTCATACAAAGGAAGTGAGTTTTCCAATGAAAATAGGGGAGAGGGAGCCTTAACCCCCCACCTCTTAGAACCAGACCCACATGCTCCACTCTTAATGTTGCATTTGACCCCAATTGGAAAGCCTCCTCTTTTATTTACTAAAAATAAAATGTCAAGATAACTTATCACATGCCTAACTTATACAACTTTTTCCCAGACCGACAAGGGCCTTGTTTTACATGCCTTTGGGCCCTACTAGGCCTGGATTAAGGCTTCTCTGGTAGTTCAGCTGGTGAAGAATCCAGCTGCAATGCAGGAGACCCCAGTTCAATTCCTGGGTTGGGAAGATCTGTTGGAGAAGGGATAGGCTACCCACTTCAGTATTCTTGGGCTTCCCTGGTGGCTCAGACAGTAAAGAATCCGCTGCAATTGGGAGACCTGGGTTTGATCCCTGGTCTGGGAAGATCCCCTGGAGATGGGAACAGGTACGCACTCCAGTACTCTTGCCTGGAGAATTCTACGGACAGAGGAGCTTGACAGCCTACCGTCCATGCACTCGCAGAGTCGGACAGGACTGAGCGACTAACGCTTTCACTTTCATGCCTGGATCAGTGCTTTGAACATAGCAGGCTATCGAAATTCCTCACGATTGAGGAAGAAACTTGAATTGCCAGTTAACTGTTTTGAAATGTCTGGTAATGGTTTCAGCTCTGAGTGCTAATTTAAAGTAATCTCTCTGTTCCTCGATTTCCTTTTTTTTTTTTTTTAGAAGAATAAGTACCGTTACATGGCCTGCTGCCCCCTACCTTCACAAAACATCAAATACTGATTATTTCAGGCTCAACAAAACAAGTCATAGGTGACAGCTCTGAAGTTCTCACAGATGGACAGCTTTCCAGAAGGCTTACCACTCTTTTTACCTCCCTTATCTACAGTCCTCACTGTAGATTTCCATTTTCCACTCCTATATTCAGTCCTGAAAGACTAGTCAATGTGAGTAAGGGTTACAGAAATATTTCTTTTCTAGCTGTATATCTTTTTGGTTACAGTTTTCTTTTTAATTTACTTCTTTTCTCTGTTAGAATAGTTATGGCATCTGACATACTTTCCTCATGATTGAATTGATTTTTCCTTTTCCTTTGACTTTCTAAAAGCTTCTGATGTCATTTGTTCAAGTTGAGAAATCACTTTAAGACCTTTGTATGTGCATGCCAAGTCACGTCAGTCGTGCCTGACTCTTTGAGACCTCATGGACTGGAGCCCGCCAGGCTCCTCTGTCCGTGGAATTCTCCAAGCAAGAATACTGGAGCGGGTTGCTATTCCCTTCTGCAATGGATCTTCCTGACCCAGGGATCAAACCTAGGTCTCCTGCATTGCAGGCAGATTCTTTACCACCTGAGCCACCAGGAAAGCCCTGTTAGCCATGACACATCCCTAAATAACACATGAATAAGGACTTATCATCTCTTAAAAATCTTCAGCTCCAGGCCTGAAAAAGGTCATTTGCTGTCCTGTTTGATTTATCTCTGAGAATGAAAAGAACCAAAAGTCAGTTCCCTTTAGTAAAAACTCTCTTTCATATTTTATTTGCTAACGTACAGCTAATTTATAAATTAAGAGCATGCTTAAAGGAAAGGTTAGGAAGCTATTCATTCCCATCCATTAGTAAGTCTGGTTTTGATTGAATTTTTAACTAATGTTTGATAATTATTGCATCTTGGCTTTTGGATTTCAAATAGGATGAAAGAATCTCTTTTCTTTTTTATTTAAAATTACAGTAGATTCAGCCCAGTCAAAAGATTTTGGAGTTTCTCCCAAAGAATTCTTTAGCTCTCACAAGAAAAATGCATGCTGATGATATATGCCCATCACCAAATTTTAAATGGTCAAAATCTTGAAGTATATTTGTGATTAGGTCAGAGGTCAGCCAACTTTTTCTGTAAATATCCAGACAGTAAATCTTTTAAGCTTTGTGGTCATATGGTCTCTGTTAGAATCTCTCAACACTGTCATTGTAGTGCAAAAGCAGCCATAGACAATACATTAATGAGTGTAGCTATGTCTCAATAAAACTTAATTTATAAACACTGAAATTTGAGTTTCATATAATTTTCATGTGACGTGAAATATGATTCTTCTTTTGTTTTTTTCAGGAAGCAAACAATATTCCTTGCTCATGGGTAATATAAAAACAGATGGTGATATTCCATTGTGTATATGTACCACAACTTTCTTATCCATTCATTCATCTGCCGATGGACATCTAGGTTGCTTCCATGTCCTAGCTCTTGTAAACAGTGCTGCAATGAACATTGGGGTACACACATCTCTTTCAATTCTGGTTTTCTCAGTGTGTATGTCCAGCAGTGGGATCACTAGGTCGTATGGCAGATCTATTTTCAGTTTTTTAAGGAACGAGGTGGATGAAACTAGAGCCTATTATACAGAGTGAAATAAGTCAGAAAGAAAAACACCAATACAATATATTAATGCATATATATGGAATTTAGAAAGATGGTAATGATGACCCTATATGCAAGACAGCGAAAGAGACACATGATATTAAGAACTGACTTCTGGACTCTGTGGGAGAAGGCAAGGGTGGGATGGTTTGAGAGAATAGCATTGAAACATGTATATTACCATATGTGAAACAGATTGCCAGTCCAAGTTCAATGCATGAAACAGGGCACTCAGAGCCAGTGCACTGGGACACCCAAGAGGGATGGGATGGGGAAGGAGATGGGAGGGGGATTCTGGATGGGGGACATGTGTACACCCGTGGCTGATCCATGTCAGTGTATGGCAAAAATCACCACAATATTGTAAAATAATTAGCTTCCAATTAAAATAAATTAGTTAATTTTAATTAAAAAAAAAAACAGATGGTGAGGTAGCAGGCCATAGTTGCTGACCCCACTTAAGGTGAACAGGGGGTTAAATTCTTATTTTTAGAAATAGGAAGCAACACTTGATCAAGCAGATCAAGTTATAACATACTTATAAAACTTACATACACCTGAAACTAATACAACATTATAAATCAGCTACATTTCAAGAACAATTAAAAAACTGAGCACAGGCTGCAATGCTTAAGAGACTTTATGCGGTAAATACCATGGCATTCGTATGTTCAATATTTACCTGAACATTTGATGTGAGTAGTATTAATAGGTTTACTGATGTATACATGCTTTTTAAACTATACATTTTAAATTAGTGCATTTTACAGTTTTTCTGCACTTTTAACTTTTATTTTATATTAGAGTATAATTGACTAACAATGTTGTGATTGTTTCAGTTATAATGTACGTGTATCTCTTCTTTTTCAAATTCTTTCCCATTTAGAATGTTAAAGAACATTCATATTATATATAACAAGTTATATACATATAGCATATATATATATCTAACTGAGCAGAGTTCCCTGTGTTACACAGTAGGTCTTTGTTGCTGCCCATTTTATACAGCAATATGTGCGTGTCAATCCCAACTCTCTAACTACCCCTCTGTCACCCCTCCCGCCTTGGGGATGAAATTCTTGAGATGTTTTCACTTTTATTGATGCCCAAAGCCCAAGCTTTGCCACATCTCGCATAATTCAAGTCCAAATTTTCAATTCATGCTATGCATCCTTTTTTAAAAATTTTATTGGAATATAATTGATTTAAAATGTTGTGTCGGTTTCTGCCATACAGCCAAGTGAATCAGTTTATACATATACATACATCCACTCTTTTTTAGATTATTTCCCCACATGGGCCTTTACAGAGTGCTGAGTAGCGTTCCCTGTGCTGCACAGTAGGTTCTTACTAGCGATCTATTTTACATGCAGTAGTGTGTATACATACATCCTATACATTTATTTAAAAGAACGATGTGCAAGACTTGCCTGCTGGTCCAGCGGCCAAGGGTTCCTGCTCCCAGTGCAGGAGACCTAGGTTGATCCCTGGTCAGGGAACTAGATTCTGAATGCCACAGTGAAGACCGAAGACCCCGCATGCCACAGCTAATAATAAAAGAAGGCTGCAGCTGCACGTTTTGACCTTTAACGTTCTCCCAGGCACACAAGCAGACTAGGCTCTCATTTATGTTTAAAAAGGGAAACTATATACACGTGTATGTCTCCATATGCAAAGAAGACTTCATGAAGGATACACCAGGAATTTGTAACAATAGTTGCCTCCATTGAGGGGATTTAAATGACGAGGGACAAGCCCGAGCAGGCAGAAGATGGTGGGAGAGTAAAACAGGGAGATCGCCCGCCTCCCCACAAATACATCAAAAACTCATCAAGGTATGGAACAGCTCCTACAAAGCAACCTCTAGACCACAGCAGAAGATCTCTGGACTCCAGAGGGACAGGCTAAGCTCCCTGAAATGAGGTAGGAGAGAGGATAGAGACATAAAAAGGGAAAAGACTGAGAACTTCTGGATGGGAGCTTGTGCCCTGAGGCAGGGGAAGGCGTCCTGAAACAAGAGGCATTCCTGTGCACAGGGGAGCTTCCTTGCAGGCGGGCCCAACGGGGAGCTGTGGAGTCTTGGAAAACTGGGCAGAGTAGGGAATTAAAGGGCAGAAAACAGAGCAAGTTGCACTTCTCAGCCCGTGAACAGCTTGCAAACTATGGCCCCAGCCAGATGGCGGGCTCAGGGGACTGAGAGAAAGAAGCCCATAGAAACCCCACAGCACAGAGGGCGGCCTGGGGTAGCCAAGAGCGGGGAAGGCATACGAACCTCTGCAGCACATAGGACGCACAGGGGGCAGGTCTAGGGGGCTGAAAGAGCACAGAAGCCTCGCAGAGGGCGGGTGAGATGAAACAAGTGCCCACAAACCCCGCGACACAGAGGGAGGGCCCTGGGGGGCTGAGGGAAGCCCACACAAGTCTCCGCAACACAGAGGGCATGGCCGGGGGGGCAAGAAAAGATCCACACAAGCCCCTGCCTAGCAAGCTTCGGCCAGCAGTGAAAGGCAGGTCTGGTAACAGAAGCACCGGTAGTGATCCCAGGGACAAGTAGGGGGCAGGTGGCAGTGAAGATACGCTGCGAGGGCCTCTGAAGCGGCTGCGGAAATAGACATGTCTAACACAGCCAAAGCCAGAGGACTGCCCAAAGACGTACTGAACCCATAGACACCCCCAAAACCTACTACGGGACCCTGCACTGCCCTTCAGAAAGAGGAGATCCAGTTCCATCAGCCAGAAGACAGGCACAAGCTCCCCAACCAGGAAAACATCACAGGACACTAACCCAACCCCATCCTTGGGGGCAGACTCCACAACCAAGAAGAGCTACGATCTTGAGAACTTTGTTTCTTATAAATCACACTGTATATTCCCCCTACATACTTCTGCCTTCACATTAGCCTTTTGTGGTGCTATGGGATTTTTCTCGTTAAAAAAAAATTCATTTTAAGATTTTTTTTATTTTCTTGTTACCTTTCCACCCTTTGTGTGTGTGTGTGTGTGTGTGTGTGTGTGTGTGTGATTTTTCTGATTTTGCTTTTGATATATTCAACTGCTTTTCTTATAGTTCTTTACCAGCTGCAGCTATTCCTGAATAAATATAAATCTTTTTCACATATGTCTATTTACCTTTACTTTTCTATTTTTTCTTTTCTCTCTCTCTTTTTTAACCCTCTTTTCCACTCCCTCTTCTCTTTTCCCTCCCTTCTCCTCTTTTTCTCTCTCTCTTTTTCTTATCCCTTTTTTTCCTTCACGTTTTCTTCACCAAGTAAGTTAAATTGTTGAGCTCTCTGCTATATTCACCAGTTGGCACTCTGCTCATGTTCAGTTGTCCAGATTGGCATTAGCTAGCTCTGCTTTTAATTGGTCAATATCTGTGGAAAATTCTGAAAGAGATGGGAATACCAGACCACCTGACCTGCCTCTTGAGAAATCTGTATGCAGGTCAGGAGCAACAGTTAGAACTGGACATGGAACGACAGACTGGTTCCAAATAGGAAAAGGAGTACGTCAAGGCTGTATATTGTCACCCTACTTATTTAACTTATATGCAGAGTACAGGGGAAATGCTGGGCTGGAAGAAGCACAAGCTGGAATCAAGATTTCCAGGAGAAATATCAATAACCTCAGATATGCAGATTATACCACCCTTATGGCAGAAAGTAAAGAAGAACTAAAGAGCCTCTTGATGAAAGTAAAAAAGGAGAGTGAAAAAGTTGGCTAAGAGCTCAACATTCAGAAAACTAAGATCATGGCATCTGGTCCCATCACTCCATGGGAAATAGATGGGGAAACAATGGCTGACTTTATTTTTCTGGGCTCTAAAATCACTTTAGATGGTGATTGCAGCCATGAAATTAAAATACACTTACTCCTTGGAAGGAAAGTTATGACCAACCTAGACAGCATATTCAAAAGCAGAGACATTACTTTGCCAACAAAGGTCTGTCTAGTCAAGGCTATGGTTTTTCCAGCGGTCATGTATGGATATGAGAGTTGGACTGTAAAGAAAGCGGAGAGCCCAAGAATTGATGCTTTTGAAGTGTGGTGTTGGAGAAGACTCTTGAGAGTCCCTTGGACTGCAAGGAGATCCAACCAGTCCATCCTAAAGGAGATCAATCCTGGGTGTTCATTGGAAGGACTGATGTTGAAGCTGAAGCTCCAGTACTTTGGCCACCTGATGCAAAGAGCTGACTCATTTGAAAAGACCCTGATGCCGGGAAAGCTTGAAGGCAGGATGAGAAGGGGATGACAGAGGATGAGATGGTTGGATGGCATCACTGACTCGATGGACATGGGTTTGGGTGGACTCTGGGAGTTGGTGATGGACAGGGAAGCCTGGTGTGCTGCAGTCCGTGGGGTTGCAGAGTCAGACACAGCTGAGCAACTGAACTGAACTGAATTTTGGTTTCCCTTGTTCACCAAGTGGATCTCCTGAACTCTTTTCTTTAGAATACTTTGGTTATAACTGTGTGTATACGTCCCATTATTTCTGTAATTACCTGCTTGGTCTGCTTGATCTCCTCCCACTAGAACACAGGCACAAGTCACCCCTAACAAGAAATCAACACAGACCACTCAACCAACCTTTTCCTCCAAGGGTAAAAACCAAAAGGAAGAAGGAATACAACCCTAAAGCCTGCAAAAAGGAGATCTCAAGGGGAGCAAGTTTAAAAAAAAAAAATGAAAAGACAGAGAAATACAGCACAATAAAAGAACAAGGTGGAAAATCACAAAACCAAACAAATGAAGAGGAAATAAGCAATCTATCTGAAAGAGAATTCAGAATAGTGATAGTGAAGTTGCTCCGAAAACTTGAAAATAGAATGGAGAAAACGCAAGAGACGTTTAACACAGTTAGTACAATCACCAAGGACATAGGAGAAGTAAAGAATAAGCAGATATGAAAAACACAATTACTGAGATTAAAAATACTCTAGAAGGAACCAATAGCAGAATAACTGAGGTAGAGGAGCAGATATGTGAACTGGAAGATAGAATGGGGGAAATGACTGCTAGAGAGAAGAATAAAGGGAAAAGAATGAAAAGAATTGAGGATAGCCTCAGAGACTATTGGGACCATATTAAACACACCAACATTTGAGTTACGGGGGTCCCAGAGGAAGAAGAAAAAAGAAAGGCACTGAGAAAATTTTTGAAGGAATTATAGTTGAAAACTTCCCCAACGTGGGAAAGGAAACAGTCAGTCAAGTCCAAGAAGTGCAGAGAATCCCTTTCAGAATAAACCCAAGGAGAAACACATTAAGACGCATATCAATCAAGCTAACAGAGATTAAGCACAGAGAAAGAATATTAAAAGTATCTAGGGAAAAGCAACACGTCACATACAAGGGAAAAAATCGTACAATTAAGAGCGGAACTTTCAGCAGAAACTCTGCAGGCCAGAAGGGAATGGCAGAATATATTTAAAGGACTGAAAGATAAAAATCTACAACCAAGATTACTATACTCAGCAAATATCACATTCAAAATTGATGGAGAAATCAAAAGCTTTACAGGCAAGCAAAAGTTCAAAGAATTTAGCACCACCAAACCAGCCTTACAACAAATACTAAAGAGACTCTCATAGCCAGTAAACACAAGAGAAAGGAAAGACCTACAAAAACAACCCAAAACAATCAAGAAAATGCCAACAGGAAAATATCAATAATTACCTTAAATATAAGCGAACTAAATACACCAACCAAAAGATACAGACTGACTGAAAGGATACAAAAACAAGACCCATACATATGCTGCTTACAAGACACGTACTTCAGACCTAGAGACACATACAGACTGAAAATAAAAGGATGGAAAAGATATTCCATGCAAATGGAAACCAAAAGAAAGCCAAGTGGCAATCCTTATTTCAGACAAAATAGACCTTAAAATAAAGAATATTATGAGACAAAGAAGGACAATACATAATGATCGATCAAGGGATCAAGCCAGGAAGACATAACAATTGTAAATATTTATGCACCCAACACAGGAGCACCTCAATACATAAGGTAAACACTAACAGGTGTAAGAAGGGAAATTGACAGAACCACAATAATCGAAGGTGACTTTAACACCCCACCGACATCAGTGGACAGATCATCAAAACTGAGAATCAATAAGGAAACATAAACATTAAATGAAACTTTAGACCAAATGGACCTAATTGATATCTTCAGGACTTTTCATCCAAATGCAGAAGAATACACCTTCTTGAGTGCACATGGAGCATTCTCCCACATAGACCACATCCTGGGCCACAAATCAAGCCTCAGTAAATTTAAGAAAATTGAAGTCATATCAAGTATCTTCTCTGACCACAACGCTATAAGACTAGATATCAACTACAGGGTAAAAAACACATACTCATGGAAATTAGACAATACATTGCTAAATAATGAGACATTACTGAAGAAATAAGAACAGAAATCAAAAGATTCCTAGAAACAAAGGACAATGAAAACACAGTGACCCAAAACCTATGGGATTCTGCAAAAGCAGTTCTAAGAGGGAAGTGTATAGCAATACAATCCTACCTCAAGAAACAGAGAAGCATCAAAGAGACAACCTAACTCCACATCTGAAGCAGCTGGGGAAAAAAAGAACAACAACAAAAAAAACCCCAAAGTCAAATCATAAAGATCAGAGCAGAAAGAAATGAAGGAAACAATAACAAAGGTTAATAAAACTAAAAGATGGTTCTTTGACAAGATAAACAAAATTGACAAACCACTAGCCAATGTCATCAAGAAAAAAGGAGAAAATCAAATCAACAAAATTAGAAATGAAAAAGGAGAGGTTACAACAGACAACACAGAAATACAAAGGATCATAAGAGAATAATATGAGCAACTATATGCTAATAAAATGGATAACCTAGAGGAAACGGACAGATTCTTAGGAAAGCTCCACCTCCTGAGACTAAACCACGAAGAAATAGAAATTATGAACAAGGCAATTACGAACACTGAAATTGAAACTGTGATCAAAACTCACCCAAAAAACAAAAGCCCAGGGCCAGATGGTTTCACAGGGGAATTCTATCAAACATTTAGAGAAGGAAGGACTGATGCTGAGGCTGAAACTCCAATACTCTGGCCACTTCATGCAAAGAGTTGACTCATTGGAAAAGATCCTGATGCTGGGAGGGATTGGCAGCAGGAGGAGAAGGGGACGACAGAGGATGAGATGGCTGGATGGCATCACCGACTCGATGGACATGAGTTTGAGTGAACTCCGGGAATTGGTGATGGACAGGGAGGCCTGGTGTGCTGCGATTCATGGGGTCACAAAGAGTTGGACACGACTGAGTGACTGAACTGAACTGAATGCCTATTTTTCTGAAACTCTTTCAAAAAATTGCAGAGGAAGAAGTACTTCCAAACTTGTTCTACAAGGCCACAATCGCCCTGATACCAAAACCAAACAAAAACAATACAAAAAAAGAAAATGACAAGTGATGATTATCACTGATAATATAGATGCAAAAATCCTCAACAAAATTCTAGCAAACAGAATTCAAAAACACATTAAAAAGCTCACACACCATGATCAAGTCAGGTTTATTCCAGGGATGCAAGGATTCTTCAATATACACAAATCAATCAATGTGATACACCATACTAGCAAATTAGTACAGTGTAACATGTGATATACCATATTAACAAAGATAACCATATGATCATCTTAATAGATGCAGAAAAAGCCTTTGACAAAATTCAGCATCCATTTATGATAAAAATGCTTCAAAAAATGGGCATAGAAGATACCTGTTTCAACACAGTAAAGGCTATATATGATAAGCCCACAGCAAACATTATTCTCAATGGTGAAAAACTAAAAGCACTCCCTCTAAGATCAGGAACAAGACAAGGGTGTACACTCTCACCATTACTATTCAAAATAGTTTTGGAAGTCCTAGCTATGGCAATTAGAGAAGAAAAAGAGATAAAAGGAATCCAGATCAGAAAAGAAGTAAAACTCTCACTGTTAGCAGATGACTTAATACTATACATAGAAAACCCAAAGGAAACTATCAGAAAATTACTAGAGATAATCAGTGAATTCAGCAAAGTAGTGGGATACAAGGTCAATATATAGAAATCACTTAAATCAGAAAAAGAAATTAAGGAATCAATCCCATTCACCAGTGTAACAAAAAGAATAAAATATCTAGGAATAAATCTACCTGAGGAGACAAAAGAACTAAATACAGAAAATTACAAGAAATCAAAGATGACATAAACAGATGGAGAGACATTCCATGCTCCTGGATAGGAAGAATCAATTTTATATAAATGACTATACTACCAAATACAACCTATGGATACAATGTGATCCCTATCAAATTACCAATGGCATTTTTCACAGAACCAGAACAAAAAAATTCACAATTAATATGGAAACACAAGAGACCCTCAATAGCCAAAGCAGTCTTGAGAAAGAAGAATGGAGCTAGAGGAATCAACCTTCCTGATTTCAGACTATACTACAAAGCTACAGTCATCAAGACAGTATGGTACTGGCACAAAAACAGAAAAATCGACCAATGGAACAAGAAAGCCCAGAGATAAACCCATGTACCTATGGGTACCTTATTTTTTGACAAAGGAGGAAAAAATGTACAATGGGGCAAAGATAGCTTCTTCAATAAGTGGTGCTGGAAAAACTAGATCAGATCAGATCAGATCAGTCGCTCAGTCGTGTCCGACTCTTTGCGACCCCATGAATAGCAGCACACCAGGCCTCCCTGTCCATCACCAACTCCCGGAGTTCACTGAGACTCACGTCCATCGAGTCAGTGATGCCATCCAGCCATCTCATCCTCTGTCGTCCCCTTATCCGATAGCTACATGCAAAAGAATGAAATTAGAACACTTTCTAATGCCATACACAAAAATAAATTCAAAGCGAATTAAAGACCTAAATGTAAGACCAGAAATTGTAAAACTCTTAGAGGAAAACAGGCAGAACACTCAAAGACATAAATCAAAGAAAGATCTTCTATGACCCACCTCCTAGAGTAACAGAAATAAAAGCAAAAATAAGTAAGTGTGACCTAATTAAACTTAAAAGCTTTTGCACAGCAAAGGAAACTACAAACAAGGTGAAAAGACAGCTCTCAGAATGGGAGGTAATAATAACAAAGGAAACAACTGACAAAGAATTAATTTCCAAAATACACAAGCAGCTCATACAACTCAGCATCAGAAAAACAAACAACCCAATCAAACAGTGGGAATCAAACCTAAACAGACATTTCTCCAAAGAAGGCATGCTAAGTCACTTCGGTCATGTCCGACTCTGTGTGACTCCATAGACGGCAGCCCACGAGGCTCCCCCGTCCCTGGGATTCTCCAGGCAAGAACACTGGAGTGGGCTGCCATTTCCTTCTCCAATGCATGAAAGTGAAAAGTGAAAGTGAAGTCGCTCAGTCGTATCTGACTCTTAGCGACCCCATGGACTGCAGCCCACCAGGCTCCTCTGTCCATAGGATTTTCCAGGCAAGAGTACTAGATTGGAGTGTCATTGCCTTCTCCGAGAAGACATACAGATGGCTAACAAAGACATGAAAAGATGCTCAACATCACTCATTATTAGAGAAATGCAAATCAAAACTACAATGAGATACTACCTTACACCAGTCAGAATGGCCATCATCAAAAAGTCTACAAACAATAAATGCTGGAGAGGGTGTGGAGAAAAGGGAACCCTCTTGCATTTCTGGTGGGAATGTAAATTGATGCAGCCACTATAGAAGACCGTATGGTGGTGGTTTAGTTGCTAAGTCATGTCCAACTCTTGTAACCCCCATGGACAGAGGAGCCTGATTGGCTACAGTCCATGGGATTCTCAGGCAAGAATACTGGAGTGGGTTGCCATTTCCTTCTCCAGTGGATCTTTTCAACCCAGGAATCAAACCCAGGTCTCCTGCATTGTAGGTAGATTCTTTACCAACTGAGCGACAAGGGAAGCTTTGCATGTAATAATAGGCAAATTGGCAGCTATGATTCAGGGTCTGCAGAGGTGAAAAACCCCAATACAAGTGTCTCCCTGCAAAGGTCAGGGTCCCTGGTGCTCTCCTGGCTCCAGATCCTGACTAGACAAACTCACTCTGGGGCAGATTTCTCCTTCAGCACCAAGAGGATCTGGCTCGCAGGTGTAACTTTGGAGGAGCTCTCTCTAATGCTGGTGTCAACAGTGTCCCTCTTGTCCCCGAGGTCAGATCTGGATTCTTGCTGCTTCGACAAGATGCTACCTTCCTTCTTCAAAGCCTGGAGGTAAAGTTCCAGGAGCTTCCTGGACTGATAGGCTTCTTCTCTCTGGTCAAGCACCTACTGGAGGGTGTTCTGGAGCCCCTGGACTGCCACATGACTTTGGCCGAGTTTCTGAGCCAGCTCCAAACACAGGACATCGGTGAGCACCTGGAGCTCCTCCTCGGACAGCAGGATGATGCTGGATAGGTCTTCCTTCAGCTGTCTGGCCACGTTCTTCCACTTCAACCCTGCCCCTATCTGTTTCATCTCTGTCGAAGGACTCTTGGGTAATCCAAGCTGTACCTCCATCTGAATTGTGTGTCCACTTCTCATTCCCAGCCAATGCCACAAACTTAGTATTGGCAGGAAGACACAGGAAGTAATCCTCATCATCCATTATGGTACCATCCTTTGCCAGGACCAGAGTGACAGGTGCCAGGGACTTATCAACGGCTAGAATGTCACAAGCCTTGTTCCCCAGCTCCTTGAAGCAAGAGGCCACCATGCCATGTTGTTTCCAGCTGTTGTCGCGGCACAGCAGACACTGCTTTAGAGCCCAGATCTCGCTGGTTTCCAGAGCTGCAGGACCACTGACCACCTCCATCCTCTACATGGTGGGACCAGACCGATGTGGCGAAGTCAGGGAGGCTGGGGTGTGGGAGTCCTCCCCAACTCCATCCCCGACGGCATGCCAGGAAATGGAGATTCTTTTAAAAACTAGGAATAAAATCACCATATGACCCAGTAATCCCACTACTAGGCATATACCCTGAGGAAACCAAAACTGAAATGGAGTTTTTTTTTGGAAAACATGTATCCCATTGTTCCTTGCAGCACTGCTTACAATAGCTAGAACATGGAAGCAACCTAGGTGTCCATCAACAGATGAAGGGATAAAGAGGCTGTGGTGCATATATACAATGGAGTACTGCTGCTGCTGCTGCTAAGTCGAGTCAGTCGTGTCCGACTCTGTGTGACCCCATAGATGGCAGCCCACCAGGCTCCCCGGTCCCTGGGATTCTCCAGGCAAGAACACTGGAGTGGGTTGCCATTTCTTTCTCCAACGCATGCAAGTGAAAAGTGAAAGTGAAGTCGCTCAATCGTGTCCAACTCTTAGCGACGCCATGGACTGCAGCCTACCAGGCTCCTCCATCCATGGGATTTTCCAGGCAAGAGTACTGGAGTGGGGTGCCATTGCCTTCTCCAACAATGGAATACTACTTAGCCATAAAAGGAGTGCATTTGAGTCAGTTCTCATGAGGTAGACGAACATAGAGCCTATTATAAAGAGTGAAGTAAGTCAGAAAGAGAAATATAAATATCATATACTGACACACATATATGGAATTAGAAAGATGGTACTGATGAATTTATTTTCAGGGCAGCAGTGGAGAAACAGACATGGAGAACAGGCCTACGGACACGGGGGAAGGGGAGGAGGGAGAGGGTGAGATGTATGGAGATAATAACGAGGAAATTTATAGTACCATATGTAAAATAGATAGCCAGTGTACTGTATGAGTCAGGGAACTCAACCAGGGTCTCTGTGACAATCTAGAAGGGTGGGATGGGAAGGGAGGTGGAAGGGGAGTTTCAGGAGGGAGGGGACATGGCTGATTATTGTTGATGTATGACAGAAAACCATAGCATTTTGTAAAGCAAATATCCTTCAATTAAAAAAATAAAGTGGCTTTTTAAAAAAGGAGTGAGCAGGTGACTTAATTTTCACTGTATACCATTTTGTACCTTTTGGCTTTTGCGCCATTGAATTGAACCTACTTTTCATTTTTTTTTAATTTATGCAATTTTGAAGGTTATTTTCCATTTACAGTTATTACAAAATATTGAGTCTATTCCCCATGTGGTATAATGCATCCTTGAGCCTATCTTACACCCACTAGTTTGTACTCCCCACTCCCCTATCCCTACAGTGGTAACCACTAGTTTGCTCTCTATATCTGAGCCTGCTTCTTTCTTCTCCTATTCATTAGTTTGTTGTATTTTCCAGATACCACATATAAATGATATCATACAGTATTTGTCTTTCTCTGATTTATTTATAGTGCCCTCCAAGTCCGTCCATGTTGCTGCAAATGGCAACATCTTGTTTTTCATGGCTGGTTAGTATTCAAATGAACATATTTTGTAAATAATACATTAATTCTGTTTTGATTTTAAATGCTGAAAGCAATGACTAGAGGGATTCTGAAGCTAGTACTTGATATTCTTCAAATTAAAAGGGGCCCAGAGCAAGAGTCCAAATTAAGATTCTGGCCCAAATGATTCAAATTTGAATTCTCTTAAATTCATTTTCATTGTCACTGGTCATTTGTTCTGCATCCCAGCTTTTCATCACCTGCTGATCTGGAGATCTGAATTTCTGTTGTTCTGCCTATTACAATCTGTACATGAACTGACAGAGACTCAATGATTCCCAGAGCTCCTTTCATCAACTAGAGGCCCTCTTATAAAATGTGCCTGGAGAGGAAGGGAGAGAGGAAGGGAGTGAGGGAGGGAGGGAGTATGCAACAGAGACCATGGTGTGGGCCCTCGAAGCTGGGAACACTTACCATCTGAACCGTTATGAACAAGTTTGCCAACCCCTGGTTTTAGAACAACCAAAAGGGTAAATAACAACGTGGAGGTCCAGGCCCTGAAAGAAATCAGGAAACAGACTGAGGGGGTCATCGGTTAGCTGAAGTGAAGTGAAGTGAAGTAAGTCGCTCAGTCGTATCTGACTCTTTGTGACCCCATGGACTCCATGGAATTCTCCAGGCCAGAATAACAGAGTGGGTAGCCTTTCCCTTCTCCAGGGGATCTTTCCAACCCAGGGATCGAATCCAGGTTTCCCGCACTGTGGGCAGATTCTTTACCAGCTGAGCCACAAGGGAAGTCCAAGAATACTGGAGTGGGTAGCCTCTCCCTTCTCCAGCAGATCTGCCTGAGCCAGGAATTGAACTGGGGTCTCCTGCATTGCAGGTGGATTCTTTACCAACTGAGCTCTCAGGGAAGCCCGCCAGTTTGCTATTTTCACAATAATGCCGCATAACAAACCATCCCAAATCTCCATGGCCGAAATAGCAGTAGTGTGGTTTGCCCATCTATGGGTGAGCCAGGCTCAGCTGCGGCCACTCTGCTAGTCTTGGCTGGACTTTTGGGCATCTGTGGGGTGGGGGTGGGCTGAGCCAACACAGGCAAGGCCAGGCTGGGGCCGTCGCTCCACGCTGCACGTCTGGATCTGCACTGCTGTCTCTCTGCTTCCTTAGACCAGGGGGCTAGCCAGGATATGCTCTTCTCATGGCAGTGACAGAGGCCAAAAGTGAGTGGAAATTTGTAAGCAGCTCTTAGGAGCCCCCACTGGGAACTCACGCGTCGTCACGTACTTCCCTGGCCCCGCCGTGGGTCACAGCCAAGCAGCAGGGAGCTAGTCTCCTCCCTTAGAGGAGCTGCCTCGTCTCGTGGTAAGGATGTGAACAGGGAAGAGGGGGAACTGGGGCTAGTAATGCAAACTGAGACTCAGTTCACTTCGAACTGAGCACCAGCATATGCCAGGCTCTGTGCCGGGATCTATCAGCAAACCAGACTGGCTTTCCCCCCAGCCCCAGCCATCCAGGAGCTTAATTCTAGTGGGATATGGAAGGGATTTCACATTCAATGCTGCCTCCTTCTTGTCTGTTTTGTGTTGTTCCACTAAGGGATGAGCCCGCTGGCATGTTTGCTCCCGGAGGCCAGGAATCATCTCTGCTTGGGCAGCTTTGTCCCCCAGCATCCAGCTCTGGGCTTGAGGCGAGGCAAATGCTCGCTAATAAATGTGGGAGGAAGGGAGGCATGTTTCTCTCTCTCTCTTCTGGGAATCACTGAATCTCTGTCAATTCATCCACAGATTGCAAGGACTGAAATGACAGAAATTCAGATCTCTAGATTAGCAGACGATGCAAAGCTGGGACGCAGAACAAATGACAAGTGACAGTGTAACTGGATTTAAGAGAATTTGAATCATCTGGGTGAGAGAGCCCGCAGATGGCAGATGCCTGCTCAGTGTAGAAAAATGGGTCATGCCTCCCAGACCAACCACCACGCAGACTCGGAGTCCTGAAAGGAGCAGAGCCTTTGTGTCGCGGGCTGATCGTGGAAGAGCGGGGACTCCCCTGACACATGGGGGCACGAGCTCTCAGCAGGATGGCAAACCAAGCTCAAGAGGGGGTGCAGTGTCAGTGAGGCTCTTGATCTTGGCTTTCCCTGGGTAGACTGAGGACGAAGCTGAGCAGAGGGCCAGCGCCGCTGCTCCCACCATGCCTGAAAGCAAGACCCAGCCCTTGTCGCCCACGAAGGCTGGGGACAGGGAGCCAGAGGTCCTCATCTCAACCCAGTTCTGCTTCCTGAAAGAGGCTCCCTGACCGTGGTTCCTTTACCTGTGATGCAGGCATTAGGATACCCATCCTACTTAACGTCACAGGAATTTAATGAGATTGCAAGAAACAACAAGAGTAAAAATAAACCCAACTCAGGGAAGATGGGTAGTATTTGATCTTGAGCAAGGCAATGTTGCCCCGTGATTGGGGAGGAGATGGAAGGCATGAACCATGCAAGAGATTATTTCCAAAGTTCAAAGTAAGAGAAGATTCATTGAGGAAAAGAAACCTTGAGGAATGATTTTCCATATTTTGAGGTGTGAACGTTTCAGAGGCCCAACTCCTCTAGGAGGGTAGTAACTGTGGGAAGCAAATTACTGTTGAACTTAATTGAAGCAGAATGAGAATGAGCTCAAAACACACCTACATCCCTTTCAAACGAAAGGAAATGGAGAGATTAAGAGGAAAGGTCAAGGCGGGTGGTGAGCAAGGGGGCAAGGTGGCCAAAGGTCAATGTTGACAAGACAGACTTGTTCTTTTTCTCCAATGCTTGTGATCTCAGACGTGGGTTTGGCACAGGCAGGCAGGCCCCCCCGCTCAACGCTGCCTTCTTTCCTCCCCTGTTAGTGGTGGCTGCAGAGGTCCGTGTCACTGGCAAGTGTCCCGTGAGCTTCCTCTGATGGTGCCAGGGTTCTTCATGGATCATGGTCACCGTGATCTCAAGCCTGCCCCTTCCTCTCCCTAACCTGCAGGCACTCAGAGGAGGAGCGATGGGGGTCCTAGCAATGTGGAAACAACTTTATACATCCACTGGCCTGAAGGCAATAGCAACAACAGAATTTATGTAATCCATGAAAGCACGGAATGGGGTAGTAAAACTGCATTAGCCATCCATCTCTCTTTGTAAAGCAAATTCTCACCAACTGCCACCCCCATAACAGAGCATCGCTCTTCACCCGGACACAACTGACCCCCTAAAAAGGAAGTGCCTGGATACCTCTGAGAATTATGCAAATACAGGCAGCATTCACAATCAGGGTGATGCATCAAAGATCCAAAGATGTTTCCAGGCATGAGTTACAAGGCCTCTAAAGACAATGACTTTTATAGGGTTTTAGATTACGGTGATGTTCTGTAAATCCTGCTCCAGTCACACAATAGGCCAAGAGCAATTAGTGTTAATTAAACTATCCCCATAAAGAGGTTGCTGCTCTGACACATTGATATCCCGTAAATACACTGAGCCTGCGAACATTCTCAAGGGCTTGCCTTCCACATCACCAAGGGCCCTGGACCCTCCCGCCCCGGGACTGCTCACACCTGAGTGTAACACCACTCAGCCAGAACCCAGCCCTGGGGCCCACCACTCGGCTCGCTGAACCACCTGGGGATCCTACTAAAACGAGATTCTGATTCGGGAAGTCTGGGGTAGGGCTTGAAATTCTGCAGATGGATCAAGCTCCCTGGTGGTGCTGAAGCTGCTGCCCTCCAGACATCACTCAGAGAAGGAACATGGTTGTACAGAAGCCCTCTGCAGTCCGAGGGATGATGGCCCAGGTTAGGGGCAGGGAGAGCAAGTCACGCCATCCTGTGTACTCCTAACGCTCTGGCCTTCCTGCCCTGCTTTATAGCCAGAGAACTATGGACGAGGAGAAATAAGCAAGCAGTATACCATGCAGACGCCAAAGTGACCCTCAGAGTCACCCCAGATGCTGGAAGCCTCACCTTCTATGGAGAGGAGCAGAGATTAAAAAAAGAAAAAGAACCAGCCTCTGAGAAAGATGAGCCCAGCAGTATCTCCACCCCTGGGTTCTCTGTATCCTGCACCTGCCTGGTAGATGGAGCCCCCAGGGATGCCCCGGGCCACGAGTGACGTGCGGCTTTTCCAGAGATGGAAGGATTGGGGACCAGGTGAGCCTCTCAGTGGTGCTGAGAGCCCTTGTCCTTGGGCACAGCCTCCCTGTCTGACTTGGCACCACAGTGCACAGAGAGGACCTGGATTTAAAGGCTGGTATAGCACGTGCCCTGCAGGGAGGGGCGGGGAGCAGGCAGCAGGCGCGCGCGCGCGCGCGCGCGTGTGTGTGTGTGTGTGTGTGTGTATGGAGAGAATGTGAGCAATGGGAGTGGCAGGCAATGGGCAAAGGTCAAATATTAAAACAAAATTGGCTGAGGAGCTTCAGGACTGACTGTGGTGAGGTGACAGCCATGAAGAGTCAGCCCGCAGAAGGAAGCAGTGCCCATCGGGGATGGGACTGAAGAGGCAGAGAGAAGAGAAAGTGAAGTTAGGAGGCTCAGCACCCATCTCTGCGAGCAAATGTGAGGTTTGTAGCAGCCCCATAAAATCGTAGGCCAGCCAGTCATAAAACTATATTATGATATTATAACGACGTGGCTGCAGAAAGCGTCAGTGACAATGTGTTGCCTGTGGCCAGTTTCCATTTTAATTCCGCAGTATGTGACTGAAATTAGAAGCGTGCCATGAGGCCACAGAAAGGGGCCTGTTCTTAAAGTAACCTCGGAGCAATCTCCTGACCCAAAGTAAAGTCAAGGGGTGAAAAAGTGGCGGAGGAAAGTGGGGGACGTTTGCTTGGGTGGATGAGATTTTAAGTCACAGGGACTTCCCTGGTGACCCCATGGTTAAGATTTCACCTTCCATTGCAGGGTATGCGGGTTCAATCCCTGGTCGGAGAGCTAAGATCCCACGTGCCTTGGAGCCAAAAAACCAGAAGATAAAATAAAAGCAATATTGTAACAAACTCAATAAAGATTTTTTAAATGGTCCACATCAAAAAAAAAATCTAAAAAGAAAACAGTCATAAGAGCTGTGAGGGGAGAGCCTCCCGGAGACACCTCCCTTACACAGAGAGCGCTTAGATTCCTTAGAGACTGGAGTCCTCTGACCAAAAAATTTGCCCTTGCATCTGCGGCCTTTCCTTTTTCTTCTCTCTGACACCCTTCCTCTGTAGCATTTTCAGTGCAGCTCCAGCCAAGTCTGCTATTTATAAAGCAGGAGCAATTTTACCACAGGGCGTGGTGTTTAATTTGAAGAGACGTCAAAGAGTGAGGGGCAGATGGCTGAGCCAGCCGAGCCTCTCGGTGACCTTGATGGGACACCCAAGCCCACACGTTCATCCTGAACTTCCTCCAACAGATCCTGAGTTGATCAAGCTCTGGGGAAGAAAGGATGAATTGATAATCCAGGTGCCTGCTTATTAATTTCTAGTGTATCTATGGATAGCTTCTGAATGACACCAGTTCAGATGATCCATTCTAGAAAATTGTTCGAGAGATTTGCAATATATATTACAAAATCACTTGGATTTCGAAGGTCTCAAATCTTTTGGGGGGAAATAATTCAACCTGCAGGCTTCTCAGGCGGTGCCAGTGATAAAAATTCCACCTGCCGGTGCAGGAGACACAAGAGACTCGGGTTCAACCCCTGGGTTGGGAGGATCCCTTGAAGTAGGAAATAGCAACCAATTTCCAGTATTTATTCTTGCCTGGAAAATTCCATGGACAGAGGAGACTAGCTGGCTACAGTCCATGGAGTGACAGAGAGTCAGACAAGATCAAGTGACTAAGCAGTGCTTCAACCTATAACCGTAGTGATACTACACTAGTAATTCTACATTGTGGTCCAATTCAACATGAAGCATCAATTCGGTTAGGAAAGGCTGAAGGCAGAAGAAGGGGGCAGCAGAGAATGAGATGGTTAGATAGCAGATTCAGTGGGACATGAATTTGAGCAAACTCTAGGAGTTAGTGGAACGCTGCAGTCCATGGGGTCACAAAGAGTCAGAGACGACTTAGCAACTAAACAAAAACAATAATTCAGTATCTAGTATTATCTGCCATGGAGGCAGGTTTTGAGGTAACCAGGAGTAAGGACCTTTCCTGCCCTCAAAGTTTCCACTGTCTATAACAGGCGTACATATGAGTAACTTACTTGGCTTTCTTCACTCGTGCAAGAAAGAAGTTTAAAACATTGAATACATTGATGCTTAGGTTCTACCCCTGACCAGTGAAACTAAAGCCCTGGGAATGGGGCCAGCAATATTTGTATTTTTTAATAGTTCCCCAGGTATGATGGTCAATTTTACATACTGACATGACTGGGCCACAGGGTACCTGGATATTTGGTCAAACATCATTCTGGTGTTTCTGTGAGGGTTGAAGGTCTAAATAAAACAAAAATTTGGACCCTCTCCTGAATAAGAGAAAATTTCCTCCAGCCTGGTTCCTCATGCTAGGACATTTTTTTCCCCTGTCTTTAAACTTGAACTGAAACATCAGCTCTTTCCCAATCTTGAGTCTGCTGCCCTTTGGACCTGAACCACACCATTGACTCTCCTGGGTCTCCAGCTTGCTGACCACATTGATTCAGACTTGTCAGCCCTCATAATCCTGTGGCTGAATGTCTTGTTTTAGGTGTGTGTATCTATGCTACTGCTGCTAAGTCACTTCAGTCGTGTCCGACTCTGTGTGACCCCATAGACGGCAGCCCACCAGGCTTCCCCATCCCTAGGATTCTCCAGGCAAGAACACTGGAGTGGGTTGCCATTGCCTTCTCCAATGCGTGAAAGTGAAAGTGAAAGTGAAGTCTCTTAGTCGTGTCCGACTCTAGCGACCCCATGGACTGCAGCCTACCAGGCTCCTCCATCCATGGGATTTTCTAGGCAAAAGTACTGGAGTGGGGTGCCATTGCCTTCTCCGGTGTGTATCTATATGTTTATATATGTGTGTGTGTGTATGCGTAGATCCTTTGGAGAACCAGGTGATCTTAATATGCAACCAGCATTAAGAGACACTTACCTATAAATAACAAGACAAAGGAATGATTGATTCTGCCTGGGGAGGAGACTTCATAAAAGCTATCACATTTGAGCTGGGCCAGAAAGAATGAGCAGTATTTGCCTTGCCAAGCAGATGGGGTTAGAGGAAAGAGTTTTAGCAAAGGAAGCAAAGAAGAGAGGGTGGAAAGGAGGAGGAGTGATTGGAGATGAAGCTAAAATGGAAGAGTTGGGAGGGACCTGATTCTGACCTGCTGCAAATATCAGTAGCATGACTCAGTAAATCAGAGAATATTGGAACATTTTACATTAGCAAGTGATGTGCCTTTTCTGCATTTTAGGAAGACAAATCTGAAAACTATGTAAAAGAGACTGAAAGTGAGGGGGACCAATTAAGACAGTGTAATAGCAGTCCATAGCAGGCAGTGTGAAAGCCTGCCATGGACTGAATGTTTGTGTCAAATTCATATCTTGAAACCCTATCCCCCAAATGGTGATATTAGGAGGTGGGGCCTTTGGGAGATAATTAGATTTCCATGAGTTCACGATGCTACTGAACTCAGTCTGGCTCCTCAACACAAAAATCCATACCTGGGAGGCAGTTGTTGGTAAAAGGAAAGTTGTTTTTAATTAGAATGCTGGCAATCTAGGGAGAAGATGGACTCATATCCCCCAAAAACCAACTCCCAGGATTCTGCTCAGCCAGGAAAGTTTTAAAGGGAAAAGGGGAACTAATTTTAGTTAATCACTGAGATTGGGGGTCAGACTGGTTGCCATGTCCCACTGCATGTAGACTCATCAATTTCTTGTGGTCTTTCTTTAGATATTATTGTGTTCACATGGTTTGCAGGATTACTGAAGGGAGAAGTTAGGGAAGAGATCTGGTCATCTGTTAATTACTTATTCTTTGTTTCTACTTATTTGACCTATGGAAAGAGCCAACAGGTTAGACAAGAGATTATTCAGTGTGATCAAAAGATTTGAAAGGTGTGCCAGGGCCAGAGATGAGTAGAACATGGGGGTGCCTGGTTTAAGATTAGTTACAACATGGCTCTGCTAGAGAGACAGGACAAAGGAGTTTCCTGCTGAGGCTGGTTTCTGGCAGCGACAGGGTGGGGCCCCTCTGGTTGAACTAGTGCCCTTGTAAGCAGAGGAAGCCACACCAGAGCACTCGCTCCCTACCATGTTCAGATGCAGCAAGAAGGCGGCCATCTGTAAGACAGGAAGGGGGCTTCCACCAGGGGCTTCCTAACCTGTAAAACTATGAGAAATAAATGTCTGCTGTTCCAACCACCCAATCTTTGGTACTTTTTTATAGCAGCCCAAACTAAGAAAAATTCCAAGCAAGATATGGCATGACCCCAGACTCAAGAAAAACAGAGAGTTTTTTTTTTCTTTTTGCATGTTTCAGAGCTAGTCAATGGGATGATAAAGACGGAAAACTCCAGTGTTTACCCTAAAACTGAGGAAGAGTGTACAAAAAGGGATAAACTTAGAATTCAGAAAATATTGAAGAAGATGGAGGTAGGAACATCTACCCTTCCCCTGGAAGTCAAAAGGAAGGATTTAATATTTGCTAAATAATAATCTAATATAAAACAAAAGAGACAATTATCCAGTAAGTAGAGGGAAATCAGAGAAGAGATAACCTTGGTCATCCCTGGGGTAAGTAATGAATAATCGAAAACATTACCTTTCATTTTAAATCAACAATGAATATATAATGAAACAGAAGGGAAAATTAGCATACATTTTAAAGATTAAAAGGAGAATGCCAGGAAATGTGTTTGCGGGTATGTTTAGAACTAAAAAGGATTTGGGTCCTGCATTCTTTTCCTTTGCCATTAGAGTTGCTGTGTTAGGAGAGTCTGAGCTGGTTCTTCTTGAAGAAATCAGACCCATTTCTGAGAAAGTGCTCAGAAAATTCAGCTGAGCAAACTACCCTTTGCGTCTAAATTCCAACCTAGGCATTTACAGCAATCACGGTAGTCCAGACACTTCTTTTTTTTTTTTTTTTTTTGAGGAAAAGTAATATCTAAGAAGAAATTTGGCATTTAGCAAAACTCATGAATCTTGCTGCTTCCCAGGATTTCTTTCATTTCTTTAGAGAGAGATTATTCAGTTCCACAAAACGCTTTCTTCTATTAAAAGCCTATAAAGCAAAAGAAACACCTTTCCGTCGGCTGAAGTGAATTCAAATAAGTAGCCGTCTGGTCATCCCATCAAGGCTTTCCATTGTCTCTTTGATCAGTCACGACCTGGTATACTTTGTCTAAAAATACAGCAAAACCTCATTTTCTGAGGCCTGCTCATTGAAAATTGGTGTCTACCTTTTCAAAGTTTCCTTTCATTATAAAACAAGTGTGGTTCCTTATCTTGCCCCTTCTTTAGGAGAGAGCCCAGAACATTCAGACAGCCCTTGTGGATGGTGTGATCACTGGGATCACTGTGTCCTCACTGGCTGGGGCTCAATGACTCTAAGATTCTGGAATCTCAAAAGGACTGCCAGAATGGATGCTCTGTCTCACCTCTCCTGACAGTTCATTACACTGACGGGCCTATAGAACATCCCTCCTCATGAGCCCATGTCCTGGAATTCATGCCCTGTCTACTCCCCTCCAGCTGAATCTGGGTGAAACCTGCGGCTTGCTTTCATCTAGAGAATGTGGCGGAAGAGGTGCGGTTCTGTTTCAGGACCAAGCCTTACAAAGGCCAGGCAACTCCCGTTTCTGCAGTCGTGGGAAGCCTGAGGTGCTAGGTAAGATGTCTGGCTTCTCTGCTGGAGGGTTCATTTGGAAAACGTGAGGTCCTGAGCTCTCAAGAAGAGGAAGAAAGAAAAAGAGAGAAACCCAGCCATTCCAGCATCCCAACTTTGCCAACCCAGAGCTGCCTGGCTCACTCAATGAAGTTACATGAGGACAGCAAAAGAAGCACCCAGTTGAATACAACCTAATGGCAAAATCATAAGCAAGTAAAGTGATTGATGTTTTTAATCACTAAGTTGGGGGGGGGCAGTTTGTTGTATAGGAGTAGATAACCAAAAAACAAATACAGCTATGATTCTATAAAACAGAGGTTGGCAAGGATTGTGTGATATGCCAAGGATCTGACCCTTTTCCTTATAGAGGTGATAAAAGTTAGAATTGCTCATTTGCTCAACATATTAATCTTGTCTTTTTGTTCTGCATTTTTGATGCTGATGACAGAAAGACTGTCCCTCCCCGGAATAGCCAATTCTTAGGGATAATAAAGGGCTCCACACCTTTCGTATGGAAACCAACTAATCCAGAGCCCAAACTCCCAACCACCTCCTTTAGAGGGTGCTCATACTCAGGGCTCATGCGCTGGGCCACTATACACCTGCCCTAATCACACCAGAGCCGAGAATTAGAAAACTGGGGGCAGCTGCTACGCCTCAGAGCCCGCTGAAATCATTCAAACTACCCAATCCTGAGTCGAACTACCCTACTTCACCAATTCTTTCATGCATACCAGAAAAGACTCTCGTCCAAGTTTTCCCCTTCTCCTTCCTGACTAACTCTGGTGCCTCCCTGCGCAGCCCCTGGAGCGTGGCATGTCCCCTCCTCTAGGAATATGTGAGTACAACAATTTTCAATGGCAATCATAGCCTAATCTATCAGCCTTGCTGCAGCTACATAATAAAACCTATATAATAAGGCAGAGGCTTGTGAGTATAGGTGAGAGGATAAATATGGCCAGTGTAGCTCTCATAGGAAGCAAAAATAGATAAAGCAGAGGTGACTGCAAAGGACCACCCTGTAACACTGTGCCACAAAAAAACAGTAGCTAGTATTTTTGAATGCTCCTCATTAATCTCCAAGATAAGTCTAGAAGGTGGGTTTTACTGTTTCCTTTATCCAGAAGTGAAAATCAAAGCTTAGATTAAATAATATGCCACAAGTGAAGTGGCAGAACTAGGAGTCCAACTCAGTCTTGCTGGATTTGAAGACCAGAACTATTCTCCTACGGCTCCCCCAGTGACTCAGTAGTAAAGAATCCACCTGCAATGCAGGAGATGTGCAGAAGTGGGTTCAATCCCTGGGTCAGGAAGATCCCCCTGGAGAAGGAAATGGCAACCCACTCCAGTATTCTTGCCTGGAAATTTCCATGGACAGGGGATCCTGGCGGGCTACAGTCCATGGGGGCACAAACGAGTTGGACACAACTTAGCAACTAAGCAACAACATTCTCTTATGCTGTCCCAACAGTCTTCACCAAGGGTCATCATAGCTTACCAAGCCTTCCTACATGTCGTATGACTTAGTAGGTTTATCATACTGAATTTTTAAACAAATGAGTTTTATCTTCTTTAATTACCTTTTTCTGATTATAAAATAATAACTCATTGACAATTTGAACTGTAAGGAAGAAATTTTAAATCACTCCTACAAGCACTCAGAGAGAACCACTGTTAACATTTTGGTGTATGTCCTTCTGATCTTTTCCCATACCTATATTGTATGTTTTCCAAAATTTATATTAAACTCACTATATCTTGTAACCTATCTTCATTTTAAGCAAAAACATATTGTGAGCATTTTACCGTGCCATTAATTATTCTCCTAAGATAGGAATTTTAAATGGCTAATTTCTAGTTTATAATTACCCATTTATATATAATACCCATTTATTAACCCTCCAATATGTGAATTGTTTCATTTTTTTAGTATTTATTTGTTTATTTGGCTGCACCACGTCTTCGTTAATCTCATGCAAACTCTTAGCTGCAGCATGTGGCAGCTAGTTCCTTGACCAGGGATCAAACCTGGGTCTCCTGCATTGGGAGCACAGAGTCTCAGCCCTGGACCATGAGGGTAGTCCCTGTGAATTATTTCTAATACTTTTCTATGAAAATGCTCTGGTTAATATCCTCATATTTACTTAGTCGTGAATTTTATGAACACCTCTGATATCTTAAATTCCTAGATGTAAATTGCTGAGTCAAAGAACATGCACATTTTTAAGACTTCCGATACTTAAAAAATTTTATTGAAGTATAGTTGATGACAATATTACATAAATTACAGGTGTACAACATAGTGATTCATAATCTTCAAATGTCATATTCCATTAATAGGTACTACAAAATACTGGCTATATTCCCTGTGTTATACAATACATCCTCATAGCTATTTTATACATAACAATTTGTATCTCTTTATCCCATATTCCTATCTTTGTCCATCCCTCACCCCTCTGCCTGCTGTTTATCATTACTTTTTTTGCTATGTGTGTAACTTTTGACACTCATTTGTCAAATTTCTCTGCAAAAATGTCCCATTTGTCACAGAGCCCTTTGTGAATTTTTTTGTTTATGTTTTGGGTTTTTTTTTTAAATAAACCTTTAGCCAGACCCTTCAAGAAAAAACAATGAAGAGGACGTAAATCAATAAAACTATAAGTATATATATTCATTTTTCAGATTCTTTTCCCTTGTGTTATATACTACATCCTTGTTAGTTACCTACTTCATATATACTGCATGCTAATTCCTACTTCTAATTTACTCCCCCACTTTGGTATCCATGTTTGTTTTCTGTATCTGTGAGTCTACTTCTGTTTTGAGAATACATGTATTTGCATCTTTTTTTTTTTTTAGATTTCACATATAAGTAACATCATGCAATATTTGTTTTTCTTTGTGGGGCTTATTTCATTTAATATGATAATCTCTAGTGTAGCCATGTTGCCACATATGGCATTATTTCATTCTTTATTATGGCTGAGTAGTATTCCATTGTATGTATATACTACACCATCTTTAGCCATTCTTCTGTCAGTGGAGACTGAAGTCGCTTCCCTGTCTTGACTATGTAAATAGTACTGCATGTATCTTTTCAGATTATAGTTTTCTCCAGATATACGCTCAGGAATGGGATTGCAAGATCATATGTTAATTCTATTTTTAGTTTTTTTAAGGAACCTCTATACTATCCTCATAGTGACTGTACCCAATTTACATTCCAATCAAGAGTATGGGATGATTCCTTTTCCTCTACGCCCTCTCCAAATGTTGACTTTTTGATGATGGACTTTCTGACCTAAGTGAAGTGATATCTCATTGTAGTTTTTATTTGCATTTCTCTAATAATTAGTGATGTTGAATGAGCACTTTTTTATGTGCCTGTTGGCCATATGTATGTCTTCCTTGGAGAAATGTCTGTTTAGATATTCTGCTTATTTTCTAATTGCTATTATTTTTAATTTAAATATGAAGCTGTATGAGTTATTTGTGTATTTTGAAAATAAATCCGTCAGTCTTATCCTTTTCTCTCATTCTGTAGATTGTCTTTTTGTTTTATATATAGTTTCCTTTGCTGAACAAAGTCTTTTGAATTTAATTGGGTCCCATTTGTTTATTTTTGTTTTTATCTCCATTACTCTAGGAGACAGATCCAAAAAGATATTGACGTAATTTATGTCAAAGAGTGTTCTGTCTGTTTTTCTCTAGGAGTTTTATAGTATCCAGTCTTACATTTAGGTCTTTAATCCACTTGGAGTTTATTTTTGTATACAGTGTTAGAGAATGTTCTAATCTCATTCTTTAACACGTAGCTATCCAGTTTTCTCCCTGGTGGGCTGCCTTCTATGGGGTCGCACAGAGTCAGACACGACTGAAGTGACTTAGCAGCAGCAGCATCCAGTTTTCCCAACACCACTTATTGAATAGATTTTCTTTTCTCCATTGTATATTCTTCTTTTTTGTAGGTTAATTGGCCATAGATATGTGAGTTTGGGCAATGCCAAAGAATGCTCAAACTACCACACAATTGTACTCATCTCACACACTAGTAAAGTAATGCTCAAAATTCTTCAAGCCAGGCTTCAGCAATATGTGAACCGTGAACTTCCTGATGTTCAAGCTGGTTTTAGAAAAGGCAGAGGAACCAGAGATCAAATTGCCAACATCTGCTGGATCATGGAAAAAGCAAGAGAGTTCCAGAAAAACATCTATTTCTGCTTTATTGACTATGCCAAAGCCTTTGACTGTGTGGATCACAATCAACTGTGGAAAATTCTGAAAGAGATGGGAATACCAGACCACCTGATCTGCCTCTTGAGAAATTTGTATGCAGGTGAGGAAGCAATAGTTAGAACTGGACATGGAACAACAGACTGGTTCCAAATAGGAAAAGGAGTTTGTCAAGGCTGTATATTGTCACCCTACTTATTTAACTTATATGCAGAGTACATCACGAGAAACGCTGGGCTGGGAGAGGCACAAGCTGGAATCAAGATTGCTGGGAGAAATATCAGTAACCTCATATATGCAGATGGTACCACCCTTATGGCAGAAAGTGAAGAGGAACTCAAAAGCCTCTTGATGAAAGTGAAAGTGGAGAGTGAAAAAGTTGGCTTAAAGCTCAACATTCAGAAAACGAAGATCATGGCATCCGATCCTATCACTTCATGGGAAATAGATGGGGAAACAGTGGAAACAATGTCAAACTTTATTTTTGGGGGGCTCCAAAATCACTGCAGATGGTGACTGCAGCCATGAAATTAAAAGATGTTTACTCCTTGGAAGGAAAGTTATGACCAACCTAGATAGCATATTCAAAAGCAGAGACGTTACTTTGCCAACAAAGGTTCGTCTAGTCAAGGCTATGGTTTTTCCTGTGGTCATGTATGGATGTGAGAGTTGGACTGTGAAGAAGGCTGAGTGCCGAAGAATTGATGCCTTTGAACTGTGGTATTGGAGAAGACTCCTGAGAATCCCTTGGACTGCAAGGAGATCCAACCAGTCCATTCTGAAGGCGATCAGCCCTGGGATTTCTTTGGAAGGAATGATGCTAAAGCTGAAACTCCAGTACTTTGGCCACCTCATGCGAAGAGTTGACTCATTGGAAAAGACTCTGATGCTGGGAGGGATTGGGGGCAGGAGGAGAAGGGGACGACAGAGGATGAGATGGCTGGATGGCATCACTGACCTGATGGACGTGAGTCTGGGTGAACTCCGGGAGTTGGTGATGGACAGGGAGGCCTGGTGTGCTGCGATTCATGGGGTCGCAAAGAGTCGGACACGACTGAATGAATGAACTGAACTGAACTGAACTGATGTGGGTTTATTTCTGGACTTTGTACCCTGTTACATCGATCTATTTGTCTGTTATTGTGCCACCACCTTACTGTCTTGATTACTGTAGCTTTGTAGTACAGTCTGAAGCCAAGGAGCCTGAATCCTCCCAGCTCCATTATTTTTTCCTCAAGATTGTTTTGGCTCTTTGGGGTCTTTTGTGTTTCCACACAAGTTTAAAAAAATTTTTTTCTAGTTCTGTGAAAAATGCCAATGGTAATTTCATAGAGGTTGCATAAATCTGTTGATTGTCTTGGATAGTATAGTCAATTTAACAATAATGATTCTTCCAATCCAAGAACATGGTATATCTTTCCATTGGTTTTTGTGGTCTTCAGTTTCTTTCATCAGCATCTTATAGTTTTCAGAGTACAGGTTTTTGCCTCCTTAGGTAGGTTTATTCCTAGGGGTTTATTTTTTCATTGTGATAATAAATGGGATTATTAATTTCTCTTTCTGATATTTTGTTGTTAGTATATAGAAATGCAATAGATTTCTGTGTATTAATTTTGTATACTACAACTTTATTGAATTCATTGATGAACTGTAGTGGTTTTCTAGAAGTGTCTTCAGGATTTTTCTATACATAGTACCATGTTATTTGCAAACAGTAACATTTTTACTTCTTTCAAAGTTGGATCCCTTTTACTTATTTATTTTTCTTCTCTGATTGCTGTGGCTAGGATTGCCAAAACTATGTCTAATAAAAGTTGTGAGAGTGGACATCCTTGTCTTGTTCCTGATCCTGGAGGAAGTGCTTTCAGCTTTTCACCATTAAGTATGATTTTAGTTGCAGGTTTTTCACATGGCCTTGAGGAATGTTCCCTTTATGTCCATTTTATGAAGAGCTCTTTTTTTATCATAAGTGATTGTTGAATTTTATCAAAGCCTTTTCTGCATCTATTGAGATAATCTTGTTTTTTATTGTCCAATTCATCGATGTAATTGTTTGATTTTGTGGATATTGAAAAGTCTTTTCATTCCTAGGATAAATCCTACTTGGCATGGTGTTGGCATCCTTTTAATGTACTGTTGTTGAATTTGGTTTGTTAATATTTGTTGAGAATTTTTGCACCTATGTTCAACAGTGATGTTGTCCTATAATTTTCTTTTTTGTAGTATCTTTGTCTGGTTTTGGTATCAGAGTGATGGTGGTTGTCTCATAGAATGAGTTTGGATGTGTTTCTTCCTCTGTGATTTTTTGGAATAGTTTCAGAAGAACAGCTGTTAACTGTCATCTAAATGTTTGGTAGAGTATTTGCCTGTGAAGTCGTCTGCTCTTGAACTTTTGTTGGGAGTTTTAAAACCACAGATTCAATGAAAATATTGAGAGTACTTGAAACTGGTCTGTTCATATTTTCTATTTCTTCCAGCTAAGTCTTGGGAGATTGTATCTTTCAAAGCATTTATCCGTTTCATCTGAGTTTTTCCTTTTACTGGCCTTGAAATAGTCTTTTATGGTAGTCTGTATTTCTGTGGGGTAAACTGTAACTTCTTTTTCATTTCTAGTTTTATTAATTTGGTCCCTCTTCATTTTTTTCTTGATGAGTCTGGCTAAAGATCTGTCAATTTTGCTTATCTTTTCAAAGAAGCAGCTTTTGGTTTCATGGATCTTTTCTATTGTTTCTTCATCTGTTTCATTTCTTTCTGCTCTAATCTTTGTAATTTCTTTCCCTCTACCAACTTTAGGTTTTGTTTGTCCTTCTTTCTCTAGGTGCTTTAGTTATAATGTTAGGTCGTTCATTTGAGATTTTTCTTATTTCCTGAGGTGAGCTGTATCACTATAAACTTCTCTCTTAGAGCTACTTTTGCTGCATCCCACAGGTTTTGGATCATCATGTTTTCATTTTCACTTGTCTCTAGATTTTTTTTTTAATTTTCTTTTTGAAAATGTAATTTAATTTTCCTTTGGTTGCTTGGTAGCATATTGTTTAGCCTCTACTTGATTATGTCTTTTGCAGTTTTTTCTTATAGTTGATTTCTAATCTGATAGCAGTATTTTTGGAAAAGATGCTTAAAATGATTTCAGTTCTCTTAAACTTACCAAGGCCTCTTTTATGACCCAGCATGTTATTTATCCTGGAGAATGTTCCATGGGCACTTGAAAAGAATGTATATTCTGCTGTTTTTTGATGGGATGCTCTATAAATATCAATAGAATCCATTGGTCTAATGTGTCATTTAAGGCCTATGTCTCCTTATTGATTTTCTGTCTGGATGATCTGCGCATTGATATAAGTAGAGTTTAAAGCCACCCACAGTTACTGCGTTACTGTCAGTTTCTCCTTTTATGTCTGTAACATTTCCCTTATATATTAAGGTGCTCCTATGTTGGGTGCATGAAAATTTGCAATTGCTCTATCTTCTTCTAGGATGGACCCCCTGATTATTATGTAGTGTCCTTCTTTGTCTCTTGTAGCAATAGGTACTTTAAAGTCTATTTTGTCTGATTTAAGTATTGCTACTCCAGCTTTCTTTTGATTTTCATTTGCATGGAATACTTTTTTCTACCCCTTCACTTTCAGTCTGTATGTGTCTCCAGACCTGAAGCAGATCTCTGGTAGACAGCATCCATACAGGCCTTGTTTTTGTATCCATTCAGCCAGTCTGTGTCTTTTGATTGGCACATTTAATCCCTTTACATTTAACGCAATCATTGATGTATCTTCTTATTGCCATTTTACTGTTTTGGATTTGTTTTTAGATTTTTTATCCTTTTGTATTTTTTATCTTCTCTTTGATGACAATCTTGGTGTTCTGTTTGGGTTCATTTTCTTTTTCCTTTTTTTGGTCACACCATGTGAGATGTGACCTTAGTTCCCCAACCAGGGATCAAAACTTGCTCCCTGTGGTGGAAGTGTGAAGTCTTAACCCCTGGACCACCAGGGAAGTCCCTCTTTTTTCTTTGTTGAGTGTATATCTATTATAGATTTTTGGTTGTGATTACCAAGAGACTTTGGTATAGCAATATATATATATATATATACACACACTATATTTTATATATATATATAATTATGTTTTAAGTTGTTGATATCTGAATTTCAAATGCATTTAAAATATCCTGCATTTTTACTCTCCTCCTCTTTACTGACTTCGATATCATATTTACGTATGGATGACTTCATATCTTTACTGTACATTTACCTTTCGCAACAAGCTTTCCCGTTTTGTAATTTTCTTCTTTCTAGTAATGGCCTTTTCTTTTCTGCTTACAGGGATTCCTTTAGTATTTGTTGTAAAGGTGGCTTGGAGGTCCTGAATTCTTTTTAGGTTTTGCTTTTCTGTAAAGCTTTTGATTTCCTCATCAAATCTGAAATACAAGCTTTGCTGGGTATTCTTGGTTGTATTCCCTTCCATCACTACCTTCTGGCTTGGAGAGTTCCTGCTGAAAAATCAGCTGACAGTCTTATGGGGATTCCCTTGTATGTCAACTGATTGCTTTTCCCTTGTTGCTTCTAATATTTTCTCTTGGTCTTTAACTTCTGTCAATTTGACTCCTATGTGTCTTGGTGTGTTTCTCCTTGAGTTGACCCTGTACAGGGCTCGGTGCTTCCGGGACTTGGGTGACTGTTTCCTTTCCCATGTTAGGGAAGCTTTCACATGACCACCTGTATTGCTTAAATGACAGGTTTCTGTGTGTCCCACAAACATTTTCAAATATACTGTGTGGAACCTGTGTACAGTAAGTCTGGAGAGAGAAAGCCAACAAGCAGTGCAACGCGTAGACTTCAGTAAAGGAAGAGTGACTGAAAGCGGTATAATTATATCTGACTGTAAAGAACTGGAGCAGTGCAGAGTCCCAAACTGCAAATAGGGGGCTGAATTGCTCGCCTGCATGCCTAGGCAACGGAAAGAACTACTTACCTGGTGTGATTAAAGTGTCCCCCAGACAGCTTCCTGCTTCCAAATGCCACCCCCACCCGCCTTTTGTTGTATGCCCTAAATTCTAAGCAGTAACACCTTTGGCTGTAAGCTGAAAGGTCCCTGTTAAGATGCAAATAGACAGAGCTGGAAAGGCTAACATCTTAAACCAGTAGGAGTATTAACAAGTTAGCTTATCAAGTAGCTGGGGTCACCTAGAGAGGCCCCAAGCAAATGAGACCTGAGTATGCAGTGTTATACAGAAGGCAAAGGGTAGAGTGGGTAGAGGAAATGTCCTGGATGATCTGGAGGCAGAGGATGGCTCTGGTGGCAAAAGGGACAACATGGGGTGATTTCTGAGATGGTGAGAGGCTTCAAGAGCAGTGTTCATTGGGGCTAGGCAAGTCACTGGACATGTTGGATCATTGGGCTAAGATCTAGCTAGAGTTCCATTCCTGGCTGGTCTCTTAATCACGCAGGTTCAGAGCAGAGATCACATCTATGGCTTCTACTTGGTGCCACTCACAGAACTTCCAGCAAACAAATTATCCAGTGGGCACTCAGCTTACCCCTTCCTTCTCCAGGTGTGTCTGCCCTGTCACATGCATTAACAAGGCCCTGGCTCCATCAGGGGCAACTCTGAGGAGACTCTCCTGTGTTGCAGGAAGGCACTAAATAGCCTCTTAACTGGCACATTGTTGTCAGTATTAATGCGGCTTTTTCTTCACTCCTGTCTCTGGATTATGGTAATTTTTTTAGTCATGTATTTTAATCAGAGTTGAAGTCTCTGAGCTGCTGACAGCTCAAGAGAGCTGTAACTGCTCTAAGATTGACTTCACACTGTCACAAAATCATAACACAAGGAGAAATCTGGAGATCCTCACAAGCCTCCTCCTGCCAATTAAAACCAAAGCACCTTTCTAAACAGCGGGCTTCTTGTTCAGGCTGCACACACAAGGGAGGAAAGGCACAGGGCAACTCCTTCCCCCAACTCCTCCTCCCTGCAGAGTTCAACCCAGGGAAACGCTGATCCTGGCAAGGGCGGTCCTAGAAGCAGACACTGCAATTTCACTAATGTAACTACAGGAAGCCAGAAATCATTGCTGTGACATGCCGAGGCTCTTACACAGCATCAGGCTCTGTTGAGTTCCTCTGGCCTGGCAGGGCCTCCTCCCAGATGTTGTTCACGATCACTCATCTGAACGGCCACCATGGACCAGAGTGAATGGGGTAGCCATCTTCTTTGGAGGTGATGAGACGGAGGCAGCCAGACCCCTGGCCTTGCCTTCTTGTCGTCACGTGTGTGGAAGTCCCCTACTGACCAAGTACAATGCTGACTGCAAAGCACCTAGCATTAGGGCATGTGTTTGGCAGAGATCACTACATCTTTTTTCTGTCACCAATCTTAGACAAACCCTAGGTATTGCTCTGCTCTGCTTTGAGTCCTCTCTTCTCCACGTGTAACCTCGTTCTCTTTGCTAGGACCGTCATTCTTAGAACCCAGTGACCATGATCTAATTTAGGTTTGTCCTCTACGCCGAGCCAAACCTTCATTTGCCCAAGGTCCTGTTCTCAAGTAACTACCATGGACAGTTGACCTGAAGACATCAGGCAGGATAAGGTAAGTGATGCTGCAATAATAAACAATCCCAAAATTTCAGTGGCCAAAACAAGGGTTTCTCAATCCTGTTGCCCGTCCATCACAGGTTGCTAAAGGACTCTGCTCCACTGAGTTGAGTGACCCAGGCCACCATCTCAAAAGTTGAAATCATCATGAAAGGAAAGAAGGCTCTAAAGTATTTTCCTGGTAATTAAATACACTGGCTCAACAATTATCAATATTACTTCTACTCTCAAGTCATTGACCAGAATTAACCATATTGCTCCATCCAACCAGAAAGGAAGCAGGAAGTACAATCTTTTTCTGTGTATCCGAAGTATAGAGATATTTGGTGCATTGCATAAATGATTAACACACCAATTCATGAGTGATCACTAAGAAAGAAAGTGAAGATTCACAGAGTTCCTCTCCCACTTATACTCACTGGTACGATGATGCTTATGATGGTCAAATCGCCAGTGCTGGACATGGGCAATCAGATCATGGGCACAAGGGAAACCTCTCAATTCAGACTTCATATTTGTATGATTTGCCTTCTTGTCATCATATGTGTGGCAGTCCTCTCCTGACCAATCAGGCCCAGCGACAAGGCATCTAGTCTTAGGGTATGTGCTAGTTCTCAAACTGGTTTGCCAGAGTAAATCAAAAATTATATAAACACCCACTGATGATGAAAAAGGATGTGGTGAAAAATTGAGGAGATCAGGGTAGGAAGAATTGAAAGCCAAGCAGGAATCTGAAAGGGATGGTGGCATGAATGAAAATGTATCTGCACGTGTGCTAAGTCACTTTAGTCATGTCCAATTCTGTGCAACCCTACAGACTGTAGCCTGCCAGGCTCCTCTGTCCATGAGATTCTCCAGGCAAGAAAACTGGAGTGGGTTGCTGTGCCCTCCTCCAGGGGATCTTCCCAACACAGGGATCGAACTCATGTGTCTTATGTCTCCTCCACTGGCAGACAGGTTCTTTACCACTAACACCATCTTGGAACCCCCCAAAATGTACTCAGACAGGATAATTTTTGCTGTTGGCTGCTTGTTTTCTGGAAGCAAGAAAACAAAAATGCCAGTATGAAAATTATAACTTGAGTCTAACATGAAGCAGCTGGAGAAGCATTGCGAGGAAAGTAATATCTGATCTCAGTATCTGAGGCTCTGGTGGAGGAATCATGGACATGGTAAGATGGTGGTGTGGGGAGATAGACTCTTGCTCTTCCGGGATCCAGGAGAGCAGCTGGACACCAGCAGGAACTCCAGACAAGGGCAGCAAGAAGTCGAGTCTCAGTAAACAGAGGGAAGCAAAATAATGCTCTTGTGCCCCAGCAAATGCTATCTATGTGCCCAGGGCAAAGCCAGCCAAGGCAAAAGCAAACCCAAGTACAATCCATGGTGTGGTGTTGAGAACTTATTATCAGGACAGCAGGGGGCAGGGCTGCAATGACAGAGATGTCTGTGCACCCAGGCAGCAGCTCCCGGAAAGCAGACCTGTGGGGTGGCACCACATCCCACCTGGGAGCCAATTCTGTGGGCTCTTCCTTCAGCACATGACCGAAAGGAGAGTACATGTTGCCACATCCGCCTGCCATCTTCCGCCAAGCCACTCTATTCCGATGCCTGGATTTTTGTAGCTGTAGCTTCCTAACTGGTCTCTTATTTAAACTTTTGCCTCGTGGGTGTCTATCTTCTATGAAACATCCAGAATAATCCTCTTGAATAATCATTTCTCTGCTCAGTGAGAACTCCTTGTCTTCCCAATCCACTCAGAGGACCCCAAGGCTTTCCCTTGCCTTAGAAAGCCCTGCAGGATACAGTCCTCTGAATCTTATGGTACCTCACCCCCCACCATCCCTTCCTCAACCATTCAGCTTTAGTTACACCAGCATCGCTGCTTCTCTGCCAAGCCTTCCATCTCAGGGCCTTTGCACAGACTCTCCTCTCTACCTGGAAGGCCCTTCTCTCAGTGATTGGCATCAGGCCTGGCAAACAGGCCTCCTTGAGGGTCTCTGCTCAAATACCATATCAGTGATATCTAATGGTTACTAACTCCTCCTTGAGGGTCTCTGCTCAAATACTACCATATCAGTGAGATCTAAGGGTTACTAACTCCAGTATTCCTGCCTGGAGAATTCCATGGACAGAGGAGCCTGGTGGGCTACAGTCCATGGGAGTCACAAAGAGTTGGACACGACTGAGTGACTGACACTGTAACTATTTAAAACAGCGACCTTGTTCCCAGCCCCTAAAGCCCTCTCCCCCTCAGCTATCTTTCTTTAACCAATGTTGTGTGAAATGACTCAATACATGTAGCATATTTTGTATTCTACTTGCTTAACTCCAGTGTAAGTAAGCACTAAGACGGCAGGAGAGTTTCTTGCCTGATTTGTTTACTGCTGGAAGCTCAGCATCTAGAACATGGCCTGCCACACAGTATGAGCTCCATAAGCATGTTAACCGAATAGAATGAAATTTACCCCAATCTTACCACCGCACAGATTTAACATCAATGCTGCATTCAAGGGACAGACATTTCTTTCTGTTGAAATGCCCTGTGAGGATCTGGAACCTCCGCCTCCTCCTACCTGTATTGGCTGCCATGGATACAGGTTTCTTAAAGGGGTCAAGGATGGAACAGATGCTTTACATTAGCTTTTATGTCCTCCATAAAATTAACAACAAGCAAACCCCGAGGAATGGAGCTATAATTCTGTCTTGCAAGTCTGATCCAACACAGAGCGTAAGAGCTTGGCTCTTGAGGCTAAAAGCTGTTTCCAGACATCCTCAATGGAATGTTACCTCTGTAATTCACTTATTGTTATTAGCTTTATGTATATTTACAGATAGCGCCCCCCAAAATCACACAGCAAAACCAAAGTAAAGAAGAAAAGAAAAGCTAGTGGTTTTCACGTTTAAATTACAATCATTATGTAAGATACAATATCTTGCCACCCTACAGCACTTCTAGACTAAATATAAAATATGCTTCACAGCAAGGTAAACATAATACAATAGCTTTTTAAAAGAATGAATATTACCTAGCTCTGTCTTCAGGGATGTTATTCTCAATAGCAATATCAATTCAGAAAGAAAAGTCAAGAGAATAATGACATCTTCTTAGCCAATAGGACTCGCGGATGTGAACAAGATCAGCGAAAGGACTAGATGAGATCCTTGAAAGGCCTCTAAAGTTATTGTTCAACTGCACAACCAAACACAATCCAATAAACCTTCATCATTTATGTCGCAGTTTCTAATGAAACTAACGTCGTGAAAAAGACACCAGTGTACACATGGGTTTGGAGAGGTCTGGGATCAAATATGCCTCTTTGTTTGTTTGTTTAGTTTTAAAACCATTTAAGGCAATCAAAAATGGTTTGTTATGCTGTATGTTTGGAGAAATTCCTGAGAACAAGGTGCAGGAAGTCAGTCCTCAATATCCAGCCAGAAAGAGCTAATTTGTTTTATCAACAAACAAATGGCAGGAAGAAAAAAGAGAGAAATCTATAAATTAAAGGAGATTTAAATGTCATATCAACCCACTGGAATATATGTACCTTATTGAGATCCTATGTAAACCAATTGCAAAAAAAAAAAAAAAAAAAGAGGCAATTGGGAAATTTAGAATACTGACTGTAGAAATTTGCAAGTAAAAAGAAATGCTGGGGTGTGGGCAGGGGGAGTTTGTTAGAAAGAAATATTGGGGAAAATGGCATTTTCCATGCACCAGACACAACCTAGATAA
Organism: Bos taurus; assembly: GCF_002263795.3. Taxonomy (NCBI): domain Eukaryota; kingdom Metazoa; phylum Chordata; class Mammalia; order Artiodactyla; family Bovidae; genus Bos; species Bos taurus. Next base: position 5,957,548 of record NC_037344.1, read on the forward strand.
AGATAAGACAGATACACCTTTTCCAACCAGTGAGCTCCAACCTCACTGGAGAAGGAACACAGAGGACCTAGCAGGTTCCAATGGTGTTGATTTCTATCCACAGGGCATTTGTCTGCCACTTACGACTCATTTCACATATAGGATGCCGAGCAGCCTCCAGATGGTGTGCATAAGACTTTACAAATGCTTTTCTTGTTACAATCAGACATGACCTTTCCAATATATAAAAGTGCACACAAGAGAACTGCCCACAAGACTTCTAGAAAAATTCAGCAAATTCAATTCACCAATACTTTGGAGTACCTACTATGCATGAAACACCATTCTAGGCATTGAGGATACAAACAAGATGAACCCCTGCCTTGATGAAGCTTCTACTCTAGCGTGTCTGGTGGAGTGGGGGAGGGCTGCACAGGCAGTAAACAAAATAAGTCGATTCCATATTTTGAAGGTGATAACCACTAAGCTTCCAAGTAGAACTGGGATGGGCAGAGGAGCCTGGTGAGCGATGGTCCATAGGTTTGCAAAGAGTCAGATACGACTCAGCACACACGCACATTAGTAGGAAGGAGACACTTAAGCAAAGACTTGATGGAGGCCAATACCTAGGAGAAGTGCCTTCCAAGCAGAGAAAACTGTGAGTGCTAAAGTCCTGGGGTGCAAGCTTGTCTGGCACGTGACTGGGGCAGAGTGAGCAAGAGGAGAGCAGTGGATGAGGTCAGGGAAGTAGTGGGTGCCATATTTGATAACGACGCTAGCTTTTCCCCCCGTTTGGGAACCATGGAGCAGGGTAGCAACCTGTGACCAGCATTTTGAAAGCATCACTCTGGCTACTTTGTTGAGAATAGCTGTTGCAGGGTAGGGGGCTGGGCGGGAGATGAGGGCAAAAGTAGAAGCAGGGATACTAGTGGGAAAGCTATGGCACTGATATGGGCAGAGAAGATGGCTACCATGCTGGGACCGGAGTAGTAAGTACTGTGTGGATGATACAATGCAGTCGGATTCTGAATGTATTTTGAAGGTATGAACAACAGGAGTGGAACAACATGGGCCACTCGCACAGACTCGTGTGATCACTGTAAGTGTATCTGATCGTCTTCCAACCAAGTCAAGGGCACACCCATTAAAAACTCTCTGATGTTAATGACGATTCTGAAGAATAGTTCAGAAAAGTGGGTTCTTTCGGAAGGTTGCAGACTGCATTAGAATTTGAGTTCCTGAGTCGACACAAGGCGTCACATCTCAGTTTGAGAGGTTGGAGAGGGGCGGCCATTCCCGTGTTGGAAGCTGCGGCCAGCAGAGCCTCAGGGTAATATATCCATGCTCAAGTCCCAGTCTGGGAGGGGAGGCATCAGTTACCTCCTCCTCTCCTACTCTCCTCTCCTTCTCTTTTCTTCTCCTTCCGTTTGCCTCTGCTGGGGCTCCCTGGGGCCCTTGAGGCCACAAGATGCAAAGAGCTGCTGCTCCCGACAAGTGTGAACTCCATGGAAGCAGCTCCTTTTTGCTTCTGCGTTCTTGTCTGCCGCCCAATGTCCACTTACATACAGCTTGTAAGAGGGATGGCCCTGTCTCTGGCTTCCTTCTATTTTTTTCTTTGTGTGTGTGTGTGTGTTAGTCACTCACTCGTGTCAAACTCTTTGTGACCCCATGGACTGTAGTCCGCCAGGCTCCTCTTTCCATGGAATTCTCCAGGCAAGTATACTGGAGTGGGTAGCCATTCACTTCTCCAGGGGATCTTCCCAACCTGGGGATCAAACCCAAGTCTCCTGCATTGCAAGCAGATTCTTTACCATCTGAGCCACCAGGGAAGCCCCCCCCACCTTTTTTTCTTTACCTCCTAGTTAATAGGGTAAAGCCCCAAACCAAATAAGACATGACCCCATAAATTCCAGGATCAACCTAAGGTTAAAGACAACGTGACCTTCCATGGGGCCTTTAACTATGCTGCTCACAGATCTGCTCTTGCCAGGAATAAGGGAGAGCAGAGCATTCCTTTCTGAACAGCTATGGTCCATCTTCCAGGTTACTTGGACCTTTCATTATATGAGTCCTCCCAGTGATGGAGACCAACAGAAAGTCATTACTGTTTGGGTTCCTGATGCCTTTGAAAATAAATCTAAGGTTTTGTACCGGGGATCACGTGGGCCTAGGAAACCAGAGTTTTACTGTCCACTTAGTTTGTAAACCATGTCTTTTCAGCGTATGCCGTGGCAGATGGTAGGTGATACAGCGACGTATTCAGTTAGATGAGCTCCTTGCTAACAACTGCTTGTCCCACCTCCTCACTCGAGGAGCTGGGACGTTCTCGTACCTGTCCTAAGAAATCCATCAAAACCAGGACAACATTGTCAAATGGTCAGTAATAGCAATGGATCTGTGCTAATGAAAATTCAGAGCTTCTCCATTCAGGGGAAAAAACCAAGCTGAAGCTGGTATCAGCGATTTCCAGTGAGGCTGTCATTGTGATCTGTGATCCGCTATCAAGATGAAATTGGAACCAAGTGTACTTTATTCAGGACATCTGTGAGATAAAAAATATAATGCTCCTTTTCTATCTTTGTGACATTGTTCGCAAAGATGTGATTCGGCTGTTAAGACCACTTGTGCTCTGTCTCAAGGCTGAGGCTGACAATTCGCATAAAAGACTCTCCCTCTCTGGTTTGTTATCTGAGCTGCAGGAGCTGTCACGGCCACTCTTTGCAAGGGGGCTTCGGGGAGGGGACGCGCATGGGATTGACCTGCTCTGGCTTCCCATCTGACTCTACGCTTCTGATCTCGTTTAATTTCCTGGGGTTCTGGAAAGTTGTTTTTTTTTCTTTTTTAGTGCCCTCAAAACCAACTTCAGTGTTAAAAGACAAAAATGATGTTTAATTTTTAATAATTGTATGTACTTTGTACAAATTCTAGAATATACATTATTGGTGTTAAAAAAGAAAAGAGGGTGCTACTATTTCCAGTTAGCACTTAGAGTATTTTAATGCGTTTCCTCCCGATCTCTTTTCTATGGATGTGTGTGGTGAGAGGGAGGGGGCTTGTTTTTGTTCATTCTCACTGGAGAGACTAGGTTATTGAGTTGATATTGAAAATCCATTAAAAGCCCGTAGTGCTAAGCAGAAGAAAAATGCACAATTTAAATCCAAGAAAAGGAGCAGTAAAAAGTCACTCATTGGGATCCAGCACTGGCTGACAGCTATCGGGTCAGCCCCAATGCGTGGCACTCTCTTGTGACCATGGTATACTCTCATTAAGGAACCTCAGGGAAACTGTAGTGGTTTAAAGAGGGGCAGTGTGGCCTCCTTGAAAAAAATTTCACTTCCGCAACAAGAAAATGGTGTGAGGTGCATTCGCTTGTCTTTTGTCCTCTGAGATGACCTTGCATCACACTGGGGCCAAGATTTCCATCTGGGATGCAGAGTGGTTAGGACTAGCCAGGGGCTGCCTTGTCGCTGCAGGTGTCGGGGACCAATGTTCATGCTGACAGCTCAGGCAGAGAGTTGTTTGTTTCTTTTCCTTTTTACCACAGTCAGTGCAGACGTCCATTTTCGATTGCATACAACATTTTTAACATTCTGAGAGATGGACTTAGGGAAAATGAAGACACAATCATTGTTTCTTGAGAGGTAGAAATGGCAGTGGGTTATGAAACAGACCTGAAATCTCATCTCTCTCAGCAGGCGATGAAGAAAAGCTGTTGTATTAAATTGTTATTAAATTCCCCTTTCCTGGGCTGTGGAAGACAAGGGAAAGAGAGAGATGCTCAAACTTCACTGGAACATTTAGGAAAAAACCTAGCTAAGATGTAGCTCACTGATTGCTCCTAGAAGAAGCTGCATATGAGTTCTGCAAAGTCTTATTATCAATACTTAAGGGCAATCACGATCCTGCAATGGTTTTTCCATCTCTACCCCTGATGATTTCCCTCTATTCCTTTCATCATTTTAAGTAACTATCTCATGTATTTGTAAGTAACAACCACCATCCAAAAGATGAATTCCAGACTTCAAAGCAATGAGATTTTATCTGTTACATTAGGGCACACAACCTGAAGTAAACTCATTGATTGTATAGTTAACAATCCACGAGAACTTGTGGCATCCTCTTAGCCAGTTGGTTACACTCTGCCATGCTACTTTTCATGCCAAAATTAACCAGAGAGTCAAGTAAAAACTGCCAATATGAATCAGAGGGGGGAAAGCTAGAAAACACAGTTTTCAACTATAAAAATATTGGGTTCAAGACCCAGCACAAAAAACAAGAGAACATAAAACGAAATTTCATTTTTACAGAAGGTCAGGGTCAAGGCCGCTCCCATTAAAAATAAAACGCTATAAATATGGAAATCAGCCCATTGTTCTCGGGGAATGTGACATCTGTGAAGAAACTTGCAGGTGTAGGCATTTTCCATGGGTAACAAATGCTGACCACCAAGGAAACCCATCAACAAATGCCTAACCTAGAAAATAAGCTAAGGGAGCTACAGGGGAAAAGATACCTCCAGAGAAAAGCTAAGCAGTTCTTGTTAACTGAGGAGGGGGTGGGTAACTGGGAAACTTGAGTAGAGAAGTAAACCTCAGATCTGATGGTGTGAGGAGGAAAGAAGCCAACCGGAGAGAACAGGAAAACTACACGAAACGGACAGGCTCACAAAACAGAAATCCCCAGTAATGCACGTAATGGAGGGTGTTTAAAGGACAATTCGTTGAAGGGAATTGCCCAAGACAATAATACAGGGTGCCTCTGCCATCACCCTGAGAGGAAGGCAAGATTTTACAGTGCAGATTGGAACAGTCATTTTCATTTCATAAAGCCTACGTCTCTGGAAAATTGGGTTCCATGAATTGAGATTTTTGTTACATTAAGCTTTACTATTAACTTTCCAGTAGTTTTACAGGGGTAATTTATTTGAACCATTCGAAAGGATAGAACAGGCTCTTGAGATTAAAAATGAGTCAAAAGTTTGAGAGTTAATTGAGTAAATCAATTTGATAAGCAGTCAAACAACACTGATTTTTCAGGAAAAATAAATTGACACCAATTAATAAATTCAAAATTAAATGCAGTCAATTTTCAATGATCAATGCTAATGGAGAAAAGGCAGAAGTGAGAAACGATCCACAGAGAATTCTAAAATCTCATTTCTGTTCAATCTCTTCCCCCATTTCCATTTCAATCTCTTTATTGAACAAATTTGGGTTTTAAAAAGCCTCTTGGTTTCCTTGCTGGTCATTAAATAAACATTTATGAAGGTCTCCCTCTATGCCAGGCCCTCAAGAGAGCATCCAGAAGAAATAGACCAGAGCTGAGGGACTGAGCGGGATCCTGATAATAACACAGCTAGTTCCAGTGTTTCTTTTTATCACTCCAGCAAAATGCAGAGCATAAATTAGAATTAATAAAAAGGAAAAAAACGCCCTTAGTATGTATGTATACCCTTATCACAATTCTTCTCGAAAATAGAATTTTTCACTAGCTCTCATTTTTAATCCTGATCTCTGTATGAACAAGAAAATAGCAGCTGGGGTAAGATGGAGAAAGAACAGAAACTAGGTAGCAAGCAAAAGCAAACTATATAGGAAATTAAGACACGGGCAGAAAAGCAGAGTATAATTCACTTGCGAACAATATTGAAGTTAACTTCAATTTTTCCTAGCAGATGAAGAGCTATAAAAATGGATTTATAAATGGGAATGGCATGACTGACAAGCCAAAGGCATATGTGGAGAGGATGTAGGAGTAACACAGAAATGATATCCATCCCCACAAATAGCCAGGAGGACAGGCAGCTGGAGAAACCGGTGAGCATCGGACCCACATTCACTGCTAACGTGGCCCATTAGGAAACCTAGGCCACGGGAGCCCTAGATCCTAGGATCGGGAAGTCGGGGCTGGTCATGAGGAACTCCTTCTACAAGCTGTTTCCTTTCTATCATTTTTTTTTTAATTGAAGTATAATTAGTTGATATGTTGTGTTAGTTTCAAGTCTAGAGCAAAGTGATTCAGATATCTATATATATTTATATATATATATTCTTTTTCAGATTCTTTTCATTATAAGTTATTGCAAGACATTGAATATAGTTCCCAGGAGGCCTTTGTTGTTTACCTATTTTATATATTTTATATATAGTAGGAAATATCTGTTAATCCCAAACTCCAAATTTATCTCTCCCCCTACCCCTGCTATCCCCGTTGGTAACCATAAGTTTGTTTGACAAACTGTTTTCTTGTCTGCTCTTTGCACAAACGTTGGAGGTGTGCCTGTTATGAGCTGGGCAACCCACAGAGCCTATCCACCTCAAAAATGTGCAATAAGTTGTTTCTAACCAATAAACATAGGAGAAAACAGTGAACGATCAAGCCAGTGCTTCAGAAAGTCCACATGTTCTTCAGCACCTGCAGCCCTCTTCTAGGTACTTCCTTATCCTTGGCTCCTGTTGGGCTCTTTCTCACCTCCTCATTAATGAGGACTCTTAAATCCCAATCACTATGACTTCAAACTCTCATGGGCCTTACCAGCCAAGTGAACCCAAGTGAATCTGATCTAGTAATTTTCAGGAATCTGAATAAAGGCTAGCTGTAGAATTCCAAGAAATAAGATGAATGATTTTATCCATCACTCATGGGCAGAATGGAAATAGAGGTGTTACATTACCAGATACCACAGACAGAGCAGATGTCTTCATTAGACAATTCTAGTGTCTCATAGAGAGAAGTGCCCCTAACCTGAGCCCTCGGGCTCAGCCCCAAGTTTCTGCTATAATAAGACATGAGCTCTGCACAGTATGATCCCAGGTGTCCTTGGCGCTGGGTGGGATGACATTGCAGGCCGTGACTCAGCTGTCCCTAGCAGTCTAACAATGTAGCACTGCCACTGATGCTGCTGAGTCGCTTCAGTCGTGTCCGACTCTGTGCGACCCCACAGACGGCAGCCACCAGGCTCCCCCATCCCTGGGATTCTCCAGGCAAGAACAATGGAGTGGGCTGCCATTTCCTTCTCCAATGCATGAAAGGGAAAAGTGAAAGTGAAGTCACTCAGTCATATCCGACTTAGCGACCCCATGGACTGCAGCCTACCAGGCTCCTCCATCCATGGGATTTTCCAGGCAAGAGTACTGGAGTGGGGTGCCATTGCCTTCTCCATGATGTAGCACAAGCTCACAAATATGGGATGCCAAGGATTGAGAAGAGAAGTATACCAAAGACTGAAGAGTGTCACCCAAATGCATGCCCATGCCAACAGCCAGAACAGAAGTATCATGAACCCAACTTAGCTACAGAAATACAAAAGGAATTCTTCCAGAATTCAGTGCCTGATCAATGCTGTCCCAGAAACCAGAGTTTAGGTAATAATAAACTCTTACATCTAGACGTATAAATAAATACACACACACACACACACACACACACACACACACACTATATATATATACACACACACACACACACACTATATATATATATATACACACACACATAACTATGTAAAGAAGAGAAGTGAAAAACAAAGGAGAAAAGGAAAGATATACCCATTTGAATGCAGCGTTCCAAAGAATAGCAAGGAGAGATAAGAAAGCCTTCCTCAGTGATCAGTGCAAAGAAATAGAGGAAAACAACAGAATGGGAAAGACTAGAGATCTCTTCAGTATTCTTGCCTGGAGAATCCCAGGGACAGAGGAGCCTGATGGGCTGTTGTCTCTAGGGTCGAACAGAGTCCGACACGACTGAAGCGACTTAGCAGCAGTAGCAGCAGCAGCAGCAGCAGAGATCTCTTCAAGAAAATGAGAGATACCAAGGGAATATTTCATGCAAAGTTGGGCACAATAAAGGACAGAAATCATATGGACCCAACAGAAGCAGAAGATATTAAGAAGAGGTGACAAGAATACACAGAAGAACTGTACAAAAAAGATCTTCATGACCCAGATAATCATGATGGTGTGGTCACTCACCTAGAGCCAGACCTCCTGGAATGCAAAATCAAGTGGGCCTTAGGAAGCATCATGAAGAACAAAGCTAGTGGAGGTGACAGAATTCCAGCTGAGCTATTTCAAATCCTAAAAGACAATGCTGTGAGAGTGCTGCACTCAATATGCCAGCAAATTTGGAAAACTCAGCAGTGGCCACAGGACTGGAAAAGGTCAGTTTTCATTCCAATCCCAAAGAAAGGCAACGTGAAAAAATGCTCAACCTACCACACAATTGCACTCATCTCACATGCTAGCAAAGTAATGCTAAAATTCTCCAAGCCAGGATTCAACAGTATGTGGACTGTGAACTTCCAGATGTTAAAGCTGGTTTTAGAAAAGGCAGAAGAACCAGAGATCAAATAGCCAACATCCATTGGATCATGGAAAAAGCAAGAGAATTCCAGAAAAACATCTATTTCTGCTTTATTGACTATGGCAAAGCCTTTGACTGTGTGGATCACAACAAACTGTGGAAAATTCTGAAAGAGATGGGAATATCAGCCCACCTGACCTACCTGTTGAGAAATCTGTATACAGGTCAGGAAGCAACAGTTAGAACTGTACATGGAACAACAGACTGGTTCCAAATAGGGAAAGGAGTAAGTACATCAAGGCTGTATATTGTCACCCTGCTTATTTAGCTTATATGCAGAGTACATCATGAGAAATGCTGGACCGGATGAAATGCAAGCTGGAATCAAGATTGCTGGGAGAAATATCAATAACCTCAGATATGTAGATGACACCACCCTTATGGCAGGAAAAAAAACCAAACAAACAGATCACCAAAAGAAAAACAAACGGAAGTTTATTCACACATGCATTGCACAGACCCAGGAGCACTCAGCAATAAGTAACTCAAAAGAGTGGTTAGAACTTGAGCTGATATAGCATCTTAACAAAACAATAAATTTTGTTTTGAAGTGACGAGACAAAGGAAAGGGACTTTGGGCTTTGAAAGTGAAAGTCATTCAGCCATGTCTGACTTTTTATGACCCCATGGACTATTCAGTCCATGGAATTCTCCAGGCCAGAATACTGGAGTGGGTAGCCTTTCCCTTCTCCAGGGGATCTTCCCAACCCAGGGATCAAACCCAGGTCTCCCACATTGCAGGTGGATTCTTTACCAGCTGAGCCACCAAGAAAGCCCAAGAATACTAGAATGGGTAACTTATCCCTTCTCCAGGGGATCTTCCGGACCCAAGAATCAAACCAGGGTCTCCTGCGTTGCAAGTGGATTCTTTACCAACTGAGCTATGAGGAAAGCCCCTGGGCTTTTAGGAGTAGCAAACTATGGGAAGGTAAATATACGGGGGAAACTAATGGAAGATAAAGATGGTTTTGGCGGGGTTGGTTCTGTAGGGTTCTCTGGCACTGCCATCTCTGGGCTAATAAGGGCTTAGAGGTATCTCCTGCGATGAACAATTGTCATACCCTTCCTGGTAGAGAGACAGAGGGCAGAGTTTTTCTTGGCTGCCTTTTTTTTTTTTTTTTTTTTTTACTGTGCCACATGGCATGAGGGATCTTAGTTCCCCAAACATAGATTGAACCCATGTGCCCTGCAGGGGAAACACACTTAACCACTGGACCACCAAGGAAGCCCCTTTCTTGGGTACTCTTTATTTTCAATTGCCTTCAGCTCCAAAAAATCCTTATGTCAGAATGGCATATTTTGGAGTAGACTATTCTGAACTCCTCCACCCCTTCAAGGCTGTCTGATGGAGTAGAAAACCCTCTGTGTCCTCCACACGAAGTTACTCTCTCTGTGTCATCACCCGGCTGATTTCTTCTTTGGCACTTATCACTGAGTAACTTGTAATTACTTAGTATATGAGAAGCGATATTTTGAAAACTATTAAATTAGTTTTTCCCATTTACTTTTGTACCAGCAGGCCCAAGGTGTCCATCTGCTGTGGAGAAGATTAGGATTTGCTGCTGAAGTAACAAAGAAGGATAAGGGTGATTTTCACTTATAACATGCAGAATAGGATTAGGCAAAAACAATAGCTTTACTAGCCAGGCATTTGTATTGAGAGGATTTTCCAAAAGTCTCTAATAGCCTTCATGAAAGGCCATTGAGGGAGGGACACTTCTATTGCGATGAGAAGCTGTCCCTTTCCCCTTAAGACAAGAAAGCTGGTGAACCTTATTGCTCAATACGGGGAGGATGTAACAAAAGAGAAATCAAAGAACAAAAACAAACAGGAAGAGCCTGGAGAAGACTGGGGAGTGGAGAACAAGGAGAGCGAGTCAGGACGGGCTTTGAACCCGACAAAGGGGGTTACTCTCAATAAAGGCGGGCGTGAGGAGAGCACCAAGGGCAAGAACGGTCTGTCGCTCCCTCCCGTCTTCTGTTAGGGTCCTGGAAGAGACCACCCAACCTCGAACTTGGCTCCTGCAAACGGGTCCTGCAGTGTCGTTGGGCAGAGAAGGCTCTGAGCCACTCTTGTTCCCAATGGACAGGAATTCTGAATTGAGAACCGAGAATCCTGACAGTCAGGATACCATACGCGGAGGAAGACCAAGAATCGCGGGCAACCGTCAGGACCTGGGAGAGAGACGTGGAAACGATTCTCTCAGAACCTCCAGTTTGAACCAACACTGCAGACACTTTGATCTGGGGCTTCTAGCCTCCAGAACTATACAAGGATAAATTTCTGTTGTGCTAAATCACTCAGTTTGTGGTGGTTTTTTTGTTTGTTTGTTTTTTTACAGCAGCCTTAGCAGACCAGCACAAGTACCATGTGAGGGGTGGCTTCAACAGGGCATTAGCATAGGACTGGGAAACACAGTGAAAGGGGAATCTTTTCCATGAAAAGCCGGACGCTCTGTCTCATGGGCGTGGTATAGAAGTGACTGACTGCAGGCAACAGCTACACAGAGTGGCCAGCTCAGCCAGAAAGATGCGGGAAACCTAAAAAAGAGACCTCTCCATACACAGAAGCTCTACTGTCATTCCCAGAAGAAACCAGGCCTGTGGTGGGCCAAGATGGAAGTCAGTCTCAGCATGTAGGACAAAGACATTTCTAATCGTAGAGCAAAGGAAATGAGGAATTTATGACAAAGCTCAAACACAGGAGATGGGAGAATGATTCTGCAAATCTGTGTGAGTTGCTCTAGTGCCTTAAGTGGAGGAGCCCTAGGAAATGAGGCATCAAGGGAGCAATGGAGATTTATAATCTGCAGACACAGACAGCTGGCCACTGATGCTCTGTGGAAAAAATGGGATGAAACGATGCTCAATCTCTTTCTCAATGAGATATTATCATCTTTATGATTATTATTTCCACCAAGTTGACACTTTATCTACCAAACTGGTATTTCCAGAAAGGATTTCTTCATTGGAATGAATTCTTGTCTTTTTCTACCAGATTCTAAGAATAAATGCATACCTCACAGAACACGTATTTGGAATTCTAAGAGGTATTCTAGGTAAAATCTACTCTGCCATCTTTTAAAACATATGAGATCAGTTGCACAAATACATTCATGGCAAACTATTTGTCAAAGAAATACACATCAGGTTCCATAGATAATTTCTGCGTTTTTATTCCCATATTAGATGTCACTGTAAATCACAGAAAGAGTCAAGGTGAAATAGCTTGAGATATTGTTTCGCATTGCAGGAAATGTTATTTTTTTTTTCTAATTCCAGCTTAATTGAAATTATTTACTATGCAAGGAAATGTTTCAAAATACAGGTAGAAGGAAACACGTGCATTTTCCTCAGACAGCTGAGCAACATCCTTGGCCAGTTTTCTCAGGAAAAAATGTATTAACCTTCTGTGTTTCAGAGACTGATAACCCACGTCTGTCTACTCCCTCCTACTATTGACTGATTAAAGTCAAGGAGAAGAGGTTGAATGAGTCAGGAGCTTCCCAGGCATTTCTTGGCTCCTGTTTCTGGTATGTTTGCAATTAAGCTTTACCTACATGAAAGGGTGGCATCTATTTTATGTGGCATAGCCTAAAATTTCAGTACCCAGTAAGCAAGATTCTCCTCCTCTTATGGACAAGGTCAGTTCTGCAAATCCAGACGTAAGTGATATTAGACAGAAAGAAGCAAACCAAAAATTTCGATGCAATGAAAGACCCCAAATCCAAATGGCTGATTTTGATTAACATGTACCCTTTTCCTCATGCTAATTCATTGGTTCACTTATTGGATTTCAAAATTGTACCCTATGCCCTCCAGCTTCAGCAAACAAAGACATAATTTAAAATACGGAGACACAAATGGGCTATTTATTACTGTGTAAAAGAGCCATTATTACAGTGACTTTTTTTTCCTCCAGGAAACTAGCTCTTTTCAAGTTATTTACCCTGTTGTCAATTATTACCATCATTAATAATGATAATGATAATCATTAAGAGCCAGCAATGTGTTGGGGAATGAATAGAGCACAGAGCCAGGCATGGTCCCAACCTAGCGAGACAATGGTGATTTTGTTTCAACCCAGATTTCACAAAGTAAGGATGGCAGATAGCAGGACAGTCTCTACCCATTATCCCCCCTCATCCTTTTAATTTCAAAGCTCCCTTTTTGCAAGTCCTTGGGCATGCAGAGGGTGTGAATTCACAGTTGCCCTCTTTTGCATGACCTGGCACGTACCCCAGCCCGTGCAACTCCTCAGGCTGGCACTAATTGCCAGATTCCCCCCAGCTGAAAGGGACTGGATGTTAGTCCCACTGGATGTGCTATTAGTGGAATCTGTTATCGAGTCACAAAACAAGATGCCAGTCTGGCACTATTTTGCAAACTGGAAATATATGGGGGAAACACAGACACCCTGTCTGACGATGAATAGCTAAGCTGTGAAACCGAGTGAGTGGGCACCTACTGGAAATGAGTCTGTCAATAATGATTGCACCGTGTGAGAGAAGCATGATGTGTTCGTCTGTCGGCCTAGTCGCATGCATGTGCTTCCTCCAGCTTCAGAAATGCATGTGTATGTATGGAACAGGGTTGATAATAACTGAATGTCTTGGGAAGTATCTTGTTTGGATTAATGTGTTTTGATAACATTCTGAACATAAATCTAAGTGAAACATTAGGGCAAGAGTAGAAATTATATAATAGCTCTTTTCTAAGGAATAATCTTTTTGGAATAATTTATCTCACTGCTTTCATGGATGCTTAGAATGAAACAGATAATGTTTTATTTACATTTGTTTATTTATGACCGGGCTAGGCTTTGTTGTAGCTTTCAGGCTCTAGAGTGTGGGCTCAGTAGTTGAGGCACACAGGCTAAGTTGCTCAGTGGCATGTGGAATTTTCCTGGACCAGGGATTGAACCCATGCCCCCTGCATTGGCAGGCAGATTCTTACCCACTGCCCCACCAGGGAAGTCCCAGGTAATTTATTTTTATCATAGAATTTGACATAATACAACTTAAAGGCACATCCCTTCCCACAAGGTCCATGCTCTTCATTCCAAGATTCTGAAGCTTTGTGTTAAACATGAGGAACACGGCTACGAAGGAAAAGGAGTCGCAATCCTTGCTGTCCTGTGTCCCCTTGTTGACTCCGGGGTCCATAAGACAGGGCTGGAAAGAAACCCACACAACACTAGCAGAGGAGAACACTGGGGGAATCATACCCTGGTTGGTAACATTTCTGTTCCATGGCCCCATTTCCTATTTATCCTATTTTTTTCCAGCTAGAGACTAATGGAACTAATCACAGACTATCAACTATCACAGACTAATTAGACTATCAGCTAATCACAGAGGATCGGAAAGTGTCTCCACATGTATGTGTGTGTGTGTGTATGCATACCCACAAACCCCTTAAATATAAGTTTTTCTGAAAAGCACAAGTAGAGAGCACTTAACAAGGAAGGAAGATGAATGCTCATCCTGTTGGCCCTCTTAACCTGGTCATTCAGTTCTCACAACCTTTCTCTTCACAAGCAGTAGATAGACACAGAAGCACTGTGCACACATAAAAACACCACATATGGACACAGGACACAGCGTACATGTGTCAGCTACAAATTGCCACTTGCTCTCTACCTCTACAAGGACCAAATCACCAGCTACTGCAGCTGCTGACTTTCAACAACCCCTGAAAGGAGTTTGGGGTAGAGAACAGAAATGAGGTGCTCTGTGTTCTGGGAGAAACTGGCAGGACAGGTCTTCAGTAGTTAGGTATTTTCAGGAGATGATTTTATAAGCCCAATTCTCGTATCTCCTCATACCTAGAAGAGCACTAAAATCCTTCATGGCGACATCTGCTCCTGGTGACTAGCAGTAACCCTCACCAGACTAGCAGAAACCTTCTGCAAAATATATCAACTCCCCCTTCACCAAAATCCCGTATATACTGTCCTTCCCCTCCACTTCTTTGGAGCAGCTGCTCAGAACTATCTGAGATGCTGTCTCCAGGCTATAGTCTCATTTTACCTTAATTTGCAACCCTCACATTTTGCTTTTTTTTTTTTTTTCCAGTTGGCACGTGATAGTGATCAACTTTTGCTCTTGGAAATACACATATTATTCTGAGATTCAAATACAGCCTTGGCTTTTGTATAATTATCCCAGCGGGAGTTATCTGTCTGTATCAAAAGGTGAAATTTGGTCTAAGCTAATTAAATTTGTTTTCCTTTTATCATTTACATACGTAAAGTGGTATTCCCAAAATACATTTATCGTATTTTTAAGAAAGACTTTTTTTTTTTTACATACACTTATAAGTTGAAAGTGCTATAGGAAAGGACTTAATTGTCAATAACTATAATGTTTTTCTTCCTTGGGAGTTACAGACATTTTTCAAATTATTTCTGATACAGATTTTTTTTTTTTTTAGATGAAGGAGAAGGTGCAAGGAATACTGAGTTTTTATTTAAATGAGCCGAGATTTGTGCCTTTAAACTTCCAATTAAGGAGCACAGTTTTGCTGCTGAACCTTCTGTAAACCTATCAGTTAAAAGCTTGTGTAGTCTGATGGCATGTCACCTCCAGCCTTTGATTAGTAAATTCCAGGCCAAGCTAAAACACTTAAGCAATGCTACTACTTCCCTTAATTTGGAGAACTAGATCATTACAGTTTAGTAATTTAGATAAATCCTGCAGTCTATACTCCTTCCCTCTGTTGAGACCTGTGGAGTAGCCACTCAGGGCCAAATTTCACACTATATTTTCCTTATAAGAAAATGCCAAAGAAATGTGTGTTGATGGAACTTATGAGGGGCTCATGGCATTCCCTATCTGAAATTACAGTGTCCAGCCACTCATTTATGAGTTGTCTCCTCCTGTAAAATGGAAGCTCTGTAAGACCTCGTCTTCTTGAGCCCTACTATGTCTTCAGATCACCAAGTGGAGCTCAACAAATATTTGTTGAATGGATAGATTCATTCACCCAGCCACTCCCCAGGTCTTATAGATGAGAAAAATGAAACCTCTGCCTTTGAGAGATTCAGTCTTTCAAAGGAGACACAAATACCAATGACTACAATACAAGTACATGAGCCTCGGGGAAGGCAGCAAACACTAAATATGAGTTTAGAAAATATAAGCCATGTATTACTTTCAAATATCATATATGTACTATTATATGAACATGGACATAGCCATTAGTTACCCACCACTGATTGTGCTGTGCTTAATCACTCGGTCATGTCCGACTCTTTGTGACCTCATGGACTGTAGCCCGCCAGGCTCCTCTGTCCACAGGGATTCTCCAGGCAAGAACACTAGAGTGCGTTGCCATGCCCGCCTCCAGGGGATCTTCCCAACCCATGGATCAAACCCAGGTCTCCCACATTGCAGGTAGATTCTTTACCGTCTGAGCCACTGATTACTTATTCAATAAATAGTCATTGGGTACTTGGGCAATGCTACCATCCTTATAATTGAGAATCAAGTCAGAGTGTGAAGCTGGCAGTCCCAGGGCAGAGGCAGCTTAGAGTCAAAGGCAAGCCAGGGTAAAGCTGGGGCTGATGAGAGGCTCAGCCAATCTAATCATTGGCTGAGGCGAGCAACTAGTACTGGAATATTTGAAAGTCAGGAGGGGGCAGAATTCAGTAATTTCTTTAGGGTCCCAGCTTTTGAATCAAATGGAAAGGCCATGATGTCTGGAGCTATTCAGGATGCCCATGAAGTCAGGAAGACTGACTAGGAGATAATTTATCCCTCTTCCCCTGGTTGTTTCCCAGTTTCAGGCTTCTACTTTTCAGGACAGAAGCCGGACTTGGCCCAGAGCCCTGACATCAGAATGTCTTCAAATGTTCTCACTCCACCCACCCCTGGCTTAAGAACCTGGGGGATCAGGGACACAGGACTGGAGGTCCTTTAGATAATGAGCCACCTGGTACCAGGACAAGTCATCTCTCCTATTTATTTATTATGTGCAAATTTAATGAAATTACATCTGTGACTTGAGTTGGACTCCAAATGATGACTCAATGCACAGTTGATACAGTTGCTTTGTTGGTTAGCAGTTAATAATGATAATAGTAGCTAATATTCATTGAGTGGTGATCATGTGCCAGGGCTCCCTTCTAGACACTTTCAACTGACTGACCAGTTTAACGTTCAAAATCACCCTATAGTGTGGCTACTGTTAATATCCCATCTTACAGATGAGCAGACAGACCCGGAGAGGTTAAGTTCAGTTCAGTTCAGTTCAGTCGCTCAGTTGTGTCCGACTCTTTGCGACTCTTTGCAGCACGCCAGGCTTCCCTGTCCATCACCAACTCCTGGAGTTCACTCAGACTCACGTCCATCGAGTCAGTGATGCCATCCAGCCATCTCATCCTCTGTCATCCCCTTCTCCTCCTGCCCCCAATCCCTCCCAGCATCAGAGTCTTTTCCAATGAGTCAACTCTTAGCATGAGGTGGCCAAAGTACTGGAGTTTCAGCTTCAGCATCATTCCTTCCAAAGAAATCCCAGGGCTGATCTCCTTCAGAATTCACTGGTTGGATCTCCTTGCAGTCCAAGGGACTCTCAAGAGTCTTCTCACGAGGTTAAGTAGTTTGCCCCAAATCACACAACTCATAAATGCCTACATGTGACAGAAAGCACCCACCTGGCTCCAGAACCAGCAAACCCCTAACGACTGAAAACTGCTACCATTTTTTGAACACCAGCTAAGTGCCAGGGGCTTTATATTTAATTTTACCTCGTAAGTCTATTTCAGACAGCAACACCACAAGGTAAGCATTCTTTTTCTTATTTTTCAAAGATACCATGGATAGCCCCAAAAGTTCTGAAATCAGGGTGTGAACCCTGTCTGTCTGTCTAAAAGGCTTCTGCTCCATCCACTGCTCAGAGCTTCTGTGACCTTTCTTTCCACTGACCTTGAATACTATCTTACCCAAGTTTTGTTTTGTCTATGCCTGTTTTATTTAGGCTTCCCTAGTTAAAAATAGCAACAACAAGTTCTAATTAAGTGTTCATTAGGAGGTTCCTGTGTTCCTTTCTGAGAGCCATAATCTTTCACACTAATATACCACCATATATATTTCCAATAATATTCATTTACAAGCCTGTGTGCCTGGAGCCTGTGCTCCACATGAACAGCAGTCATCTTAACGAGGAGCTTACACACTGCAACTCAAGGGTGGCCCCCATGCACCACAACAAGAGAAAGCCGCTGAGCAACAGCCAAGACCCAGCGAAGTCATAAAGAAGTACATTTTTTAAAAGATACCAAAGGGTTTTAGTTAATTACAGGGGACTGGCCACTTGTATTTACCATTACTGTTTGAAATTATATAAAAATGACAGAAAATATAAAAACAGAATGTTAACCCACAATAATAAAGATATTGAGAGAGAAGATGATCAATCTAGGAGGCCAGTATCCAAAGAGGAAGAGACCTGGGAAGAGAGAATAGACAGAGGAGGATTACAAGAAAAAATAATTCAAAATTTTCATCCACAAACGAAAGACATTTTCAGACAGATGATCAGTGGAATGCCCAGCTCAACAGATAAGAAAAGACCCACAATGTTATGAAATTTCAGAATGTTAGGCATAAAGAGAATATCCAAAAAGCATCCAGAGAAAAAAAACAGGGCACATAAAAAGTCTGAGAAGCAAATGGCATGGCAATTCTCAACAGTAGCCTTGAAAACTAGAATAGAACAGTGCCTTTAAGAAGTCTAGGGAAGGAGGAAAAAAATTCTGGGGAAAATTATTTATTAAAAATTATACTTGAATTTCAATTTCATCCAAATCATCAATCAAGTAGGAGGTTAGAATGAAGATGCTGTCAGATATGCATTTCAAAATTATTCACTGCCAATATGTCCTTTCTCAAGAAGCTACTAGAAAATGTGCTTTGCCCAAACAAGGAAATAAAGCAGGAAAGAAGAATGAAGAAGGAGAAGGTCCATATTCACAAAGTGAATGGAATCCCCAGGAGGATGATGATAGGATTATTCAGGAAGACATCTGTGTATCAGACCAGGGAGCAACCAGGGAACAAGAGGAGACAGAAGGTACCAGGAGCATGTCTCTAAAACAAAGATGAAATTGATAGACAAAAAGATGTTTGGCTGTCCTGAGATGCAATTTATACTTAAATTAAAAGCTTGGGAATAAATTAGGGACGTGCAAATGTAAGCAAGAAAAAATAATTCAGTAAAATTAAAAAAAAATGTATATATATATATATATATATATAACTACAATATACTACATAACCCAGCTTTAAATCACATTAACCCAGAATATTTCTTGGAAGGACTAATGCTGAAGCTGAAGCTCCAATACTTTGGCCACCTAATGTGAAGAGCAGAATCATTGAAAAAGACCCTGATACTGGGAAAGATTGAGGGCAGGAAGAGAAGTGGATAACAGAGGATGAGATGGTTTGATGGCATCACTGACTCAATGGACTTGAGTTTGAGCAAACTCCAGGAGATAGTGAAGGACAGGGAAGCCTGGTGTGCTGCAGTCCATGGTGTTGCAAAGAGGTGGACATGACTTAGTGACTGAACAACAAAAACAACTCATTATTGACCAGAGATGTATTGTCTTTTGTTACCCAAAAGTTCTTGACTGGAGACGTCAAGAACGACGTCAAGCCAGACGAATCTGGCTTAGATAATAAATCACCAGCCACAGGCCTTAGTTTCTGCAAAAATCCTCTGGTCAATAATGAATTAACATAATAATGTTATTATAAATCTTGAGTACTGAGTGAATAAAATTATGACGTAATTGTGCTAGAAGAATGGATAAAAAGACCTGGGCGTGATATAGGCATAAACGTCTAAGAGAGGTAAACTTCCATTTTCCATAGTAAAATAAACAGATACTGTGCACAATGAGGGGGCTTCTCTGGTGGCTCAGCGGTAAAGAATCCGCCTGCCAATACGGGAGATGCAGGTTCTATCCCTGAGACAAGAAAATCCCCTGGAGAAGGGAACAGCAACCCACTCCAGTATCCTTGCCTGGAAAAATCCTTGGACAGAGGAGCCCAGTGGGCTGCAGTCCATGGGGTCATGAGAGTTGGATGCAACCTAGTGACTAAACAACAGCAGTAAATGTAAAACAAGAAAATAATTAGCAGTGCAACAGTGTTTTTGTCTGAAAATGAAGGTAAATGTTAGGAGAAACAGAAAGGAGAATTGAAAATAGTCACCTCTAGGAATCAGGAGAAGGAAGATGGCACAGTTTTTTAGAGATTATCACAGAAATGTTTCTGCCCTCCTTCTCTTTTTCCTTGATCATAGAATCCCAATTTTACTCAGGAGAGCAATATGCCACAGTAAAATACCAGGTTCTTCTGTACTCCTGCAACTAGATGTAGCAAAATGGACTTCCTGCTGGCCCGGGAGATGTACGCAGAAGCTATTGTTCATTCCCTTTTCTTCTTTCTACCTCCTGGACTGCAAACATGAAAATGGCTGGGGGTTACTGTCCCTAAGGACAGAGAAGCAGAAAGCTGGAAGGAGCTGATGTTCCTGATAACATTGGGAGCTGCCAAACAAGGCCTGGACTAGTGAGCACTAAATAGCTTATACTATGAAGGAAAAAAAAAAAAGCCTTATAAATTAAAAATACTACCATTTGGAAGTTCCTGTTAAATGCAGCTGAATCTAATTCTAAGCAATCTATATACTAAAAGTATGTAGCTGGCTTATTAAACTGTGTATGTGTACCTTGTACAAAAATTAAAATTGAAAGAAGGGATGGTCAGCAAATGCATAAAGAAAAGAATTGCCAAATACCCACTTTTGGAAAAGTTTTTTAGGACTCTGAATATCTACTGATGAATTACTTGTCTGAGATAAAATATATACTGGATGAAACTTATGGTAGATGAGACATTACAGGAAAAAAAAGACTTGAAGATACAGTAACAGAAACTGTCCTAATAAAAATGCACAGAGAAAAATGAAAAGGCCCTCAGTAAGCTGTGGGATATCTTTAAGAAGCCTAATATGGATGAAATTGGAGTCCCTGAAGAAGAGGGAGGAAGGAAGAGATGGATAAAAAAAAAAATTGAAGAAATAATGGCTGAAAGTTTTCCATATCTGGTGAAACCTATATATCCTTTATTTTAAAATAAAATAAAATTTTATTAAATTTTAAAAAATGTATTAAATTGCTCAAATCCAGTGACAAAAAGAAAATCTTAAAATCAGTGTGTGTGTTGGGGGAAGGGAAACATGCTAGATACAAAAGGACAGCAAAGATTACAGACGATTTCTTATCGGACACTATAGAAGTGAGAGCACATTGGAATAATATCTACAAAGTAAAAGGAGAAAACCAACAATTGTCAACCTAGAATTCTACCTTGAGACAAATGAAATGAAAGCACAGACTCTTGCAATGCAGCAAAAGCAGACCTAAGAGGGAAGTTCATAGCAAAACAAGTTTACCTCAGGAAACAAGAAAACTCTCAAAGAACCTAACCTTATGTCTAAAGGAGCTAGAAAAAGAAGAACCAACAAAACCATGACTGGTTCCCAGATTCATAATTTTGGAGTTTCTCTTCTCTAATGCAAAATCTCTTTTGTCCATGCAGAGTGACATCTGGCTATCACACTGCCCTGAATTGGGAGAATGGGATGTGAGGAACCCATGCAGTTATTATGACTCTCCCATACATATGCTCATTTTTCTGTGGAGCTCTCTACTGAGCCACCCATGCCAGAAACCTGTTGATCATCAACCTGCCCATGACGATGCAGTTATAATTTCAATGTCTGTAGCTGGAATGACTGAGAGAATGATTTCTTGTTAACAGTGAAAAGGAAAAAAAAAAGGTTCAGAGATGGAACATATGTTCAGGTTGGAAGATGCTGAAATTGTGGACATGTTGATTTCAAGGTGCTGGCAGGGCATGCAGGTGGAGATTTCTAGCAGTCAGTTGGAAATACCACTATACATGACAGATTGCTGCTCTTGGTTACAGAAATGAAAGCTCAAGAGCTTTTCTGAAAAGTTTAAGCTGTGGTTTGACAGGAATCATACTGTTTCTAAGAGGGAAAACACTCAGGAGCATTCGCCTGTGGAGGATAGACCACAGGGAGGAAGGGAAAGAGAGAATAGAGGAGGAGGGGGGCATGGCGTTTGGAGAACGCTTCTCTGGCCAGTAAAAGGCCAGGCAACACCAGACACAGTTTTTGTGGCAGATCCTTTACTAGCAGTTCTTCACAACAGGACTTCTTTCTCCTTCTCTGCCTGACAAAATCTCTTCCCTCTCTCCCTATTCCCTGTCTTATCCTATTTTGCTAGCCTGGAGCCCTCTGTGGGAGAAGGCGGCGTGGAAGACAATGGTCTGGCTGTAGAATTTTCACTCTGCCGCATTAGGAAGGCAGACAGTAGGGAAGAGGTTCGCAGGAAAAGTCTTGAGGCTCTGGCTGCCCTTTTTGATTTGTGCATTAATGCTGCGGAGTTGACAGCCTGCTTGAGAGAGGCTGAAGAGATGTGTGTTCTGCACATCTGAAATTTATTCCTTTCACTCTGGAAGATGGGACACCACATAACGGCCATGGAGAAGTAATTTTTACCCGGCAACGATCTTGGCACCAGTTCCAGAAAGACATATGGACATAATCTTTGGGACATTTGTAGAACCTTCCCTTGAGGACTGTCTTTGCAGGCTTGGGTTCACTTCAAGACCTATGGCACTCACTTTAGCTTGGGTCTGTTTCTACTTAAGAGATAAAAAGCTAAATTGTATTCCATTGGAAGAACTAAAAATATTAATGTAAGAGCAAGTCATCATTATGACACATATCAATTTCTCACTTCTGAGGTGGTGCACAGAAGCAGGGCCCTGGATAATAACCCAGCCATGATTAGGAGAAAAGAGGTCTGGTGGATCTTAGCACACACTGTGAAAATATGAGTTTTCACCATGCTGGGAGCCAGTATCTTCGGCTATAAACTCACAGAGAGGTGACAAAAATGTCTTCTTAGGAATGAAAATGTGCTTAAATGTTATTCTGTAACAAGCTATTCTGAATCTAAGACCCTACATATCAGGTATATTTAAGGTATATTTATTCATATATTATATTAATATATTAATTTCTCACTGGAACAGATTTCAATCTATATACATTTTTATTTTAAAATAGATGAGATAGCATAATAAATCCAGCTAAGTTTCCCCTAAGTTTCTGTGTGGGTTTAGAAAGTAGCCACTTACTCAATTTAAACTTCATTTATGGCCTTCATTTAATACTAGTCCTTTTTTTCCTTGATAAGTCTAATGTGGTGATAGAAAAAACTCAGAAAACATCAAAGCTCAGCCCTATGGAAAATGACCACGCCTGCCCCAAAAGTCACCCCTTAAGACTAGCTCCCAGAAGAATGCCAGTTAAGAGGTCTGCTGGGAGACAATTTTTATTCATTTACTAGTGTTTTGTGAATCCCCTTTGAGAAAATTCTTCGGAGTTGTACTACTGGGAAAAGGAGAAGGAGACAAACTGCAGAGACAGACATTCCCTGGGGTATGAGGTCTCCTTTGCTCCATGGTTTTCCCCCAAGGAAACACTCAGAATCACCTTGCTAAAAAAAATTGACTTGGCTAATGGCCAGCTTTAAAGGACAGGTTTTTGCTGTTTTTTTTTTTTTTTTTTTGTCTCAGTGGTCACTACACTATCAAGATCTAAGTAAATGACTGTTCTATGAACCTTGGCTGAGAAAAATGAGTGACCACAAACTCTCCTGTATTCCTTCTCATCATGGTTATATGTGAAGTCAGTCTTATAGAATCTGATGATAGATCCAGAGACTTATAGATCTTAAAAAGTCTCAAGAAGTCACCTGGTCCAGCCTCCTGATGCTCAAGGTTAGTGAAGAGCACACTGCAGGGATGCTGGGACACCAGCTGGCTATCAGGACTTCAGATGATGTTTGGGAATGCACGAACAAAATCCCCCCACCCACATCTGAGAAAGACTGGAGGGATATGTGTTCAACATGTCTATAGCTTTCTTTTTGTGGCTGGAAACAAGACGGCCAATGGGTCCTTAGTTTTATCCAAGTAGGACAAACTTGTTTTCTTAGTTCTGGTCCAAAAAAATAAATCAGGAAAGGGCTCTGATTGATCTTAGTCAGATATTTCCTTCCTTCAGGACCCAAGAAACCATAGCTGTGAGTGTATGTGTGTGTGTGTGTGCAGGTGCTCATGTGTGTATGTACACAATAACCCTGGCTTGATGGGTATGTAACTTGTACAGTGGTGTAGGGACTTTTGCCTAGAAAGATCTCATGCTTGGCTAAAAGTTTTGCTATTGCCACCTAGAAATCCTCAGTAATATTTAGACAGTGGATTCTGAATTTTAATTTTGCACTGGACCCCATCAATTATGTAGCCAACTGTAGCATGGAGTCCTGGCTCAACTTGGAAATCCTGAACCAGGTCACATGGATGGTATGGGTACAGAAGAGGAAATAATTCCTAGGATCAGTGGGTAGATGGTGGCCCGTACACCTAGCACAGTTCCAAGAACTGAAAGGACATGAAACATGAAAGACCTAATGAAAGGACATAAAATTTTCTCTAATGTGTAAAGGGAAGAGCGCAAAATGTCTTAATTTAAAAAATGTGATGTTTGGAAAGTACTTTCTATTATGCAACAGATTACTTAGTACATCAAATGTTTGGGATTTTTTTTCCTGAAAAATGGAAAAATTTAACCTTAGGATCATTAATGCATTACAAATTGACTTTTGTTTCAGTTTCTTTTGATTTCTTTTAAAATGAACTAACAAAAATAAATAAATAAATAAAATAAACTAACAATTGAAAAAAAAAAAAAAAGAAAGACATGGTCCTTGCCCTCAAAAATCTCAGTCTAGTAAGACAGATTCTCTTTTTGAAAAGTTGTTTCTGCAATATCCACATAGCCAAATGAATATATTTATCTTGAGTGCTAATGGGAACATCTAACTGCTGTAGGAAAGTGGAGGCGTCTCAAGAAATTAAAATAGAACTACCATATGATCCAGTAATTCCACTTCTGGGTACATATCCAAAGGAAACAAAATTGCTATCTTGAAAAGATATCTGTACCACGTCTATTGCAGCACACAATAGCCAATGTATAGAAACAACCTAAGCATGTATGTGTGTACACACACACACACATACACACACACACACATATAGAGAGAGAGTTTATATGTGAATAATACTAGATGGAATATTATTACTTTTTAAAAAGAAAATCCTGTCATTTGTGACCATATGGGTGAAACTGAGGGATAGAGAAAGACAAATACTGCACGGTATCACTTACATGTGGAATCTTAAAAAAAAAAAAAAAGGTTGAACTCAGAAACAAAGAGTAAAGACGTGGTTGTCAAGGTCATTGGGGGTGGAGGAAATAGAAGAAGTAGGAAAAAGGGTACAAACTTTCAGTTGTAAGATGAATAAAGTCTGAGGATCTAATGTATAGCCTGGAAACTCTAGTTGACAGCACTGTTCTGTGTAATCAAAATCTGCTAAGAGTGTAGAACTTAAATGTTCTCACCCCTCCCAAAAAAAGGTAAATATGTGAGATGATACATATGTTAATGAACTCAGTTACGAGAATTCCTTCACAATGTATCTGTATACCACATCACCGTTTGTGCGTGTGTGTTTGTGTGTATGTGTGTGCTCAGTCAATGGCACCCCACTCCAGTACTCTTGCCTGGAAAATCCCATGGACGGAGGAGTCTGGTGGGCTGCCGTACATGGGGTCGCTAAGAGTTGGACACGACTGAGCGACTTCACTTTCACTTTTCACTTTCATGCATTGGAGAAGGAAATGGCAACCCACTCCAGTGTTCTTGCCTGGAGAATCCCAGGGACAGGGGAGCCTGGTGGGCTGCCGTCTATGGGGTCGCACAGAGTTGGACACGACTGAAGCGACTTAGCAGCAGCAGCAGCAGCAGTGTGCTCAGTCAACTCAGTTGTATCCAACTCTCTGTGACCCTCTGGACTGTAGCCTTGCACACTTTTCTGTCCATGGAATTTTCCAGGCAAGAATACAGGGGTGGGTTGTCATTTCCTACCTCAAGGGATGTTTCTGGCCAAGGGATCAAACCTTCATCTTTTGCATTGGCAGGCAGATTCTTTACCACTGAGCCACTTGGGAATCATCATATTGTACCCTTTAAATATCTTATAATTTTACTTGTCAATTATACCTCAATAAAGCTAAAAAAATGTAAGTAAAGAAAATATATGGAGAATGCCCATCTTTGCCTTCAATATCACAAAGAATAATTTTTATAAAACTGTAAGCTAGTCTGTGACTACAGATGGAAATAAAGAGTCTCTTGTACAATAAGTGATACCATTCTAGCAACAGTCACTATTATAGTCTGTTAAAAATATTTTCTCTACCAAATATATATGCACCCTAGTGTTCATAGCAGGAATATGATATTTATAGTAGCAGAGACATGGAAGCAACACAAATGTCCATTAACAAATGAATAGATAAAGAAGATGTGGTAGGTTTATTTATAGACAGTGAAATACTACTTAGCCATAAAAAAGAATGAAATAGTATCATTTGCAGCTAGACACAGACCTAAAGATTATCATGCTAAGTGAAGTAAGTCAGAGAAAGACAAATATCATATGATACAACTCATATGTGGAATGATACAAATGTAGAAAAATGATACAAATCAAATCAAAATAAACTTATTTGCAAGACAGAAACAGTCTCACAGACGTAGATAACAAACATACAGTTACCAAAGGGGACAGGGGCATGGAGGGATAAATTAGGAGTTTGGGATTAGTGGGATTAGCAGATATACACTACTATACAGATAAACAACAAGGACTTCGTGTATAGCACAAGGAACTATAGTCAATATTTTGTAATAAACTATAATGGAAAACAATCTGAAAAAATTCTTTATGCCAAGATCCATGAAGAATAGGACAAAGTAAGACCTGGAATGGTGCCTGTTGACTAGTAAGGCTATAGATGAATGAAGTGAAAGTGAAAGTCACTTGGCTATGTCCGACTTTTTGCGATCCCATGGACTACACAGTCCATGGGACTCTTCAGGCCAGACTGCTGGAGTGGGTAGCTATTCCCTCCTCAAGGGGATCTTCCCAACACAGGGACCGAATCCTGGTCTCCTGCATTGCAGGTGGATTCTTTACCAGCTGAGCTACCAGGGAACTTAGGTGGATATAAATAGGAGAAGGTAGTTGAATTGAAGAATAAAAGGAAGGAATGAAGGAAGGAGGGAAATGATTTGGCCATGCTGTGGTTTTCAAGGTAGACAGGTTGTCCAGGAAGATGATGGGTGGAAACCATAAAAATAAAACACAAGCCATACCTAGAGCAATAAATTGTGTGAAATGTTAATTGGGTTTTACTCTCAGAACTCTTCCTTTCATTATTCTGTTTAACAGCAAACATTAAAAATTTAATCAGAAAATTCCATCTGGCCAACAATTTTAATTTATGAAATTCCTTTTGCTTCTGAAAATTAAAAGCAATCCTCTGAGTGAATTGAGAATTCTAAGAGAGCCCCAAACAGCCCTGAACAAAGACTCTGGAGTGTCATTTCCTTTTATATTGTAACATCTTTGAGTCACTTGCAATGTATAAATAAACTTGTATTTTACAGGAATGCCTCTACAAAAAGCAGCAGCATGCTGGAATTCAATACACAAGGCTATTTTTAAAAGTGTTTTGATTTTTAAAAATTAATTATAGGCCCTAGATAACACAGGAGTTAGAACTTGGCTTACTACAAGTTTTATGTTGCTTAACAGTCTTTAAAACAATTCTTCTACATCTGTGTTTTATTTTAAGTGCACATCAATATTACTTGAAGATTTCATTGATTATGCTTGTCCTCTTCTACAGCAGGAAAATTGGGATCACTGATATTCTGAAATCAGTAAGCAATGCTGTTTACCTTTAAATACACATACACACATAAATATAAATATAAATATAAATATATATATATATACACTTGGTGTTCCTATTTTTAGATCTGTTTGGTTTCCCTCAGTGTAAAATAAGGAGCTGTCTGATACCAAAATGAATCGTTGATACAAAAGTTGTTCCCTTAAAAACATACAAGAGAAAAGCAAGGAAAATTTTGAAGCAATGTTCATTTTGGCAGGAAGGTGTGTTCAACTGTAAACTTTTGAAGAAATAGCATTATTAAATAATGAAAACTTTTGGCCTAAATATATTCCTCCAATTGAACTCGTTAATTGATTCCACATCAGAGGATAACAGAGAAGAGTTCTTGACATAGAGGTTACTTTGATGAAACCAAATGCCTGGGAAACATTATAGTCTTTATCTTACATCAAAAGGCATAGACAGGGCTTCCCTACTGGTCCAGTGGTTAAGAATCCACCTGCCATTGCAGGGGACATGGGTTCAATCCCCGGTCTGTGAAGACCCCACATGCCGAGGAACGACTAAGCCCGTGCACCACAACTACTAAAGCCCACCCTACAGTCCCTGCTCTGCAACAACAGAAACCACGCAGGGAGAAGCCTGTCCACAGTGGAGAGAAGCACGCTCACCATAACTGGAGAGTAGCCCCGCTCACCATAACTGGAGAGAAGCACGCTCACCATAACTGGAGAGTAGCCCCGCTCACCATAACTGGAGAGTAGCCCCGCTCACCATAACTGGAGAGTAGCCCCGCTCACCATAACTGGAGAGTAGCCCCGCTCACCATAACTGGAGAGTAGCCCCGCTCACCATAACTGGAGAGAAGCACGCTCACCATAACTGGAGAGTAGCCCCGCTCACCATAACTGGAGAGTAGCCCCGCTCACCATAACTGGAGAGTAGCCCCGCTCACCATAACTGGAGAGTAGCCCCGCTCACCATAACTGGAGAGTAGCCCCGCTCACCATAACTGGAGAGTAGCCCCGCTCACCATAACTGGAGAGTAGCTCGCTCACCACAACTAGAGCAAGCCGTGCACAGCAACAAAGACCCGGCATGGCCAAGAGCGAGCAAATACACCTTTCTTAAAAAAGACATAGATAGTATAATACAGAAGTTGTAGAATTTGAAAATTTTAGACCTCAGAAAGTAAATGTTAACTGCTCTTTCAAGAAAATGGGCTTCAAATGGGTATAGGAAGAAAGGTATTTCTGCCTCTGTCTTGATTAACAAAGATTAAATGTCTATGCCTTGTCTGTGTTTTTCCCTAGATAAACAATCCATGGATGATTTTCTCCTAGGAATCCCTTTTGAAGAGAAGCAGGCATCAGCCAAAGTCACCAGAGGCAGGACAGGACCTCAGTTACATGACTCATGTCACAGAAGCTGATTTCCTTAATTTGGCCTGTCTTGCCACATCACACTTCAGACAGAGTGAAGATTACAACTTCCAAGCTTGTTGTTTCTTGACAATGGAAAATAAATAGCAACATTTTTTTTTTTTTGAAAGAAGAGAGAATAAACACGTTTGATTCAATGGTGCCATAGAAATCCAACCAAAATACAGACTCAATTTTATTTTTCAACTCCATGGACAACAACTATTAACTGGCACAGTGAGAAACACAGTTCATGTGATCTGTTACACAATAGAACCGATGCAAAGGGATATTATCACTTCGAAATAAGTGGCACCTTAGATCTCTCTTGGGCAAAGAGAACAGAAGGGTGTAAGGCTAAGGCTAGATAGAATTTCTAGAAAGACATAATAAACAATGTAAGCCAACAGCAAAATACTCTTGGTCTTCCTTTGGGGAAGTGAGCTACTATTCCAGTAAACAGAATTGCTGTCAGAGAGGTGGTTATATAGCTGCTTGTGTCCTCCTGTCATAGACCCCAAGAAAAAGGCCCCAGGCATATAAAATGGTCACTAATCTTGAGAACTGAGCAAGATGAAGTATTTTCTTTCCTAAACTCACGCTTCTTCATTTTGACATCTGCTCTGGACACAAAACTCAGAGAGATTGTGCAATGTCAAACCAACCCTCATAAATGGTGAGAACACTTCATGGATTGTGTGTTTCAGTGTGGCAAGTAGAAGGGAATGCATTTAGTTAATAAATCTATATAAAATTTTAAAAGTCACGGGCTCTGAATCATGGCAAAATATTTCCCAGAGACACTTTACTAATGTACTATGGCAGCCCAAATAAAGATGAAAGCTTAGAGACTATTGGGCTAGATGGGTCCTTGTTATTTGCAAGCATGGCATTTTATATAATCTTACTTTTCCATGTCTTTTGAAAAATACAGTATCCTTTTCTCAACATCATTTCTTTCCATTATTACTACGTGCGAAAGGGGGTGAAAATGCCTTTTAGCAGGAAAACTGGTCTAAGTGTAGAATCAACATCAACGTGAAATCATTGTTGAGTCAAGTTATCGAATCTTATTTGTGAATTAGAATCTAGAGTCGGACTCCAACAAGGCATGAATAATGTCTGTGCTGGTCTTTCCCTCTCTAATTAGTATTCATGAACTGCTGGGCATTTTTTGCTGTCTCTCTCTTTGCATTTATCTCAGTCATTGTATCATTTGATTGCTAATGTGTTTGAATTGAGCCACTTGATTTTAATTCAATCTGGCACCTCTTCATGGAGTACTAAATTTCCTTTCAACGGCCATACGTTGAACTGCAGGGATCCTTGAAGGCTCCGCCACCAAGGTTTCAGCCTTTACTGCTTCGTGCAGCCCAACCACTCTTGGTTCAAGGGCAGCCTAGATACAGAGATTCCAGCCCAGATACTCACAGGTAATGACACCAGTTACCTGGCAGCATGGGCAAGATAAACCTGTTCTCTTCTGTACCGCCTTGCAGACTCTGATACATCCTCCCTTCCTATCAAGTAGGGGTTCACCTACTGAGGGAAAAGTGTCATCAGAGCTTGTGCATCTTGGTGGCATAGCTCTGTTCCATCATAACTGTACTCCTCGAAATCTTTGGACTTAAAATTGAGAGACCCAGCTCTCATCCAAAAACATCATCTGTTTGAAACCTAAAAGCTTTTGATCATTATATGTGCATGATCCTAAAATAAGATACTACTTAGAAGTGTGTGTGTACAAACTCTATAATTTTAAAGACCAAATACCCAATTTCAAAACACAACAGACAGAGCTTCTTAGTGCATAGTGGGAATCTGAGCACATAGCTTCCAGGCATGCTGAATTTCACAGGTTCTACTGCCCATTAAAGCAGCTCAGGAGTACCTTCTTTCAAGCAAGCTGTGTCAGGGGCATGTCGAAAGGGGGAGTTTCTTTCTTACATATAATTCCTGACTGCTTCTAAGATTAGTCAGATTTCTAGAAAAGCAAAAGCCTGAGAAAACAGCACACCATCCCTTGAGACCATCTAGAAGAAGGAGGGGCGTGGAGAGATGACAGTTCATGGACCAGACGTGGCTCATGGTGGTGATGCCCTGGTCCCGTCTTCCCCAGACAATACTTTGTTTCTACTAAGATGCTGGACAGGATGTTCTATTTCCCTGCTTTGGAAGAAAGAAAAAGTTATAGATTTCTTTGCTCAGAGCAATCTTCCAGAAAAAGCAATTGTTCCCTCCACATCACCAGAATCCAGACTTAAGGGTAAAAATAAAAGGAAATGAATCCTGTTCTCTCGATTTCCCAGAATGCATGTGTTCTCAGCATTTTTCTCCCCCCAATGACACTCAGGGAGCCTGGTGGGCTGCCGTCTATGGGGTTACACAGAGTCGGACAGGACAAGCGACTTAGCAGTAGCAGCAGCAATGACACTCAACTGGGACCTATAGGGTGGTTTTTCTAAAAAGAAATTTTGTTTTCAAAATGCTTAAAAAAAAAAAAAACTGGACTTCCTCTAGTGCCCGTGTACTTCCAACCTGAAAATGATGCTGTCAGATTTTGTCATCTGTACGTCATCTGCAGTGGACTTTTATTCCTTAGAGAATTTATCCTGACCTTCCTCCCTCCCTACATGATGTAACATTCAAGACAGTAGGCTGGCTGTTATAACTGTAGAACAGATAGAAACTAGCAGTTGCACAGAGGAACTAAATGCACAACCATGTTTAAAAATACTCAGATAGCCATCCACGCCCAGTCTGTTAGGCTGCAAGGGGCATTTTGTTTTTTATTCTGCTAGATATCTTTAAAGTGCTGCCTTTGTTTCCATAGAAGTCATTAGTCAAATAAAAGGTGAGTTAACACAACGTTCAGATTCAGAATTATATTCAAGTCAATTTTGAGATAGACTGCTATGATACATTATTCAAATGAATCCTTTTAATTTTACTTGAAATTTCAATGTTTCCATTAAAATTGTTTACTTCGTTTTAAAAAAATGGAAACAGAGCCATTTGTGTCATTCCCTCACATTGTACCCATGTTGCTGAAGAAGTTATAAATCCTAGAATATTGTTTCTATACATCATTTCCCCCATCTCAATCCAGTGAAAGAAGAAGGGAAGTGCAATTAAATACCACTTAGATTTGAGGGAGAAATTATTTGTGTTTGGAAATCAATGTGTTTTCTACAGATACCTGAGGATTTTGAGGCAAGCACAGAGGTAAACCAGTCTGTTCCAACTCTGATGTTCAAAGACTCTCTGAAGAATACTAACAAAACCAAACATGTTATTTTAGATATATTTCCTAACCATTGCCATTTATAAGTAACAACTTGAAACCCTGTCCTGGCTTACATATCTTTTCAAGAACCTGTTTTAAATTTATTTGTACTGTGTCAATTATGTGAATAAAATAAGAGCTGAGAGGCTCTCCCAAAGAAAAGGTTTTTGCTAGGAACCCTGTCCTAGGAACCTTCTGAGCTTCTTGAAAATGAAAACCTCCATGTCTTCCAGATGACAAGCACCTTTTTGGTGAAACCAAAATAGCTCTCTCAGCTTGAGAGCTGTCAGTAAGAGTTCTGACAGATATCAGAGTTGGCATGCAGGAGGAACACAGGAGAAACGGTCCCACAGCAGGAAGTTCGGTGGGAGCCCCTGACTAGACAGGAGGAAAAACAATGCACTCCTAGGCACCAGACCACGCACAAGGGCACCAGGGGCGCTGCTGGTGATGATAATCTGCGGGGAGAAGGGAGCCATCAGCTCCTGAGGCATTTTCAAAGGGCTGCGTCTTACACATCAAGCTGGAAGGTCTCCATTTGTTGAAGGGATCAAATATGTGCCTAGGATTTTCTCTCCCTCTAGTGGTGGGGCTTGCTCCTTGGAAGAAAAGCTGTGACCAACCTAGACAGCATATTAAAAAGCAGAGACATTAGCCAAAAATGTCCATCTAGTCAAAGTTATGGTTTTTCCAGGAGTCATGTATGTATGAGTTGGACTATAAAGAAAGCTGAGCACCAAAACATTGATGCTTTTGAGCTGTGGTGTTGGAGAAGACTCTTGAGAGTCTCTTGGACTGCAAGGAGATCCAACCTGTCTATCCTAAAGGAAATCAGTCCTGAATATTCATTGGAAGGACTGATGCTGAAGCTGAAACTCCAATACTATGGCCACCTGACGTGAAGAACTGACTCATTGGAAAAGACCCTGATGCTGGGAAAGATTGAAGGCGGGAGGAGAAAGGGATGACAGATGATGAGATGGTTGGATGGCATCACCGATGCGATGAACATGAGTTTGAGTAGGCTCCAGGAGTTGGTGATGGACAGGGAGGCCTGATGTGCTGCAGTCCATGGGGTTGCAAAGAGTCGGACATGACTGAGCAACTGAACTGACTGAATGGTGGGGCAGAATATGCTATTACGGCACAATATTACCTCATAAACAAAGATGAGTTTCCATTAGAGCACATTTTGCCCATGAAATAAGGATTTTCATTAGGTGTGTTGCTCTCTTACAGAGGTTTCCAAACACCCTCAAACCCTTCACCCTAGGGAGTGAACTGCCTCCTAAGCAGGCTAATTACCAGTGGGAAGGTGGCAATGGTCTCCGCTCCTTCTGGCTAAAGAATGCCCATTCTCTCTTCTGAGATACAGGATGCTCCCTCTCCTCTGCAGTCCTATCAAAGGGGGAGCCACGATATGACCAGAGACAACTCCCTTGACCCTGAGGCTGGGCCAGGTAAACCTGAGGGCTGAGTAAGAAAGAGAAGGCAAGTTTACCCAGAGCAAGGTGGGAAACTCAGAGGAGACATATTAATAAAGACTCTAAAGAGTGATCTGAACCTGATAGAGCCATAATTGACTAGAGGTAAATTCTAAAACCAATCTCCACTTCTACTTTACAGTCTCTGTCATTTCTCTCATTTTCGGTCATATGAAAATACTTCTGGTATAGCAACTTGGATCCGTGATAGCGAATGAAAAAATAAAAAGGATAGAAAAATTTAATAATTTTAATGAAAATAATTAAAGCTGCCTACCTGGTTGGAATAAATTGCATACTATTATAACTGTACAATAGTATTAATGGAAACAGACCATAGGTTACAGATGTCTAATCAACAGATTGGGCCTCCCAGGTCACGCAGTGGTAAGGAATTCTCCTGCCAATGTGAGAGACTCAGGCTTAATCCCTGGGTGGGGAAGATCCCCTGGAGTAGGAAATGGCAACTCGCTCCAGAATTCTTGCCTGGAAAATTCCATGGATAGATGAGGCTGGTGGGTTATAGTCTATGGGGTCAAAAAGAGTCAGACACCACTGAGCTTACACATACACAATCAACAGGTTATTGATCAATAACTGCAAATCTATCCATATGACATATATGAAGTATGCAGCTTTTCCCCCTGCTCAATATTCAGTTAGACATCAATGATGCTTACTTGATTTCTCCTCTTATATGTCTCCAAGGCAACCAAAGTCATATTTTCTGACAAACCTGTTTCTTTTCTGATTTCTTTATCTCAGTGAGTAACTTCATCAGCCATCCAGTTGTATAAAGCCAGAAATTCAGAAGTTACTTGACCCTCCCCTAGGCTTCCACCATTATATTTAATCCAATACCAAGTCCTCCAATCTTACTTTCTTAATCTATCTCACAGAGGTCAATTTCTCTCTGCCTCCTCCACCACACTATTTCATCATCTCCTTCCCACACAACTACTACTCTGAAGGGCATGTACTCCATTCTTTTGTCAAATGCATTCTTCACACATCACTCCTTCAATCAACAAGCATCTCTGAGAGACCTACTTTGTACTTTGGTAATACTGTGTTGAATAAGGCAGACCAATTTCCCATTCTCAAGGAGCTTGTGGAGATGGAGATGGAAGATAAACACCAGATAGTCACGAGCACTATATGGAGTATTAATATAGGGTGATCTAACAGAGAATGGTGGAATAGCTATTCTAAACTGTATGTTCAAATACAAGAAATCAGTGGGCGTTTCAAGAAGGGGATGCATTTTGAAGCAGGAAAAAAAAAAAAAAAAGAAGTCCACTGGGATGATGGTATCTGCTATCAAGGCTTCCGTTGTATGTAAGGAAAGTATTTTCAAACACTGGCCAAGATCAAAAAGAAAAATTTTAAATGTTCCTGAGGTTTCAATCTAGGTCTATCTCCCAAGAACCTGTGCTGAAATACAGTCCTTATGGTCTAGGTGAAAGCATCCTATTTTTAACTTCTCTGTATGTCTAGTCTACCAAGAATGTAAGTTCCATGAACATAGTGGCTATATCTGCCTTGATCACTGCTGAATCCCCCGTGTCTAAGAACCATGGCGAGCATATTGGCATGCAAATAATTATTTCTTGCAGTTATGCATACACTGGTGTCTGAAGTGGAAAAGGAAGCAGAAAAAAGAACTGAGTTGGCGGTTCAGAAAGTCTTTACGGAGATGTCAAGGTCATTTACTGCAGCCCGACAGGTTAACTGGTATATAAAATCCCAGCCAGGTTTCTCAGCTTTCGATCTCTGGCACGGCCTGCTCTCTCTCACACGTGCTTACAGCTACAAACCTCTCCAACTCCCCGCTAGGAGGAGTCACACCTTCCGACCCAGAAACCCTCCCACTCTCCCGGCTATTTCTGCTTCCCGCCCCCTCTTCGCCTGGTTCCCGAAGCCTTCCGGTCGCAGTGCTCTCTGGTAAAAGTAGTCTTCCGGTCCGAGTCTAGAGCGGTTTATCTAATTTCTTAGAACTACGTTTCCCAGAGAGCCTTGCAGCAGAGGGAGGCTGTGTCACCTGACCAGGACTCTGGAGAGACAATGGCGGCGCCCATGTTGCGCTGGTGCTGTCCTGGAAGGCGTTTTGCTTTCGCCCGGGTTGGCTGCGGTTCTTGTCACAGAAGAGGGCCTCCGACTGGGTCCACGTCCAACGGGAAAAGAGGGCAGAGCTCAGTGGCTCAGCAGCCCCACATCACAGCCCAGAAGCCGAGAAAAGGGTATACTATTTCATACCAGTATTGCCCACTTAAGTTGAGGTAGAACTGCGGGACTTGGGAGACGATGGCCACTACAGACTTCCCTGGTGGCTCAGACGGTAAAGCGTCTGCCTACAATGCGGGAGTCCCGGGTTCGATCCCTGGGTCGGGAAGATCCCCTGGAGAAGGAAATGGCAACCCACTCCAGTATACTTGCCTGGAGAATCCCAGGGATAGAGGAGCCTGGTGGGCTGCAGTCCATGGGGTCGCGAAGAGTCGGACACGACTGAGCAACTTCACTTTAAAGCCCAGCCTTAAGCCTGGACGTTCTGGTGGGCGGGAACGTGTTGGGCTGTATATTGCAGCCCTGAAACCTAAATAAAGACAGGAAACTGGCTGTCTTATCAGTCCCTATCCCACATGTAAACCACTGTCTTCAGATAGCCTTATTTGGGTAATTTGAGAGTGTAAAATAGCAAGTGTTTTTTTAAATGTTTCACAGACAGAAGAGTGGTTCAGTCACCTTAACTAGTAGTCAGCCCAGTATCAGTAGAAGTGGGATCTTATTTAGCTGACATGTATTTAGCACAACTGGGCCAGCAGTGTTTTACTACTAAAAAGGAGCCTTTACCTACAAGTTCTGGATGGGTGGCTTAGAGTTAGAAAACACCACCTATCTGTGGAGGCCTTTCATGTTGAACGTGTGTGTGTGTGTGTGTGTGTGTGTGTGTGTGTGAACGTGTGTGTGTGAACGTGTGTGTGTGTGTGTGAACGTGTGTGTGTGTGTGAACGTGTGTGTGTGTGTGTGAACGTGTGTAGACCTAGGAAGATGCAGCCGGTATGAGATCTTCCCTCTGGTTGTGTAGAGACTGTTGATTATTTTGCTCAATGTCCTCTGAACGGGTGCTTATATTTCACTATATAAGACCTAAATGATTTCTTTTTAAGTGCAGAAACATAAGGCATGTGTCAAATATTCATTTTTTCCTTTGAGATAGTTAGGTTGCTGTTATTTTTGCTTTTCTTTTTTAACAGAGGAGAAAATGTCCAGAAGCACTGGTTCTGTTCTTTTCATTAAATTAGATTGTTTCACTGTGAAAAGTGAATGAAAAGTTTTTTCGCTTATGTAATGAAACTGCAAAAAAAACATTGAATAAGGTTTTAGTGAATGCAGATTTCTGATGACTTCGTAGTTTAATTCCTCTCAATTATAGTTTGTGATTGCAAGCTTTAAAATTCCTTAAAAATAAGGAATTCACCAGTACTATAAATACAGAACTTCATGTATTGAAATGATTGAAACAAAACCAAATGCATGTAAATAAAAATTTTGATAATAGAGAAAATTGCTTGAGAGAAGAGCAGGATAGGAATAGACAGAATATGGAGAGAGTATGTGTACACCAGGCCATCTGCAGATTGCCCAGGATACATGGGGTTGATAATAACCCATGGAATAAGCACACTTAGATGAACCTAGGGAGACCTGTGTATGGGATGGATGTTCATACAGACCCAGCAGAGTAGGAGTGACCAGATAAGAGATTATTGTAGCATTTAAACTGCACTATTGCAGCTTCTTGGGTTTGGTAGCAATTAAGTTTAAAACATGCAAAGGAACCTGGCACTAAATGTCTGGAATTTAAAGTGATTTGGGGAACCAGGGAGGGGGGGGGAAGCCACTTGTGATGATTTAATGTTTTCCTTTGTGCAGAATTCCGAAGATTATCATTTAGTACTAATCCATTTTATCTGTATCACTATGGTTACTTTACTTGCAAACCATTGTTAGAAAACGAATTCAAAACATGACTGATAATTTCCCTTCCTTTTTAAATAATGAGATGTACAACTATTTATTTACCATTATTTCTCTAGTGGTAAAATCCTGTTTCCATTAATTCTAAAAATGTTCACAAAATCAGCTTTCTTTATGTACTGAGTGATTAACTGACAAGGGACAGTTAATTTAGAAAATGGTGCTTCTCATTAAAGTCAGCCAAGCAGTCTCCACCTGATAACCATTTCTAAATTGTTTTCAGATGCCATATTCTTCCTTTCTGTTAGCTGGTTTGCACAGTGAGCTCTTCTTATGCCATGTTATAAATGAATCTTGCTTTGCCAGTCTTCTTGGTGTTCATTTTGCATTGCTATTAATTTAGTCACCCAATACAATGTAACACATTTTTTAAAGTAGAATATACAGTTTTAATAAGTTAAAAGCACAAGTGGGAAGCATTAGTAACATTTGCAGGTTAAGCTCATAGAAACTCACTCATGGTAATAGATCGAACCTAATGACTTCTTAACCATTATGTTCTCCTCCTTAGTGAACCTGAATGGGCAGCTGTGGTAGGATTGGAAATTCATGCCCAGATTGCCTCCAACTCCAAACTCTTTTCTGGATCTCAAGTCTGCTTTGCAGCTCCTCCCAATTCTTTGGTATCTTTTTTTGATGCATCTCTACCTGGAACTTTGCCGGTAAGGTTTTTATTTAATGCTGTTTTCATTTGCAAAATGTTCATCCTTCACTGATAACTCTTAGGAAATACTTGTTTAGGAAACTTTGAATGGAGTGGGATGGACTAAATGTTTTCTAAAGACTCATCTCTGAATTCTAAGCGTAAATGTCATCCGTTTGTTCATACATTCATGCACTCATCTCACACACAGTTTAGAATGTCTGCTGAATACTAGAATGTCTGTGCTATGAACTGAAATAGAAGGATGAGCAACTATCTTTGTCTTTGAGAAGTTCAAAGGCGAGCTGGGGAGATGTGTCCTGTGTGAGTACTGTGTGATTATTCCTGTGAAGGTCATAAGCACAGTTTAGTTTTGGATCCCCGAGGAGGGATACCTAATTCAGTATGAGGACTGTTGTGAGAAATTGGGGAAGGGGTGTGGTTCGTTAAGGAAAGGTCATTGGGGGAGGTGGTGTCTCAGCTAGCTGAGAAGCCAGGTCAGAGTCAGGCAGGTACCTGGGGAAGGAGAAGTCTGGCCAATGGAAGCAGCATATGTCACGTGATTTTACAGTGTAAGGTTCATAATGATTGTGGTTTTGAAAGTTAAGAAGGGCTCAGTAACACAGAAAAAGTCAACCATATGATGCTTTGAGTTAATCACTGATCTGTCTGCTCCTTTTCACTAAAACCCAAGGAATGACTGGGTCCAGGGTACTCATCAGCAAGATTTTTAACATGTATTTTCATATAGGTGGTTTAATTTTTGAAGAAAAGGATGGAAGGAACAGTGTGAATATTGGGGCTAATACTTGGCTCATAGTCTGTCCAGGACACGCATTATCAGCTGGATGTGGGGTTTCCTGCCAGCCTTTCAGGGAAAGTGTATCTGATGGTGATGGGAGGAGGGAGTGGTTGTCCTGAGTGAATTCCATGCTCTCTAACATTTAAATACAGGTGAAAACTGGTTAAACCGAACTCTGGCAGGAGTGCAGGGGCAGAAGTTTACTTTTCCCAGAGTCATGGCCCAGAGGAGAAGGTCATGGGCAGCTGCTCCAGTGTACCTGCTGTACTCAGGGTTTCGGTTGTACTGGGGCAGCGTGTGTGTCTTGGAGTCGTTCCTTACTTGCACTTGGTCCTGGACGACCCCTATGCTTGTAAACCCTATCTAGCTGCTGCTGCTGCTAAGTCGCTTCAGTCTTGTCCGACTCTGTGACCCCATAGACGGCACCCCACCAGGCTCTGCCATCCCTGGGATTCTCCAGGCAAGAATACTGGAGTGGGTTGCCATTTCCTTCTCCAATGCATGAAAGT
Organism: Bos taurus; assembly: GCF_002263795.3. Lineage (NCBI taxonomy): Eukaryota > Metazoa > Chordata > Mammalia > Artiodactyla > Bovidae > Bos > Bos taurus. Next base: position 5,997,013 of record NC_037344.1, read on the forward strand.
GAAAAGTGAAAGTGAAGTCGCTCAGTTGTGTCCGACTCTTAGCGACCCCATGGACTGAAGCCCACCAGGCTCCTTCATCCGTGGGATTCTCCAGGCAAGAGCACTGGAGTGGGGTGCTATCATCTTCTCTGAAACCCTGTGTAGGGTTGTCTTTGAATTGCTGTTGGGTCTTTCTGGGAGAAGACAAGCACAGGATTGTCTTACCTCCTTTCTCACTCCCTTCCTCTGCCTTAGAGCATCTGTTTATGGAGAGATTGTTTTTGTTTGTGAAGAGTTATAGTTTACATTTTTCAGTTATAAATGTATGAATTCTCTTTGCGGGCACAGAGTCAAATATAGTAGAAATAAATATCTATTTAGACAAACAATTCATCACAACACCTTTCCTTTCTTCCTTCTGAGCTCAGAATTTTTTTTTCCCACATGGTGGTTTATTATCAAGAGACTAGACTTAACTGCAGAGTTCTTTCTAGGTTTTTCCAGCTAGGAATGTAGCATCAGTTCAGTTGCTCAGTCGTGTCCGACTCTGCGACCCCATGAACTGCAGCACGCCAGGCCTCCCTGTCCATCATCAACTCCCAGAGTTCACCCAAACCCATGTCCATTGTGTTGGTGATGCCATCCAACCATCTCATCCTCTGTCATCCCCTTCTCCTGCCCCCAATCTTTCCCAGCATCAGGGTCTTTTCAGATGAGTCAGCTCTTCACATCAGGTGGCCAAAGTATTGGAGTTTCAGCTTCAGCATCAGTCCTTCCAATGAACACTCAGGACTCATCTCCTTTACAATGGACTGGGGATCTCCTTGCGGTCCAAGGGACTCTCAAGAGTCTTCACCAACACCACAGTTCAAAAGCATCAATTCTTCGGCACTCAGCTTTCTTCACAGTCCAACTCTCACATCCATACATGACCACTGGAAAAACCATAGCCTTGACTAGAGACCTTTGTTGACAAAGTAATGTCTCTGCTTTTCAATATGCTGTCTAGGTTGGTCATAACTAACATCTCTTTGCAGCTAAGCAGGTTTTCTGTAGTTGTGGCTGTGTGTGTGCTAAGTCTCTTTAGTTGTGTCCAACTCTTTGTGACCTTTTGACTGTAGTCTGCCAGACTTCTCAGTCCATGTGATTCTCCAGGCTAAATGTGGTCAAATGTTAGAGACAATTCAAAGTAACTAAATGTCAGCATGCCCTGAAAGATGTCTCATCATGCCCTACAGAAGAAGATACTTTCCCAGGTATAAGCATTATCAGCGTGACAGTGAAGGTGTTTGGGACATTGAGGTGTTGAGAGCTTGACTTACAGTCATTAAATGACAGTTGAAGGCTAGAAATCCAGTTTGCTTGAGCTGGGATATGTTTTTCCTTTTTTGGAGTCTACCACGCTCATGGTTTGAGCAGCCTAATGGATTCTCTCAACAGAGCTCATCGGCCTCTTTTTCAGAAATGCTTCTGTCTTTAGTATGTGACCCAGGTGACACCAGAACTACCAGAATAAGATGTTGTCACTCTCACAGCACTTCAAAACCCAGTGGTGTATCTATAGAGAAGTTTTAAAGACTCTGAAACATTGAGACAGTCGGCCTTTGGTAAGCCTGTGGAGCTGGTTTATTGATGCTCTGATATTCTGACTCTGCATTTGGTGGTTTTTGTACCAAAAATGATGACCATTTGTCAGATACGCTGACTGGATAGGAAGAAAGGGCAGCCAAAAGAATTTAGGTTAGAGTGTCAAGTCTTTTTCTGTAGACCAAATTCATTTGCTTCTGGCCCATTACAGAGAAAATACGAGGAAGTGTCTTTCGGTAGGTATTTGATGCTTCCCCTCTCGCGATTGTGTCTTTGTTCATTCACTCAACTGACATTTATTGGATGCCTCCCATGCACTAGCCATCGTGGAAGCTCTAGTGACACAAGCTTTGAAGAAGGTAAAGGATAGATGAGAGTTTCATCCTCGTGAGCTTGACAAGTGAGCAGGCAGTTGCAGTACCGTTCAGTGAACTTGCTGGTAGCGGGAATACAAGGAGAGACATTTAACACAGACATAAGGAATTGGCAGAATTTGGCCAGATAAAAGTGAATGGGAAGTACAGAGACCAGAAGAGAAACAGGACATGGCTTGATCTAGAAGCTGAAAGAAATCTGATTCGTTGTAGCCCAGGAGAAGGACATGGCCACCCACTCCAGTATCCTTGCCGGGAGAATCTACGGACAGAGAATCCTAGCAGTCCATGGGGTCACACGGAGTTGCACACTACTGAAGTGACTTAGCATGCACGCACACATGCACGCATTGTAGCCTAGAACTTGAATATGGCGTGGCAAGAGGTGAAGCTGGCGTGGAAAGTGTAGTCTGTACCACACAAGCCTCGCTAAGCAGTGTGCCTCCCACTGCAGAGAGGTCCAGGGTCAAAAGTGCCAAGGGATGGAGCGTTCTGAGAAGGAGTGAGTACACACGGTGTCAGACTTACTAAGAGTCAAGTGAGGTGAGGCCTGGGCAGGGGCCATTGGCTATTAATGGGGTATCCTTTGCAAGAATGGCTCCAGTACATTGATGGGGGTAGGAGGAAGGTGACGGAAGATAAGCTCAGGGGTGTTGAGGGAGAGGTGAGAGTTGAGCAGCTATTCCAAGAAGTTTGGCTCAGGAGGGAAAGAGAATGCAGGAGAGGATTCCCTGGTGGTGCGGTGGTGGGGACTCAGCACTGTTATTGCCAGCACCTGGGTTTGATCTCTGGCCAGGAAAGGAAGATCCCGCGAGCTGTGCAGTGTGGCAAAAAGAAAGGAGACCAAATTCCCACTGATGATACTGTTGTATTTAAAAAAGGGAGTGGAATGCCTCGGTAGTTCAGTGGTTAGGACTGTTGAGCTCTCACTGCCAAGGGCCTGGGTTTGATCTAGTTGGCCAGATAAATAAATACAGAGAGGTGATTTTTAAAAAGATAGGGAAAGGGATAGTTAGGGAGTTTGGAGTTCACGTGCACGCGCCATGTTTAAAATGGACAGCCAACAGAGATCTGCTGCAGAGCGCAGTGCCGTCGCTCGGTGTCACGTGGCAGCCTGGGTGGGCGCGGGGTTGGGGAAGAACAGATGCGTGTGTATGTATGGCCGAGTCCCTTCACTGTCCGCCTGAAACTGTCACAGCATTGTTAATTGGCTATGCTCCCAAATAAAATAAAAGGTTTAATTAAAAAAAACAAACTTCTCAGTTTCCTTAATGTTGGAGAAACTTGAGATGGTTTTAATGATGATGAATTATAGTCAACAGTAAGGTAACATCCCCTTAAAAGTATGTTAAGAAGGTAGATCTCATGTTAAATATTTTTACTGCAATAAAATACAAAATACTGCAACAAAATACTTTTTGATGCTGATGAGAAGGAGCCAATGACAAAGGGGCAATTAAAGAGGCTTTTGATGAATGTGGCAAGTTGAACATGTTAATCTGCCTGTCTCCCAGCCCCAAAGAAACCCCACAGAAATGACAGTCAAAGAATTCAAATGTTGTCAACCTATGAGAGAATGGGAGAGGAGACCAGATTGCAGGAGAGAAGGTGGACGCAGGAGGGCCTGACTTAGCAGAAGGGAGTTAAGTGTGAGCCAGGAGAGGGACAGAAAGCCTGCAGAAAGAGCACTGGTCAGGAAGGAGCTGTGTGCCCTGGGCAGCCCCAGGAAGGGTCCCAATGTGAGATCCGCAGGTATTGTGGAGGGCCAGGGGCAGGTCAAGACAGAGGGGTTAATTCATCGTCTAGATTCAGAGCAGTTAGACCGGAGGTCCTCTCCCTGCCCTTTTACAGCTGCTCTAGCCCCACAGGGATGTGCAGTCTGGGGAGAAATTCAGCTGCTGACACACTCCCCGAGAGATCCAGGCACTGGGGTCAGACTGTCTGCACTCTGCCCGCGCCTTTCCCAGCATGACCATCTCTCCTCTTTCTCGCCCTCCACTCCTTAAGCAGCAATCCGCAGGAACCCGACAGAACTTGACATCTAGGGGGAATCTCAGTAAAAAGAAGCCCATCACTGACTCGGTGGACATGAGTCTGAGCAAGTCTGGGAGATGGTGAAGGACAGGGAAGCCTGTTCTGCTGCAGGCCACGAGGTCACAAAGAGGCAGACGTGACTGACGGACTGGACAACAATAGTGAAAAAAACACCTCCCCAGCTACCTCACTGAGAGTCCTAGTGTGAAGGCCGCCAGCCAGCAAGGCCTTTGAATCAGCATTTTGGTACCTTACTTTAAGATAGAAATTGACAGCCCCAGATCACCAGACATTTGAAGAAATTCTCCAACATAGCAGACAGGGCCCAAAATAAAAGGAAAACTGAACGAAATCAGAGGCAACAGATAACGCATAGGGTAAAAATACTTTAAAAATTAAAAGCTTTTGTAAATATCCTCAGAAAGATAAGAGAAGGTAGCTGTATCTTTGAAACAGGAATATGCTACCACCTTGTTAAAATAAACAATCAGAACAGAAGCTTTAAAATTAGGATGGGAAAAAAAAAGTCCAGAAGAGTCAGAATATAAAATCAAATCTTTCAGAAAGAATAGCACATACAATGAATTGGACAGTAGGGGAGAAAATAGGAAATGGGGAAAATCAATCCAGGACCTCCAACCTCCGATTAATAGGAGTTCCAAAAGAGAGGAAGCAGACAAGAGAAAATTGTCAAACAGATGACACAGATGAATCTCTCAGAGCTGCAGGACACGAGTCTCCAAATCAGAAGGGCCTGCCAGTGACCCAATACAAGGAGTAAAAATAGCCTCCCAGGGCAGGCCTGCCATCAGGAACTAAGGGAACGCAACACCAGTGAACACGGATGACTGACGGGAAGCTGCTGTGTGACACAGGGAGCCCAGCCTGGCACTCTGCGACCAGCTAGCGTGGTGGGGTGGGAGGGAGGGGAGATATATATGTACATAAGACTGATTTCAGCTGTTGTAAGGCAGAGACCAACACAACATTGTAAAGCAGTTATCCTCCAATTTTTAAAAATCTGACAACGACCCCAAAAGACAAGAGACTAGAACTGAGAGCAAAGGCCTGGGAATCAGTCCTGTTTGACTTCTCAAAGCCGCACTTAGAGCTGGAAGATGATGGAATAAATAGTGCCTTTTAAAATCATAGGGAAAAAGTCATTCTAACCTGGAATTCTGTGTCCACCACTACAAATCAAGTGTAGCCATAGAATAATTATATTTTCAGACAGGCAGGTTCTCGACAAATCATCTTTCCAATAAAAAGGAACCTGCCGGAGGCATGGCGAGGTTCTGGGTTGCTGGCTGTGCTAGACACCTAGAGAGCCTAGCAGGAGAGGAGGGGAGGGCTGTGGAACAGAGAGGTTTCCAGAAAGGGAGGGGGAGGGAAGAGCAGGTATCTAATGCTGTGTAGATAAGAGATTTTTACAAGGAAACCAGAGTCTTTCATTGATTTTATTGAAGTGTAGTTGATTTACAATGTTGTGTTAATTTCTGCTCTACAGCAAAGTGACTCAGTTCTATGTGTGTGTCTATATATACACACACACACATACACACACATGTTCTTTTTCATATTCTTTTCCATTATAGTTTACCATAGGATTTTGAGTATAGTTCCCTGTGCTATAAAGTGTATGTGTGTGCATGTGCTAAGTCACTTCAGTCATGTCCAACTCTTTGCAACCCTATGGACTGTAGGTCACCAGGGTCCTCTGTCCATGGCATTCTCCAGGCCAGAATACTGGAGTGGATTGCCATGCCCTCCTCCAGGGGATCTTCCTGACCCAGGGATCAAACCTGAGTCTCTTACGTCTCCTGCATTGGCAGGTGGGTTCTTTACCACCAAGTGCCACCTGAGAAGACCTTGTTCATCCATTCTATATGTAATAGTTTGTATCTGCTACATCACTGACTGAATGGACGTCAGTTTGAGTGAACTCCGGGAGTTGGTGATGGACAGGGAGGCCTGGCATGTTGCGGTTCATGGGGTCGCAAAGAGTCGGACACGACTGAGCGACTGAACTGAACTGAACTGAATCCCAAATTGCCAGCCTATTTCTCCTCCACCTTGCCCCGCCTTGGCAACTACAAGTCTGTTCTCTATGTCTGTGAGTCTGAGAAACTGGAGTCTTAGAAAATAATAAGAATAGGCAATAAAATGAAAAGCCTACGAACTCCAAGAAGAAGCAAAACATTCAAGAAAGGAAATGTGATTGGAATGTACTGAGCAGCTCAGCAGACATGTATTTACACGATAATAACAAACACCAACCATTCATTTAACAAAACCTGTGATGTAATTGGGATATTGGCAAGTCAAAGAACTAAATTGTTATCTACCATAATTGGAAGTCATGTCCTAAATTGATAAAGTAAGAAAAAAAGTAACCTAAGGCTATGCTTTAGGAATATTTTGGAGCCAGTTAGGAGCAGCCTCTTTCTCCTTTTCAGGCCCTAACTTGATTGGTTGGTTTTTGTTTTTGTTTAATTGGCTGTTGTTATTTCTTTTGGCTTTTTATTTTTTTAAATAAGGCAATGAGTGAAAGGTTTAGAGCTCCCAAGAGACGGATGGATTATGAGGTAAAAAGTTTTTCAACAAGGTTTTTGTATCAAGATAATATTAAGTAAAATAATCAGATATTACCTCTGCTGATTTCTCGGCCTTCTGATGGTGAAATTTTCTCTTTTTTTCCCCTGAAGTTGAAACAGTGACCTCACCCCACCCATTCCCTCACCTGTAAATCCCGCCCTTACTCCCTGTTACGGGGAAAGGCTCGTTCACGTTCTAGACCCTTCACGCCCAGGCTCAAGCACGTGGAGGTGTCCCTGCTTCCCCACGGGTGGGGTGGCCTGCTGACTACCAACCTGGCTTTCCACTTGAATGCCATTCAGGTCATCATGGGCTTGCACTTAGGGGTGGCTTATTTTGTTCTTAAATGGATAAGTAATAAGCATGGGTAAATTCCATGGGACAGAGTAAGATATAAAAGTGTTGCAAAACATCTCACCTTGTAATTTACATAAATTATCTCTTGGGAATGGCATGGGCCAAAGTCTGGTGGCTTCATATTCCAAAAACAACCACATTGGGTTATGGGGACAGTTCATCAAATCTGTCTTCTTCCCAGGTTAAGGCAGGATTGTCTCACGGCAAATGGCCAAGAGCCATGCCCAGAAAGTGATGCCTTGTCCCAAGGTCCCCTGGCACAGCTTATTACTTAAAAATAGGAAGATAAATACCAGACACGACAGCTCAGAGATCTGAAGGCGGTTCAGGACTGTCGGGGGGTGCAGGTGGGTGGCAGGAACTGCTGATTTTCCTTATAAGTTATAAGGAAATTTATTCATACACGTAATATTTTGTTAAACAGTTGAAACTTAGATTTAAAGGAGTGACGTATCGGGGAGAGAGTTATTGATAGAATCGGGTTCCTGAGAAAGCGGGGGCTGTCCCTGGAGCTGAAGAACACAGCTCTTGCCCTGTAACCTCAGGGAAGGGGAGCCCTCCACTCATGACTGGAGGCAACTTTTGGGGCTGGGTTGCGGAAGCTTGGGAGGCTTCCCTGGTGGCTCAGACAGTAAAGAATCTGCCTGCAGTGCAGGAGACCCGGATTCGATCCCTGAGTTGGGAAGATCCCCTGGAGAAGGAAATGGCAACCCACTCCAGTATTCTTGCCTGGAGAATCCCATGGACTGAGGAGCCTGGCAGGCTACAGTCCACGAGATCACAAAGAGTAGGACACGACTGAGGGACGTTCCCAGCTCCCTTCTGATTTCTCCTTCTCTAGCTAACACTGTCTCTTGGATCTCACGCTCCTCGTCGGTGCTCTTTCCTTCCTGTGTTAGTGTGTTTGGATTTGGGGTTTGTGGGTGAGATGCTCTCTCAGCTTGTCTGTGCTTCCCATCATTCCTGCTTCTCCCTGGCTCTTGAGTGACAGTAGAGAATCCCAAGCTGACAGGTCTGTCTGCTCAGCACACGGAAGACTCGATTTCCTTGTCTTCAGGCATTCGTTCCCTGCAAGAAGTCTGCTCCTTTTCGTGTTCCCTCTCTGATGGCTCTGGTCAGGATGCATCCAGGAATGGAAGTGTTTTTATTTGTCCTGCTCGGTGTTCGGTGTGATTTCTCCGCTTACAAACTCAGCCCAGGACTGTGGCCACGTCACTGGCAGTACTCACAGTGGCTCTGCTGGCCCTGTTTGGGCTTAAGGGATGGTTTCTCCATTCGTTTTGGGGCCCCCAGCTGCCACACTGCCAGGGCGATGAGCCCTTCAAGCCCCACGTCTATGCCGGCACAGGGCCAGGGGCTCTCATTGCTCAAGACTGTCTTTTCACCCGAGGCCTGAGGTAGTCGCCTCTTCCATGTGAACCCCTCATTTGGTGGCACAAGATTTTCTGGCTGGACCGGGATTTCGTGGCTCCTGTCAGCTCCCTGCCCCAGTGGAATCCCAGCCTTGACTTCTTTGCCTTAGGTGCTTGAAATCGCCAGCATCTGGTATCTCTTCAGCCTGGTTAACAAGGTTAGTGGTAGTAAGGTCCACTCACATTTACTGAGTGCTTTCTTTATGTGTGTGTACTTGTTTTAACCTTGTCAACCCTACGGGGCAGTTTCTGTCAATATCCCAGTTAGGTAGTAAGTGGAGAAGTCAGTCTGTTGTTCCATGTCCAGTTCTGTTACTTCTTGAATTGCATACAGATTTCTCAAGACGCAGGTGAGGTGGTCTGGTATTCCCATCTCTTTCAGAATTTTCCACACTGTTGTGATCCACACAGTCAAGGGCTTTGGCATAGTCAGTAAAGCAGAAATAGATGCTTTTCTGGAACTCTCATGCTTTTTCCATGATCCAACAGATGTTGGCTATTTGATCTCTGGTTCCTCTGCCTTTTCTAAATCCAGCTTGAACATCTGGAAGTTCATGGTTCACGTATTGCTGAAGCCTGGCTTGGAGAATTTTGAGCATTACTTTACTAGCGTGTGAGATGAGTGCAATTGTGCGGTAGTTTGAGCATTCTTTGGCATTGCCTTTCTTTGGGATTGGAATGAAAAGTGACCTTTTCCAGTCCTGTGGCCACTGCTGAGTTTTCCAAATTTGCTGGGATATTGAGTGTGCAGCAATTTCACAGCATCATCTTTCAGGATTTGGAGTAGCTCAACTGGACTTCCATCACCTCCACTAGCTTTGTTCATACTGATACTTCCTAAGGCCCACCTGACTTCATGTTCCAGGAGGTCTGGCTCTAGGTCAGTGATCACACCATCGTGATTATCTGGGTTGTGAAGGTCTTTTTTGTACAGTTGTTCTGTGTATTCTTGCCACCTCTTCTTAATATCTTCTGCTTCTGTTAGGTCCATACCATTTCTGTCCTTTATTGAGCCCATCTTTGCATGAAATGTTCCCTTGGTGTCTCTAATTTTCTTGAAGAGATCTCTAGTCTTTCCCATTCTGTTGTTTTCCTCTATTCCTTTGCACTGATCACTGAGGAAGACTTTCTTATCTCTTCTTGCTATTCTTTGGAACTCTGCATTCTAATGGACACATCTTTCCTTTTCTCCTTTGCTTTTTGCTTCTCTTCTTTTCACAGCTATTTGTAAGGCCTCCTCAGACAACCATTTTGCCTTTTTGCATTTCTTTTCCATGGGGACGGTCTTGATCCCTGTCTCCTGTACAATGTCACGAACTTCCGTCCACAGTTCTTCAGGCAGTCTGTCTATCAGGTCTAATCCCTTGAGTCTACTTGCAAAGGAGTATGTCAAGGCTGTATATTTTCACCCTGCTTATTTAACTTATATGCAGAGTTTATCATGAGAAATGCTGGACTGGATGAAGCACACGCTGGAATCAAGATTGCCGGGAGAAATATCAATAACCTCAGATATGCAGATGACACCACCTTTATGGCAGAAAGCAAAGAAGAACTAAAGAGCCTCTTAATGAAAGTGAAAGAGGAGAGTGAAAAAGTTGGCTTAAAACTCAACTTTGAAAAAACTAAGATTGTGGCATCCGGTCCCATCAAATCATGGCAAATAGATGGTGAAACAATGAAGACAGTGGCTGACTTTATTTTTTGGGCTTCAGAATCACTGCAGATGGTGACTGCAGCCATGAAATTAAAGGATGCTTGCTCCTTGGAAGAAAAGTTATGAGCAACCTAGACAGCTTATTAAAAAGCAGAGATATTACTTTACCAGCAAAAGTATGTCTAGTCAAAGCTATGGTTTTTCCAGTGGTCATGTATGGATGTAAGATTTGGACTATAAAGAAAGCTGAGCACAAGAATTGATGCTTTTGAACTGTGGCGTTGGAGAAGACTCTTGCGAGTCCCTTGGACTGCACGGAGATCCAACCGGTTCATCCTAAAGGAAATCAGTCGTGAATATTCATTGGATGGAGTGATGCTGAAGCTGAAACTCTAATACTTTGGCCACCTGATGTGAAGAACTGACTCATTGGAAAAGACCCTGATGCTGGGAAAGATTGAAGGCAGGAGGAGAAGGAGACGACAGAGGAAGAGATGGCTGGATGGCATCACCGACTCAATGGACATGAGTTTGAGTGAACTCCGGGAGTTGGTGATGGACAGGGAGGCCTGGCGTGCTGCAGTTCATGGGGTTGCAAAGAGTCGGACACGTCTGAGGCGACTGAACTGACTGCCTGACTGGAGAAGTCAGATTGAAACACTGTAGTCCGACTTCCAAATTCATACCATTGCCCTTCTGCCTCATACAGCTACCCCTGGGTGATGGGGGCCCCAGGGGCTTTCCTTCTTGCTTTTGAGCTTGAGTGTGTGTATTGACACGTTACTCTGTGTACGTGTCTGTGTGTGCAGACACAATACTTGTTCTCGTCCCCCAACTCCACTCCCTACCCTGCCCGGTGTGTCTGTCCCGCTGGCTCTGCCTCACTTAGGCTGCTGACTTTACAGCGGTTACAGCCTCCCTCCCCGCCTGCCATTCTGATTAGTGACCCTTCTTCTGAATGTTTCCTAGGACTCCAGGCATTTTTATCTTCTCATTTTACCTTTAGTTTTAGAATTATGTGGAATCCCATCATAAATCTTCAGACTGGAAAGGTCACTCGGCCTATTTTCCTGCTGGTAGGCAGGATTACAGCTAAGCTAAAAACAGCATTCTTTGTTTTTATTAACCGACATTCAGCTTCATTCATTACCTTGACCTAGTAAAACCTCTTACTGTGATACAAAATTTTCTTAGTTTATTAAATCATTATTTGTGTATAGAATTATAGACAGAATCTTAGGTTATTTCTTCGAGTCAGTTATTTCCTATTTATCAATGTCATTCCAACTCTCATAATATTTTGTATGTGAGATGTGAAATGGGAAGGAAAATAGGAAAGGAAATATATTTGTTTGATAAAATGTCTAGAGATTTACAGCTCTGTTTCTTTCATAATTTGCTAATGTTTCCAGCAATGGCGAGATTTCAGCAAACCATCAAGTGTGCTTGAAATATATGCCTGTGCAGACCACAAGCGTGCGCACACGTGCGTGTGCTCACACGCTCACTTTGTTGTTTGATGTGCTTGCCCCCTTGTGGTGTCGATCCCCGAGCAGGAGAAGGCAAAGCAAAGAGAATGTTGTTGCTTTGCTAGTGCCGGCTGCTGGGTGACTGTGGCCAGGAGGTACCTGCTGCTGCTTACCAGGCTGAGCTGCATTCCACTGATGAGAGGCCAGGACATCTAACACATTGATAAACAGAGCTGGTCAATTTCATTAAAAAAAATGTCTAACTAGTAACTCTGATCTTGGTGTGCTTGTTTGAAAGTGCTTAGGTGTGCACAGCATGGAACCTCCTAGTAACCATGTCTCTTGCTTCTAGAACATGTCTCAGGCTTCTGTGGAAGCCTGCAAGAACAGGCTCCGCTTTTCTCAGGATCAGGATTTTGCTTTCTGAAAAAACACTGGGGGTGGCAGCTATGGCATGAAAACTGGAACTGGGATATTGTTTACCTCTTGTTACAAAACTTTCTTTTATTCACAAGAATGTTACTTACGATTAGCAAGCAGAAGGGGAATGAAGAGGGAAGATCTGATGTGATGCCTGCCTTCTGGGGACTAACAACAATGTGGTTATCATGCCTTATGCTGGTGATTCCGTCTTGAACGTGTATGCAGATCACTCTGAAAGGGATCCTGCCCCTTTAAGAAATGATAATATGAATGCCTTTTCAACATTAGTTTATTTTTTAAATTTCTTATGGAAGATGTATTATCTGGGTAAATCTGCAATATCCTAGCCCTCTGAACATAGCAGATATTGGTAATAACTTTTGTTTTAAAGGACCTAATAGACTTAGAAATACTTAACTAGTTCTAGTGAGCATTAGGCTTAAGCACTTTTCTGACTCTTAATTCAAAGTATAATTATAAACATTTTTTACTTCAAAACTTCTAAATGGAATAGAAATACAAGAGAATAACATTCGGAAAAAAGTGTTTAAATTCATACATTTATAATCAGATCTATATTTGCTTCTCTGTCCATTCACACTTAAATGATGGTTATTTGACTAAGAAGACAAGATGAGACAGTTTTCTATTAAAATGTTTTTCCATTTCAATGACTTGCTTTAATGTAATCTGTAGAATTTATAATTACATTGTGTTTTCACACGCTAATCTTGCCACTGTCTGAGCCATCGTTACACTTTTCCCTCTTTCCTCTGTGCAGGAGAGTGTTCTAGGGGTGCAGTGTTTTGCCCCGTGGCCTCTTTTGCCCTCTGCAAAAGAGGTGTATCTGTGAGCTCGTGCATGCAAGTGTGGAGGGGCTCCCTTTCAGCTCTTGAACCCTCTGACGGTCCTGCCTTGCCCTCTGTCTCATTAACTGGATGTCCCCTGTGGACTTGGATGACCCATGACAACGAAGGACTTTCACGTCCAGTGGGCGGCATGGCCTCTCCTCCCTCAGCGAAGCATTTAACTCCTTTCCTGTTTTGGATATTTTGCCAGCATTCGGTGTTCCTGTTTTTAATTTTATTAGTTTCTTATTACTTTTCTTTCTGGCTGCATCGGATCGCGGTTGCGCAGGCAGGGTCTCCGCTGCGTCTCGCAGGACCCTTCCTTGCGGCACGCGGGCTCGGTGGTGCGGCACGTGGGCTTAGTTGCTCCGTGGCCCGTGGGATTTTAGTTCCCCGACCAGGGATTGCATCATGTCCTCTGCACTGCAAGGCGGATTCTCAACCCTCACGGAAGTCCCCCCTCGGTGGTGCTTGAAAGCTTCCCTTCCCAGCCGTCTCCCTTCCCTCCCCGCTGCCCTTCTCGCACGCAGAATTCCCCACGGGAAATCTAACTGTGAAAACCAGTGCTTCTGTGTTCTGTCAATACATACTTCACAGCTGATTGAACATCCTTTATGTATGTTGTTATGAGGATTTCTATGTTTAAGGTTCTAAAAAGCAGTTCATGGATCTTTTTCAAGCCAGACTGTACCTTGCACAGAACATGTATTTAATAAATATTTCTCTGTATAATTGCAGACACATATGAGTACATGCATGAGTCCATAGGAAAGAATTTTCCAGATATCTAAAACCCTTTTGATATGTTTTAACTTCTTGATGGGAATCTTTCTAAAATGCATTTTCTACTTTTCTGCTTTTAAATAGAGTGTACTGAACATAAGCTAACCTTTTCTTGATTGCTCAAGGTTATCAGCAATATATTGTTGTAATATAATGGTGCCTTCAAGGTCTACTGAGGTGTGTAAAATTATCTGATCCGTTATCAGGAAATGGCTAAAGATAGCCATTCTTTTTAGGCTTCATAGTACAGTCTTTTTCCTTGTTAATGCAGTCATCTACCTCTCACCTCCTTTGTTAAGCTACTGTCAATGTATTTGATTCTAGGAACCCCTTCTTGCCCATTTTTCACTTCTCGGTTATTCTGATCTGCTCCAGTCCAGAAAGCTAGATGACTGCATTTCTTAATGTAAATAGGAGTAGGCTCTGAGTAGAGACCTGTCCTACAAAATAAACTACATGAATAATATGAAACTAGTTAGCTTCTCAATGTTGTAAGCAGTATGAGAATTAGAATAGGAAAAGATCCCAGAAATAGGCCGTTCAGTCCTTTTAACTTAGATGAGAGAACTGCCCGGCAGTTACTCAGTTACTTCTTGTCCCAGTCAGGTTTGAACTCGTGTTTCTGGTCTTTTTAATGTTCAGCCTTCAGTCTCTGTTCTACCATAATTTCTGGAATTCTGATTTATGTAGGTATGGTATATTTCAGAACACGCACACCATTAACAGGTGTATATATGATAATGTTACTAGATACCTGTCCACATGCTATACAAACACAGGCATTGACTGTTCAGCAATGATGCTCATTGTGAAAGTCGCTCAGTTGTGTCCAAGTCTTTGCGACCCCATGGACTATACAGTCCATAGAACTCTCCAGGCCAGAATACTGGAGTGGGTAGCCTTTCCCTCCTCCAGGGGGTCTTCCCAACCCAGGGACTGAACTCGTGTCTCCCACATTGCATGCAGATTCTTTACCAGCTGAGCCACAAAGGAAGCCCAGGAATACTGGAGTGGGTGGCCTATCCCTTCTCCAGGGGATCTTCCTAACCCAGGAATTGAACTGGGGTCTCCTGCATTGCAGGCAGATGCTTTACCAGCTGAGCCATCAGGGAAGCTGATTGTATGTGCTGTTTATTACAGTGTCCACTAGGTGAGAGATCTAAATCTGGGAAGAGAGAAAAAGGAAAAGAGCGCTGCTTCAGAAGAAGAAATGGGTGAAAGGAGCTCTCACCTAACAAGCTGCCAATTCAGTGCCCTAGGGATTTTTCTCGACCTCCCGCTCTGAGAGCAGCTCTGACTGTGGGCAGCTCCCAGCTGTACATCTCATAGGCAGATAGTGGCCATAAGGAAATACTCTTTTAGGATCTTTTATCTGTGCTTATTCTAGGAAATTTTCTCTACATTTTCTTCTAGTTCACTAATTATTTCTGTTATGTCTGCTCTGTTCTTTAATATAGCCATTGAGTTTTTGTTGTTGTTGTTAATTTCACTGAGTATCTTTCGTTTATAGAAATTCTGTTCTCTTAAATCTCTCCTATCTTTTTGAAAATACCTTGTTCTTTTATCATGTATTAAGTTCTTTATTTCTTTGCTAATTTTAAATCTACTTATTCTGTGTTCAGAAATTCTATTACATGAGGTTCTTGGGATTTCTTGTTCTGCTTTTTACATGTCTCCTGATTCTGGCTAACGGTAGATGATGTTCTTGTGTATTTTGTAATTTTGGATTACGAAGTCAGGTTTGACAGGACTTCATTAGAGGGAATCTTCTGGCTGGGTTGAGAGCAACTCTCCAAAGAGCTTGTACTTTGGCTTTTGCCAGATACCCCAGGTCTAAGCCTTTTTTTCATGTTTATCTCTTAGCTTGGGGTTCCTAGACCACACAGTTAATAAATTTGAACACCAGGTTTGCCTGAGAGCAGGTTGTGGCAATCAATTCTTAGAACAGACTTTTATGCTTCATTTTAACCTAAGTCTGGGCTGAGACTTTACTAAGATGGAAACATTTCAGGAGGGAAAAGCGAGCATGACCATGTAGCTGGGACTGCAGCCCAGGGTATGGAGGTGGGTGATTCAAGACTTCGAATGGGGCACGAAAGACATCTTTAACGTCTCTCTCTCTTTCCTCCTGCCTCCAAGCTGTCCCTCCCTCCTCATCGCAGCTGAAGCGGAGATGAGTACACCTTCCTGCTCATCTTCTCTGCCCTGCTGTCACAGACACAGATGAAGTAATTGATCAGATCAGATCAGATCAGTCGCTCAGTTGTATCCGACTCTTTGCGACCCCATGAATCGCAGCACACCAGGCCTCCCTGTCCATCACCAACTCCCAGAGTTCACTCAGACTCACGTCCATCGAGTCAGTGATGCCATCCAGCCATCGCATCCTCTGTCGTCCCCTTCTCCTCTTGCCCCCAATCCCTCCCAGCATCAGAGTCTTTTCCAATGAGTCAACTCTTAGCATGAGGTGGCCAAAGTACTGGAGTTTCAGCTTTAGCATCAGTCCTTCCAAAGAAATCCCAGGGCTGATCTCCTTCAGAATGGACTGATTGGATCTCCTTGCAGTCCAAGGGACTCTCAAGAGTCTTCTCCAACACACCACAGTTCAAAAGCATCAATTTTTCGGCGCTCAGCCTTCTTCACAGTCCAACTCTCACATCCATACATGACCACAGGAAAAACCATAGCCTTGACTAGACAAACCTTTATTGGCAAAGTAATGTCTCTGCTTTTGAATATGCTATCTAGGTTGGTCATAACTTTCCTTCCAAGGAGTAAGTGTCTTTTAATTTCATGGCTGCAGTCACCATCTCTAGTGATTTTGGAGCCCAGAAAAATAAAGTCTGACACTGTTTCCACTGTTTCCCCATCTATTTCCCATGAAGTAATGGGACCGGATGCCATGATCTTCATTTTCTGAACGTTGAGCTTTAAGCCAACTTTTTCACTCTCCACTTTCATTTCATCAAGAGGCTTTTTAGTTCCTCTTCACGTTCTGCCATAAGGGTGGTGTCATTTGCATATCTGAGGTTATTGATATTTCTCCCGGCAATCTTGATTCCAGCTTGTGTTTCTTCCAGTCCAGTGTTTCTCATGATGTACTCTGCATATAAGTTAAATAAACAGGGTGACAATATACAGCCTTGATGTACTCCTTTTCCTATTTGGAACCAGTCTGTTGTTCCATGTCCAGTTCTAACTGTTGTTTCCTGACCTGCATACAAATTTCTCAGGAGGCAGATCAGGTGGTCTGGTTTTCCCATCTCTTTCAGAATTTTCCACAGTTGATTGTGATCCACACAGTCAAAGGCTTTGGCATAGTCAATAAAGCAGAAATAGATGCTTTTCTGGAACTCTCTTGCTTTTTCCATGATCCAGCGGATGTTGGCAATTTGATCTCTGGTTCCTCTGCCTTTTCTAAAACCAACTTGAACATCAGGAAGTTCATGGTTCACATATTGCTGAAGCCTGGCTTGGAAAATTTTGAGCATTACTTTACTCGTGTGTGAGATGAGTGCAGTTGTGCGGTAGTTTGAGCATTCTTTGGCATTGCCTTTCTTTGGGATTGGAATGAAAAGTGACCTTTTCCAGTCCTGTGGCCACTGCTGAGTTTTCCCAATTTGCTGGCATATTGAGTGCAGCACTTTCACAGCATCATCTTTCAGGATTTGGAGTAGCTCAACTGGAATTCCATCACCTCCACTAGCTTTGTTTGTAGTGATGCTTTCTAAGGCCCACTCAACTTCACATTCCAGGATGTCTGGCTCTAGGTCAGTGATCACACCATCGTGATTATCTGGGTCGTG
The DNA here is from genome assembly GCF_002263795.3 of Bos taurus. Taxonomy (NCBI): domain Eukaryota; kingdom Metazoa; phylum Chordata; class Mammalia; order Artiodactyla; family Bovidae; genus Bos; species Bos taurus. The sequence goes on from NC_037344.1 coordinate 6,014,337, forward strand.
AAGCTCTTTTTTGTACAGTTCTTCTGTGTAATCTTGCCATCTCTTCTTAATATCTTCTGCTTCTGTTAGGTCCATACCATTTCTGTCCTTTACTGAGCCCATCTTTGCATGAAATGTTCGTTTGGTATCTCTAATTTTCTTGAAGAGATCCCTAGTCTTTCCCATTCTATTGTTTTCCTCTATTTCTTTGCATTGATCGCTGAAGAAGGCTTTCTTATCTCTTCTTGCTATTCTTTGGAACTCTGCATTCAGATGTTTATATCTTTCCTTTCTCCTTTGCTTTTCGCTTCTCTCCTTTTCACAGCTATTTTAAGGCCTCCCCAGACAGCCATTTTGCTTTTTTGCATTTCTTTTCCATGGGGATGGTCTTGATCCCTGTCTCCTGTACAATGTCACAAACCTCATTCCATAGTTCATCAGGCACTCTATCTATCAGATCTAGGCCCTTAAATCTATTTCTCACTTCCACTGTATAATCATAAGGGATTTGATTTAGGTCATACCTGAATGGTCTAGTGGTTTTCCCTACTTTCTTCAATTTCAGTCTGAATTTGGCAATAAGGAGTTCATGGTCTGAGCCACAGTCAGCTCCTGGTCTTGTTTTTGCTGACTCTGTAGAGCTTCTCCATCTTTGGCTGGAAGCTCTTTCCAAATTCCCCCTAGTTGTGCGAGGATGTACCCTCTTACCCATTTCCTTTAAAAGTTCCCACTTTCCAAAAGCAGTTCATCCTTAATGAATTGTTTTTTGGTGTGTGGAAGTGATGATGCCATCTCATTCCTCTCAAGGAACAACAAAAAAGCCAGATAGTACAATTCAGAGGAACAGCAGGGTACATCTGTCTTTTTGAATGATGGGTGTATGCCCAGTTGGGGGACTGCTGGGTCACGTGGTAGTTTTATTCCTGGTTTTTAAAGGACTTTCCATGCTCTTCTCCACAGTGGCTGTATCAGTTTACATTCCCACCACAGCACTATTTATAGTAGCCAGGACATGGAAGCAACCTAGATGTCCACCAACAGGTAAATGGATAAAGAAGTTGTGGTACATACACACAATGGAGTATTCCTCAGCCATAAAAAGGAATGCATCTGAGTCAGTTGAACTGATACGGGTGCCTGTTATAGAAAGTGAAATAAGTCAGAAAGAAAAAAAAATTTAATACATGTACGTGTGTGTGTGTATAAAATCTAGAAAATAGTACTGATGCACCTCTTTGCAGGGCAGGAATAGAGAGATGCAGATGTAGAGCATGGACTTGTGGACATACCAGGGGAAGGAGAGAGTGGGACGAATAGAGAGTAGTTTGGACATATATACCCTGCTGCTGCCGCTGCTGCTAAGTCGCTCAGTCGTGTCCGGCTCTTCGCGACCCCATGGCCTGCAGCCCACCAGGCTCCTCCGTCCATGTGTTAAATAGCTAGCAGGGGGAAGCGGCCGTATAGCACAGGGAGCTCAGCCTGGTGCTCTGTGATGACCCAGACGGGTTGGGTAGAAAGGAGGCTCAAGAGGGAGGGGATATTTATATATCCTTACAGCTGACTCGTGTTGTATGGCAGAAAGCAGCTCAACGTTTAAGCAATTATCCCCCAATTTAAAAACAGCAGGTTTTGGCAAAGGCAGCCCATGAGGAAGCTGAGGGGTTGTTTTCCTCTCCACCGCAGTCTCTGGGAACCCATGGGACTTTGTGTGGCCTTCTCCCCAAGTGACTGTTTCTGATACAGCCTCGTGTTCCTTTCTGGGAAGGGACCACCTCCAGGCAGCATCCTCGTCTCCCCAGAGATTCATCCTTGAGCAAGAAACCTTCAGTGTTGAGCTTAAAAAGGGCTTTTTACCTATTTACCGATTTCCACATCCCATCATGCAGGTTTATTTTCCCTTCAAAATATGCCCTTGGATGAGACATTGAGTACAACAGCAGCAAGCCCTTGTTAGAGGAGCTAGTGCTCTGTTTTAACTCTAAACTGTTCAAAATGAATTTGGTGCACTACTCCGCCCACAAGTCTGTAATACGAGAAAACAAGGTGAGAATGTGTGAAAAATCAACCACGAACACATTACCGAAGGTGCCCAGGGGTATGCAAGCTCAGAGGTGTTTTCTTGAAATAAACATACAGTAGTTTAAAAAAATTACGTAACTGTGTTCTGTGACAGTTTTTGTCTCTGCCATTCAGGCAGTTCATATAGGCTTTGTTCTGGTGATTTATTCTAGAAGCCAATAATAAAAATGCAGCCTGAAATCATGCACCTGGATACCATCCATTTTTCTTCCGGACAGGTCCAGAGCTTTGAAACACTGCAGCAGCCCTGTAAAGGCTCTGCCGTCCCAGGGAGGCACCCCTGGCCACGGCGGCCGGCTGCCTCCAGCTTCCTCTGCCCCTTGGAGCCATTGCTGATGCTGGTGGTGGTCACGGGGGGTGGTTTCTGGATTGGCTTCATGAGTAGTAGAAAAGTGTTTCCAGGAAGATGTGTGCTTTTAGGGTGTCAATAAAAATAATACTGTCTTCCCATCTTGAGTCAGAAAAGTGGAAGAAAGTGAAGTCTCTCAGTCGTGTCCAACTCTTTGCAACCCCATGGACTGTAACCTACCAGGCTCCTCTGTCCATGGGATTCTCCAGACAAGAATGCTGGAGTGGGTTGCCATTTCCTTCTCCAGGGGATCTTCTCAACCCAGGGATCGAACCCGGGTCACCCACATTGCAGGCAGACACTTTACCGTCGCGAGGGAAGCCTCTTGAGTCAGAACCAGTTGAGAAATCAGCATAGTGTTCAGACAAATGGAGATGAACCTGCTGGTTTCATTACCAATAATAGCTTGATTGAAGAATATAACGATACATCCAAATGGCTTCTAGTACTTTTTGCATCCCCCTAAAGCATAGACCTTTCACTTGTAGAAAGCTTATCACATGGCCAGAGCAGACCAGAATATACCATCTTGGTGGGCGTGCTGATCAGAAAGAGCTCACACAGGCTGTGTCCTGGTGATGTATACCAGAGCCTGTAATAAAAATGCTGGGCCATAAGGAGCTGGCCACATATGCTCAATTCCTTTTCCCAAAGTTGCTCATTACAAAAGTCACTCCTCTTTTGAGAACAAAAGTATATGGACTAGAGAGCAGAATCCACGAGGAAGCATGGGGGCAGGAGACTGGAGGATGCTCAGTTCTGCCCTCAAAAGCCTGAGCCAGTTTCTGGAAGGAGACATGAGGTACTCTTTTTTTGTGGGGTGGTTTCCTTTGGAATTCCTTCTCCACACTACAGGAATATTCGTCTGTTGTTTGAATAAATTGTATTCATTTTTCAGTGTATCTTCAGCTTCATATTTAGTTTGGGAGGAGGAGTAGGTGACTCTCTGCACTGCAGCGTCTTGGGGAATTTTTTTCCTTTGCTCTTTGAAAGACCTTGGCCACGTTAGGAAGTCATTTGCCATTGGCATCCCAGTATGCCAAGTGTAGGCTTGGCGATGCTGGCGTTGTCAGTGTAGTCAGGCGGGGCTCCTCCGAAGAGGGTCTCTTACTCGTGGCAGAGGGTTCTTGCTAGTGAGCCTCCCTGTTTCCCAGGCTTCTGCCTCTCGCTGAGTCCTTAAAATAAGGCCTGACGCTGGGGCAGGGAGAAAAAGTAGGAATCAGGAAAATGTTAGTGTTCCCAGGAGGCTTAAAAGTACTCTCTTCCAAATATTGATGCGTGGATCTCTTTTCACAAGTAGAGAAGCAGGAAGCATAATCAATCAAGAGTCTTTGTCATGCTCTGCAGCTTTCTTAGGTAATACAAACAGACAGTAATATGTGATCGTCAATTGCGTCTCAAATTTTCAGTGTTGTTTGCCAACTCATAGGACACCCCAGTGAGCGAGGCCAGAGGCTCCAACCCCAATTGATAAGAGAAGAAATTGAGGGCCTTTTGGACTTACCCAAGGATACCAGGAGGTCAGAAGCCCAGTTAAAAATAGAAGAGAGAATTGCCTGGCTCCCATTCTTAGCATAAAGCACCAGACTGTATTTCCCTCTGCAGAATTTGCTAATTGTTCATTTCCCAAGAAACACAAGAGGGAATTTTGCCTTTATAGCTGGTTGTAAACATTTAAGATGCCTGTCATCACTCATAACTTGTTTTTACTTATCACAGCTAGCTAGCCCTCTTATTTACGTATTTCTTGTTCTCTTACATTTTTACTTCTATGCAGAGAAGCTACTGTATATGAAAGCACCTCGTAGCTTACGAGTGGCATGTAAATGTTACCTGATGTTATTGTGGTGCTCATGCTCTTAACATTACAGCATTAGAATATCAATACAGACAGTGCTTCCTTCCGTTTTACAGTGGCCGGTAGGGTTCGGCACTTAAAATGGCACAGCGCACGTGAATGACAATACAGAGTTTTCCATTATAGATTTTTTTCAGAGAAGCAAAAATTGAGAAGTTACATTTGTGTTTACATAGTGAGACAACAGAAGAGAAACATTAACAGCAAATTGGATACCTGTTCAAGTTTGGGGGAAGCTAAAAGTGTTTTCAACTAGAAAAGATACAACTGGGGAAAATTATCTTCCTACCAGGTCAAAGAGCACACACATCTTTCCTTCGTATTCTTGTTTATATAAAAGTGGTCTATATGCAGGATTTATATACTTATATACAGATGGAACAGAATTCCCTTTAACACATTTTTCACCTGTAAAATGAAATCCTTAACAGTCCTATGAGTGTTAACACCATGCTTCATCATCTGCACAAGGAGCTTCGTGTCGCTTGGCATCATATCACTGAACTATGGGATAGGGAAGTTTAGACAGATTATAGTATATAGAATATTTTCTTTTCTACGACTAATTTTCAGCAGCTTTGAACGGGGCTTCTGACGTATGTGTGTGGTTCATCAGTTCGCATCAGTGTAAGCAGCTCCTGCCTCCTCTAGGCTCTCTTCCCACTCAAGGCTTCTAGCATCTCCCCAGCCTCTTAGGTAGGAGAATTGTCTACTCTTTTCTTCGTCCCCTAGACCTTTTATTTTGAAATAATTCAGACATACAGAAGAGTACACTGAACATCCCGCCGACATCTAGGTGGTTTTTTTCCTTTTGAATTAGGCATTGGAGGGTGAGTTGCGGACACCATGACCCTTCGTTCGCAAATATTTCAGCATCTTTTCTGGCAGGAGCAAAAACATTCTCTTACTGATGCTGTGTAATGATCACACTCAGGAAAGCCAGCCTGGTTACAAGCCGGTTATCCAGGACAGAGTTCACAGTCGAGTAGTATCATCCTTTATTTCCTTCTCCCCGGCTCATGATCCAGTCAGAGACCACACACTGCATTTAGTTGGCGTGACTCTAGTCTCATTTTTTTGTTTCTTTTTCCTTTCCTTTTCTCTCTCTCTGCACTCTCTCTTTCCCTTTTTTCCCTTTTCACGACATTGACATATTTTTAGATCCTGGCTAGTTCTTCTGTTATCTGCTCTGACAGCAAACACAGCTAATGGAATAGGGGGTTTGCCTATGAACGTTTAGCTTTTCTTTTTTTTTCTCCTATTAGCCTCCATGATTTCATAGTTTGCCAGGAAGCCTGTAACAAGATGCTGTATACTTCTAGGATGCATAAAGTTCAGGATTTTTTTTCCTGAAAATCTTTGTCCTGATAGATTCTCCCAAAGGTTTACTCCTTGGGGCATTCCTGGGACTGATGAATAGAGCTAGAGGAGGTGCTAGTGGTAAAGAACCCACCTGCCAATGCAGGGGATGTGAGACATGGGTTCAGTCCCTAGGTCAGGAAGATCCCCTGGAGGAGGGCATGGCAACCGACTCCGGTATTACTGCCTGGAGAATTCCATAGTCAGAGGGACCTGGCAGGCTAACGTCCGTAAGTTTGCAGAGTTGGACACGGCTGAAGTGACTTAGCATGCATGCACTTTAAATAGAATGACACGTGTCTCTAGGAATTGCTTTTGATATTCACAGGCCTTATTCCACCAAATTCCCTGTCCATACCAATAATGAATGCCTAGCTAGCATTTCCTAGAGTTTCGTTGGTTCAGGTCAGTTGCTTCGTTTCTCAGCAATAGAGCTTTCAAGTAAGAACTAATCTTTTACATAAAGAAATAAGTAGATCTCTTTTGGGGTCATAGGAGCTGTTCACTCATGAAATAAATGTTTTTTATCACTATCACTGATTACTCTTAAGGTTTCAGAAATATGAAAAAGTTTGGCATTCCATGTAATCTCTCTTGTCTTGGGAGTAAATTTTAGGATAGGTTAGAAAAGACCGAGTTTCAGTATGGGGACAGTGGTCTAAAATGAATGGATTTATACGCTTTAGCCTTTTAACATTAGTATTTGTTGCTGTTCAGTCACTGAGTCTTATCTGACTGTTTGCAGTCCTATGGACTGCAGCACACCAGGCTTTCCTGACCTTCACTATCTTCTGGAGTTTGCTTAAACTCATATCCATTGAATCCGTGATGCCATGCAGCCATCTCATCCTGTGTTGTCCCCTTCTCCTCCTGCCTTCAATCTTTCCCAGCATCAGAGTCTTTTTCAATGAATTGGCTCTTCGTATCAGGTGGCCAAAGTATTGGAGCTTTAGCAATATTAATATACTTTTCTTAAAAGCTATAAACAAGAGAAAGACATATTCAGAGTTAAAATTAGGGGGAAATCTTTCTCCCGTCAAGATCCTCGCCGGATCCCACACACACACACACACACACACACATAGTTACATATATGTATCTTTCTGTTTTCATAGTCTTTTCCACTGTGGTTTATCACCCGATATTGAGTGTAGTTCCCCGTGCCGTTTATACATTTATATGTAGTAGTTTGCATCTGCTGATCCCAGACTCCCAGTCCTCTGCCCTTCAGCAGCCACAGGTCTGCTCTTCATGTTTCTGTTTTGTAGCTAAGTTCACTGTCGTATTTTAGAGTCCACATGTCAGTGATACCATGTGGTGTGTGTCCTCTTTCTGACTTACATGATAAATCTCCAGATCCATCCATGTTGCTGAAGGACAGTGATTGTTTTCAAACGTGACTGCCATGTCTGCTTCATGCCTGCAGACATCTCTTCTCCACAGACTGTCTTTAAATTTCAAAAGTAGCTGCTACCTTAGAAGACAGGAAGTCACAGATAGCAGTGGGCAGCAATGAGATGGCAGTAAAAATGGACTCAGTTATCTGGTGTGTAGCTCTTCAGCTTGTCAGAAGGTAGTTTCTTTCACTTAAGAATGGGAGCTTTTTCCAGCCACAGGCAAGCATACGATTTATCCAAGGAAATTTTGCCTCACAATAAAACAGAGAAAATGAAGTCATATAAGCTTCCTGAGACGTTAAGAAATATGGTCTCTATTCCTCTGCAGATAACACACTAATTATCACAAAAGGTGTTGGTTATCATTTAAGGGGGAAATATTATGTTGACATAATACATAATTTCAGCATCTGTTGTACTTTACTTTGGATTATAAATCTAGACTAATGGGCCTGTGGAACTGTTTAGACCTTTCCTTATTAGATCCCATTGTCTCTTACAAAAGCTTGAATATGAAAGATTTAGTTGATTGGGGCATTTTGCATTTAATAACGCTTCCATTCTGAAACTAGGATTTACTAAAATGTCTCCCATATGTCGAGTAATTTCATTTAATTCACCAAGCAGTCCTGCAAAATACTGTTTTTTCCCCTCACAGATGAGGAAGCTGAGGCTGAGAGAGGTTAGATGATCGGTGCAAGGTGACACAGCTGCTGAGTAGATTTCGGCTGAGTAGGGAAGATTTCGGCGAAGGTCTTTCTGACTCAGTTTTGCCCAACTTGTCAATCAGTAAATGCCTTCTCAAGATGAGGTTAATTGCCAACTAGTAACTGTTGAGAGTGTTGTGGGAGCAAGGAATGGAGGCTGGTTAACCTGCACACCCAGCTTGTTTTTCACTGGCTGCCAAGCGTTCTCAAACCTCCTCTCTAACCAAGTCTTCAAGTCTTCACCCTAGAGTGAGCTCCAAGGACCCGATGCTGTGTCCCGTGAGAGGTCTTTTTCCCCTAGGCTGGAGGTAGCCCTGGAGTTTTCCTCTTTCCTACCAGCACAGAGGTGAGTGTTGGGTCCTAGTACCCAGTGGTCCGAGGCACAGCAGGGAGAGAGTCCTCCAGTGTCAGAGGCCGGCCTGGTCGAGGCTGCCCTCCCCAGCCCCCTCACTAGTGGTAGGTGTGGGCACCAGCCTGAGGCCACCTGACCGTGTCAGGGGGCGGAAGCTGGCAGAGAATGGGATCTCAGGTGAGGAGAGTGGACACCCAGGAGGTCTGTCCTCGCCCTCGATCCTGACCAGTCCTGGGTTGCGGAACTGCTTCGGAGGGCAAGAGAATAGAGAGGCGCCTTGGAGCTCAGGGGCTGACCTGTCAGACCACACCCCTCCTCTTTGAACAAGAATTGTTTCCTGGGATGGGTGTTTGATTGTTTTTCTTCTTCTTTTGTGAGGGAGGGATTTAAATAAAAGAAATTGTAGCATTCTTTCTCCTTTTCCCGAGGCAACACCCCTTAGGTGTAAAGAACATATATGTTTATGTGGGTGTATTTAGATAAATATTTAGTATCTGCATAAAGCTGGTAACTCTTTTATTTTTGGCCATCCTGTGTGGCTTCGGGGGTTTTAGTTTCCCAACCAGATGTTGAACCCAGGCCCTTGGCACTGAGAGCGATGAGTCCTAACCACTAGACTACAAAGGAATTCCCAAAGCTGGTATCTTTTGATGGTAAAAGTCCACTTTTTAAAAAAAAATTTCTTAGCAGTTTCAGCACGCTTAGTCATCAGACCTTGAAGTGTTTGTTTTGGGTGATGACAGAAGAGCTCAGTGGTGAGAAAGAATGTGGGGGTGAGGCAGTGGGGAGCAGCTTTCTCTACCGTAATGAAAATTTATCTGTGTGGGAACTTTTGCTTTGAATATGAATCAGAGAGAGTTCGTGCTTTGAGACAAATTTATGGTTAGCAGTAAAATAAAGACCCGTTTTAGTGCCTTATTTTTACTTAGTAAATCTTAATTACTTTCTCTCTATAAATTAAAGCATTTACGGTGCTATATCTTAATCATCCATCAGGTTTGTCACATGTAACATTAATTTCATAGAATAATTGCCGCTTGGGCTTTTCGTAAGGCGTCACCACAGAGTCTTTGAATGTGCCAGAGGAGCGGCCAACCGAATTTTCAGTGAGTTACGCGGTTTTGCATGTTGCCACAGTTTTTTAGGAGGTCCTGGTAACCATTGGACTGACTTTGCATATCACAGCGCCGTGGGCTCACCAGTTGAGGGTTAAGGAGGAAGGAGAGAGATGGCGTGAACTGCAGGCTCTTTTGAAGACTGGAGTTTTACCCCTTTGAAGTGCATCACAAATATTTCCTGGCGTAGGTCCCCAAGACTGACTTCAGTGAGTAGATTTCTTTGTAATCAGTGGAATTTCACATAAATGTGCTAAAATCCTAGGCAGTATTTTTATCGACTTGAGTAAGGTATGCAGTCTTTTTTGTTCCATTATCTTCATAGCAAATCCTTTCCTAATGGTTAATGTCACCTTAGAGTTCTGTCCAGCCCACGTTGAGTTATCACAGATGCTCCTTACGCATTAGTGACATTTCATAATTCTTGGCTCCCAGTATGTGAAAAAGGAGTCAACAAGACCTTCTTTTTTGTTGTTGACTGGGCAGACTTGAGAGTGATATCATTTGATCAGTTAGATATTTATCAAAAGAAAAAGACACAGAAGTGAATCAGACATGGATGTGGCTCGCTGTGTGGTCCGTCCCACGTTCTCGAGAGCCTGCGCTCACCATTCCCCTGCTCTTTAGGGTGTCCTGGGGTGGGGGGCACGCTGCCCCCACAGGCTGGTCTTCCTGGTGTCCCCTCATGCCTCCCCTGCTAGCTGGCTTTTGACTGCTTAGGCGGGAGGCTTGGATGAGAGACTGGCGCTGGGAGGAAAGCAGCAACAGAGAGCCTCTCCTTCCCTTTTCCCTCCGGCAGCATCTCTGGTAATGCAGGGGTCACACCCGTGGTTCCTGCCATGGAGACGGGTCCACCGGGTTTCCAGCATCCTTGGTGCCCTCCCCCTGCTGCCAGCAACGCTGCCCCCCGCCAACCCCTCCCCTCCCTCCCTGGGGCATGAGCGGCTTCTTGCCGCTGAGAATCTTCTCAGTTGCCTCTTTGACATCCTAGCCCGTCTGTCATCTGTGTAATAAAGTCTCTGCATTAAATCGCGTCTGTTCTACATACTGAGTGGTTTCTTTTTTCCTAACACATATTTTATAAAACAGTTTTGCTTTTATTTCCTAGCTTATGGAGTTTGGGATGTTGATAAAAGGGATGCTAAATTATTCACTACCTCAGTTAATGTTTAATCAGCTGGCATGGCCTTTAAATAATAGGGCAAAGAAGATAAAGTGACTTGACTGCCCTCAGGGAGCTCAGTCTGGCTGGGGAGCCAGTGCTTTTCCAGAGGGCGGGGACCTGAAAAGGAGGGATGCCTACAGGGGAGTCTTGCCAGGTGCCAGGATCTTGCTCAAATGGATGAGGAGGAAGGGTGTTCCCAGCAGAAGCAGCAGCTTGTGCAAAAGCATGTTATGTGTCTTGCTGTATGAGCGTCTCTTGGGTTAGGGCTAAGCCAGAAAGGTGATCGGGCCGAACCTCAAAGAGCCTTGAAGACTCCATCAAGCACTTGGTGTTTGTCCTTTTAGTGATGGGGAGGCCGGAGAAGGGTTTTAACAGGGGAGTTATGTGAACGGATTTATTCTTTAGAAGAATCAGTTGGTACAGAGGCAAGAGTCCAGAGCTAATTGTGGAGGTGGAGAAACGTGGCCAGGCGATTAGTGCAGAAGTCTTGCTTGGAGGGGAGCATGTTTGAATGGAAGCCTGAATTAAATTGGAGGATTTAGGAGGAGGGAAATAATCAAGACATACTAAAAAGTAGGATGTGAATTCCTTGATCGTTTATTTTAGGTGTATTGGGAGTTGTGGTTAAAAGAATGATTGTTATACTCATGTTGCAGGAAGGCGACCCCTTCCAGGGCCCGAAACTGGGCTCTTGTCTAACACTTGGAAATGAATTGTCCGAGGAGACACATGTGCTGACAAAGCAAGAGATTTTATTGGGAAAGGGTGTCCGGGTGGAGAGCAGTAGGGTAAGGGAACCCAGGAGAACTGCTCTGCCACGTGGCTCGCAGTCTCGGGTTTAATGATGATGGGATTAGTTTCCTGGTGGTCTTTGGTCAATCATTCTAATTCGGAGTCTTTCCTGGTGGCGCACGCATCGCTCAGCCAAGATGGATGCTAGCGAGAGGGATTCTGGGAAGTGGACAGACACGCAGTGTCTCCTTTCCACCTTTCCTGAACTCTTCCGGTTGGTGGTGGCTTATTAGTTCTGTATTCCTTATCAGGATCTCCTGTCATAAAACAACTCATGCAAATGGTTACTATGGTGCCTGGCCAGGGTGGGCGGTTTCAGTCAGTGTGCTTCCTCTAACAACTCCCCGCTGAGAGACTTCATACTCAAGATACTTCTTGGGAATTGGGGCGGAGGTCTCTTTCTTCTGTAACTTCTTCCTGCTGTGCATGGGCGTAGGCCTGCCTAGCAGAACAGAAGTCTCTCTCTACCTGATCTAAGTTGGGGTGTTGCACATCTGAAACCAGCTTCCACCTTTGTAGTAACAGCAATTTAGTTGGAAACTGTTGGCTCCTCTCAGAGATGAAATAGACAAGGGCCAAACAGGAGACCTAACAGGATGGTCATCTCTGGTCCCCGAAACAGAAGGCAACATTTGGGGTGAGGGTTGCAGGGTTTGTGACTTTAGCAATTGTTTGAATCCATCCTTTGGAACTCAGGGAAGGTCAAGGAGGCTGAATGAAGTCTATATTCTACAGATAAGAAATGGAGAACACAGAACAGATCTCTACTCCAGAGCCCCACAGAATCCTGCTCAGTTTTAATTTAGGGAACTAGGCAACTATGACTGTGGTAAGTTCCTGTCAAAATGGAGCATAGGACTGCCTCAGCTTGGAGAATAGACACTGAACTGGAAATATTCCCGAGTTCCAAGTCCTGGATCTGAGCCTTGTATGATTAAAATTTCAATCCCTTGGTCTGCCATTTTGGTGTAACAGACCCAATTAGAAGTAGCTGGAGGAGGGATAACTGGAATTTTGTAGACAAAATAAATCTCATTTCTTTTTAGAAGATTAGGCCTGAAACCCAGACTGGACCTGGCACTTCAGGGAGACTTGTAGCCAGGTATCCAGTTGCCTAGTTTTATAAAAAGTAAGGTTGCAGTTACTAGCTTCCAGCAGACATTGTTTTGAGAATGGTGGCATCCAAGCCTGACACGACTCAGAAAACTCAAGTATTTAGCAATGCAAGGTCTAATCTGAAAGTACACCCATAGATCACCTAGTTATTTCCCAGGATATCTGAACCATAGCTACTCTGCTGCTAAGTCACTTCAGTCGTGTCCGACTCTATGTGACCCCATAGACGGCAGCCCACCAGGCTCCCCCGTCCCTGGGATTCTCCAGGCAAGAACACTGGAGTGGGTTGCCACTTCCTTCTCCAATGCATGAAAGTGAAAAGTGAAAGTGAAGTCGCTCAGTCGTGTCCGACTCCTAGCGACCCCATGGACTGCAGCCCACCAGGCTTCTGTCCATGGGATTCTCCAGGCAAGAGTACTGGAGTGGGGTGCCATAGCTACTCTCTTTTGACTTTTAATTGTAAACTTTTCCTTAACAGTCAAAGCAGATTTCACCATTAATGATGTCAGTGTTTCTCTAGGTGTGAGAAGATGCAAGAATTGGGACTCATAAAATCTTCTCTGGAAAAGATCTAACTATCTGAAGGCCTGTTCTGCCAGTTTTTCCCAGAGCACAGAGTGCCTCATTCGTAATTTTCACCCTGAACCCCTTTCAGAGGAATTGAAGGTCAGCAGTTGCAACGGCCATGATTTAATTTTTGTAGATGTAGATGGCAAGTGTCAGTCTTCAGTTGGCAGAGCCCCTTTTTGCTCATAAACTTGACCATGATTTTGAGGGGGACATTTCATGACTATTTTATCCCATGGTGCTGAGAATGTCCATTCTCAGGTTTGGCAGAGATTTTGTTGACAGGCCACTCAATCTGCTGTTACTGGACTAGGCCATAAAACAGTATCCAAAATTCTCTGGACCACCTCTTACTAGCCTCTTGGTCCAGGAAAATATTCCCTCTTGTTGCTTCTTCCCGTATCTGGAGTTACACTGTTACCATCATCCATCTCATATGGGACTATATATTATTCTATTAGAGCCCTCAGACACACATTTGACAGTGTAAGAGATAGCAATTTTGTAAAATAGGTGAAATACAAATAACATAGCCAGCACTATTAGTAAAGTCACAAGTAAGACTTAAGTTAAGAGCTTCCATTAGATGTAGCCCAGTAAATCTCAGGTCATCTGACTTAGTCTGCTCTGTAGAGTCTTTATCTTCCAGGGAAATTATATATTGACACCATCTATAAGGCACATAGCCCCGTTTTCTAGTGTTACTAGATTGATTGTCCATAGTATGATTTAATTGTTTCCAACACAGAGGAGACTTTAAGCCTAAATTACCATAGCTGGTGTTATCTATATAAATCCATCCCATAATTGTTGGAGATTTTTTCCTCCTTTGCTGAAACTTTTCTTGTTGCTCTGATTGAGCTTGAGTAATAGTTCAGTTCAGTCACTCAGTCATGTCCGACTCTCTGCGACCCCATGAATTGCAGCATGCCAGGCCTCCCTGTCTGTCCATCACCAACTCCCAGAGTTCACTCAAACTCATGTCCATTGAGTTGGTGATGCCACCCAGCTATCTCATCCTCCGTCGTCCCCTTTTCCTCCTGCCCCCAGTCCCTCCCAGAGTCTTTTCCAATGAGTCAACTCTTTGCATCAGGTGGCCAAAGTACTGGAGTTTCAGCCCCAGTATCATTCCTTCCAAAGAACACCCAGGGCTGATCTCCTTTAGAATGGACTGGTTGGATTTCCTTGCAGTACAAGGGACTCTCAGGAGTCTTCTCCAACACCACAGTTCAAAAGCATCAATTCTTCGGTGCTCAACTTTCTTCACAGTCCAACTCTCACATCCGTACATGACCACAGGAAAAACCATAGCCTAGACGGACCTTTGTTGGCAAAGTAATGTCTCTGCTTTTCAATATGCTATCTAGGTTAGTCATAACTTTTCTTCCAAGGAGCAAGCGTCTTTTAATTTCATGGCTGTAGTCACCATCTGCAGTGATTTTGGAGCCCCCCCAAAAATAAAGTCTGACACTGTTTCCACTGTTTCCCCATCTATTTCCCATGAAGTGATGGGACCGGATGCCATGATCTTCGTTTTCTGAATGTTGAGCTTTAAGCCAACTTTTTCACTCTCCACTTTCACTTTCATCAAGAGGCTTTTTAGTTCCTCTTCACTTTCTGCCGTAAGGGTGGTGTCATCTGCATATCTGAGGTTATTGATAGAAAAAAGCTCAAATTTATGGCCAGAGTCAGAGCAGGCATTATTAATTGGCCCGGTGTGGGGATCCCATCCAGTAATATCACAGTGACCTGAATATGACTATAATTTTTTTTTTTAAGTAAATTTTCTCAGGGCCAACCAGTTAGAGTCTTTTAGTAGAGAAATTTACCAAGGTAACCCAGAACTAGACACAGGTAATAGGCCACAAACCCAACAATTGAATTGATTTCTAAAACTAGCATAGAATCAGGCCTATGATAGAAAAGCATTTGATTTATATGCAAAGGTCTAAGAAGTCAAGAAAACATAAATGATCATACGAATTAGGTCCAGCATCTTGGGCAAGCTATCTATCTCTGATGTCGTCGTCTTCTCATCCTGGTTTAGTGTAGTTTTTCCTGCTTGAGCATCATTTTAAGGTGAGATCAGGTCAGCTGTCTTTTCTATAGACCAATCCAGTGTAGGGGCCTTTGTAAGTGGGAGTTAATCTAAGAGTTAATTTCCCTTCAGTTTCATTGTGCATGAGCTAGTTAAGAGTACCTGATTAAAAAAGTCCTTCCATCCAGGTTGGAGACAGTCCCTTAAATTACGTCTTTTTCCAGTCCTGGTCGCAGGTCATGAGGCATCTGATCTTCATCCAAAGATAGATTACTGAGAGAAGCTTCAGAAACAAACTTAGGGTGTTCTTTAAGAATTCAGTTAAATTTTGCATTAATGTCACATAACAGCAAAGAACTAAGAGATGAGTCTTACTAGATGCAGACCTCCATTAACAAACTGGGATTTAACATGTTTTGAAATATCTTTTCCTCCCTAAAGTTACCCTCATTTTTATAAAATGTAACCAAATTAAGGCTAGTTTGTTTGCAAATAGGTCTGTTCTCACTAATTTTGGTCTGATGATTTATATAACCATAACTGATTATAGACTTTTCATTTTGCTGAAACATTTAGAGTCTCAGACTGTACTTTTAAAATAAAACAGAGCTGGGAAACTCACATCAAAGGCTTATCACAGATTTTGCCTAACAAATCTAGGTGAGTTCTTCCTTTTTTAAGGTTTCAAAAATTTCTTGAGATTTTTGTACTTGTGAGATAACCTAACTCATTTGATAAACTTACTGGAAACCTAAGAATTTCCAATTTTTGGAGGAGTCAGATAGAAAATATAATTGTTTTGTTTATAATGTTTAATTTTACTAAAGTATTGTCATAATTAGTTTGAGAGGAAGGTTTTCCCTACTCCCTGAAAACCCGTAATATTTCAGATAGAAACCATAAAAGTTATAAGCATATTCGCTGGTTCATTCAGTCCTTCTGTTAACTTTTGTGAAGTCATCAGGTTTTCCATTAGAATACCAGGACATATCAGAATGTTAAGAACTCCATATAACTTCTAGGATATCTGTATTAGTAATTTTACCATACATTATAACATGAGAAAATTTATTACTCATTTGATAATCTTTTTCATATAATTTAACCAACCAAATAAACACAGTTTAATATCTCTCTTTGGGATGTTTCAGGGGCCCTCTGAAGCACCCCAAAGTTAGCTAGAGGTCAAAAGAACTTCAAAGGATTCTATTTAGGAAGTTTTCTCGAAAAGATCAATTAGAAGGGTTTAGAACATTTGGTCAGATTTAGTCAGTGTTGGTGGGTGTATCATTTAGCTTGTTGATACGTCACAATAGGCCTGAATACCAAGGCTCAAAGTCTAGTGAAAGTCAGCGCCGCCATCTTGGACCTAGTTGGCTCTAACCAGTTTTCTTACGACTGGGTCATTTCTAACAAAATCCATTTATCTAACTAATTGTAATCCAATTTTAGAAAATCCTGATCATGCATAACTCTTTTTAGTATTTTTTCATACCTTTTCTTTCTTTTTTTTTTTTTTTTTACTGAAAACACTTCCTACTTTTCTTTAGCAACCAAGAACTAACTTTTATATTAGCATTTTATAGATTGGTGAGTATAAATACCAGTGATAATTTCCAAAACCCTTGCTTTCTTAGAACATTTTAGGATGGCACCAAACATTGTTCATTTATAGTCCCAAATCTCTTTAGTTTCTCTGTAAAAGGAAATTAGTGTTTAGTAGTAAATATTTCAAAATCTTATTTTATTTGGAAATGACCTAACTATTCAGTAGACTTCCAACACTTAGCACACTTGGCACAACCCTTAGAAATTTAAGTTACACCAATCTGGAGAGACTATTTTAGACAGATATTTCTAAAGAATAATTATTCTTAATAGAGTTTATGTAAAAGCTCATATCTCATTTACATTTTTTAGAAGTTTCTTCACTTGAGGTAATTTCCTTATTGACAATCTTGTAACAGATATAATATTTAGCTTATATTAAACCTAGGTACAATGAAAATATTCTACTTAATGTTAATTACTCTGAGACATGTCTGTATTAGGTCAACAAACGAACATTATATCAGGTATTTAATACTGAATATTTCCCAGTTCACATGAACCTGGAATTTATTGTTTAATTAATTAATTAAATTTTTTTTATTGTTTAATTTAGAATTATTTGATTTGTAAGTGCTTACCTTTTTTTAAGCCAAATAAATAGAGCTCATTTACAAATTAACCTCAAAAATATTACCCAGAGACAAAGACATACCAAGACATATTTAGACAGACACAGTGCAAGATCTAGCTTCATTTTCTAAGTTTAGTCATGAATTAGATATTACAATATAAAATTTACTAGTTTATAAAAAACAGTTGAAATAAATAAAACAATAAAAATTTTAAAGTCTTTTCCATCAGTCTCAGGAGTTAGAGATGGTCTAGATAAGTGTTCCTGAGAGCCCTGGTCTCAAGGCACAGGGAAAGAAAATCAAGTTCTAACAAAATGGCAGCAGGTCTAAACCAAATGGTGGCCAAAAAGCAAATTGGCCGTCAAAAATCGCAACACAGAACACAGAGTTAAAACACACACATATAAACCTGGCAGTCCTCATCAGACACTCCTTAAATACAAGAATACAGTCTCTCAGAAAACCTCCTATAGAGACACAGAACTTCAGATCCAAGTACTAACATCAAAGATTTCAGGAGGAAAGGAAGCCAGGTTGAAAGAAGGGGGAGGAGGCGGGAGAAGGGGGCAAAGGGGGCGGCCTTACAGACGTCTCCTGCCACCTACAGACACCCAGGCGTTATGGGACTTTACCCTGGGCCTCTAGAGAAGGGAAGACTGGAACTCAGCCCTACCAGAAATCAGACCAGACCAGAACCAGAATTCGAGTTCTCTACCAAGAGGAGGTAATCAGCCTCCAATCCTCAGCTCAGGCTGAGGCCCTTCGACCAGAGAGGCCCTTCGACCAGATTCCTGCATCCAGGACCGGGCGACTAGAAAAACGGGGAAGGATAGGAAGGGTTAAGGAGAGGAAAGAGAGAGGGAAGGGGAGAGAGGTCAATAAAGTCTCCTGTTCCTAACCAGTTGGGGCACTCTAGCCAGTTGTCCACATCAGGAGGAGACCAGGGACGAAACGGTCCCAGTTGCGGCCTCTGGGTCTGGTCCATTCGCAGGCAAGCTGGCCCCTGAGTACCCTGAGTGGTCAGGATGTCAGCCTCAGCGAAGCAGAGTCCCACCAGAGTCACCATTTGTTGCAGGAAGGTGGACCCCTTCCAGGGCTCAAAACTGGGCTCTTGTCTAACACTTGAAAATGAATTGTCCCAGGAGACACATGTGCTGACAAAGCAAGAGATTTTAATGGGAAAGGGCACCGGGGTGGAGAGCAGTAGGGTAAGGGAACCCAGGAAAACTGCTTTGTCGTGTGGCTCACAGTCTCAGGTTTTATGGTGATGGGATTAGTTTCCTGGTGGTCTTTGGCCGATCATTCTAATTCAGAGTCTTTCCTGGTGGCCCACGCATCACTCAGCCAAGATGGATGCTGGCGAGGGGGATTCTGGGAAGTGGACAGACACGCGGTGTCTCCTTTCCACCTTTCCTAGACTCTTCCTGTTGGTGGTGGCTTATTAGTTCCGCGTTCCTTATCAGGATCTCCTGTCATAAAACAACTCATGCCAGTGGTTACTACGGTGCCTGGCCAGGGTGGGCAGTTTCAGTCAGTGTGCTTCCTCTAACACTTACAGGTCAGGAAATGTCTGGTTAGGCAAAGTAAGTCTTAAGACTGGAAGCCTGCTTCTCACATTGGGGTCGCAGCCTGTCCTTGGAAGTCTCATGATGCCTCTGCACCTTCTGCGCTGGATGTGTGTTAGATTGCACCAAGTTATGGTTGCAGCTCTGCTTATTTTGCAAACAAGTGGAACAAGTGATAATCCCTTTAAAAGCCATTCACTGTCTCCTCAGCCTGTATCCTTTTCCTGGCTGTGACATGCTCGGCCTCTCTCTTCTGGACATGACATATATTGACTGTCTCATCTCCTCCGTCCACCGCTCATAGGTTTCTTAACTGCCAATTAAAGAATCAGCTTTTTACTTACGTGATAAATCGTTTCATGGGTACTTGTGTCTAAAGGTTTTGAAAGTCCAGTGATAACGTATGCTGCTTGAGAAAAACTCTAGGTCCACTCCCTCTCCGGCCGCCACATGCCAGAGCCACTGTGTAAAACACATGTGTACGGAGTGTTTTACAAAATTCCGAGAATACAGTGCTCACCTTTTTAGAGTTAGACATCTGAAAACAAGCCTGTGCACGTAGAAAAACTGGCAGGAAGAAAATTGCTAGAAACAGTATCTGCCTCTCTGGAAGGGTTTGGTTTGAGCTGCTGCTAGAGTATTATGGCTCAGTGTTAGCGGGCTTGAGTGCCAACACTCATGCGCCTCCTTCTTTGAAGATTTACGGTAAGAGTGTAGTTGAGAGTCTGGG
This sequence comes from Bos taurus, assembly GCF_002263795.3. Taxonomy (NCBI): domain Eukaryota; kingdom Metazoa; phylum Chordata; class Mammalia; order Artiodactyla; family Bovidae; genus Bos; species Bos taurus. The sequence continues at coordinate 6,033,688 of NC_037344.1, forward strand.
CTCTGGGATCTGATGTCCTGCTACTTAGTCACCTGCGGCGAGTTACCTAACCTCTGTGCGTTCCTTCCTTATCTGTAAGATGACGATCACGGTGGTACCTGCCCTAGGACTGCCGAGGGGATTGCCTGGCACGTGCGTGTGGTGTGCCCAGCCCACCTCCTGACATAAAGAGCGTGCAGCCAGCACTTGGCCATCGATGGTTCCCGAAGCCAGAGTGGGCTGTGCTCAGGCTCCGTGGAGAGAGCTGTGCTTTGTGAGTGCCAAGGAGCGTTGGTTTCCTTCAATAGGGAAGCTGCTGTGGTTACCCATGAGCCCTTCTGTAGTTTACTTTATGTGAATTGCAAAGAAAATTCTGGAACTTGCATCTTCAGGACACGTTCGTCTTTGGAGTTTTTTCATTCCTCTTTGATCTTGTCACATGTGATTGGTCGTCGTTTCAGGGCACTTCCAGAAATACGTCTGAAGGCCACTGGGTGGAGGTAACAGCCTAGAGGAGACAGAGGCATCGCGGCCTCTCTGAGACCCGCCCTGGATACCCATCCCCTCCCTCTTCACTGGAGCTCAGCGCACGTTCCTGACCACCACTGCCTTTCGTTCTCTGTGGGGCTCCGGGTCCAGAGGGAACAGGCAGTGCCCATTCTCATGGAACCTAGTTCAGGGGCAATACATGCACACACATCTGACCCACCGTGATGCAAGCACAAACGGACGCTTGTGGAAGGTCAGCAAGGCACATGGGAAGAAGAGTAAGGAAAGTTGCCCAGACTTGGTGACATCTCCGTAGATTGTGAATAAGAATAGGGCGGTCAGCAGTCAGCATTGTTTGTATAGGAGAACTGGACCGGGGAGCCAGGGGGCGGGTTGTGTGTGTGTGAGAGAGATAGGAGATGGAATTGAAGATGGAGGCCAGCGCTAGACCATAGCAGAGCCTGGCCTTTCCTGTGTGTGTGTGTGTGTGTGTGTGTGTGTGTGTGTGTGTGTGTGTGTGTTAGGAGATGAAATTGAAGATGGAGGCCAGTGCTAGACCGTGGCAGAGCCTGGCCTTTCCTGTGTGTGTGTGTGTGTGTGTGTGTGTATGTGTGTGTGTGTGTTAGGAGATGAAATTGAAGATGGAGGCCAGTGCTAGACCGTGGCAGAGCCTGGCCTTTCCCGTGTGTGTGTGTGTGTGTGTGTGTGTGTGTGTGTGTTAGGAGATGGAATTGAAGATTCAGGTCAGAGCTAGACCGTGGCAGAGGCTGGCCTTTACCGTGTAGACATGGCGGTCGCCAAGTGATTTTAGGCCCCAGGACGCTGTAGGATTTGAGCCTTTATCAGGACTGTGCTCATGGGGATGACGCACTTGCAGAGGGTGGAGGCCATGCCAGCAGGCTCACGTCCCCAGCACACGTTCCTTGAGGCCAGCGGCAGCGTCTTGTGTCACTCGGCACCCCTCAAGCCTAGAACTGTCTGTATAGACACTGAAGGCACTGTGTGAGATAAAGACAGCCCCAGCTGAAGTTTCCAATTCTGCATCCTCTCCTCAGAACATGCTGACCTGGACCTCCATCTGTCACAAGCAGCTTGACTAGGATTGTAATAAATTCTTTTTTCTTGGCATTCTTTTAACTGGCTCTCTCTGTTTACTAGCCCCCCTGTGCACCTGTAGTGTGGTGATGATGGATGCTTATAATCCTGACCCTGAAGTGCTCCAGGCCTTCTAAATCATCAAGAAAAGATTAAAGTATATTCAATACTGCTGTAATGTTTATGTGTTTTACCTCATTCTTATCCTTTGGAAATGGATGATGGTTTATCAAGTGCCCAGGTACTCGTGCGCACACGGGGAGAGTGAGTCTGTGATCACCCGTGGCTCTCCACTCCCCCACAGCACCAGGCACAGGGTGTTTATTAGCAGCACACGCTCAGAAAGAAGCAAGCAAAACAGACCTGGGTGCTCTCCAGGCCTAGAAAGAGGGAGCAGGTTGGTCCCAAAGGGGCAGACTGGGCAGAGACGAGAGAGAAAGCGGTGGTTAGAGAAGAGTGGGGTGGAAAAGCAAGAACTGACAGGCGGCCAGTCCAGCAGTCTCCAGGCACACCACGCTGCTGCCCAGCCCCAGAGGGGCGAGCCTCGCGGCAGGACCCCAGTTTCACGTTCTCGTGCGCCTTGGCCCAGATCAGATCTGCAGGCTTGAATTTGGCAGGATTCTCCACCAGCTCTATTTGTATTGTGGTAACAACTGTTCAGTAAAACGCCAAACATTAGCAAGTAAAAACATCGATAATTAGAGCATCCTGTGTCTCCCCACCCCAGCGCCCCCAGCACACACACATCTTTTCATGAAAACCATTATTACTGCAGAGCTGACAATATTACTTGGCCCAAAATGAAGAGCTCTGAATAGAAGCTGTGAGACAACTCCATTTTGTAACCTGGCTTCCAAAACCAGGCCTGGGAGGATGTTTTTAGGAGGGAGGTTTGCTGTTGGCTTTTTCTTTGGCGGGGGCTGAGGGGGGCTGTATGTTGCAGCAAGTAGAGATACCTCTCACATTTTCTTACACAGGTTTGCATTTAGACTCTGTCTGATCAACAAGTCCCACCCGTGTCTGGGTGCCTGGTCCCCGCACCACGGGGATTCTGACTGTCACCCTCTGGGCTCAGGCACGTGTGGACTCGAACTGGCTTTATCATTTTCCTGGGCGAGTCTCTTGGTCTTTCTTGGTCTTTATTCTTTTTCTGATATGTTGAAATAGTACAAATTCCTTCTTTACAGAGTTGTGAGGTGGAAATAAAATGGTGATTGTGAAAAACCTTAGCCGGAAAGCCCTACACAGATAAAAACATACTAAATGCACTAAAGAACCTCATAAATATTCTAATGAAAAACAGAAACATATTGCAGAGCAAGCGCAGTCCTCAAAACTTCCCCTGAAGCAGAGTGGGGAAAAGGGACTGTTTATTGAATTCCTGCCCTAGAGGGGCTGTGATTGTAGCCAGCCGTGACTGCCCACTCTGCATGCATCTCTCTCTCTCCCTGAGATGGGGAACTGTGGCTTCCAGGCCTGCAGCTGTACAGACACACAGCGCAAGAGGGGTGAGGGCCTGTCTGACTCCACATCTCAATACATTTTTTCCTTATCTCTAGTTGTCCACCTTATTCCGGCCACTTACCCACCCAGATTTCTGAAAGCTGTTTGCTTCCTTTGGAGCTGGAAAATTTGCTAGCCCTTCCTTGGTCTTATGCTCCTGAAAGCTGGACAGGGTGGGATCCAAAAGGAACTCGGAAGCCCCGGAGGCAGCAGGTGAAGGGGAAGTGTGCCCAGGCCCGCCTTCTGGGGGCTCAGCTGGGCCTGGACCCAAAGCAGGAGGCAGGCGCACGGCACTTCCCAGCCCTGGGGGAGATGGCTGCAGCCCTGTCGGTTCCAGAAGCACATTCTCTCTCTGTCTCAGTGTTTCCCAGCCTCACCGAGGTGGTTTGGAGGGCTGCTTCTCCAATCCTCCTCCAGGAGTCAGTGCCTCTGTGTGTTCTGAGCGGCTTCTTGTTCTGCTAGCAGTGGGATGAGACTAAGGTATTCCTTGTAGTTATCTCTCTCCTGAGCTTTGCTGGGACCCTCCATGTTAACTTCGATGTCGTGTCAGGGGAAAGGACTCCAGACGAGGCAGTTATTAAGTGCCCACCACCACCACGACTTTTTAATCAACTTTGCCCAATTTGGGCTTCGCTGGTGGCTCAGATGGTAAAGAATCCACCTGCAGTGAGGGAGACCTGGGTTCAGTCCCTGGGTTGGGAGGATCCCCTGGAAAAGGGGACAGCTACCCGCTGCAGTGTTCTTGCCTAGAGAGTCACATGGACAGAGGAGCCTGGCGGGCTACAGTCCACAGGGTCACAGAGAGTCCGACACGACTCAGAGACTTTCACTCACTTCCCCAATTCCAGACACACTGAGTTGGCTTGTGAGCTGAGCTGCCCATAGGAAGAACCAGAGCTCATACCTGTTGAAGGGTGAGATCGCAGGTCCAGGGAGGATGTCCACAGGGAAGCATAATTGCTCAGACGGTAAGTGTCCTGTCCCTGCAGGTCCTCAACAGGCGGTGCGTGGAAGCAGCCGTGATGACCGGCCTAGCCCTGGACTGTCACATCAACAGGAAGTCCTTGTTTGACCGGAAGCACTACTTCTATGCAGACCTCCCTGTGAGTACGCTCTGTCTGTCCATCCCTGTACCCAGAGCCAGGACTTTGCTGTGGGGGGTGCTGCATGCGTCCTCAGCCAGAGCTCAGTCCAGCCCTGCGGGAGGCCCTGCCTGGCTGATGAAGCCAGTTCCCCGCAACGTAGACCAGATCGGACACGGGGTCCTGATTGCCAGCTCCAACCAGGAGCCTTGTGCTCTGGGGGCTCGTTCGTAATTGACCACAGAGGGGAGGCAGCCTGCGTTCTCAGGCTCAGCCCAGCTGTGGGGTTTGGTGCTAATTGCCGTTTAGGATGGAAGCCACCTCCGTGCAGTGGTCAATGCATCCTGTGGCTCGGAGGACAGGGAGAGCACCCCTCTGTCAAGTTGGGATTCCCAGTAATAGGACCGTCTCCTCTGCAGACATGCCTGCTATCCCCAAGGGCCGCTTAAGTGGACAGTAGTAAGTGGAGACATGAACCAGAAGCCTGGATGGATGACAGTAATTGGCAAAGCAGTAAACCCGATATTAACCTGCCTTCTCCTTAAAATTAGAAAGTTTTTTTTCTTTATGAGAAAAGCCAGTGTGAACTGGAGCCAATTTTTCATAGTATTGAACTGAACCAAAACTGTAATGGTGAGTGGGTTTCCCAAATGATGTTTGATTTGCTCTGAGCCTCTGATGGCGAGTGTGGCCCTGCTTGAGGTTCAGGCCGTCAGCAGTGCTGATTCTGTTTCATGTTATTCTCCCGGAACTGAAGGCGGGGGTGAGCTGCTTTCAGCAGGTGCACGCAGGAGTGGAATTAAATAAAAAGTGCAACGGGAACCTGAATTCTCTAGTTGCTGCTATTTTTCCCCTCTGACTGCCAGCTTTTTAGCAAGTTCCACTGCCTGGTAGGGAAGAAATAATTAAACTGCATTTATTCATCTTTTAAGAGCGATAACGAGTTTGGTTAAGGTGGGAGATGTAGCAGTAAGCAACTGAAAAATGAGATGCTTTATTTTTTCTGGCTTTCTGATCTTTCTGGCCCAGGTAGCTCACATAATCTGGAGTTAGTGTTGCCAAATATTACACGGGACATGCTTATACTAAAAAAGTGTTCGTTTTTATCTACACAGTTGATTCATATTATCACAGTTTCACAGAGCATCTGTATTTTAGTTGGCAACCATTCCCAGAGTTTAATTTTTACAGATTAAGACTTGCTGTCTTAGCACAGAAAACAAGGTGGCCTAATGCAGTGGTTCTCAAAGTGTGTTCCCCAGGCCACTAGCATCAGCGTCTCCTAGGAACGTGTCAGAAATACAGATTCTCAGGCACCACCCCAGACCTGCAGAGTTAGAAACACTTCAGGTGGGGTCAGAAGATCTGTGTTTTGACCGCCCTGCCAGGTGATTCTGATACAGCTTAAGCTTGAACAGGGCTGGCCAGGAAGCCAGGAACATAGACTGTGGAGCCAGGTCACCCGAGTTCACCTCCTAACGTTGATGCTTACTGGCTCTGCGGCTTCGGCCGTGGGTCCTTAGTCTCTCCATGTCCTGTGCTTTGTTCCTGGGGCTCTCCTGAGAACTAAACGGTGCGAAGCGCCGAGAGCAGCGTCTGGGGACGCTGCGTCAGTGTCATCCTCTGTTCTTCGCCGAGTCTCACCTGCCCTCTCTTTAGTGTGCGTGCATCTGAAAGGAGTCCTTCCCGCCCACTCAGAAGGTGGTGAGGGAGCGCTGGCAACATCCATCAGTGTTTTAGTGCTCCGTGCTTCCTATTAGTGGAGCGTGAGTGTCACTGCATTTTCTGGCTCGAGAAACAAGGGAAGTTTTTTCAGGGAGGGCATCTGACATGATCGGTTAGCTCAGAGAGCAGGAACAAAACCAGGCTCACGGCGCTGGCAGCTGCTGTCGGCTGCGCTGAGACGCGATGGCAGGGTGCTTAGCCAGCACTCCCAGTAAGAGGGTCTGTCAGGAGCCCAGTAAGCAGATGCAGGGCTGAGCTAATGAGCTAAGTGGAAACAGCACACTCTTTTCTCAGAGGCTGCAGACAGAGAGATGACTGTTAGTCCCCAGAATGGTACTCCGCAGGGAAGAGTGAGGATCTGTGTGCTTTACTGCTTCATTATTGGGGGCGTGGGGACGGGGGACTCAGAGAAGTCAGGAGAGGCCAGGCTAGATTATGGCCACAGCGCATAGACTAATCTTTCGGCTCGTTTTCCTTTTTTTGTTGTTGTCGTATTGTGTTTTTAAGTACGCTTGTAGTTTTAGGACATTAAAAGGAGTGATCAACTGGTTCCCAGCTTTGACTTACAGACTAGTGACTCTGGCCCCCATTTGCCTGCAGGCGGGCTACCAGATTACCCAGCAGAGGCTGCCGATCGCTGTGAACGGGAGCTTGGCATACAGCGTCTATGTGGGGAGGAAGCCAAGTCAGATGGTCACCAGGACCGTGAGGGTGAAGCAGATCCAGCTGGAGCAGGACAGTGGCAAAAGCCTGCACGACGACCTGCGGTCCCAGACGCTCATTGACCTGAACAGGGCAGGTAGGCTTGGGGATGCTCGTCTTCTTTCCTGCCACCGCCCATCCCCTCCAGGGTTTTCCCAATCCAGGTGAGGAAACAGGCCCCAGAGGTTGACAGATGGGTCAGGATATCAACATTGGTGTTGGCGGAGCTGATTAGCAAGCCAGGTGGGGACTGTGCTTTCTGTGGACTGCCTTCTAACCCACGACTAAACTGAAATCCACTTCACCACCTAGTCAGGGACCAAGCAGCTTGGTGTTGGAAGCAGACATTAAAAGAACCAAAGTTAAAAATTCAGAAGTGAGGGTAAAGAGAAGTGAGTCGGAGCCCATCAATGATGTGTGCACGCTTAGTCACTCAGTGTCCCACTCTGCAGCCCCACGGACTGTGGCCCGCCAGGCTCCTCTGTCCATGGAGTTCTCTAGGCAAGAATCCTGGAGTGGGTAGCCACACCCTCCTCCAGGGGATTTTCCTGACCCAGGGATCAAACCGTACGTCTCCTGCATTGCAGGCAGATCCTGTACCACTGAGCCACTCGGGAAGCCTGTCAGTGGCGCAGGGTTTTCCTAAAACTCTAGGCTGATGTGCCTGGGGACCAAAGCTAGAGAGGTCCGGTCAGGCTGACTCTGTCTCTCTGGTAGGGATCGGCCTTCTGGAACTGGTCCTGGAGCCGGACATGTCCTGTGGAGAAGAGGCGGCCACAGCTGTCAGGGAGCTGCAGCTGATTCTTCAGGCCTTGGGGACCAGCCAGGCCAACATGGCAGGTAAAAGCCGCAGAAGAAGCTCGCTCCTCTCCCCCTTCTTCCTGTCTGCTTCTGCGCTCTCTCCTCACTGGAGTGTATCCTCTACATTAGCTACAGTGGGATTGTTTGTATCCTTTCTCAGCCTTTTCTCCCTCAGGGTGTTTTCTCCCCCTTAGAATTCCCATGGATTCTTTTCTGAGCCCCTGACCAAAAATAAACGCACAAACAGCAGCCCTACAGAGGCAACTGAGCCCAAGTGTGAGATTAGAAGTTGAGGGACCAGAGGCGGCGTCCTGCTTCTTGCATCAGGATGCTGTGAGAATTAATAAAACAATGTGTTTGAACAGCTTCATCAGCCTCAGAGAGAAGACAGCGTATTTATCCCGAGTAGCCCTTAGCTTGTGAGTTCTGTGTGGACAGTGCTTCATTGCCAGTTGATGCTTTTCCTTTGGGTCTTTTTCTTTTCTGCCTTTTATACAAAGTTTTCATCCAGGTAAAACTGAAGCCAAATTGTATCAACTGCAAACCAAGACTATGATTTCACAAAACTTTAACTGTGAGATAAAGTTAAATGCATTTATAATTTAAACTATATTTCTTAGATATACACAATAGAAATGTAATAGGGAGCTAAACAGAAGAAACTGTGCAAATTTGGGATCAAGGAAACTATACATTTTAAGTGTTTGCCGATTGGATATAAAGGTCACAAGTTTCAGTCAGTTTCTTTATTGCCTCTCCTGTCACTGCTCTGCCCATCCTTATATCCCCATGCTCGTCTCTTCTGTGGTTTCCCCCTATTTTCTGTTCCCAGGGTCTTTTAAAAAACTGCCACTCACAGAGCACTCCCTGACAGTGTAGAGAAAGGGAGCAAGTTCTTCGTCTGCAATGGGTTAATCCACTGCTCTGTACGTTGGTGTGTTAGTCTAGATTTTTCAGAGAAACAGAATAAATATGTGTATGTGTGTGTGAGAGAGAGAGATATAAAGAGATTAACTATAAGGAATTAGCTCATGTGATTGTGGAGGCTGAGATGTCATAAGATTTACAGTCAGCAAGCAGCAGGAGAGCCAATAGTATTATAGTTCCAGCTTGAGACTGAAGGCCTGAGAATCAGGACAACCAAGGGTGTACGTTCCAATCGGAGCCAGAGTCCAAGGCAAGACTGCTATCCCAGCTCCAAGGCAGTCATGCAGAGACAGCAGATTTGCCCTGATGCTGAAAACTCAGCCTCTGCACCAGTGCTAAATCAAATCTCAGAGAAAGAGTTTTGGGTGAAATAGAAAAGAATAGCTTGATTTTTTTTTTGCCAGGCAAACAGGTGAAACTGTGTGATTCAGACTGGGACTTGTGCCCACAACCTGGCTGTAAACCTGACTGCAACTTGAACCGATGCAGCCAGGGACTGAAAATCTGGCGAAAACCCACAGTGTTCCAACTAAGATCACACACCTTGTTTTAGGACTTAATGAAGGTTACCTGTTCTTAGTCACTCAATCGTGTCTGACTCTTTGTGACCCCATGGATTGCAGCCTGCCAGGCTCCTCTGTCAACAGGGATTCTCCAGGCAAGAATACTGAAGCGGGTTGCCATGCCCTCCTCCAGGGGATCTTCCCAACCCAGGGTTTGAACCCAGGTCTCCCACATTGCAGGCGGATTCTTTACTGTCTGAGCCACCAGGAAAGCCCAATAAAGATTAAGGTTTAGGTTCTTGATATCTCATTGCAGAAAGAATTCCATGAGAGATAAATTGATAGGTGAGAAGTGGATTTATTTAGAGAGAAATACATTCCACAGACAGGCTGTAGACCATTCATGAGGTGAAAGGGGCCTTGAAATATGGTATAGTTAGCTTTTATGAGCTGGGTAATTTCACAGGCTAATGATTGGGAGGATTATTCCAACTGTTTTGGGGAAGGGATGGAGATTTCCAGGAATTGGGGCATCGCTCACTTTTTGGTCTTTGATGATCAGCCTGGGAACTGTCGTGGCACCTGTGGTTGTGTAATTTAGCTCGCTCATGTGTTACAGTGAGCATACACTGAGGCTCAGGGTCCAGGGGAAGTCAACTTGCCCACCATCTTGGACCCATTTGGTTCTAATCAGTTTATGTTGACTTCTCAGGCTATGTCACTCTTTCAAGGGTTGTACCCCCCTGTTTCAGGTGGATCCGTGCCCCTCAACACTGTGTGTCCCAACCTGGGAGGATTTGGTGAAGAGTTTTACACCAGTGATTGAAAGGTGGGGTTGCTGACAAGGAGCTGGGTGTGTGCAGGGCCTTGCTCCTTTAATCTAGCTTCAGGTGATCTCCTGATGAGCTTCTGTGGTTCTCAAGGTTATCAATCTCATCATGTGGATCACAGCCTTGTCTGACTCAATGAAACTATGAGCCATGCACTGTAGGGCTGCCCAAGATGGGCAGGTCATAGTGGAGAGTTCTGACAAAATGTGGTCCACTGGAGAAGGAAATGGTAAACCACTTCAGTATTCCTGCCTTGAGAACCCCATGAACAGTATGAAAAGGCAAAAGATAGGACACTGAAAGATGAACTCTGCCAGTTGGTAGTTTCCCAGTATGCTACTGGAGATCAGTGGAGAAATAACTCCAGAAAGAATGAAGAGATGGAGCCAAAGCAAAAACAACACCCACTTGTGGATTGACTGATGATAGAAGCAAGGTCCGATGCTGTAAAGAGCAATACTGCATAAGAACCTGGAATGCTAGGTCCGTGAATCAAGGCAAATTGGAAGTAGTCAAACAGGAGATGGCAAGAGTGAACATTGACATTCTAGGAATTAGTGAACTAAGATGGACTGGAATGGGTGAATATAATCCAGATAACCATTATATCTACTACTGTGGGCAAGAATCCCTTAGAAGAAATGGAGTAGCCATCATAGTCAACAAAACAGTCCAAAATGCAGTAATTGGATGCAGTCTCAAAACCGACAGAATGATCTTTGTTCATCTCCAAGGCAAACCATTCAATATCATGGTAATCCAAGTCTATGCACCAACCAGTAATGCTGAAGAAGCTGAAGTTGAATGGTTCTATGAAGACCTACAAGACCTTCTAGAATTAACACCCAAAAAAGATGTCCTTTTCATTGTAGGGGACTGGAATGCAAAAGTAGGAAGTCAGGAAACACCTGGAGTAACAAGCTATTTTGGCCTTGGAGTACAGAATGAAGCAGGGCAAAGGCTAATAGAGTTCTGCCAAGAGAACACACTGGTCATAACAAACACCCTCTTCCAACAACACAAAAGAATACTCTACACATGGACATCACCAGATGGTCAACACCAAAATCAGATTGATTATATCCTTTGCAGCCAAAGATGGAGAAGGTGTATACGGTAAGCAAAACAAGACTTGGAGCTGACTGTGACTCAAATCATGAACTTCTTACTGCCAAATTCAGACTTGAATTGAAGAAAGTAGGGAAAATCACTAGACCATTCAGGTATGACCTAAATCAAATCCTTTATGACTATATGGTGGAAGTGAGACATAGATTTAAGGGAATAGATCTGATAGACAGAGTGCCTGATGAACTATAGACAGAGGTTCCTAACATTGTACAGGAGACAGGGATCAAGACCATTCCCAAGAAAAAGAAATGCAAAAAAGCAAAATGGCTATCTGAGGAGGCTTTACAAATAGCTGAGAAAACAAGGGAAGCCAAAAGCAAAGGAGAAAAGGAAAGATACACCCATTTGAATGCAGAATCCCCAAAAATAGCAAAGAGACATAAGAAAGCCTTCCTCAGTGATCAGTGCAGAGAAATAGATGATAACAATAGAATGGGAAAGGCTAGAGATCTCTTCAAGAAAATTAGAGATACCAAGGGAACATTTCATGCGAAGATGGGCTCAGTAAAGGACAGAAATGGTAGGGACCTAACAGAAGCAGAAGATAATAAGAAGAGATGGCAGGAATACACAGAACTGTACAAAAAAGATCTTCGTGACCCAGATAATCACAATGGTGTGATCACTCACCTAGAGCCAGGGCTCCTGGAATGTGAAGTCGAGTGGGCCTTAGAAAGCATCACTACGAACAAAGCTAGTGGAGGTGATGGAATTCCAGTTGAGCTCTTTCAAATCCTGAAAGATAATGCTGTGAAAGTGCTGTACTCAATATGCCAGCAAATTTGGAAAACTTCAGCAATGGCCACAGGACTGGACAAGGTCAGTTTTCATTCCAATCCCAAAGGAAGGCAATGCCAAAGAATGCTCAAACTACTGCACAATTGCACTCATCTCACACACTAGTAAAGTAATTCTCCAAATTCTCCAAGCCAGGCTTCAGCAGTATGTGAACGGTGAATTTCCAGGTGTTCATGCTGGATTTAGAAAAGGCAGAGGAACCAGAGATCAAATTGCCAACATCCGCTGGATCATTGAAAAAGCAAGTGAGTTCCAGAAAAACATCTATTTCTGCTTTATTGACTATGCCAAAGCCTTTGACTGTGTGGATCACAACAAACTGTGGAAAATTCTGAAAGAGATCGGAATACCAGACCACCTGACCGGCCTCTTGAGAAACCTGTATGCAGGTCAGGAAGCAACAGTTAGAACTGGACCTGGAACAGCAGACTGGTTCCAAATAGGAAAAGGAATACCTCAAGGCTGTATATTGTCACCCTCCTTATTTAACTTCTATGCAGAGTACATCATGAGAAACACTGGGCTGGAGGAAACACAAGCTGCAATCAAGATTGCCGGGAGAAATATCAATAACCTCAGATATGAAGATGATACCACGTTTATGGCAGAAAGTGAAGAAGGACTAAAGAGCCTCTTGATGAAAGTTAAAGAGGAGAGTGAAAAAGTTGGCTTAAAGCTCAACATTTAGAAAACAGATCATGGCATCTGATCCCATCACTTCATGGCAAATAGATGGAGAAACAGTGTAAACAGTGGCAAACTTTATTTTTGGGGGCTCCAAAATCACTGCAGATGATGACTGCAGCCATGATATAAAATGATACTCCATGGAAGAAAAGTTATGACCAACCTAGACAGCATATTAAAAAGCAGAGACATTACTTTGCCAACAAAGGTCCGTCTAGTCAAGGCTATGGTTTTTCCAGTAGTCGTATATGGATGTGAGAGTTGGACTATAAAGAAAGCTGAGTACCGAAGAATTGATGCTTTTGAACTGTGGTGTTGGAGAATACTCTTGAGAGTCCCTTAGACTGCAAGGCTATCAAACCAGTCCATCCTAAAGGAAATCAGTCCTGAATATACATTGGAAGGACTGATGCTGAAGCTGAAACTCCAGTACTTTGGCCACCTGATGCAAAGAGCTGACTCATTGGAAAAGACCCTAATGCTAGGAAAGATTGGGGGCAGGAGGAGAAGGGGACGACAGAGGATGAGATGGTTGGATGGCATCACCAACTCCATGGACATGGATTTGGGTGGACCTCGGGAGTTGGTGCTGGACAGGGAGGCCTGGCTTGCTGCAGTCCATGGGGTCGCAAAGAGGACTGAAGGACTGAACTGAAGGTTATCAAACTGTCATCTTTTCTCTGGAGTGAAGAGTGCTTCTTCACACAGTTAACATCTTCCATTTGTTGCGGAGTTTAGTTCTGGTTTTTCCTGTGGTCATGTATGGATGTGAGAGTTGGACTGTAAAGAAGGCTGAGCGCCGAAGAATTGATGCTTTTGAACTGTGGTGTTGGAGAAGACTCTTGAGAGTCCCTTGGACTGCAAGGAGATCCAACCAGTCCATTCTAAAGGAGATCAGCCCTGGGATTTCTTTGGAAGGAATGATGCTAAAGCTGAAACTCCAGTACTTTGGCCACCTCATGCGAAGAGTTGACTCATTGGAAAAGACTCTGATCCTGGGAGGGATTGGGGGCAGGAGGAGAAGGGGACGACAGAGGATGCGATGGCTGGATGGCATCACTGACTCCATGGACATGAGTCTGAGTGAACTCCAGGTGTTGGTGATGGACAGGGAGGCCTGGCGTGCTGTGATTCATGGGGTCGCAAAGAGTCGGACACATCTGATCTTAGTTCTTACAAAGAGCTTGTTGTGTGAATCTCCTGGGGCGGAACCAGGACCCCGCCCCAGGGCTACACTAGCCTTTCTTGCCTGCCCCTCCCTTGTCTATGCATCTCCTTCCTTCCCTGATTAGCAACTGTTTGAATCTGCACTTTGGAACTCAGGGAAGGTCGCAGAGGCTGGAGTCTGTCCCCTACAAGCAAGAAATGGGGGACACAGAAAGGCTTCATTGTCCAGGAGCCCCATAGCAATCTTCCTTGGTTTCACCCCCACTGGGCCCTTTATTCTTGTTTTCAGTGGATTGAATAAAGCCCACCCTCATGGGCAGGTAGTCTGCTTTACTCACTATCAGTTCAAATGTTAATCTCCTTCAGAAACACCCTAAGGACACATCCAAAATAACATTTAATCAAATATCCAGGCTCCCCTTGGCTCAGTCCTGTTCACACAAACAATTAGCCATCTCAGGTAGTCACAAGAGGTGCCATTAAGTACTATTGACGCAGATGATCCATCTGTCTGTTAGATTATAATACCATTTATTGACCATTTTGTCACACATTTATTTGCATGTTACAAAGGGACTTCAGAAGCTGTAACGTCATCTTTGTCACATAGGACATTTTACGGGCAACAAATTGTAACATCAAAGCCATGGTTTGGGTTGAATCTGGAGACAGAACTTGCTGATTTGCTGTCTTCTTTAAGCTACAGGCTGGACAAACAGAGCCACAGGAGTTTGAGTGGCGTAAAGGTTAGCTGCCTGCAAGTCTGTGTATAGAAAAGAGGGTCTGTGTTAGAATAAGAGACCTCTCCATGCTAGATTTATGACTCCTGCTGCCTTTTTACACATAGAACAGAAATGAAGTATGGGCAGGCTGAATGGTTATCTATTTTTGCACTATTGCTGTTAAAAAATTCTTTTTATTTTTCCATTCTTTTTCAAAATAACTGTGGTTCGTACCAAACCTATGGAATAATAAACAGACCTTTTTATTTTTCCATTCTTTTTCAAAATAACTGTGGTTCCTACCAAACCTATGGAATAATAAACAGACCACCTGTTAGCTGAGAAATAGTTCCATCAGGTCCTTGCCAAGAGATAAACCAGAGCAGCAAGAACTTACCAGGCGGTGACGGCAGAGAGGGTTTATTAAATCTCATTCGTCATGATGCTTTTTGTTGCTTCTAAATACGAATCCAACACAGTTGCCCCCGGCACAGCGGCAGCGTGTACGAGAGAGTCCTGAGTGCTGCGGGGAGCGAAGGTCCGCCTGGGGTCTGCAGGGGTCCCGCTGTTGGTGCCCTCAGCTCTGTCAGCCCAGCCCCCTTGCTCGTCCTTACGTCCCCCCACCGCAGGGCACTGCGTCACCAGTGGAGACAGGTCTCGGAACCGAGGGCCACCCCAGAGGGCGCCAGTGGACCCCCACGTGCTTTTGCAGTGAAGCTTCAGTTGCTCTGGGCTATGATTCAGTGAGTTCCCGATAGTTTTGCTAATGAGCGTGGGCTGGCTCGGCCTGGGTTCCAGAAGTCATTTCCTTCTCAGTGGCCATTACTGTTGAGATCCTCGGAGCAGTCTGCTAAGGGGAGCATGTACCCAAGTCGATACACTGAATGTTTCCAAGGCCGTACTACCTGCTGTTTAAACATGCTCATCTGTTCAGAAAGCGTTCTTTAAAATTAATTTTTATTCACATTTAAATCCCATTACTTTCCCCAGAGACTGTTACTACTGTGCCTGTTGTACATGAGGAGTGGAGGCTTACAGGTTGGGTGGTGTGGCCAGGGCACACAGGAAGTGACTGAGCTAGGATCGGAGCCCCTCCTGTTTAAGCACTGCGTGCCCCTGCTTCCTGGTGCCAGCCGCGACAGGGTGGCCAAACAGCCTGGAGACCTGGGGTAGCAGAGTAGGTGCTTTAGACACCACGGCCCCAGACCTGGGGTGGAGTCCTGTCCTGTGCTTCCAGCTATAGATGCTGGGTGAGGTGTTTGACTTCTCCGAGCCTCCCTTTCTACACTTGTAAAACCAGTTGCTGTATATATACAGAAAGAGAAAGGAAGAAACCCAAGAGGAGAGGAAGTCATCCGCGTATCAGATAAGAGTTGGGCAGCAGAGTGGGCTGAGCGAGCCAGCAACAGCCTTGTGGGAGGAAGCCTGGAACTCCGTTTGGGGACTGTCAAGTATGAATCGCCTCAAGGACATCTAAGTGGCTTTGTCATTAACGCTGTATTGTAGGGAGTGAATGTGATAATATACACAAAACATATCACAAGTCTTGACAAATAGCCTGTGCTCGTTAAATGTTATGTACTTATTAATACTAATAAGTAGTATTACGTTTACAGAAATACCACTCATTGTAGATAAATAAGCTATATGAAATATTTTCAGTAAAGTTGGGTCACACTATTTTATCTTACTTTTTGTCAAACCCTGTTATCTGCGTTCTGGAGAGTAAACCAGAAATGAATGACCAGAATGAGACGGCTTAACAGACCTTCACTAAATCCTCAGGCTGCTGCTGTTGACTGAAGCCGTTTTCTGCCCTGGTGTTGTATTTCTCGTGTGTGGATGTGTTTGGGGGGAAAAAATAGCACGTAACTGCACCATATCATTGTGCTCAGTGGTGGGGTTTTTCATTTGGCTGTTACACATGTCTGCTCCTAGAGGGTGGAAATTGAGCTTGATAATGTCCTCATGAAGGCCCTCCCCTGGTGTTGCAGAATGCGTTGAAGCCAACCTGGCTGGTGAGGCTTTTGTGGACCTGAGGCAATTTAACTTAATTTGTTTAAAAGGTATTTCGTCTTCACTGGGTAAAACGCCTTTTGTGCGTGTTGGGCACTGTATTTGAGTCCAGGCAAGTGAACGCTTTCAACACTGCAGGACACTAAATGAGTCCCCTCAGACATCTGCAGAGCGTGATCTTCCCTGGGAGACGCTGAAACTCATGCTTTTGTTCCTCTTCCAAATTAAAAGTCTAAATTGTGAGAGATGGTTTTATTTTAAAAGCAAGTGAGGTCCTATTCAAGGTTCTCAGAGCTCAAAAAAAGTTCTCTCCCAAATACTGAAATGGGGTTGGGCAGAGCTCAGCATACTTGGCAAGTTTTCCTTTGAGCTGAATGGGCCTTTCAGATGATTCAGTAGATTAGTCCTGTTCAGACAGAACTTTAGAACTTGTCAGGAACCTACTGTGAGACCAGTCTGCTTACTGATTTCTCAGGCAAGTACCAGGGTGTGAACTCATTGAGCAGTTACCTTGTGCCAGAGTCAGCTCTAGGTTCTGAATAGAGCAGTGAGGAAGAGAGTACGTATTCACGAGACAGACACATACATTAACAAATAAGACGAAGTAGTTTAATAGTTACAGTGGTAAGTGGGGCTTCCCGGGTGGTGCAGTGGTAAAGCATCCACCTGCCGGTACAGGAGACGTAAGAGATGAGGGTTCAATCCCTGGGTCGGGAAGATCCCCTGGAAGAGGAGGGCATGACAGCCTACTTCAGTCTTCTTGTCTGAAAAGCCCCACGGACAGAGGAGCTTGGCGGGCTGTTACAGTCCATAGGGTCGCAAAGAGCTGGACACGACCGAAGCGACTTAGCTCATGGCATGTAGTGAGAAGTGTGTTAAGGAAGCACAGAAGGTACCATGATAAAGGATACCTTTGGAAGGCGAGGACCTCAGGAGAACGCTCCAAGGCTCCAGCCAGCGTCAGCTAGAGGGTGAGCACCCAGCCAGGAGCCCAGGCCACGTCCTGGAGGTGAGGGAAAGTGTAGAATGTGCCTGCAGGTATTAACACCAGCGGTGCAGGGAGAGTGCCAGGAACAGGGGGCTATGCCTCAGGTAAGACTGAAAAGGTCAGAGGGCTAAGCCACAGTGATAAGACCAAGATAAGTTTGGATTTCATTCCACAGTGGGAGGTCACAGAAGGGTTTTAAGCCGCTGAAAGACAGAGTCAGATGAATGTTTTAGGAAACCACTGTGGGTGCTCTGGACCACGGGTTTCAGCAGGGTAAGAGTAGAAGCAGAGCCCGGGTAAGAAGCCTTCCCAGTAGTTCAGTGGAGGTGATGCTGGTGTGGGCAGAGCTGGTGTTCGTGAGGATGGACAGGTCAAGATAGGTGGCTTCGAGGGGGTTTTTAGAAACAACAGGATTGGTTAACAGGCTGATGTAGAAGGCAAGAGGCAGGAAGAGGTCACGCTTGAGGCACAAGGTGGTGGCGCCGTTTGTCGTCACCGGGAGGCTGAGGACAAAGATGGCTCTGCGGATGGGCAGATCCTTCAGTTGGGGAAACTGACGCGCCCCGACCGCCCCCGCGGGGAGCTGAAGGAGAGGTCAGAGCAGGGGTCTGGGCTGAAGTGAGAAGTCTAGGGATTGTCAGAGCAGCGGTGGTATTTAAAGCCACACTCCTTTACAGAGAGCGCACAAGGATGGGAACAGATGATAGAGACGTGGAAACGAGCTCAGGAGCCCGGAGGAGACCTAGAGAGTGATGGTGCCAGCTGCTGAGAGCGGTTGGCAGGTTACGTGCTGCTGGTGTATCTAGCGAGGTGAAGGCACAGCATGTCCGGTGTCCGTGTGTCCGAGGGATTCGACGGCCAGGGCCTGTTGGTGACTTTGGCAAGGTGTTTTCGGGGAGATGGGGGCAGAAGCCAGGCTGACAGGTTCAGGAGTGACTGAAGGGTGAGATCATGGAGACTGTGTGTCAGCAAGCAAACAGTATTTGTTTGAGAGGATTTGCTGAAAAGGAAAGCAGAGACTAGCCGGATGATGGACAGAGAATTGCGTTCAAGGGAGCAGGTCTTCAGGTTCTGTTTTTAGTGAAAAATACTGTTGCATACGTATACATACAGGGGCCATGAGGAAGAAAATTAACAACTGGTATGGAGAGAGGAGAGAACTGAAGGAATGGTGTCCTTGGAAGGAAAGAGGGGTGGGGATTCTACACTTGGGCCCCATTCTCAAAGGCCTTCTCTCTGGTCTTAAAGATAAGATGAATTCCGAATAGGCTGCGGTCCTGAGCGTGTATTCCGGTAACTTGGAGGAGCACCAGTAGAGGTGGGGAAGAGAAAGTCCCACTCGTGTGGGACCTTGAAGGCTGAGCCGAGGTTCAAGGAGGGACAATACCAGTGATGACCAGGGCACGTGGGGACCAGCGGCAGGCAGGGAGTGAGCGGTGGAAAGCGCTGGGGCGCGGTGGCCAAGGCCAGGGGAGGGCTGGTGAGTGCTGGGTGGAGGTGGGACACCGGTGGGAGCCAGCTGTGCACGTGGTCCAGCGCTGATGGATGCTGCAATCCTGTGGGAGGACATGGCCAGAACGGAGGGAGGGGGGTGGCTGGACGAGGAGGGGTCGCCGCTCCGACGGCAGGGTGGGATGCCAGGGTGGGATGCGAGCCCTCAGGCAGGGAAGGTAGCGGGGTGGGGGGGGGTGTGGGGAGGGGTGGGGGGTGATGCCGAGGCAGGGGTCGGCTGCCAGGGACGTTTGTGGGAGGAGCTGACAGGATGTAGTCAGAGGACTAAGCAGGGTCCCCATAGAGAGTCTGACGGTATCAGAAGTCACTGGGGATTCTTGAGGCTCAAGGAAGCACACAGTGTCCACAGGGGCTAAGAGGTTTTTGGAGAAGTGGGAGAAGTAATAGAGACACAGAGTCATTTCTGGGCTAAAAGGTGGCTTTTCCCTGCCTGTCAGCATGGGTGGCCCTTGGGGAGCGGCAGAGTGGGAATGGTAGAGAGCCCTTACAAGGGTCTCTTTCTCTAGGCGTGGAATTTATTCATGCTATTTTATTATTTTAATACGCTTTTACTTTTATGAAACCTTAGAAAAGAAATTTCTTTTCTTAACTCATCAGCACATTCAGGTTTGACAGATCCTTTTTAAGTTTAAAGACTTGCCTAAGAAAAAAATCCAGCGTTTTGTCCGTTTTTGTTGTTTTAAATATTGTAAATAAAACTAGAGAATAGAGAATTCTAGCTTTACTTTGCAGGGTGTGAAATGTGTTGATTTCTTCTCTTTGTCTCTTTTCCTCTTGGGATTTTGCTTCCCTTGCCTCCTCAAGAGCCTGTTAGTCATCTCACAAACTACCTATTTCCTTAGGGGTGACTGCTTCCAAAGTGGGCGGGGATGGAGGCAGGGTTCAGGGTCAAAGAAAGTTCTCCTAGAGTGAAGGCTGCTGTCTCTGGTCCCCACCCCCCACCCCCCACAGCACTGTCTGCTGTGGCAAACCCCTACAGCCGTCAGAAAGGATTCAAGTCCTGTTTGCAGAAGAAAGAAATTATTACAGTACCTGGAGGAAGGAGGAGGGAAAAAAGCCCACGTTTCTGGCTTGTGCCCTTGAGCTGTAAATTCTCAAGGACTCTCTTATAAATCTCCTGGAATCGCTGTTGGAAATCCACATTTCCTCAGAGAGCAGTGTAGGGCTATCACATAACAATTTCTGAGGCCTTCCCCCTAACCCAGCTCTGACACTTTGAAAAAAACTTCAGAATAAAACTTCAGAGTAAACCTCCATTTTAACAGTGTTGTTTTTCTTATTTGGCACAAAAGAAATTAGATTTCCCCAGATGGTATATCCAGAATTTCTTCTGTCTTCTACCTGTGTACAAGTGCACAGAAATATCCCTGCACACGTGCGCACACATCCCGCAGATGCCTTAGGACTGTCAGTCTTGTAAGTGGGCAGAAGTACCAGCCGTGAACTTCAGGACCAACCTTACCTCCTTTGAGTGTGTGTGTGCGTGTGTGTGTGCGTGTGCATGCGTGCACCGCACACTCTTGTGCACGCTCAGTTGTGTCCGACTCTTTGTGACCCCATGGACTGTAGCTCACCAGGCTCCTCTGTCCATGGGATTCTCCAGGCAGGAATACTGGAGCGGGTTGCCATTTCCTATTCCAGGGGATCTTCCCGACCCAAGGATTGAACCCATGTCTCGTCTCCTGCATTGGCAGGCAGATTCTTCACCACTGACACCATGGACATCAGCTAGAGTCAGATATTGCTTGCACGCTCTTGCCTTAAAAAGACCACATTCCCTCAGAGAATTTCTAAAGAGTTGTCTTTTTTTCTCTCCTTCCAGAGGGCCAGTTAAGAGTGGATGCCAACATATCTGTGCATCGCCCTGGGGAGCCTTTGGGCATTCGAACCGAAGTGAAGAATCTCAACAGTGCCCGATTTTTGGCCAAAGCTATAGGTGAATGTCAGCTATTACTCCTCATATACTTCTTTGTAGCAGCAACTTAATGACTTACACCCACCCAACTTAATGACTTACATGGTAACATCTCAGCTTCAGGGTTTTGTGGGTTGGGTGGTTTTCTGCTGGTCCTGCCTCGGCTCTTTCATTTGACTCTGGGGAGTCGGCACTCTGCTGAGATAAAGAGTCCAAGAGGACCTTACACGCTGGGGTCTTGGTGCCAGACATCTGCTGGGCTTCTTTACCCATGTGGGCTTTCTGCTTTCTGCTTAGCCCAGCTTTCTTATTTGGCAGAGGTGGCGTCCTAGGAGGATGAAGGCAGATCCCTCAAGTCGTCTTCAGTCTTTAGTTCTAGAATTTGCACAACATTTCTTCCAGTACATTCCATTCAAAACAGGTTCAAGGGAAGGGGGAGGAAATAGACTTCACCTCTATGGGAGGATTTGCAAAATTCTGTAACTCTGTTTTTCCATGTACCACAACCAGTCTGAACTGTATAATGTTGTATTTGTTATAGATTAGCCACAATTTGACCTAATTGGTCATTGTGTTTTTCTGCTTTTAACTGTTTTAACTAACAGATTGCTTGAAAGTGTTAGTCACTCAGTCATGTCCGACTCTTTGCTACCCTGTGGACTGTAGCCTGCCAGGTTTCTGTGTCCATAGAATTTTCTAGGCAAGAATACTGGAGTGGGTTGCCATTCCCTTCTCCAGGGGATCTTCCTAACCCAGGGATTGAACCTGGGTCTCCTGCACTGCACATGGATTCTTTACCAGCTGAGCCACCAGAGAATAGGTTGCCTAGGCCTGTGTAATCAAGTAGTGATCTTACTGGAGCACATGCTGTGGATCTCTCAGTGTGGACAGATGTATGCTAGTAATAAAAGAGAAGAACTGCGCAAGCTCAGCAGCTGGAGTGGTCCATAGAAGATGATCACTGTGAATGTGAGGGGCTGACATCTCAGAAGGATGACAGTACTCTTTAAAAGCAAAGGTGTCTAAGAGGAAGAGACACAGAAGGGAGGAAGTGGAGGTGGAGGTTAAGGTGCATCCTTCAAGGTACACAGAGCAGGGGCTGGATGAAAGTGGCGTCCCAGCCCAGAGGTTCACCAAAGGTTCAGTAGGATGCTGAGTGTTAGAAGGAGGACAGGTTTTCTAGTCTTGGATAACACTTTTTATCCTGAACCTGAAATAATCAACCAGCCTTAATGAAGACACTGTGACTCTATACATTTTCAGGAAAAAGGCATTAACATGGTCAAGGGCCTCAGATACACAGCTGTATCAGTAACCTCAGATATGAAGATGACACTACCATTATGGCAGAAAGTGAAGAGCCTGTGGATGAAAGTGAAAGAGGAGTGAAAAAGCAGGCTTCAAATTCAACATTCAAAAAGTGAAGCTCATGGCATCCAGTCCCATCACTTCATGGCAAAGAGATGGGGAAAAAATGGAAACAGTGAAATACTTTATTTTCTTTGGCTCCAAAATCACTGCAGATGGTGACTGCAGCCATGAAATTAAAAGACGCTTGCTCCTTGGAAGTAAAGCTATGACCAGCCTAGACAGCATATTGACAAGCAGAGACATTACTTTGCCAACAAAGGTCCATCTAGTCAAAGCTATGCCTTTTCCAGTAGTCATGTATGGATGTGAGAATTGGACTATAAAGAAAGCTGAGTACTGAAGAATTGATGCTTTTGAACTGTGGTGTTAGAGAAGACTCTTGAGAGTCCCTTGGACAGCAAGGAGATCAAACCAGTCCATCCTAAAGGAAATCAAGCCTGAATATTCATTGGAAGGCCTGATGCTAAAGCTGAAACTCCAATACTTTGACCACCTGATGTGAAGAACTGACTCATTGGGAAAGACCCTGATGCTGGGAAAGATTGACGGCAGGAGGAGAAGGGGACGGCAGAGGATGAGATGGTTGGATGGCATCACCAACTCGATGGACATGAGTTTGAGCAAGCTCCAGGAGCTAGTGATGAACAGGGAAGCCCAGTGTGCTGCAGCCCATGGGGTCACAAAGAGTCGGACACGACTGAGGGACTGAACTGAACTGATGGTCAAGGGGATGACATATAGGATGTATAGGGGAAGCTTCCCGCATAAAGACGGCTAATGAGGGTGGACTCTTCTGCTTGTGAGAGGAGATACTGTCCGTGTATCTGAGGCTGCGAAAGGTCTGGGCCAGGAGAAACCCTTCCAGCTCAGGTTGGTGAAGGTGAAGCTTGGAACGAACCGAAAAAAGTTCCACTTCGCCTTGTAGATGAGTGTCCTGGAGCTCATTATTGTAAGAGGTGGTGATTGGAACTTAAACAAGCCACAAGATTTTAGGTAGATTCATCCCAGATGAATTTGAAGGCTTTGGCTGCCCCTAGCCTTCTGTTGTCCTATGAAGTATCCTGTGGAGCGGCAATCGGAGACAGAACTCTACCTGTGGTCGGGCTGGGGCTGGAAGAACCTGAGCTTTCCTGTTACAGGCTTAAGTCCCCAAGCCTGTAGTTTTTCCACCCAAATTTTCTCCTTACATCAGACCTTTTAGCCATCCTTTTGGGGTTTGTTGCTTTTTGTCAGCTCAGATAAGAGTCAGGATTTGGGTGAGGGCAAGAGGAGTACGTTTTAGTGGGGACTTAAGGAGGGACGGGGAGAAGGCAATGGCACCCCACTCCAGTACTCTTGCCTGGAAAATCCCATGGACGGAGGAGCCTGGTGGGCTGCAGTCCATGGGGTCACTAAGAGTCGGACACGAATGAGTGACTTCATGTTCACTTTTCACTTTCATGCATTGGAGAAGGAAATGGCAACTCACTCCAGTGTTCTTGCCTGGAGAATCCCAGGGACGGGGGAGCCTGGTGGGCTGCCGTCTATGGGGTCGCACAGAGTCAGACACGACTGAAGCGACTTAGCAGCAGCAGCAGCAAGGAGGGAGGGAAAGCTTAGGCTCTTTTCATACGGAAGCGTGGCAGCTGAGGCTGTGTTCCGCTAACCACTGCTGCCTTGCTCCGTGGTGAGGGAGCAAGGCGTAGAGCAGTGGCTCTTCATCATTGGGGGCCATAGATCCCTTTGAATATACAGTGGACGTTCTGGATCATTTCTCCAAAATCTGTGCCTAGGCACACAGCCACATTTGTATATAATCCCAGGAGATACCAGAATCCCCTGAATCCTGCCCATGGGTCCTGGGATAAACACTCTTTGATAAGCAAGGTCCTAGACCTGGAGTCGCTTGTCCTCAGCATTGGCCCTGGCCCTTCTGCCAAGCTGTGTGCTTGTGTTCTGTACTGGGTCACGTTAATTGCTCTAAACCTGGGTTTGCTCAAAAAGTGAGAGAGCAGAGCTTCCTAAAAGACCCTTCCCACCAATGTTATTCTGTGATGGCAGCAAGAAGAAGAAATACAGCATCTATGGAAAGAATAATTATAAACAACTCCCTTGATTATTTTTTGACCTAAAGATTGAAAGAGTTCCAATTATTGCTTAACTGGATAAAGGAATCAAATATGACACTAAACTATTTTTTTTTAGACTATGAAATTCAGAGGCAAATCAATGAACTTGAGAATGGAGGTGAAATTCTGAATGAAACTCGCTCGTTTGATTTCAAGCTTGGGTAAGTTTGCATGACAGCATCTTGAATACAGGTCGGTGGGGCTCCGCAGACCAGCCGTATCACCATGAAGAAGGTACCTAGCTTCTCTGCAGTCTGGTTTCCTCATTAGGAAAACGCCATGCCCCACAGGATGTGATACACCATCCAGGGCTGGTGACAGATTTCACTTGACTGAACAGACTTGGAGTCTTAGATCCTGGCCCCTCCCTGGATTCCAACTTACCTCTTTTGTGCCAAGAATTTTGACTTCCTTAAATTCTGTCAGACCTGCCAGTTTCAGCTTAGAAGTGGAAGAAAGCTTGGAGCTGGCTGTAGAGATGTGTTTATCTGTTCAGATATCTCTGAGTCTTAACTTTCTGATTCTTTGTTCCCCGGTGGCTCAGACAGTAAAGAGTCTGCCTGCAATGCAGGAGACCTGGGTTCAGTCCCTCGGTCAGAAACATGCCCTGGAGTAATGGCACCCCACTCCAGTACTCTTGCCTGGAAAATCCCATGGACGGAGGGGCCTGATGGGCTGCAGTCCATGTGGTTGCTAGGAGTCAGACACGACTGAGCTTTTGACTTCACTTTCACTTTTCACTTTCATGCATTGGAGAAGGAAATGGCAACCCACTCCAGTATTCTTGCCTGGAGAATCCCAGGGACAGGGGAGCCTGGTGGGCTGCCGTCTATGGGGTCGCACAGAGTCGGACATGACTGAAGCGACTTAGCAGCAGCAGCAGCAGGGGAAAGGTTTCAAAATCCTGGAGTTTGAGCTGGTTAAATGTTGGAAACATTGAAGCAGTTTCTTTTTCTTCTTTTGAATTATCATGCTACACATGTGTCTTTCTTTAATATCATTTCTGCCGCATATTCAGGAAAGTGTCTCCCACAGACGGCAGAGGAGCTTGAGTCCCCTGGTTCCCCTGTTGGTAGTGAACCCCTGTCTGCATACACACCAGCCTTTGCTGCAGTGCTTTTTAAAATGTTCTCTCGTTTAACTGTCACAGGTGCACCGTGCCGATGAGAGACAAAGAAGGAAAACAAGACTACAGGTGGTTACTCCTCTTGTCAGAAAACTGTTCTCTGTTTGGCTGGTATTCCAGGCCCACTTACAGACCAACACAGTGACCCTGGGTGGCCTTTAGGAAGCACTTTCTGCTGTCGTCATTGCACAGTGGGAGATCCAGGGTTCCTGGTTTATGTGTGTACTGAGAGGAAGAGTATTTTGATTTGGGAGCCTTGGAGACCTTATTTGACAGGATTCAACGGTTGGAAAACACTTAGGCGCTCACCTCGTCAGAGCTGTCATAACTGAGCTGAGAGGATGGCCGTTGAGGGGGGACCCAGGCTGTTCTCATGCTTACTTTCAGTGACAAATTCAGTAACGCAAGGACTGTAAGAAGGTAGAAAAAAGAGCTGTATATGTTAATGCCAGTTCCCGTCACATCTCAGGTAATACCGTTTAACAAGTTAGACTTACTATGAGATCCAGAAATAAAGCAAATGAGAAGAATAGCTTTGAGGACTTCCCTGGTGGTGTCCAGTGGCTAAGATCTAACCTTCCTGTGCGGGGAGGAGGAAACATCGAAACAGTGATCCCCTGATTGGCGAACCAAGATCCCATGTGCCTCAACAGCCAAAAAACATAAAGCAGAAGCAATATTTTAACAATTTCAATAAAGATTTTTAAAATGTCGCACATTAAAAAAAAAGAAAGGAATAGCTTAGGGTAAATTGAGCCTCTTATCTCTTCCCCTGTTTATCAGACTGCAAAAGTGAAAAGTTTAAGCAACAAAGTGGTAGAGGTTGGCACTTGGCCTTGTGAAGTGCAGAAAGATATGAGAGTAGCCATTGCTGTCGATGAGGAGCAAATGGAGCATCGTGATTTAGGAAGGAAGCAGCTCATAAACCCTAAGAGTGGCCGTCACCTCAAGGACGCCCCTCGTGCATCTGTCTCAGTCACCCTTGCTCTCATTACAGTGACCTCTCTGGGTTCAGTCTGTTCTTCCCAAGAAACTCCTTTGTTTTCCCGTGTGGCCCCCGCTGCGTTGGTGCTGCTCTCTCGCTGAGCATGGCTCTGGCTTTCAGCAGAGTCGGTGGCTTCAGGTTGCTCCCTCAGGTTAATAGATGAGGTTTGGGCAGCCTCCCTTTGCTTTCCTCTTGCCTTCAGAAGTCAGGCTGATTCATAGCACAGATTTGGCATTGAGGTGACGGGTTGCTTGCATTTCTGATGTATCACCTGGGAGCCACCATTTATTCTGCGTAACCCTGCTTCTGCATAAACCCTCTGACAAGTATGGGCAGAGGGAAAGATGTTAGATGCTAGAATAGACAAAAGGGAAGGACACCTTAGTTTGACAAGAGCTGATGCAGTGACGTAGCGTCCGCATTTTTTAATTGACTTTTTTATTGCAGTTTTAGTTTTCCAGCAGAATTGAGTGGAAATTAGAGTTCCCATATACTTCTTGTTGTATGCTATATACCCCCTCCCCGCCCTGACACACACACACACACACGGGTTTCCTCTTATAACGTCTTGTATTAATGTGTAATGTGGTAAATTTGTTACAATTGATGAACCAGTATGACACCTTCCTAGTCACTGAAGTCCATAGTTTACCTTAGGGTTCACCCTCATGTCGTCTGTTCTCTGGGTTGAGCAGACGTGTGATGACGTGTGTGCACAGTTACAGTGTCACACAGGATGGTTTCACTGCCCTGAAACCCTGCTGTGCTCCCCTGTTCATCCCTCCCTCTCCTACCTTCTGCATTTTATTGGGTTGGGCCAAAAGTTCTTTTGGGTTCTTCCATCAGATGTTATGGGAAAACCTGAACAAACTTTTTGGCCAACCCAATATTTCGCAAAGTCCATTTATTTATTCCAGTTCTCAAGAAAGAAGGTTTCCATTTCATAAAAACTGCTAAAAATACTGAAAATCTTAGTGGGTGAAGTCATCTTTCTTCCTAAGAAGTAAGTTGCTCTTATTTGGCTCTTTTTTCCAGTCTGTGTCTTGTTGTGAATATGCACTTATGCCAGGGCGGCATCAGCCCTGTGCCCCACGCCCTTTTCACGCAGTGCTCGTTTATGAGCTCAGAGAGCGCTGGATGTCGTGGTTTTGACCTTACATTTGTCCAAGGACTAGTTCCTGGAAAAGCAGGAGACTTGATGTGGGACTTCAAAAAATATTTGTAGCACAGCATCTGTAGACAGACTTTCACACTGACTGTACGTTTGTCTCTTCCAACTCAACCCGGTACGGAGAGTCAGGCCGTCTCCTCTCTGCACCCAGGTTCATGCCGGAGCCCAACCTGCCCCCGCTGCTGCTCTACGACTCAGGGTCCCTCCCCTCCGGCGCAGACCCGCAGCAGGTGATCAACATCGACCAGCTGCGGGAGCGTCTCCCCGAGCTGCCCCGCGTGACCCGCCAGAGGCTCGTGCAACAGTACGGGATGCTGCCCGAGCACAGCTGCGTCCTGCTGGTAGGTCCTCTCCAGAGGCTGCGGTCGGCCCACTGGGCGGGTGGGGGGCTCCGGGTGGAGTGCGACAGCTGCAGTGTGCCCAGAATCAGGCGCGCTCACCTTCCTCACCAGCCTCGAGGGTGGATACGCCTCTGAAGACCCACGAGGTGGGCTCCTCTCAGTCATTTCTTGTGTGTGGACTTGCAGAGCTGCTCACAGCAGCCATGGAGGCTTCTTGAGGACAGTCCGGATGTTCCAGATAGCTGTTCACTTGTCTCTGTGCAGGACAAAAGGAAATCAGTATATAGGCTTTCTGGATGTCTGGCGGTGTTGAACCGTGCCAGGGTCTGGCAGGAAGTTGGGTTCTCACAAAGCAGACAGTTGTTTTACCTACTGTAGAAGAAACGTTTATTCCACACGAAATGCTGCAAACTCTGACTAAACGCCTCGGTCCTTGGAGGATACCTCTGAAGGGGCCATTAAGAACCTGACACTGTGGAGATGTGCTCAGGGATTTTCCATCCTGTCTAGGGCTGCAGGGCTCTGCGGTTCCGTGGGTCATGGCCACATTAAAGCGGCCCGGTACCTGTGAGAGTGGCGTGGCATCACAGTTGTCTTCTGCTTGTCTGTCAGGGAGGCTGTGCGGAGTTTCTCCACGGCGTCTCTCAGGGACAGGCTGTCTGCTGCACTCATCGCGTGGAGCACAGGATCTCTGGGAAGTCTGGGCTGTGCATTGTGATTGAGCGGTAGCTGCAGGGATGTTAGGATATTCATATTTGTGTGTGTATTTATACACTTAAGTGACAGAACCCTGCCATTTCTGGTATGTGGTAGACGAGCAAATGCTTATTGAATGAATGAGTCTCTGTTTTATCATCCCTAAATCAGCTCATTTGAAAAGAATCAGAGAGTATAGGAAACTCAGTTTTGTCAGATCGACCTGGAGAAAACACATGTGTGCCAAGAGTCTTAGGTCAGTAGGCGTGTGTATGAGACTCACAGGCAGCCTTGTTCACCGCGTCAGACACGGTAGGTTCTTCTCTCACACTGCAGCCAGGCGGCTTGCCGCCTCCCATGGACTGCTGCTGTATCTTGCCCACACCTCTGTGGCGACTGTGTCGGTGTATTCTAATTCTTTATTACTTGGTGTGTTTTGTTCCAGCAAGGACTGTCTCATCCGCTCGCCATGTTACTCGGTGCCGGTCAGCACTGCTGAACGCCAGGCCTGTGTGTGAACCAGCGAGCCGCTTGCTCAGAACACCTTTTAACCTGAAACTTCTTAGAATTCACACACTGTTCCCAAGTTGATTTAACAAACCCAAATTTTAGTCTCACACATCTTCCCCACCATCTTGAATTTCCAGCCCACTTGAAATCAACTTCAGACTGAACGCTGAATGCTAAATTCTAGTCCTGCGTTTTGTAATGTATTTGCCAAATTCTGTAAGGATGAGAGAGGGCACAAACGGAGGCCTCTCAGCCCAGAGATAGTGTTCACCTCCAGCAAGTTCTCTGAAGCAGACACATGTTCACATCTATGTCCCAGGCTCCACTTCTGTGTCCTTCAAGCGCCTCAGCCGCAGAGGCCTTGGAGAAATGTTTGCGGAGGGTGGCAAGTGAGTGAGTTTCTGGTTTTTTCATAGTTTAAGGCCCTGTTTTGTTGTTGTTTGTTGTTATTAAGTCACTAAGTCGTGTCCAGCTCTTTGTGACCACATGGGCAGCATGCTAGGCTCCTTTGTCCTCCACTGTCTCCCAGAGTTTGCGCAGATTCATGGCCACTG
Source organism: Bos taurus (assembly GCF_002263795.3). Classification (NCBI taxonomy): domain Eukaryota; kingdom Metazoa; phylum Chordata; class Mammalia; order Artiodactyla; family Bovidae; genus Bos; species Bos taurus. The sequence goes on from NC_037344.1 coordinate 6,063,122, forward strand.
AGTTGGTGATCCTATCTGACCATTTCATCCTCTGCCACCCTCTTCTCCTTTTGCCTGAGTCTTTCCCGTCATCAGGGGCTTTTCCACTGAGTTGGCTCCTGGCTTCAGTCATGTCTGACTCTTTGTGACCCCATGGACTGCAGCACACCAGGCCTCCCTGTCCATCACCAACTCTTAGAGCTTACTTAAACTCATGTCCATTGAGTCTGTGATACCATCCAACCATCTCATCCTCTGTGGTCCCCTTCTCCTCCCACCTTTGATGTTTTCCAGCATCAGGGTCTTTTCTAGTGAGTCAGTTCTTCACATCAGGTGGTCAAATTATTGGAGCTTCAGCATCAGTCCTTCCAATGAATATTCAGGACTGATTTCCTTTAGGATGGACTGGTTTGATCTCCTTGACTCTCAAGAGTCTTCTCCAGCACCACAGTTCAAAAGCATCAGTTTTTTGGTGCTCAGCCTTCTTTATCTCACATCCACACATGACTACTGGAAAAACCATAGCTTTGACTATATTGACCTTTGTCGGCAAAGTGATGTCTCTGCTTTTTAATACCCTGTTTTGGTTTATGATACCTTTCCTTCCAAGGAGCAAGTGTCTTTTAATTTCATGGCTGCAGTCACTGTCCACAATGATTTTTGGAGCCCACGAAAATAAAATCTGTCACTGCCTCTACGTTTTCCCCTTCTATTTGCCATGAAGTGATGGGACCAGATGCTATGATCTTAGTTTTTTGAATGTTGAGTTTCACATCAGCTTTTTCACTCTCCTCTTTCACCCTCATCAAGAGGCTCTTTAGTTCCTCTTCATTTTCTGTCATTAGAGTGAGCTTCCAGATGTATAAGCCCTGATTATAGAAACTTATTTTTGTCTATTCACTTCAGCACTTTTATTAGCATCTCTATGCAGCAGGTACTGAGACGGGGACAGAGACACTTGTTTGATTTGTTTTCTTTGCTTTCCAAGAACATGTACATCTGACACCTGAGCTGACAGCCCCAGAGCAGATTGCAGCAGATAGATGTATGATGCAGGCCAGGAGCCCAGAGGAGGCAGTGATAACCTTGATGGGACAAGTGGGGAACACTCTCAAGGAGGTGCTGGCTTTTAAGCCAGTTTTATAAGAGCTTTATTTATTTATTTTTTGATATATTAAAACTGTGCTTATTTTTGTAGCTTGCAGATAATGTATTAGGTGATTCATTTTGCAGTGTGTGGTTTTTTTTTTAATGGCTAATACTTGAAATTTTCAAGACAAATGAGAAGAGAACTAGTAATACGGAAGGAGGATGATTCAGATGATTTCTTTTCCTGAAATCAGGCACCCTGAGCTCCTGATGACTTAGTAATCATTGGAAGCCGAGTTACTCATAACGTACCCGAAAGCGGTATGTTCATGTTTTTTTCCTGACTTCCTCAGAAACACAACAGATTGCCGAGAAGGGCAGATGCACCAATCTAATGAACCATCTTTCAATTTAGAGAGTGCCTGGGAGTATTCATTAAGTCAGTAGTGTGGTGGAGGTGCGCTCTGCAGAGCTCGGACTCCACGCTCCTGCCTTTGGGTCACTGATTAAATTAAACATTAAGCGTACAGTCCTTACTGGTAACGCAATCCGTTACCCATGAATGGTAAAAAAAAAAAAAGAAAAACAGCTTCAGAGCTTAACTGTTATCTTTAATTTTTTTTAATTGAAGTAGAGTTGATATACAATGTCATTTAAGTTACATAGGTACAATATAGCGATTGACGGCTTCTCAAGGGTGTATTCCGTCTGTCGTTGCTGTAACAGTGGCTGTCCTCCCTGTGTTATACAGCTCTGCCCTTGTGGCTGTACTGTGTGGTGAGCACTGAATTGTGTGGTAATAATTTCTCCCTGGCATTTACAAAACTCTAATATAGTCTGTCTTAGCATCCACCACAAAGTCTGGCGCACGGTAGGCATCGGCGAACAGATGGACAGATGAGTGGATGAATGGGATTCTGTCACAGTACTCACGAAGCCCTGGGGAAAGCAGTGTTCCTGATAAAGCGTCCCTGTTTCCCAAAGTCAGGTGTATAAAGCACCCTTTTGACAGCCCAACAAATCAGGGTGGTACCTGTGTTGCCGAGCTTGGCGGGGAGAAGCCTGGGGTTTCCGCCTCAGTCAGGCCACGCGCCGTGACCGTGTCCCTGCCTCCTAAAGAACTTGTTTCTTCAGGACCTTGGAATCAAGCGTGCATTCTCATGTCACCTCTTAAGCCCACCTGATAATGCCCTCCCACCATAGCCTGTGTGAGTGTTTCTTCCTCATGAAGTGTATCATGTCGCATCTGGAGCTTCAGCCTAGTGAGCTCCCCTTTTTTTCCTCTCTGTGTCAGACTCCCAGATTTCTGACCTCATTTGTCAGGAGTAAGGAATGGACGTGTGGAGGGTGAGGTCGAGTCATTAGGATTCTAGGGGAATGAGAGGTCCTAGTAGCATAGCGAGTCCTTCTCTGAGTCAGTGTGTCCAGGAGTAACTGTGAGAACGGTCATATATGCAGGTGCGGTTTTTTTAGCAGATGATAAAAGGTGATTTCTGTGGGGATGTCTCTTCCTAAACCCTGCTTTGCTGAACAGGGAATCCAGATGAGTTGTCATTGGCCCCATAGGCGGCTCAGGGTCAGTCGAGGCCGATAGCTAACAGCAGGTTCTGTGGCTCACAGTGGACCACTTTCTAATCCAGTCCGTCCTCCCAGCACCCCCTGCGGTGGTGCCGTCCGTCTCCCCGTTTTTCTGGTGAGGAAGCGCCACCTCTGAGGTTGAGAGTGAGCCACTGAGTGACTCCGTCAGGCCTGAGGGGAGCTGACTCCAGGGCCCAGGCGCTCCGCTTCTGAGCTCCTGCCTGCTTGGACAGAAGTGGGCCCCAAGGCCCGCTGAGAGTCCTGTTTCAAGCTCATTGCTGTTTTGAGTCACGGAATAGAGAAAACAGTTGTTTACTTGTGTGGGTATTAGTACTTTATCCAGCCCCACTGAGGCTTCATGAAACAAAGTCATAGAATGTCAGGCCATTTAAACCTTTTTCCCACCCCTCTCGGTTTTTAAGATGCCAGCCTGCCCTATAAATAAACATAAGTGCTGTCTGCTAAATTTAGTGAAAATCAGGCAACTCCAGTGGAAAGCAGAAATTTTGTTCATTTTCCAAGTAGAAAGAAAAGCAATGTAAGCTCTCCCACAGTTCTGTTTATTTTGTTTCTTAGACTTTGTGCCTTAGCTACTTGTCCCAATCTGACGGAACATTTGAGAAGGGCCTCCACCTAGTGTATGGGGTTTGTGGGACAGTTTTGCCTGATGCAGTTGGTGAGAACGCATCTGAGCTCTCTGGTAGCAGATTTCGGTGTCCTCTGCTGTGAGAGATTTCAGTGGAGGAATGAGCCTAGCAGCCCCAGTTCAGCGTCTCCTGAGAGCCTGCTGTACTCACCACAGTGCCCTGTGTGTGCGCTCAGCCATGTCCCGACTCTTTGCGACCCCGTAGACTGTAGCCCGCCAGACTTCTCTGCCCATGGGATTTTCCCAGCAAGAATACTGGAGTGGGTTGCCATTTCCTCCTCCAGTAACCTGCTGTTTTCAGATGTAAGAGTTTCATCTTTTCTGTGTTATGTTTAACTCTCTTGAGTAGCCCTACAGGAAAGATTAACACACTGAGACAGATGCTTTTTCTTTTTTAATATAGTTGATTTACAATGTTCTGCTCACTTCTGTACAGCAAAGTGACTGTCACTTTGACAAAGTTGTACACATGTATACCTTCTTTTTCATATTCTTTTCCATTAAGATTTATCCCAGGACATTGACTCTAGCACCCTGTGCTGTTCCTTCAGCAGGGCCTTGTCGTCCGTCCGTTCTGTGTGTGATAGTTGTCGTCTGCTGACCCAGACGCCCAGTCCATCCCTCCCCAGCTCCCTCCTCCCCTTCGGCAACCACATGTCAAGACAGACACTCTTGACTCCAGATCTCACCTCTGATGGTTGCGGGCCAGGGGGGCACTGAGAAGGTTCCTGAAGCTGTTCCTTCCCCAAAGGAAAGAGGAGGGGAATGGGACACTCGGCCCCAAAGATGGCAGGCACAGTAGTGCCTTCACCGAGCCTAAATACCTGCCTGCAGCCAAGCAGACAACCAGGAACATGCTGCTCCCAGGGAAAGGGCAGCAGACAGCTGCTGACACATCCAGAGCCTCACAGGGCAGAGCTTTGGGGACAGCCTACTCGAGGCCCAGCGAGACTGTAGGGAGATACAACTGTGACCCTCCAAGTCAGTGACTTCTGCCGCCTCGAGTCTGTCTGTCTGTGTGCAGTCTCAAGATGCGTGGTTTATTTGAACAACTTCCTTGCCCAGCCAGTTAGTCCCCATTTAAAGCCATAGTCTTTTGTTTTTGGTGTCATGGGAAAGGGTAAGTGTCTCCAAGAACAGAGAGACAGGAGATATCATGACGAAGGCTGGTTGTCAGATGGATTGTTTTCTGAGTTTTGCTCGGGGTCTCCTGTTAGCTTGAAATGGCCTGGTTTTCTGTCTGGATGAATTGCCTATAAAATAATTTCCCATGACAAATATCTGTATATCCCATAGGTAATACTACTTTAAAGCTAATAACTAAAGAGCATCTGCAACCTTATTGACTAGTTTTAGACCGCCCAGACTTAGAAGACTCACCGTCGGACCACAGCTGAAGGAAAATCCATTTGGTCAACATTGTCGCTCGGCATTTTTGAGCTCCATGCAATTTTCAGAATTGATTTTATTCTTCATTTTATGAAATCACATCCAGTGCTTGCCAACTTAAGGGTGCTTTCACACTCTGTGCACAGAAAAAATAACCAATATTTTGTTCCGGTCAAGTCGAATCAAAAGACACGTCTTCCAACTTGACTCCTGCAAAACCCACAGTTATTTCATTTATTTCAAGTGCAGGCACCAAGGGGCTTTCAGAGGTGGGATCCACCAGGCGCGGAGCCATCTGAGCACCCGGCTTGGGGACTGTCAGGGGCTCTGTCCCCAAGCCCATCCTGAAGCCTCATGTCCTGTCTGGGCTGGTTTCCTTTCTGGGACAGTTAACAGAAGACTGCTGTTGAGTTACACAGGTTTCCTCCATGTCACGAGCATTTTGGCAGTACTGACTTTAGGCCCACTGAAGGTTGATTATCATCGGAATTGATTTCTTGACAACATCCTTTTTGCGCCCCATTCTCCCAGTATTTGATTATGCTTGTCTGCTGTCAGCTTTTATTACCTGAGTTATTTGATTTTGATTGTCCAAGGGAGAGTCCGGTTCCCCAGTTGGTTTCCCTCCGCGTCCCTCCCAGAATGAGTGCGTCACAAACAATGGAACTTCACAGCCGACTGTCCGTGGGTGAGAGGAGTCCAACTCAGATGTGTGCACTTCCTGGCTTTGCTACAAACAGAGCACAGGTGAAATTGTTGGGACCAGGGTTTTATTCAGATTTTAAGGGTCCTCAAGCCCTCTGGGAATGTGATCCAGAGGTGGAAATTGTGGAGACCACAATAGGACTATAGACCGCCCCAACCCCTGAAAGCATGTAGTCTCCGAGTCATACCAGAGGGCACACCCTCGGTGTTTGGGGTCACTTTCAGAGCTGCAGATGCCCATGTTCTTGAAAGTGGTAGTGGTGGTTCAGGATTCCGGCTCCCTCCCTCCTCTCAGTGGAGAGCGATGCTCCTATGCCAGCTCCACACCACCCATTAGCCACCTTTTGATTTTCACCACTGACGACTCCTCTGAATGAGTCCTTTTTTTTTTCCTCACCCCCTGAAGGATATCCACAGCCACTGCTTGTTTCCATGAGAAGCAGGGGGAGGCCCCATTCACATCTAGACTCGGGCCCTTCCCCACTGCACATTCCTGTCCTCCCTGGGGCTGTGCCTTGTGCTTTTTTCCCGGGAACCACCACTGTCTTGGGGCATGCTCGCCTGCTGTCCGTCTTGTCCCAGAACTAGCACTGATGTGCTTTTCAGGGCCATTTTTCACTAAGTTGTTGGGTCTGTGTTCTGTTTTTCTCACTTTGGAAGAGCGACTGGACTCGCAGGAATGATGGGGAAGCACAGAGTTCATGTGCAGATTCAGGACCATCTTCTCCGTAGGAACACCCCTCTGCTCAGTGACACGCAAGAGCCCAGCCCGGTGAGAGCTGCTGTCATTTAGTCGCAGATTGGGGTCCCCAGGCTGTCAGCCACTCCCACCACAGCTTTATGACCCGCCCAGTTCAGTTCAGTCACTCAGTCATGTCCAACTCTTTGCAACCCTCCCCGTCCATCACTAACTCCCAGAGCTTGCTCAAACTCATGTCCATTGAGTCAGTGATGCTATCCAGCCATCTCATCCTCTGTTGTCCCCTTCTCTTCCTGCCTTCAGTCTTTGCCAGCATCAGGGTCTTTTCCAATGAGTCAGTTCTTCACATCAGGAGGCCAGAGTATTGGCGCTTCAGCTTCAGCATCAGTCCTTCCAGTGAACACCCAGGACTGGTCTCCTTTAAGATGGACTGGTTGAATCTCCTTGCAGTCCAAGGGACTCTCAAGAGTCTTCTCCAACACCACAGTTTAGAAGCATCAATTCTTCAGCGCTCAGTTTTCTTCACAGTCCAACTCTCACATCCATACATGACTACTGGAAAAGCCATAGCTTTGACTAGACGGACTTTTGTTGACAAAGGAATGTCTCTGTTTTTTAATATGCTGTCTAGGTTGGTCATAGCTTTTCTTCCAAGGAGTAAGCATCTTTTAATTTCATGGCTGCAGTCACCATCTGCAGTGATTTTGGAGCCAAAGGAAATAAAGTCTCTCACTGTTTCCACTGTTTCTCCATCTATTTGCCATGAAGTGATGGGACTGGATGCCATGATCTTCATTTTTTGAATGTTGAGTTTTAAGCCAACTTTTTCACTCTCCTCTTTGACTTTCATCAAGAAGCTCTTTAGTTCTTCACTTTCTGCCATAAGGGTGGTGTCAACTGCATATCCAAGGTTATTGATGTTTCTCCCGGCAGTCTTGATTCTAGCTTGCACTTCATCCAGCCTGGCGTTTCGCATTATGTACCCTGCATATAAGTTATAAGCAGGGTGACAATATACAACTTTGATGTACTCCTTTCCCAGTTTGGAACCTATCTGTTATTCCATGTCTGGTTCTAACTGTTGCTTCTTGATCTGCATATAGATTTCTCAGGAGGCAGGTCAGATGGTTTGGTATTCCCATCTCTTTCAGAATTTTCCACAGTTTGTTTTGATCTACACACTCAAAGGCTTTGGCAATAGTCAATAAAGCAGAAGTAAATGTTTTTCTTGAATTCTTTTGCTTTTTTTGATGATCCAGTGGATGTTGGCAATTTGATCTCTGGTTCCTCTGCCTTTTCTAAATCCAGCTTGAACATCTGCAATTTCATGGTTTGTGTATTGTTGAAGCCTGGCTTGGAGAATTTTGAGCATTACTTTACTAGCATGTGAGATGAGTGCAATTGTGCGGTGGTTTGAACTTTCTTTGGCATTGCCCTTCTTTGGGATTGGAATGAAAATTGACCATTTTCAGTTCTGTGGCCACTGCTGAGTTTTCCAAATTTGCTGGCGTATTGAGTGCAGCACTTTAACAGCATCATAGTTTGGTCTCAGGTCAAACAACAGGGAGGGAACCCAGCCCCGCCCATCGACATAAAATTGGATTAAAGATTTACTGAGCATGGCCCCACCCATCAGAAAAAGACCCACTTTCCCCCACAGTCAGTCTCTCCCATCAGGAAGCTTCCATAAGCCTCTTATTCCTCTCCTTCAGAGGGCTAACAGAGTGAAAACCACAATCACAGAAAACTAATCAAACTGATCACATGGACCACAGCCTTGTCTAACTCAGTGAAACTATGAGCCACGCCATGTGGGCCACCCGACAGACGGATCATGGTGGAGACTTCTGACCGAATGTGGTCCACTGGAGAAGGGAACGGCAAACCACTTCAGTATTCCTGCCTTGAGAACCCCATGAATAGTATGAAAAGGCAAAAGTACATGACACTGAAAGATGAACTCCCCAGGTCCGTAGGTGCCCAGTATGCTGCTGGAGATCAGTGGAGAAATAACTCCAGAAAGAATGAAGAGATGGAGTCAAAGAGAAAACAGCACCCAGTTGTAGATGTGACTGGTGATGGAAGCAAGGTCCGATACTGTAAAGAGCAATATCGCATAGGAACCTGGAATGTTAGGTCCATGAATCAAGGCAAATTGGAAGTGGTCAAACAGGAGATGGCAAGAGTGAATGTTGACATTTTAGGAATCAGAGAACTAAAATGGACGGGAGTGGGCGAATTTAACTCAGATGACCATTATATCTACTTCTGTGGGCAAGAATCCCTTAGAAGAAATGGAGTAGCCATCATAGTCAACAAAAGAGTCTGAAATGCCCTGCCTGCCCAGCTAGGTATAAACTTGTGCCTTGGTCACCCACATCGAAGTAGTTAGAATGCAGGGAAATAGGAGGTGCTCGTCACCAAAACTCTGTGAGTGACCACGGGGTTTGTTTTGTAGCTTCGGATGCTGCTGAAGCAGGCAGCGTCCATGAGAGCATGCTCCCTACTTCTCTGGGGAAGGGGTGGAGGCACGCCAGTCATCTTCCCAGCTGCGGAAGCCCTGAATAGGAAGGGGGTGCCCCTGTTGTCCCCCCAGTCTGGGAACCAGCGTGTGTCAGACCCAGCGGAGAGCACTGCGGGGCTTAGACGGCCTTGGCAACAGCAGCACTCGAACCTGCCATTTTCTCCTCCTGGTTTCTAAGCTGTTTGCTAAGGGCCTTTGCGACATTTTTACTATGCTAAGAACCTTTGAACAGCTGGCGACTCTCAAATGGAATAATGAAAATGATAGGGAAACATGTTCTTTGGATGGGCAATTTGCTGTGTGTCGTACCCAGCCCTAGTGGGTGCTCGGCTTCAGTCCCCAGGAAGACGGGGTGTGAGTGTCGTCTAGGAGCAGCGTCAGAACCTGGGGGATGAGTACAGAGCCCCAGGCCTGCTGTTTTCTTGTGTCGGTGTTGGGGTGGGATGAGTTAGTGTAGAGAAGGGTCCTGTAATAGTTCCAGTGGGGACTATTTTGAGCATCATTGGCAGCCACGGCAGCCCCCGCGCGTGGCTGGCCATGGAGCAGGCATTCAGGCAGTGAGGCCGGCTTCGGGCACTCCCTGCCACGCAACCAGCTGCTCCACGGCGCGTGCTCTGTGTCCTGTCTCTTCCCCGCCTCTGCCACCAGCCAGCCATCTCTCTCGGGTTGCGTTCCCCTTCTAAATATAGTCCAGCCTCATCCTGCCCCGTCATCAGGTGCCCAGGGTGTGTGACTGAGGACAGGAAGGGCAGTTGCAAAATCAGCCTTCATCCTGTTCTAATAGGATAGACTCCTGGCATCTTGTCATCTCTGAAGGTAGACTGAAAAGTTGGCTTTCGGGCACCTTGCAAGGGTGGATGGGGTCCCTTCCCAAAGCAGCAGAGAAGGCGAGGTGACCCCACTGCCTTGCCGCATCCCAGCAGTGACCAGCAGACAGATTACCTGGCAGTGGAGGGTTCCCGTCTGTGACGGAGAGGCTGGCTTGGCACTGGCTCTGGATAGAATGGAATGCTTTGGGAAATTTGATTAAAATGTGGAAAAGATGCTTCTCAGTCGCAAAGCTGTAGAGAGCGCCTGGCATGACACAAAAGCCAGGACCAGTCGTCTCTGCCACCTGGGCTTTCTCTGAAGGAAGTTCCAGCTGCAGGCAGCCGGCAGGCTTGATGCCCTGTGCAGCTGGGTTTCAGCTCCATCTGATGTGGGGTAGGTGATTCGTGCTGGCTTGTTGCCTTTGAGAAGGATGTTAAGGGGCCCCTAATGCACTGGCCTTTCTGCTTTGCTCTTAATATGATTTTCATGTCAAGGAATTACTGGTCTGCTGTTTTCCTGCAAAAACCAGATGGCTTCATGGCTGCATTCACAGGGACTTCTGAGATCGGTGCCAAGCTTATTAGCATCTGCCAGTCTCACAGAAAAACAAGGCCTTACCTAGAATGCTGTGTGCCTTTTTTTTCCCCCCCGAAAAGAGGGCTTCTGCCGTAAAGAGCGCAAGTGGGCAGCCCACGTGTGACTTTGCATGCACCCGTCACTCTGGCGGCGGCAGCTCAACCTCTACAGCCCCGCCACCCACAGCTCACCCTGCCACGGTTGCAGCCTTTCCCATTGCCTGCAGATCGTGAACTGAACCCACACATCCCCAGTGAAGCCCTGCTCCAGCTCCGAGACACTGCTTCACAGCACTGACAGGAAAAGACAAACAGAAATCTGAGTTGCCGTGTTATCCAGCCAATAAAAAACCACCCAAGGGTAGAGGAATAGATACTCATCACGTCCCAGCAACTCAGCCAGGCCTGTGAGTTCAAGTGCAATATTTCTGGGTGGGTTTAGAAAAAACCTTTCCTTGGCAAAGCAGAGTCCTCCTCCTGACAGCTCTTTTCACCAGCGGGCCAGCCTGTCGGAGTTAGAACAAAGGGAATCCTGCTTGTCTGATTGGGGCCAGATAGCGGTTTCCTCCCTCCCCAGTGGTCTGTGTGCCGTTGTGGAAGTTTGAATACTTTTCCATAAGTTAAGCAGAACTTTTCTCTTCACGCTGTCTGGATTTGCCTTCATCTGTAGTCAAACTTTGGCTGCCAGGGTGGCCTTTGCCCTGGTTTAGCATGAGCAGAATAATAGCAGTGGCTTGAAAAGAGATTCAGGAGATGATTATGGGATCATTCAGTAGGCTTGTCACCAGAGAATGCATCTGTTATGAAGGGCACGTAGTGGTGTGTGTGGTTTTTTTTTTATGGATTTTCTATTTTAGCCACTGTGTGCCTGAGTGTATATTATAGCAGCTACAATAGCAGAACATTGAGAGTACTTTTGCTAGTGTGTCTTGCTTCTTCCCAGCATTGTATTTTTCTAGAACGTTCTTTTGATTAATGAAGGCTGTCTGAAAGGGACAAGGGTGAAAGCCTTACCTGCCATATAAAGTTAAAAAAGGATATTTCAAAAGTGTGGTTTGATTTGAATTTCAGCAGGTAGGGGAAACTTGCTACTTCAATTGTGTTTCCTCTGCATTTGGAAACTTCAGTCTCCCAGATGTGTGTAGAAGATGTTTTTATTTTCCTTATTGAAAAATAAGAGGTAGGCTTAGCCGGATTTCCCGGTTCTGCCAGACCCATCGGGGCGGATAGTTAGCCGTAGTGTACAACTCGATGAGTGACTCGGGGGCTCATCTTAGGCATCACTGTAGCAATTCCATGGCACTTCCCCTGGTGGCCCTGCGGCTGAGACTCCGGGCTCCCAGTGCAGGGGGCCTGGGTTCGCTCACTAGCTGGGGAGCTGGACCCCACATGCTGCAGCAGAGAGCCCTCGTGCCACAGCTAAGACCTAGCAGCCAAGGAAATAAACTGTAGCACTTCCAATATTTAAAGGTGAGCGTGGCATGAGAAAGGATGAACATTCGTGTGTGGTTTTTGTTTATTTTTAATACAAGGCAGCGGGAGACGTTGACTCATCCACTGATGCTGACTAGGCGGCTGCCGTGATCTGGCACTGACATAGCTCTGGTCACAGAGAGAGAGGGTGGCGTGGCCCTTGGCTCGCAGAACTGGTGGTTCCGAGTGGGAGGGGCCTCTGCCAACACATGTCCGTGATGAGCCAAGCCGCGGTCATTTTCCTGGAGCACGGTGAGAGCTGGGGTCAGCCAGGCCTGGCCCGGCCAGTCGCATGGTCTAAGTGGGTCACATGCCCATGTCCTTTCTCAGTTCGAGAACATGTTGAAAATCACTTCTGTCACTTCTGCTGGAGAGGATACGCAGAGGAATGCAGTTACAATCCACTTTTGACTTTTCAGAAGTAGAATATCCTTTCTGTTCCTTTTCGGTCTGCTTCTTTTCTTACCTTCTTATTCCAGCAGTTGCTAGGACTTTCGAGAGGAGACGGGCCTGGAAAGAGGACAGTAAACTCTGGCTGGACATACTGCTCCAGGATGAAGGCTGTGGCGCACGCGGCCGACACGGCGAGGGCAGCAGGTCTGGGGCAGTGGATTTCGCTGCCGTGGACCGCAGAGCCTAGGCGTCCTTTGCCGGTGCTGGGTAAAGGCAGGGTGGCAGCCGTAGGAGCAGCACCCTTGCTGTCTGCTTAAAGCGCTTTGTCAGAATTCTCTGCTGACACCTCTGTGTTTGGGAAGTACCAGGAGACGTCTCAGAAGCGGCAGAGGGTGGCAGTTTCAGAATGCTGATCTTCCATTTGGGGGAGGTTTTATATCATTTTATTTTTTTCTTCCTTGACAGAATGAAGTTGGCCTACTGGAGTTCTTCCAAAATGTGATCAAAGAAACTAGGGCAGAGCCCAAAAAAGTGACTAGTTGGGTCCTCAACACTTTTCTGGGCTTCTTAAAGCAACAGAACCTTGCCGTCAGTGAGAGGTGAGTGGGGCCTGGGGAGGGCATTTTCTTTTGTCATGATCTCTGTGTCCAGAAGCAGCTGATAGAGTTCAGGGCCGGGGTTCTGTCCTTCCCCGCCCCCCATGCCCTGACCTGCTGACGAGACACAGACCTTCCATGTGAATGTCAGGGCTGTCCGCCTTCACCTGCACATCTGAAAGCTTGTTGGTGTGTTCGGGTCTCTGACCACCCACCCTGGCCTGTGTGCTGTGCTGGGCTGGGGGCCTGAGATGAAAACAATGAAGAGTTGGTCTCGACTGTAAGAAAGCAGTCGGCTCAGTGTGATCCTGCTGCACCACAGCTGTGCCCAGCCACCCGTGAATACACAAAAAGGGACCAAGCCCAGGGCATCACCCTCAGGAGTGGGAACGAGGCTCCCTCAGAGGCCAGGCCCTGGGGAAGCAGTGGGAGTGGCCAAGAGGAAGGGGCAGGACACCCCCTGAGAAGGGGGAGGGACAGCTGAGCTGGCCCGAGTTGGGGGTGACTGGGGCCAGACCCCACGCCCAGCAGTCAGGGTGCCCGGGCGTGGGGGCCAGCGTGCATAGACGGCTCAACGGGGTCCCCGGTGCAGCACCTTGGGGAAGGCCGTGCACAGTCTGGAATAAGTGGATCGTGGACGTGGAGCATGTAGATGGAACTGGAAGCCGCTGGAGCAGAGGAAAGCTGTCAGGGAGGACACGGCCTGACCATGGCCGCGGAAGTGGCCTGAGACGGCCTGGACTTTACCCGTGGAGTGTGGGCAGGCGAGAAGGGGAGAACCAGGAGCACGGGTGTCAGAGGAGGAAAGAAAAGGGTCGACAGGGAGAGAAGGAGCAGTGCGGGGACTCATCAGGGACACACAGGTGGGTGGCAGGGACCCAGCAGGACCCCGGAGGGAAGCAGAGTCCATCTGGGTGGGTGTCATTGCCGAGGGAGCACCCACAGCCGTGGGTTGCGGGAGCGGAGGAGGGGAGACAGGTGTGTACTGATACACGAGTCAGAACAGTTGTACGTTCAGAGACGTTGCCCCATGCGCATTCAGCCTCTGGCTTGCAGTGTGTGTGCGCAGCACCAGCGAGGCCACGTGGCCCCATGCCAGCTGTGACCTCGGTGAGTCGCCCTCAGTGTCTCCCAGGGTTCTGGAGAGGAGGAGGCGCGGTGCCCACAAGCCCTCAGCATTGGCTTCCTTCGCTTGTCATGCTGCCGTGTCAAATACCAACCCCCTCAAGTACCAAACCGGGCATGAGAGCCAGCAGCTTTGGGGACCACGGGGAGCATAGCCAAGAGGAACGGAGGGCGGAAAACGGCAGGAAACGCCAGCTGGCTGTGTGGTTGGGGCTCAGCCAGCGCACGGAGGGGTGCAAGGTCACGGGAGCTGAGCCGCGAAGTGCCAGCTGTGGAGAGAGGAGCAGGGCCCAGCCCTGGGGGAGCTCTGTGTCCTGGGGAGGATGGCCTTGCACAGCAGTGCCGTAGTTCAAGGCGGATGGGGTGCTTCCTGCTTAGAAGCACAAGCAAAGTGGTGGGAGCAGAGAGGGTGAGACCACGTTCGCCCAAGAGGCTCCAGGAAGCTGTGCTCTGAGCTGTTGGAGGAGATCTAACTCTTAGCCTTGAATAAGGCATTCTGTGTTGTTGGCTGACTACTAGTGTTCCTGAGTCTCAGTCTCGGCAGAGCCCTTAGCTACTTTCTGGTTCGGCTCCTTCACGTTTAGTGGAGAAGGAAACCCAGGCCCCAAGAAGTAACGTGCACCGATGCTCAGCCCGTCCCCTGACTTTCAGATCAGTTTCTTTATATGTTGATATGGGAAATGAGGGGTTTGCTAACAACCATTGCAGGAGCTGAGGTTGATAAAAACCTGTTGAGGGAACCTGGAGCCCCAGGTATTTATCCAAACAATTTGGAAGCATTACAGACTTAAGAACCCCAAGGGATCCTAACTCTAAATAAAAGCATATTTGGTTGTTCCAAAGTCAAGTAAGGATGAAGCGAAGCAAGCTCTGTCTTGCGGTTTAGGTAGAACAGGAGCTTGGAGCAGACGTTAACCAGTGAGCAACCTCAACAGCTGGACTAGCGTTTCCAAAGCCTGGAAGAGCAATAGCTGCCAAGCTGGCAACGGTCTCATGATGATGCCAGGCAAGGGACACCAGAGATCGTGCTGGCTGGAACTCATTTTGCAAAAGAGCATTCATTTTTAAAGACCTCTCAGAAGACTGGTGTTTAAAGGATCCAACCAGAAAAGTATTAGTCACTTAGTCATGTCTGACTCTTTGTAAGCCCATGGACTGTAACCCACCAGGCTTCTCTATCTATGGGATTTTTCAGGCAAGAATATGGAGTGGATAGCCATTCCCTTCTCCAGGGGATCTTCCCAACCCAGGGGTGGAAACCAGGTCTCCCGCATTACAGGCAGATTGTTTACCATCTGAGCCACCAGGGAAGCCCGAAAAGAAAGTGAAAGTTGCTCCGTCATGTCTAACACTTTGCGACCCCATAGACTGTAGCCCACCAGGCTCCTTTGTCCATGGAATTCTCCAGGCAGGAAGACTGGAGTGGGTTGCCATGCCCTTCTCCAAGATATCTTCCCAACCCAAGAATAGAAGCATGGCCTCCTGCATTGCAGGCAGATTCCTTACTGTCTGAGCCACCAGAGAAGTGCTTGTTGAACTTGGCCCTTACGTTATTTTGAGTATATAGCTCTGTTGGATGATAACTCCATTAATACCAGGTTTGATTTAGTTACGAAGGTGGACGTTACTGGTCCCCTGATGCAGCATTCCCTGGTAGGATGAGGCCAGTGTAACTCTCCAGTTGTTCACTCCAGCTGAGGCCCTGAACCTGCAGGTCAGCTGCAGGCAGCAGCCCCCGAGACCCTGGGAAACCAGCGAAGGCTTTAGAGCCGAGGAGGGACTGACGCCGGCGGGAGGGTTAGTCCCACAGTGTGATGTGCGGGGCCACGTCCAAGAAGGGGATGCAGGAGGCGGGAGCCTGTCTGTGTACAGCCTGTGAGCTGAGGATGCTTGCCATCTCTCACAGAAACCAAACCAGAAGCGTATGTGACAGAGACCCGGGTGTCCCACAGAGCCTTAAATATTTGGTCCCCGGCTCTTTCTGGAAGAAGTTTCCTGAGCCCTGGCTTAGATGTGTTGTGTGGGGAGACGGGACCCCTGAGAGGTAGCTGACCATGTTGGCAGGAGACCATTGCCCTGAAAGCAGCGGCCACCCTGGAGACAGACATGCTCTCCTCCTTTGCCAGACTCAGGTGAAGGCAGAGGATGCAGAAATGAGCCCTGGCCACTCCTCGCTGGAGAATGGAGGCCCCAGGAGAAGGGGCTTTCCCAGGACTTGACGGTGTCCAGGGGCAGGGTGCAGCAGTGCGGAGAAGCTGTTGTGTTTGGTAACAGGTGAGGGGAGGTGACTTTTTAAGAAGGATAGAGTCAGCATCCAGATGACATGTGCTCAGGAGGCAGACAGTAACCGCTGATACTCTGTATTGGTAAGAAATAAGGTAAGAAGCCAGGCAGAGCGCGTGACGGCAAGATGACTTGGAGGCGTTTAAGATAGAGAAGATCTGAGCGCTCGTGAAGGCGTGGGAGCAAAGCCGCAGGAGACAGGAGCCTGGCATCCGAGGAGGATTTGTCGGAGCGCCAAGTGACAGGGTCAGGAGCATGGGCTTGAGGGGCTGTTAGGTGGAAGAGGAGGCAGAGGGCACCCTAGAAGATTCCGGGCCTTCCATCAGCTGGGGGCCTGATGATGTGGGAGGTTGGGGTGCGTGCTGAGAAGGAGCATAGAAAGGAGACTCTAGAACAGACACTCAGCTGGGGGCACCCCAGGCAGGGTGCTGGGAATCAGCGAGATGAGCAGGACTGCTGAGCAGTGCCTGGGGGTCCAGACCTCCCTGTCTTCCTCCACGAGCCTCTGTGTCTCACAGGCTTGGGCCTGAAATGAGCCTGTGGATAGCGATGGGCAGTGCATTTCACAGGAGCCACGGTGGCTGTGGCTGTGTTGGGGTGTCTGCCTCCAGGATCCATGCTACAGATGGAGTTGTGATCCCGGAAGAGATCTAAGGGACCAGGTGAATTTGGAAGGCTCAAGATGCCTCTCCCCTCCACCTCGTAGGTGGGCTGGGCTGGGGGTGGGAGACTGGCACACACGGCTTCTGTCTTTCACGTTAGAGTTACCTTCAGCGGAGACGCACTCGTGGCCCAGAAACCAGCACGCTCTGACAGCAGCCACTCAGTAGCGTGTGCTTCTGCCGTTATGTTCCAAGTCCGATGGCTTATTTATGTAACTGAGGAGGGGGCCTTTGAGGATTAGGGGGACAGGTCCCAATCTTCGCCATCGTCTTTCTGGAGGTTAGCCCTGGCACAGCTGGAATGAATTGACACAGTGTCCCAGCCCTCCTTGTCGGGGAAGGAGTCCCAAGACACAGACACTGTTGACCTACTGTGGGTATAAAAGGGTGACTGAGAAATCCCAAGTCAGTGGAGATATTTTATTGTGAATTAAGGTCATTGGATGAAAGGCGAAGTATTTTAAGTTATGCTTGTTCTATTTCTGTCCTCCGCCATCCCCACATCCTTTATCACCAGCTCACGTGGGAATGGGCACCCTTTCTGTTGAAGGCTTGAGAAATCTAGTTCAGCCTCAGTGCTTATTATGGTCTACACAATAATTGGCCTTTATGTCGACTAGGATGGTGGAACATCCAAGAAACCCGAATTTTTAAAGCAACCTGATTCTTTCTTACTTGTCAGTAAGGGTGGGAGGTTAGAGAAGAGGTAACTGTTGCTCTCCCAGCCCTCTCCCTCTCATCCCGCTGAGATCTGCTTAGGGGGTTACAGCTGCTCCCGGTACCAGACTCCCTCCAAGCCCCACATCTGCTAGGAGTTTTCTCTTCTCCTTTCTTTGGAATAAGCGGACACTGGCAGAACAGTGGGGGTCTCCGTGTCTAGTGTCAACGATGCTGTGGGGTCTCATTGTACCTGAGCTGGACCTGGTGAACTTGTGCTCGGTTGGCCTGGAGTCCCAGGAAATATCCAAGAGCATAACAAAGAAATTAACATCGAGTGATGGGAGCTGAGACTTAGACAGAAGGTGTTATCGAGTCTCTCTCAGCACTCGAGAAGCTTTTGTTTATGCACTCACCGTAATGTGCTATTTATAAGGCATTTCAGTCTATTTAAAACTGGTGCCCTTGTGACCTCAGACAAACAGCGTTTCATTAGCCTAGTTGCTGTGTGTGTTTAAACGTAGCAAGACCATGTATTTTAAAATAGTCTGTAATTCAATATTTCCACTAACCGAGGCACTCACCTCCCCCCACCTCTAAATATGAATTGATGACACTTTACATGTCCAGTTGGCCTTTTACATCATGGGCTCCTTGGAAATAAGTCACTTCCTGGAAGTGTAGATATAATGACTTCTGGACCCTGGTGTGTCCAGAAAGCTCTTGAGGGCCTGCAGGAGCAGTGTGTGTGGGTGCCTATGCGGACGCCGGATGGTGTCGCTGGCAGTCACTGCACCCCGAAAGGAAAACTCTTACAGTGAAAAAAGAATTTATATTTGCACAAAAAGACTCCAAAAACCAGCTTTGTTAGCTGTTTTGTTTGAAGTAATTTTTTAGGCTGATCTTTCTGTCGAAAATATTTAATTACTGTTTTTTTTTCTTTTTTGTCTTCTCACCATGGTTCGTGAATTTTGCAGCCACCTCCTTTTCTTGACTAATTAAACTGAGCAGTTGTCTGTTGCTACAACTTCTGCCAAACAGCGGTTACTGTTGGGTAGTAAAATAAAGAAAAACAACACTAGTCACAAAAACGTGTTCTAGCCTGAAATACAAAATAATAAATAACACGGGGCCCAGTTGGCCTGTTACTGTCATTCCTGGGTGGGGAGGTACGTGTTCAAGCCTGCAGAGTCACATGCTTTGATCTTGAATAACCGTGAACGCGTATGCTGACAAAGGGAAGTGATGTGTTTTCTTCTCTCCTTTGGGGGTGCCAGTCCTGTCACGCCCTCCGCCCTGGCTGAGCTGCTGGACCTGCTGGACAGGAAGGCCATCTCTGCGCCCGCAGCCAAGCAGGTAAGTGCACACCTCTTGAGTCCAGCCACCCTGCCGGCCCAGTACCGGTGTTACGGGAGCTCCGCACTGAGTGAATTTCATCGTGGGAGTCTTGTAATAAACGCCTCCAAGTGCTGGGGGGAGGGGTGGCTTTTGTTTCTTCGTTTGTTGCTGTTTTTAGAGGTAATGTCCTCAGCACTCTTTCTGTTGATTTTTGTGTATTATTTTGGCTGTGCTGGGTCTCCAGCTGCAGCGAGCAGGGTGCCTCTTCGTGGCAGAGCCCCGGCTCTGGGCAGTTTCAGTAGTTGGGGCCCGCAGGCTTAGGTGCCCACGGCATGTGGGATCTTTCCACACCAGGGGATGGGCCTGTGTCCCCTGCGTTAGCAGGCGGGCTCTCTCTCGTTCAGTCTCTTTCTTTTGAATTGAGGGATAATTGTTTTACAGTACCGTGTTGGTTTCTGCCATACATCAGCATAGATCAGCCATAGGTATACATATGTCCCCTCCCTCTTGAACCACCCCCCATCCCACCTCTAGGTTGTCTAGAGCACCTCTAGAGCACCGGTTTGGTTTCCTTGCATCGTAGAGCACATTCCCACTGGCTGTTTGTTCTCCGCATGGTGACGTATGTCTTTCAGTGCTCTTCCGTCAGATTACCCGCCCCCTGCTGCCCTCACTGTGTCCACAAGCCTGTTCTGTACGTCTGTGTCTCCTCTGCTGCCTCCAGATAGGTTCATCAGCACCATCTTTCTAGATTTCATATGTATGCCTTAGTATACAGTATTTGTTTTTCTCTTTCTGACTTACTTCACTGTACGTAATGGGCTCTACAGTTATCTACCTTATTAGAACTAACTCACATTCGTTCCTTTTTATAGCTGAGTAACATTCCGTTGTGTATATGTACACACCTTCTTTAATCGATTCATCTGTCAATGCGCATCTAGCATCTGCGATGTTTCCATGTCCTGTCTGTTGTAAACTGTGCTGCAGTGAACATTGGGGTACCTGTGTTTTTTAGAATTGTGGTTTTCTCAGAGTATATACTAATAGTACAGTACGAAAAGGCAAAAAGATAGGACACTGAAAGATGAACTCCCCAGGTCAGTAGGTGCCCAATATGCTACTGGAGATCAGCAGAGAAATAACTCCAGAAAGAATGAAGGGATGGAGCCAAAGCAAAAATAATACCCCGTTGTGGATGTGACTGGTGATAGAAGCAAGGTCCGATGCTGTAAAGAGCAATATTGCATAGGAACCTGGAATGTTAGGTTTATGAATCAAGGCAAATTGGAAGCGGTGAAACAAGAGATGGCAAGGGTGAATGTCGACATTCTAGGTATCAGCAAACTAAAATGGACTGGAATGGCTGAATTTAACTCAGATGACCACTATATCTACTACTGTAGGCAGGAATTCCTTAGAAGAAATGGAGTAGCCATCACAGTCAACAAAGTCTGAAATGCAGTACTTGGATGCAATCTCAAAAACTACGGAATGATCTCTGTTCGTTTCCAAGACAAACCATTCAATATTACAGTAATACAAGTCTATGCCCTGACCAGTAACGCTGAAGAAGCTGAAGTTGAATGGTTCTACGAAGACCTACAAGACCTTTTAGAACAAACACCCCCAAAAATTGTCCTTTTCATGATAGGGGACTGGAATGCAAAAGTAGGAAGTCAAGATACACCTGGAATAACAGGCAAATTTGGCTTTGGAGTACAGAATGAAGCAGGGCAGAGGCTAATAATAGAGTTTTGCCAGGTCATAGCAAACACCCTCTTCCAACAACACAAGAGAAGATTCTGCACATGGACATCACCAGATGGTCAACACTGAAATCAGATTGATTATATTCTTTGCAGCCAAAGATGGAGAAGCTCTATACAGTCAGCAAAAACAAGACCAGGAGCTGACTGTGGCTCAGACCATGAAATCCTTACTGCCAAATTTAGACTTAAATTGAAGAAAGTAGGGAAAACCACTAGACCATTCAGGTATGACCTAAATCAAATCCCTTATGATTATACAGTGAAAGTGAGAACTAGATTTAAGGGACTAGATCTGATAGACAGAGTGCCTGATAAACTATGGATGGAGGTTCGTGACATTGTACAAGAGACAGGGATCAAGACCATCCCCAAGAAAAATAAATGCAAAAAAGCAAAATGGCTGTCTGAGGAGCCCTTACAAATTGCTGAGAAAAGAAGAGAAGCCAAAAGCAAAGGAGAAAAGGAAAGATATAAGCATCTGAATGCAGAGTTCCAAAGAATAGCAAGGAGAGATAAGAAAGCCTTCCTCAGCGATCAATACAACAAAATAGAGGAAAACAATAGAATGGGAAAGACTAGAGATCTTTTCAAGAAAATTAGAGATACCAAGGGAACATTTCATGCATAGATGGGCTCCATAAAGGACAGAAATGGTATGGACCCAACAGAAGCAGAAGATATTAAGAAGAGGTGACAAGAATACACAGAAGAACTGTACAAAAAAGATCTTCACAACCCAGATAATCATGATGGTGTAATCACTGACCTAGAGCCAGACATCCTGGAATGTAAAGTCAAGTGGGCCTTAGGAAGCATCACTACGAACAAAGCTTAGTAGAGGTGATGGAATTCCAAATCCTGAAGATGATGCTGTGAAAGTGCTGCACTCAATATGCCAGCAAATTTGGAAAGCTCAGCAGTGGCCACAGGACTGGAAAAGGTCAGTTTTCATGCCAGTCCCAAAGAAAGTGAAAGTGAAGTCACTTAATCGTGTCCGGCTCTGTGGACAGAGTCCACAGAGCCTACCATGCTCCTCCATCCATGGGATTTTCCAGGCAAGAGTACTGGAGTGGGTTGCCATTTCCTTCTCCAGAGGATCTTCCCAACCCAGGGATCGAACCTGAGTCTCTTGCATTGTAGGCAGACGCTTTACTGTCTGAGCCACCAGGGAAATCCCAAAGAAAGGCAATGCCAAAGAATGTTCAAACTACCATACAATTGCACTCATCTCACAGGCCAGTAAAGTAATGCTCAAAATTCTCCAAGCTAGGCTTCAACAATATATGAACTGTGAACTTCCAGATGTTCAAGCTGGATTTAGAAAAGGCAGAGGAACCAGAGGTCAAATTGCCAACATCTGCTGGATCATGGAAAAAGCAAGAGCAAAAGAATTCAAGAAAAACATTTACTTCTGCTTTATTGACTATGCCAAAGCCTTTGACTGTGTGGATCACAACAAAGTGTGGAAAATTCTTAGAGAGATGGGAATACCAGACCACCTGACCTGCCTCTTGAGAAATCTTTATGCAGGTCAGGAAGCAACAGTTAGAACTGGACATTGAACAACAGACTGGTTCCAAATAGGAAAAGGAGTACATCAAGGCTATATATTGTCACCCTGCTTATTTAACTTATATGCAGAGGACATCATGAGAAACGCTGGACATCACGAGAAATGCTGGGAAGAAGCACAAACTGGAATCAAGATTGCTGGGAGAAATATCAGTAACCTCAGATATGCAGATGACACCACCATTATGGCAGGAAGTGAAGAAGGACTAAAGAGCCTCTTGTGAAGGTGAAAGAGGAGAGTGAAAAAGTTGGCTTAAAGCTCAATATTCAGAAAACAAAGATCCTGGCATCTGGTCCCATCACTTCATGGGAAATAGATGGGGAAACAGTGGAAACAGTGTCAGACTCTATTTTTGGGGGGCTCCAAAATCACTGCAGATGGTGACTGCAACCATGAAATTAAAAGACGCTTACACCTTGGAAGGAAAGTTATGACCAACCTAGACAGCATATTCAAAAGCAGAGACATTACTTTGCCATCAAAGGTCCATTAGTCAAAGCGATGGTTTTTCTAGTTTCCATGTATGGATGTGAGAGTTGGATTATAAAGAAAGCTGAGCGCTGAAGAATTGATGCTTTTGAACTACAGTGTTGGAGAAGACTCTTGAGAGTCCCTTCTGCAAGGAGATCCAACCAGTCCATCCTAGAGGAGATCAGTCCTGGGTGTTCATTGGAAGGATTGATGCTAAAGCTGAAACTCCAATACTTTGGCCACCTGATGCGAAGAACTGACTCATTAGAAAAGACCCTGATGCTGGGAAAGATTAAGGGCAGGAGGAGAAGGGGACCACAGAGGATGAGATGGTTGGATTGCTCACCAACTCAATGGACATGAGTTTGGGTAAATTCCGGGAGTTGGTGTTGGACAGGGAGGCCTGGTGTGGTGCAGTTCATGGGGTTACAAAGAGTCGGACACGACTGAGCGACTGAACTGAACTGAACTGATAATAGTAGTAGGATTGCTGGGTCATATGGTAGTTTTTTTTCTAATTTTTAGAGCAATCTCCATACTGTTCTCCATAGTGACTATATCAGTTCGCATTCCTACCAACAGTTGGCAAGAGGGTTCCCTTTTCTCCACACCCTCTCCAGCATTTATTGTCTGTAGATTTTTCGATGGTGGCCATTCTCACTGTTGTGGGGTGATAGCTTGTTTTAGTTTTGATTTACAGTCTCTAGTAATAAACGATGTTGAGCGTTTTTTCATGTGTTGATTAGCCATCTGTATGTCTTCTTTGGAGAAATGTCTGTTCCAGTCTTCTGCCCATTGTTTGATCGGGTTGTTTGTTTTCTGATATTGAGCTACGTGAGCTGCTCTGTATTTTGGAGGTTAATCCTTTGTCCATTGCTTCATTTGCAGTTATTTTCTCCCATTCTGAAGGTTGTCTTTTCATGTTGTTTATGGATTCCTTTGGGCAGGAGGACTTTTAACCGCCGGACCCCCAGGGAAGTCTCTGAGTGCTATTTTTAGAGAAGTTGCTAAGTGCCGTTTTTATCCTGAGAGGCAGAAACACTTTATGTAGCAAATGAAATAAAGCCTGTCCCATGTACGACACAGGTAACTTGCGTCTCATCTTCGTTAACCAGAGAGAGTAGTTGTCTGGCTTTGCCTGGACTATTTCCCAAACGTGTTCATATGAGCGGTGGGGCCCTGCAGCTCCTGGGGCTTGGACCGTGCGCGTCCCCTGTTCCCCGGCCCTAGTCCCCCCTCTCCCGTCCTCCCACCCGGGACCAGGGCTCACATGGTTAGCCCTGAAAGTCAGTCTTCCTGCGAGAAGGGTGAGGTCAGACACACCACTTCCTACTACATAGATCAAAGTTTACACACATGCCTAATGTGTGAAGACCCATAAAAAAACAGCCTCACTGTCAGAGGAGGCCTTCTGCCTCATCTCCACCCCCGCCGGACAGTCTCAGGTAGGCCCAACGTTCTGGAACTCAGAAACGCTTACAGATAAGCACCCAGAAGGATAAAGAGCACCAAGGCGGCTGCCTGGTCTCAACTCCAGATCTCACAGCTGTCAAGTGCTTCAGCCAGAAACTTAATGTTACTTTAATGGTGCCTTTTGCATCTAATATTTATACGCGTCCTCAGTAGTAGCAGGGTACAAAGTGAGGCTTTGGAAAAGCTGCTGCTTTGGGCTAATTACAAGGCACCATGGAGCATACACCCCTCTCTGTACTGTGAAACCAGCGACAGGAGCTAATAAAGACTGTCTCCCCACCACCAAGTGAGGCTGTCAAGTACAGGAACCGCGACACGTTTAGGGCAGGCTTTTGGTTGCCTGGATGTGGGAGGAATACACATGTTTATGACAGTGCTCGGCAGGAGCAGAAAGAGTAAATGGCCTGAGGGCAGAAAGAAACTGTATATACATTTAAGAGCAGATGAATTGTAGCATTTGAAAGCGAAGAGGAAAAGACCTTCCCCTTCCCACTCCGCCTGTGCCAGTGAGGAAAGCCAGGTGCAGTGACTGTGAGTTTCAGAGGACAGAGCTGGGGACTGCAGGGGCTGCTGACAGCTGGGGTCAGATATAGATAGAGGCAGTTTTGGATTCTGTTGGCTTCCGGTGTGTTTAAAGGAGGTAGGGATGGATCCTGGCTTCTGTGAGGCAACCACAGAATCAAAATAAAAGTCTGATCGGCGAGGCAGTCAGTGTCGCACGAGGGGCTCTCCCTTACACACTTGCCTTGGGGGGGTTGCCTTTACATTGCTCTACTTTACGATTTTTAAAAAATAACCAATTTTTCTGGTGGGAAAAATGGTATTTTTCGTTATAAAGAACTTAGGTAATGCAGAAAAATAGAAAGATTTTCCAGTTCTACCACCTTGAATTAACTACCGTTAGTATTGGGTAGAAGGAAATGGCATCCCACTCCAGTGTGCTTGCCTGGAGAATCCCAGGGACGGGGAGGCCTGGTGGGCTGCCGTCTATGGGGTCGCACAGAGTCGGACACGACTGAAGCGACTTAGCAGCAGCAGCAACAGCAGTATTGGGTGAACGTCGTCCCAGGCAGATTTCCGTGCAGAGAGACCACTGGAAGGATGGGTTATGGGATGTGCAGATAGTGGGTCAAAAAATTCAGACTTTTGACAATGAGAGGCTTCGTGTGCTGTTCCTCAGTCCTGTTTGTTTATTCTTGGTTGTGTTGGGTCTTCCTCGCTGCGTGTGGCTCTCGTTGCGGAGCACAGGGTCAGCTGCCCCACGGCGTGTGGGATCTTCCCTTCCCAGGGATGGAACCCACGGCCCCTGCACCGCAAGCAGATTGCCAACACTGGACCACTCGGGAAGCCCAGCTTTATTTTTGAAGAGGTGTGCAGTTCATTGGTTTTAGTCTAGTCACCAGGATGGACAGCCATCACCACTGTCTAATTTCAGGTTTTCATCACCCCCACACCAACCCTGTGCTCAGTCTGCAGTCTCTGCATTAACCCCTCACTCTAGGCAACTGCGGATCTGCTCTCTGTCTGTCTGGATTTTCCTGTTCTGGACATGTACGGTAAATGGACTCTGACAGTCTATGTATGACCTCTGGTGTCTGGCTTTCACCTAGTATGATGTTTTCCAAACCATCTACGTCGTGTCTGTACTTCATGCCTTTCTTAGGTTTTTGACAAATGTTTATTTTTATTTATTTATCTGGCTGGGCCAAGTCCTAGTTGTGGCATATGGGAACTTTAGTTGTGGCAGGAGGGACTGAATTCCCTGGCCAGGGACTGAACCCAGGCCTCCTCCCTTGGGCGCACAGAGTCTTGGCCACTGGGCCACCGGGAAGGTCCCTCCGCGCCTTTTCATGACTGAAGAGTATTCCATTGTGTGGACAGACCTCGGTGGACGCTTGTTTCCCACTGGGGCTCTTTTGAATAATGCTGCTGTGAACACGCATGTTCAGGATTTGATTGGTACACATCTTCAAATTTCTTGGGGCTATACCTACAGGAATGGAATCTCTGGGTCACGTGGTAATTGTATGTTTAACACCTTGAGGACCCGCCAGACCGTTTTCCGACGGGCCGCCCCGTCGGTCACGGTCCGGTCAGCAGCCCACAGTCCGGTCAGCAGCGTGGGATGATTCCAGTCCTTCCGTGTCCCCACCAGCAGTTGTAACTGACCTTCTCTGACTAGTTATCCTTCCTAGTAGGTGTAAAGCAGTAGCTCAGGGTGGGTTTGATTTGCATTTCCTTTTTGACTAATTACATCAAGTGTCTTTTTGTGTCTTATTTTTATGGTGTACTATAAAATGTGTTATATTTTACAGTGGAAAAATGTGTTACAATTAATTTTTACTGAATTTAACAGAGGAATCCAAGGAGGCCTTAGGTTTTAGAAAGCCTGTGAGGTAGAAAGACTCTGGTTCCACGGGTTATTGGATAACAGAGTTGGATTGGATAACTAGGAGATGGGGAAAAAAAATTGACTCAGGATGACCCCTCAGAATGACAGATAAGCAGAAGGAATCATCCTGCCTTGAGAATATTCTGAACTCCAAAGACTCCCACTTTATGTCGAATTTATTATGAATCCATCTTTTGCTTCCTGGCTCTCCCTTCCATCATCACCCCTTATTTTCATCCCTGACACATTCTACTGCCCCTTCCCCCCAGGTGCCCCAACAGTGCTTCTGAGACTTAACAAACCTCATCTGCTTAGCTCCCTGGGCACAGAAGAGTTAGGAGGGCAACAGAAACTCAAAGGTTATTTATCACCCTGAGCAACTTCTGGTAGCTGCAGACAAAAACGCCTATGCTGTCCTCTCACAGGATCCATTTCTGACAGAACCCCTGTCTCCTCTCCCTGCCAAGGACAGGGCCCACCAAACCCCTACCTGCAGAGCCACAAGCCCGCTGTGGCTGGCAGACCAAGGTCCCGAGCCTCCGGGACTCAGCGGCCCTCAGTGTCGTATAGGCTGCTGGCCAGCCAGGCCCTGAGAGCGAGCACCCCGGATGCCTGCGTGTCTCCGCCGTGCGAGCCTGAAGGAGGTGCACATGGCCCGCTGTCCCCCAGGGGTTGTCTCCTTAGCACGCCTTGTAAGCAGTTTCCACTTGTCTTCTCAGAGGTCTGCTTTTAAACAAATCACCAGAAACCTTTTAATGCAGAAAATATTATGTCGTGCAGTAAAACTTTCAAATGATTTGATGTCTCTTTCTCCCTTTTTGGTGGGTCAGTTCTTTGGATGTTTTCGTGGGCCTGCTTCTCTTGGAGGCCTGGATTGATGTCTGGAAGAAAGACCTTTGATGACGCTTACCTCTGCCCAGAGGGGCACCCTCTCTGTCTTGTCTGTCTCCGCCCCTCCAGAACAGGTCTCCCCCCTGCCCGCACTCTGACCCTGGAAGCCCCAAACAGGCGGGGCAGGCCAGGGGGCTGTGTGCTCTCCTGTCCTTCCCCTGCAGATCCTTTAAAACTAAAGACACAGTCGGGTGGTAGTTAAAAGGATGTGTGCTTGACCTGCAGGAACTGAAGGCTGAGTTTCTGCCCCATGTGTCAGAGCCAGCTCTGGTGGGCAGGGTGTGCTCAGGGTCCCCAGCTTGCATTCCCCACTCTGCTGGTAGGAACCCCTTGTGACATGGGTTTGTCTTGCAGCAGCAGGCCTGGGAGCTGCACACCCGGCCAGAAACAATTGCGCTCCCATAGTGCTTCCCAGGGAGAAGGCAATGGCACCCCACTCCAGTACTCTTGCCTGGAAAATTCCATGGACAGAGGAGCCTGCTTGGCTGCAAGTCCATGGGGTCGAGAAGAGTCGGACACGACTGAGCGACTTCACTTTCACTTTTCACTTTCCTGCATTGGAGAAAGAAATGGCAGCCCACTCCAGTGTTCTTGCCTGGAGAATCCCAGGGACGGGGGAGCCTGGTGGGCTGCCATCTATGGGGTCGCACAGAATCGGACACGACTGAAGTGACTTAGCAGCAGTAGCAGTGCTTCCGGGGTGGAGATCAGACACGGGCAAAAGCTGAGGATTTATGCCACAGCACGAGGCTGGCAACCCCAGAGCCAGGATGACTGCAGCAAGGGGGCCAGGGAGCCCGCAGAGTCCGGCCTGGGCCGCCTTCAGAGACTCCCACCCTGCTGACTGAAGCCAGGAAGGCAGTCTGTGTCTTAAACTGGAAGGAGCAGAGGACTGGATTCTGGAACCCACTGTGTCAGCCCGGGGGGCTGGGGCTGGGCTGCGCTTGACTGATTTGTAAAGTTAATAAGCTGATGCATTCTTAACTCGAGTGGAGAACACTGCGGCCCCCCAGCATTGTTCCTGGAGGCCCGCGAAGGGTGCACTTCCCTGGGTCACTTGGTCCTCACCCCACATCCAGCCCAACACACATGCTCAGGGAGCAGCCAGCCCCTCTGCATTTAAAAGCATCATCCCAGCCTTGTCCTGCGTTTCCTTCTGAATGCTGTATTTTGGCCGTGATCCCTGAACTGCCTCTATCCTGGTTATTTTGGCCCAGGCAGATCCAGCCAATGTTGGGGCCTGTTGGGTCCCTGCTGTATTGAGTGCCAGGCAAAGGCTGAGTCTGGGCAGTCAACTCAGGCCGGCTCTGCACTTTGAGCCACAGTGGCTGCAGCGGCCCGTGACTGCCAGGCATTCAGCTTCCAGGCCCCAGCTGCAGGCAGTATCCATGCCTGCTTCCCGGGAAAGGGTTGCTGCAGAGACGCTTAAAAGAAGGCCTTGCAGGTGATATCTGTTATGAGCCAACACGTCAGCTAATTCATCCAGTGGAACTCGCGTCAGCAGGGACCTGTGAGGAATCACCTCACACTCCCCGCCCTCCCCATTGTGCCCTTGGAGTCCACCAGCGCAGATAAGCCATCCCCATCTCCACCAGCATGGTCTTGGGCTCAGTGTGGAGAGGCCCCAGTGTGTCTGCACATGGCTGGATCTCACTGACCCCTCCTCTCTCCACCCTCCTTCCCCCAACAGGTGTTTGAGGAACTGTGGAGGAATGAAGGCAAGACCCCAGCACAGATCGTTGCAGAAAAGAAGCTTGAACTGCTGCAGGACCCAGAGGCCCTGGAGCAGCTCTGCCGCTCCACGCTGGAGGCACACCCCGACGTGGTAGGCATCCCCGCGGGGAGGGGTCGTCACGCAGGCGCAGTGGCTTCGGGCAGAAGGCCGCCTCTGCTGCTGTCCCCCTGCAGTCCAGCGGAGCTTCCTGACAATGGTTGGCCCGGGTTCATCCGTGATCCCCCAATTAATTTTGTCAGTTTTCAGCTGAAGTCAAGAGATGCAATTAGGTGAACACTGGAAAATTACAGCTTTTCCTAGGAGGAAGATCCACCCCTGCAGTTGAGTCTCATGGCGTCCCAGTGGAAGGGGGACTCAGCCACTGTTGACCTCCCGAGACAGGGGCGCTCTCACAGGGTCCCCGAGCTCTGCTCTGTAAGGAGACCTCTGTATCAGAAAGCAGCAGGTGGGACTGCGTGCACAGGGGCAGACACCTCAGTTCTCTGCCTTGGAGTGGTGGGAGGAAAGACAGAAGGTTTGAAAATCATTTGTAAATTATGGAGAAAGTCCTTCACGGGAACAGAGCTGGAAATCAAGTCATTTTGTGTTGTGAGCAGAAAACAAAATAGAAGAAAACTAAAATGAGACCCATCCCCCCCCACAATCTAATCATTGTGCAGAGATTCTTTTCAGTGGGGGAAAAACTGCTACCATCCCTTTTAGAACGATGCCACCCACTCATCAGCTTGCAGGGACACTAACAGCTCTGTGAAGAGCTCTCGATAAGGAAAATGAGCTTGCACGGGGTTTCGGCAGTCTCCATCTCCCAGCCTCATCTGGAGTGGCTGATAAAGACACTTCTCGTTTCAGACTCAGTCTGCGGCACTGCGTGCAGCTTGCGCAGGCGCCGGTGCTGATCGGGGCAGGAGGTCGGGCGGGCGACCCTGACGCATTGGCTGTTTGACAGGCGCTCAGCGCCCCTGCCTGCCCGCCCAGCACCCCCCACTCGGATGCTTGGGGAGCGTTGCCATCTCCTGGATTTGCCTTCTAGCAAACAAGCTTCTTGGCAGGAAGCTGGGGGAGGAGGGCCCACTGAGCCTGAAGGGTTTGGGGAGAGGGGCGCTCACGATCCGGCACTGGGTGCGCAGCCCTTGGAGCCTTTTAATCAGGAGGCCAGGGAGCAGGTACCTCCTCTGCCAGGAGCCCAGAAGCCGCCTCCAAAGGTCACCCTCTCCCCTTTGTGCTCTTCTCATTTTATATCTAATACAGAAAAAAGAAACTAAATTTGTTTCAGTAAGCCCAAACTTGATTAAGGATTTTTTTTAGGCAAGAGTCTCTATTTTCCCCTCTAAAACAATTTCTGTTTTTAAAGGTAATGGATCTAAAGAGGGGAAACCCCAGAGCTATAAACAAACTGATTGGGTTGGTCCGAAAAGCGACTCTGGGCCGAGCAGATCCAACAGCGATCAAGGAGGTGCTGGAGAGGCAGCTGTCATCCTGATGGGTTCGGGTCCCCCTGCCAAGGCCCGGCCAGAGCCTGTGCAAGCTGATGTCCGGGTCCCTGCCCACCTGCGCCTGGAGATGCCGCCTCCACAGAAGGCTTCATGGACATCACAGGGTTCCAGGAGAGGTGTGGCGACGGTGAGAAACGCAGTGACGCTGAGCGCGCACACTCTCAGATGCTGTACCTCCTAGGACGACATCTCACTCTGCAGGGCCCTCATCCATTTGTAAGCACGTCCTCTGGGCCCAGCATCATTCTAGGCGCTGGGGATGGGCAGTGGTGGAGAGAGACGGTGGTCTGGACGCAGTATTTTGTTTGGGGAGCTCTCATGGTTGGGGAGGAGGGTATGAGCCTTAGTTAATACCATGAAGTAGTGGTATTCTCCCATCCACTGAGTAAAACTGTTGTTGCTCACTCAGTGCTCTGGGATCCCAGAAAGCAGAGATCTGAGCATAAGGGATTTTTTTCCTCCATAAAAAAGACAACATCAGTTTTCAAATAGATTTAATGAATAAAATATACTGAAATATCACATAAAAAATTAACTTATATGTCAAAGATTGTGCAGTTGATTGATAACTCCCCCTCCCCACCCTCAGGCCAAAAAGTTTGATAAGGAGATAAAAAAGCTGTAACATTAAACTGATTTGTTTTGCCTGGGAAGAGTAAGAGGACAAACCAGTAAATGGAAATTGTGACCTTTAGCGGTCTCTGTGGTCCAGTTAAGAGCACCTCCCAGGGTTGCCCTCCACCCCCACTCCCCCCTGCCCCACCGCAATTCCCGGGACAGTATTAGTGTTTCTCTGCTTCCCCGGGGGGCCCCCTGTGTTCCCCTCGTGCCTCTGTTACCTCTGACTCAGTGCGAAAGACCACATTTGCAAGTTCTGATTTTTAAAAGCACATGTCAAGTAAGCTGACATAAGAGGACGAAATCTTTGGCAGCCCTGACTTTACACTGAGTTCTGTCTGTGCTGAGAAGAGGACAAGTGTCTTCATCATGAGCGGTGCTCCCAAGGCAGCGGGGACCCGGAGAAGAGCAGACTGTCCCCCGCCAGTGCCTCAGCTGTTCACACTTCTGGTTGTGGACGCTGGCTCAGGATTTCCCTAACTGGGAGTATTGGGAGGACTGTCCTTCTTCCCAGCCAGAAGAGCAGGGGCAGAAAGGAAACGAGCCATCTGGTTTATTTCAGACAGGCATGAAGAGGTAAGGTTTTACTTTGTAAAAAATGCATGTTGAGAATATGGGACATCACCTGGGAAGCCGTGTGCCCCTTGCACGTCCTGTTAACGGTTCTGAAAACCACTGGGCCTGACAGTAAACTTCTCATCAAGCTGCTTTCGAGACAGAAAGTCAGAGCCAGTCCCCAACCCCTGACCCCCAACCCCTTTGCTCCTGAGACTGGAATCTGGCAGCAGCATGATTTTGTAAGAAACAGTAAGAGTTCAGTTTTGTTTTCCAAACTCCATTTTCACCAAAGATCTGGCTTCTTGGTCATCAGACTTTACAGAAAGCACTAGCCAACCTTTGCAGACCATTTTAAATCAAGGGCTGACTTGAATGGGACTGGAGAGGGGTGGGGACAGTTGAATGAAGACCATTTACCAATAATATCGTGTCATATATAAACTGTATTATGGACTGATCATTTTGGAGAAAAATGCCATTGCTGGGGTGAGGGTGGGGGGCAGAGAGAAGGAAATGGGTAAAAGGGGGTCAGCTGTCTGGCAGCAGCAGAAACAGCCCTTGGTGGTGAACACACTGTAACGTTTAGTGAAGCAGAAACGTGTCATCCACATGAAACATACAGGGTTATAAACCGGTTGCCTCAGTTTAACACTGTGATCTGCTGATTATCGTCTGGCTCTGACAACTGCCCGTTATCTTGAATGCCCACTTCCAAAATCCAAAAAATCAGATTATGTTGTTACAACTGCTAATAGGAAAAAAAAAAACACAGCTGATATCTTACTTGGAGCCTGACTAGAGATTTGAAATATGTCTTTATGTAACGCCCTAAGAAATTCACATGTGGCTCTACTTGTAAAAAGGGCTTCAACGAAATACAGTGTTAAATGCACTTTTGCATGAGTGTGAATTTAGTCTGGTGGTCTGCTTTTCTGGGGGAAATCTCATTAAAATGGATGAGCTGGCGCCACAGGTGAAGCGATCGTGTCTGTCACTGGAATGCACACACCTGTAGGCTGGGAGACTGGCTTCCCGGCGGGCCTGCTCCAGGTGTGTGCTCTGGCTGGTTCAGGCAGGAGGGGAGGGCTTAGCATGCTACCAGGCACAGAGTCCGTTTTTAGTAAAAGTTCACTAGATTTATAAAACTAAATTAATGGACAGGGACTTCCCTGGCAGTCCAGGGGTTAAGACTCCGTGCTTCCACTGCAGGGGGTGTGGGTTTGACCCCTGGTCAGGGAACTAAGATCCCCCACGTCTCACAGCCAGAAGAAAGAAAAAAGATTGCCTTTTGTGGGGGCCCTTTCGTATGAGAGGTGGGTGCCTCCAACCTCTGGGCTTTTAAATTCTCGGACAAGGAAGGAGCTTCTTAACTCTGTCGAGGGTTCTGCATCCAGGTAAACTTCTGTTCCTATCTTTTAAGATGTAGGCAACCCTGGGGGGAAAAAAGTTGCAACCCACTCCAGTATTCTTGCCTGGAGAATCCCAGGGACAGAGGAGCCTAGTGGGCTGCCGTCTATGGGGTCGCAGAGTCGGACACGACTGAAGCGACTTAGCAGTAGCAGCAGCAAGGATATTTTAGCTGAGCTCCCCCCCTCCTTTTTTATAATTAGTGAGAACCTGGAAGAAGACGATGAATTTTTTTTCAGGTAAACCACCCTCCTAAAGCTTTGAGTTGGCTTGTTTAGTACATAGCATATGACCAGGACCCACAACCTAAATTGTATTTTTCATGTCTGTTGAGTTCAGCAGCATCATTTCAAGGATCCTACATAGTGGCTATTTGGGGGAAAAAAGAACACTAAATCTAACGGAAAGACCATCGTTTTCCACCCCCAAAAGAAGCACGTAGATCGCTGCCATGTCTCTCCAGCAGGTTTTAGACAAATGCATTCACAGAGTATTTGTGAGCAGAGCTGATGATCCCTGGTGGTCAGATGGAAAGCATCTGATTGAAATCTTCTCTCTGCCTCCCTTAGTCAAGCATCTTAGCCACGATCATTTAAATAGCATCATCAACCCCAAATTCCCTCTTTTAAAATCTCTCTGCAGGGCAGAATGGGGCCTTGTTACAGGTGGGCCTTTTCTAGACGTGTCCCAGTAAAAGTCAGCTGCCACCCCAAGCAGCACAGACTTCTGCAGCCTCAGCCCCATGAAATGCGTGATCTGGCCCAAGAGCTGCCGTCTCCCTTGTCAGGTTGTGAAAGGACACAGTAAAGCCCAGGTCCCCCCAGATGCCTGAGGGCTGTGTGCACGCTGCTGGCAGCCTTGTTCCTCGTGGGGGACATGGGGGCAGGGAGGGGCAGGCTCAGCTAAAACCGGTCCCATCTCAGGACTGCAAGTGCAAAGCCAAAGAACTTTGTCCCCGCAAAGCCTCAAGGAAAATTTTTTACCAGAGCCCTGTTTATCCTGTTAATGAGCTGCCAGGATGATCTGTTCTCCAGCACAAGGAATGGCCTAATTAAAAGCCTGAATATAGAGAGGATTTACTGAGGCAAAGTTATCCTGAAACAATTCTTAGTCTTTTGAGAGCTTTTTCTAAAGCATTTAGGTTTATGATGGTCACTCAAAGTGGGGGTGGGGGGGGTGGGGAATCAGCTCCATTTTCTTAAAATGTTTCCTCCGTGATGTGATTTAAGAGTAGAGTATAAACTTGTTTGATAGTGTTCTATCTTAGGCTGTTTTAGATGGAGAATTAGCGTTGTGTGATTTACAGACTGATGGCTGAAGCAAGAAGGGGTCGAGAATATCTTCAACGACCGGAAGCTTGGGCTACAGAGGCCTGCTATTCAGGAAGAGCTAATACCACTAAGCTGGCTGGGGTGTGGGGCGAGCCAGATTACACCCAGCTGGCCAGTGACTTCAGGCAGCAAGTGCAGGAGCGCTGTTTTGTCTGGTCGCTGAGTCACATCTCACTCTTTGCGACCCCTGGACTGCAGCACACCAGGCTTCCCTGTCCATCACCATCTCCCAGAGTTTGGTGTCCACTGAACTCAAGTTCATGTCCATTGAGTCAGTGATGCTAGCTAATCGTCTCATCCTCTGCTGTCCCCTTGACCTGCCATCAGTCTTTGCAGCATCAGAGTCTTTTCCAGTGGGTGGGCTGTTTGCTTCAGGCGCAGTAATAGCTGACCTGCAATAATGTCCTTCATTTAAATGGCTGAGTGTGCCGGCCATTCAGTAAACGCGTAGCTGATGATTAGTGACCACATTGACCTGCCCGCCCCCACGTGAGGTTGGGCGTGCACTGCAGACATTCACCCTTCTGCCTGTGGCACGTCCCACCCCTGCCCCAGCCGCACATCCTGTAGAGCAGCCGAGACACACTGACCCACGTTCGGATCAGGCAGCCCACCCGCAGTCCCAAACCTCTGGACCCAGCCGGAAGCCCAGCCACGTGGACTGCGCAACCAGGCTGAGCCAGAAACAACAAAACAACTCTCAGCCCTGAGCACCGTGTCTGTTTCTAGATTCTGTACCTAAGAGGACACGCTCCCCCATTACCCTGGCCCCAGGATGTCTTAATGGCTTGAAATCAACCACTGCAGCAGGCCTAAATAAAAGCCACTTGCTGAGGAAAAGGTACCCCTGAGGACCCACGGGGGAATAAACAGCCCCTTCCTACATGTTACGGAGACACTGATTCCAATCCTAGTACCTGAAAGTATTTTACTAAGTAAAATGGGGACCATTTCCTCTAAATACCAGGAAAAGGAAGTACCTACTAAAAAACACACATCTCTGGTTACTCCAGCATTGCCATTTCATGTCTGGGACTCTGTACTTTAGTCCGTAAAATTGTATTTTAGGCTAAACTCAACTTGGAATTGCTTTAAAATTTTAAAAACATTTACTTGGCTATTTCCAAAAATCAATTTTAAAATATCCCAGTGCTCTCATATACTTTGAACCACAAAACCCAGTTCATCTAGAACTTCAGATCAGACTCTGAATTATGAATCTCAGTGAAGGATGTGCCACTGCAGGAACTTGACTCACCTCTGCTGCCCGGGACCACCAGGCCTGACACAGGGACCCCAACCTGGGCAGCACCGAAGCCCGTGCCCACTGAGCCTTCCAGCCCGCAGCACAGCGGCTGATGCGGGGGCCCACCACGTGGTAAAGCGGCCTTGCGGGAACATTTTACAGCATGCCCAGTATCATTCAAAATGCTTCCCCAATCTCATTGCAAAGGAGATTTCTAAACATCCCACCTGCTACTTTATGACTAGAATATTCTTCTTCATTGTGTGAGATGAGTCACTCAGTCATGTCTCTCTGCAACCCCATGGACTGTAGCCCACCAGGCTCCTCTGTCCATGGGATTCTCCAGGCAAGAGTACTGCAGTGGGTTGCCATGCCTTTCTCCAGGGGATCTTCCTGACCCAGGGATCAAACCCGCGTCTCTCAACGTCTCCTGCACTGACTGGCAGGCAGGTCTTTACCACTAATGCCACCCGGGAAGTCCATCTACTTCAGTACCAAGATTTTTCCCAGCAAGGGTTCCCATCGCCACCCGCTGCCATTCATCTGTGTCTGCCTGGACAGCGTCCATGTCTCCAGACTCCTCAGGGCTGCTCTTCTAATTCAGCTTCCGGCCTCTTGTGTGCCTCACGCACGGCCAACCCACCCCCCAAACATCCTTGCCCAGCCCACCTGGCTGTTCCCCCCTCGACTGCAGAAGTTCACCCGTTCCCATGAATGTATTTCCAGGTTCATTTTCTGACTTCATTTTGAGAAACCCTGGACATAACACTCGGTCGAGGGCTGCAATGGATCCAGAAACCCAAACTGGTGTCTGCCTCCAGACAGACAGGGCTGGCATGTGGGCTCGCTACCAGAACCTACCACGGGAGTTAATCCTCCTGCCTCTCACTCACACTCGGGTCACCTCCGTCCTCCTTGAAGTCTACTTCAGTACCTATTTTAAAATACATACTCTTCCCCAGGGGGCGCCTTCCACATAGAGGACTGTAGTTTTCTGTAATAAAGCAAGAAAAAGACTCCACACCATCACCAGATGACGGAGAGAAGTGTAAATCACACCAAAAAGCTAAAGGGTATGGCTTCCGGAGGCAACTTGAGCATCTTATATACCCAGTGAGTCCAAACTGGAAGGTAGATAACTTACGCAAAGCAAAGCTGGAAGGTAATAAGTTACAGCCGAAACGCCATCTTTCCGCTCCTCTCTCCCCGCCTCCGAGACACTCTTTTCCAGTGGAAACTTGTGCAAATACGAGTGGGCGCTGGGAAGCCAAAAGCAGGCCAGTGTGCCCCTCAGCCGGGTAGGCAAACCGGAAGTCAGAATGCCCAGCAAATCGGTATCACTGGTTCCTTGCCTGGACCTGGAGGACTGTGAGGCTGGCTCCGAGGAGCCACCTGGCCCCAGCCGCGGCTCTAGGGGCCTCATCCCTGGGGGACTTGCCCGCTTTGGATACAGAGCTGCTTCAAGGTCCCTGAACACAATGGCAGCCTCAGCTCTGCAGCATCTCATGCGCTTTTCTCCTTCATGCCCCTGCTCTACTAGGGCCTGATTAAAACCGCACCGGCCCTCCTGAGGCACTGCTGCCAGGGTCTCAGCAAGACACCCACAAGGAGGAGAGGCCTGGGGCTTCCAATTTCCTTCCAAACAGAGCTCATCCTAGTTCACGCTTCTCGCCTGCACACAGAACAGGGCAGTGGAACCTGATAACATCCATGAATATCGGTTGTTTATGGTCTTGTTTTTTTTAGCCCACAATTATTTTGTGTGCGTCTCCCTCTCCGTGGGAGTAGACCAAGGCTCTGAGTATAATTACGCCTGGCGGAGTGGGCTGCAGAGCAGAGATGCGCTAGTACATCATGATGGGGCCGTCTAATGAGCCCCATTACTCAGAAGGCAGCGTTTCTGTGCAGAGCGAGGCCCCAGCAGGCACTTGGCTTGGCGGGGCTCCCTATGACCTGCTGGCCCTTAAATCCCAGTTCCCAGAGGCTGTGCAGTCCCTGTTTCTCTACAAAGTGCAACACATTAGAAAAAGCAAATAGATTTTTAAATAATTACCAAGGTTTGTACAGATTGTATTTAATTTACCTTTATCCTTTCCCCCACTCCATACTCCCCAAAAATACCCACCATGAGATAGTTTCACAAATCAGTTTTTCATAAAACACTTAAAAAAATAACAATGCTTGTCTTCTTACATAAGCATCAGATACCATGCTTTGTTCATAGGGTTGATCAGAGTCCTAAAAACCAAAGTAACAGTTTGCATAGGCAGAGTTCATTGTGTGCAAATCTTACTAAAATAAGGCTATTTTCAGTGTTTAGGTGGCGATACAGTGAGTAAAGAAAGCTCTCAAGCAAGAAGACATTTCCCTGCATCCCACATTCTCTCCAGCTGTGCCTGACTTCCTGGGCAGAGAGCTGAGGCCAGTGGATCTGCCTGCACCGTAAGGCAGCGTGTTGATGGAGTACAAGTGGTGCAAGCAAAACGCAAAAGGACGGATGATCCGGGCTTGTGTTGGGGGCAAGAGGGGCTCCGTCTTTACTCCTCTCTTTGTAGGGGGGGCCACGATGCGGAAGGCAGCAGGGGCAGGCACGTGTTCACGTGCTGCTGGAGGGCCAGCCCTCTGGCACGGGCACCTCCAGAAGTCACTGACCCCTGGTGATCGCTGGGTGTGACCTACTGCTGCAAGGCGGGACCTACGCTCCTACTCAAAGGAATGGGAGGATAAGGACCAAGACCGCTTGAGGAGGAAGAAAAACGGAGCCCAGAAAGCCTGCCAAAGGAGCAACCACGTTAGTGGGAAGACAAGGTGGGGAAGCCTGGCTGGAGAGAGAGGAGGTGCAGAGAAGGCCCCCCTCCCCCAAAATCAAGTATCGTCAGGAAGTCTCCAAGTAGAGATGTCTATAAGCAGCTTTGCATTCAACATTCAGTCAAGACTAACACCGCAGAAAACCAGAACCAGACTTCCAGACTACCAGCAGGCGTCGTCCGGGTCGCCCAGGATCCTGCAGCAGAGGATGGAGTGTTCCTGGGCCAGGGCAGCCAGCTCCTTCAGGAACTCAGGGAAGAGGGCGGCTGCCAGCATGGTGTCCCGCACCGGTGGGGGCAGGCTGGGGGGCGCCCCCACCACCTTGGCTCTGTTCGTCAGGAAAGGCTGAAGCACTTTTGGGGGGCCATCCAAAAAGTTCTTGCCGCTTCCTGTCCTGGAGGTGTCCTGAACGGGATCTGAAACCAGAAGGCAGGCAGCCGTGGTGAGGAGCCTCTGGGAGCCCTTCTGTCTGCCCTTAAGTGACGTGTGCGTGCTGGAAGGGGGGGAGGGGGTGCGGATGTTCAGTTCCCACTCTGACTGCAGTCTAAAGAGCCCCCCTCTACTTCCCTCGGAGACACTCAGATCCACCCAGCAGATCAGCTCCAGCATCAGGCATGTAATGAGAGTTTTATCCCAATTCCTATATGAGGCTCTACAAGAAGAAACTGTGGCAAGAATATAGGTTCATCAGGAACCCTCTGCGCCTGGGGCGAGACGAAGGGGAAAGGGAAAAGGCGTCTCCTCCCGCCGAGTCAGCCAAGTGAAGACACAGGACAACAGGGACACCGACCCTCCATGCCTCCTGGGGTCGGGGTGACCACCCTCCCTTTGCCAGCTGAGCCCTGACCACCTCGCAGGGCTGTGCAAGGCAGCCTGAGTCACACACCACGCTGCCCACGGCCTGGGCACAGGGCTCCGGCCTCCAGGGCTTCCTGCCCCGATCCCAGCCCCTTCTGGGTGGGACCTCCAGCCTTTGGGAGGAACAGAATGGATGAAGCCTTTTCGAGGCTGGAATGATGGAGAGGAAGCTGAATGCTCCTAAGACCAGACTGGGAGCTCTCCACCACCACGGGCATCTCAGAGCAGCAGGTGGCTTGGACGTTCCATTCAAGCAAGGTTTCCAGGAGTTTCAATCTCAGTTTCAATAATGTTCATCCAAGATGATATGAACCAAATTTTGTATATCCAAGTGATTTGCATTTTCATATCGCATCAGTTTACCAATTAAAATGGTTCAGCTTACCTATTTAATTCCTGAAGATCTCCAGCCTTCCTATCGATAGGAATTATTTATGTCTTCCTCCGCGCCCCTCTCCAACAGACTCATTACTCCTTATAAATCATTATATTCAAGCTCTTCATTATTTTGGCTGCTTTTTTAGAATTCAG
Organism: Bos taurus; assembly: GCF_002263795.3. Taxonomy (NCBI): domain Eukaryota; kingdom Metazoa; phylum Chordata; class Mammalia; order Artiodactyla; family Bovidae; genus Bos; species Bos taurus. Next base: position 6,102,801 of record NC_037344.1, read on the forward strand.
CCCCATTTCTCAACATTCTTCTCAGAGTGTTGCTTAACTATGGTACTAAAAATTCCTGACATTTATAGTACTTTCCACATCTCACTACTATCGTCTTTAGTGTTAAAAAAAAATCCTCCACTCTACTGCTTTAAATATCCTTTTAGATTAAAGCTTATCACAGCTCATGCCATAAAGAACTGGGGAGGTTGTTGAGAATCTGCTGCTGCCTTTCAGCAGAAACTCACACTGTGCCTTGACAAGAGAGTGAGGACAGAGCGCTGACGTCCCTGGGGACACAGCCAGCCCCCAGCCTGGGGGCCACGCCGGAGCGACACCCGCCCCCAGTGCCACAGCACCCAGCTCTCAGGGACGCGGCGGGGCCCAGCCAGGAGGCCGTCCGGGATTCCCAGGGAGATGGGACCCAGGCAGCAGACCGACCCACACTGCACATGCTGGGCCCCACCTGGCACTCCCTCCCGTGTCTGCACACCTAAGGCTCACCAGGTTTAAGAAGTACCAGAACCGTGGTTAAGGGCACAGACTCGGCCACGTCCTGGCTGAGGGACATCAGGCGAGGTGGTTTACCTCTCTGTACTTTACTGGCCTCATTTCTCACAGACTCACAGAGTCAACAGGTATAACGCGCACAAGGACCTCTTGGTAAGTGTCAGCCATCACACTGCCATCAATTCAGTTGCCACTGACTCTATAAACCACTTGCACTTCCTGCCCTTGGAAGTGACCCCCTGTTGGAGCCTCCCACTCATTTTATTTACCAGCTGGGGTCTGCAGGGCCCTTCAGCCTGGTGGTGCTGTTTCTGTTCTTTGTCCTCTGTTAAGACTTTGAAGTTCCTAAGAGCTGAGCCCCTAAACACTGTGTCCTTCATGCCCGCCCCCCCCCCAAACCCCCACACTCATCCACAGAACAGCTAACAGACATATGCTGAATGAATGAGGGGAGGAACCCGCCATTGTCAGCTGCTCCCTGCACCTCAGCTCCCTGGAGCTGGTTCACTCCCTCATCTCCATCTTTCTCTTTCAAATTTACTCTTTCCCCGCAAAGGGCTTTTGTGGATCATTTATCTAGCTTGATCCATGAATTTTAAAAGTGTCATCGCTAAGCCTCATTTACCCAGCTTCAACCCAAGAATTAACACTGTCTTCACTGATGAAGATGGGGGCATGCCCAGTGAGGGAGGCAGAAGTCCAGCAGAAGTCCTGGCGGTGGTTCTGTCCAGCAGCATAGAGAACTCATGGTTCTTTCCTTGAGTCAAACTCAACTCAAAAACAAGGAGACTCAAGTTATGGTCCCTACCTGGCAACCAGCTAGTCACATAATGGCTCGGTTTCCTTTTCCGTAAAATGGAAATAATACCTACCTGACCCCTCCAGGACTAGCAGTCAGTGAAAGGACTCTATACGTAAATAACAGAAAATACCACCTTTGTGGTTTGGAATTTGTATTTGAGGGAAACATGAAATGCCTGGCAAGTGGCTGGGGCTCACAGACCACGAGGCTCGAGAGTGACACTGTTTCAGCACAGAAGTCCACCCGGACTGATCGAAGCGTTAGTGAGGAGGCTGGTTTCACCTGGGCCTGCGTGATGGGGCAGCTCAGGCTGCAGGTCCATGAACCATACACCCCTTGGAAAAGGGCCCAGTGTGCAGGCACAGCACCCAGAGGAGAAGTAGGAAGGGAAGGAAGTATAAATGCCAGAACCGGGAGTGGCTTCCTAAACTGTTGCCCTGGGTCTGAAAGGCCACAGCAAACGGTTGTCAGGATACTGCTGGAAGACTGGAGAAGTTAGAGAAGTGAGTTACCCTGCACCTCCGCAATGGCATCAGACAAGGAGCACAGACGCTAGACTCCCCAGTATGCGCCTCTCACGGGATTCTGATCGCTCGCTGTTCTGCGGCCCTGTGAGAACCAGGCTCCCAGGCCCATCTCATCTATAAGCAATCATATCACACACGAGTCAGTTTGTACAAGGGACAGAGACCTTGGTCATTCTGTGAGTTGAAAGATTTTTAAAGTTGAAGGGAGCTGTCACTTTGCAAACCTGAAAGAGGTTAATTAGGAGGTTAATCTGAAAAATTCCATCAAAGGGGAGTCTTCTATCCCAAGAGACGCTTCCCACAAGTCAACGTCCCCTGAGAGTCACAGGCCTTAGAAATCATCCGCCACAGCTGCCTAACTGATCACCTTATGAGGCGGAAACAAGAGCCCCTGGGCACATATCCAGCAGCCACCGCCGTCACACAGTCTGAAGCCAGGACGGAGCACAGGGTTTCAGGGACCCCTCCACCCCAAGCCCACCACCGTCACCAGGATTGTGTGGGTCCAGGAGGCCAGTCAGGGCATGAGCCCTCAGGCTCTCTGAACCAGGCACCTGGCCGACCTCTCTGGGCCAATACCTTCAGCCTCCTTCTATGAAAACGAGCTAACAGTACCCTGCATGTCCACTGCACACTGCTGTCTGAAAAGGAAAACTGTCTATGAAGGCACCTTGCAAACTGCAAAGTACAAATAAAGACCAAGCCCAGAGCGCAGCACAAGACTTGAGTTGCCTTCTGTCTGGAGGCTGCACATGGCCATGATCCCGCGTCCCATGATCATCCCATCCGGGGGGTCGGGGGGTCTGCTCCACTCCTGCAGCTGGGCTGACCCAGTGGCTTGGCCGACAGAATGCAGCAGAATCAACCTGTTAGGTGGGGGGGTCCCCATCTGGGGCCTCAAGAGACTGCACCTTCTGCTCCTGCTACCCGACACCCATGAAGCTGCCAAGTCAGGGCAAACCCACTGGATGATGAGTAACACAGACCCTCATCACCCCATCACCCCAGCCAGCAGCCACCGGTGTGAGCCAGGCCATCCCAGACGCCCAGCCACGCTGAGCAAGTGCTGCCAGCATCAGCCATGCTCGCCCAGAGCAGCAGATCAACCTGGCAACCACACAGACTCATGAGTGTGTGGGATCACTGTATCTGGAGTCTTTTGTGGTGGTTTATTACGCACAAAAGCTAACTGGCACACCACTCCCGCAGGGTGAGTCACGGCAGCATGCCCCCCACCAGGAGGGACAAGCCAACAGGCTGACTGGCACGAGGCTAGCAGAGGGCGCAGGGAACCTGCAGCCCACTTTCCCACAGACGGGGGGCTCCCCTCCATCCAAGACTGGCCACCTGCTCTTCTCCACGGCCTGTGCTTGAAGCCTCCCCCTCACTTCACCAGGGGCACAGGGCTCCCTTTCTCTCAGAGTCTGTCTTGCAGTGTTCTAATCACCTTTCACACCCTGAATTCTGCAGTCAGAAAGACCTCGAGAGACAGAGAGACAAACCTTCACTTGAGAGTCGAGGCCTAAGTCCCGTGAAGACAAGTAACCAAGAACAGACAGCTACACGGTGGCCAGGGCGTGCCGTCAGAGGGCCGGGCCTTCCCAGCTTCCCTCAGTGGTGTAACACTGCTCTAAATTACATTCCTGCTTCTCACTCCACATCTTGTTTCCCATCACTTGCTTTAGCCCGGACCGACAGCCCTGCTCTCTGTTGTCCACCAGCCACAGAGAAGCCTGACTTGTCTCAAGGGAGATGAACATAAGCCAGCTCAGTAAGAGAGACAGCTGTTGTCAAATCTGTGTGACCAGAGCTTAATCAAGGCTGGGCAGCCCTTTCCCCAGGCCCCGTGGCCAGTCCTCGGGTTCCTGTGCCACCTGATCGGCCAGCCCTCCAGAGCCCATGGAAAGGCATCTTGGAAGGTTTAAGGTGCACATAAACTTTACTTCTCTTGCTCCAGATGAACGGCTTTCACCTTCTGGAGCCCAGATGAACGGCTTTCACCTTCTGGAGCCCTGAAGCACATTTATTTGGGGCTCAAAAGTCTCTGAAAACACAATAAATAAAATGGATGCCCTCCTTGGGGTAGCACCAAACAAACAATATGCACATAAGGCTTCTTTCTGGCCCACAGGTGCCAAGTCATTCATTCTAGAAACAGCTCCCACATCAGTCCTGCCCTGAACTACCCTACATTAGGAAAACAAATGCCTTGCTAGAGCCTCCAAAGTGGGACCAGGCTGCGTATGGGTGGAGCAGACCTTCCTTTTGGTGTAAGGACACTCAGGGTGAAAAGGGAAATATTTTCTGAGATTTTTTTTTTCTTTTGAGATGCTTTTAGCATCCAGGAGCTGCTGCAGCACCCAGGACCCCAAGTCGGGAAGCTGGGGGAACAGGAGCCGCTGACAGGGAGGGACAGGGGAGGACCCGCTGACCTTTGGTGGGTGTCTCGGTGCTCGGATCGGAGAGGTCCACGCGGAAGAGCAGGTATTGCTGGGCCTGTATGAGGAGGCCAGGGAAGTCTCTCTCCACAGAGGCGAACTGTTCAATCTTATTCTTCACAGACGCGAGGACCTGTCAAAACCAGCACTAATGACTCTAATACTTCAGCACGGAGTTCTGCTCTGAGTTATCAGGACATCTGTCAGGCACAGCCCCCACTGCAGGAACGACAGGGTTTTAACTGCCTGGGTGTTCTGGGGGGAGTGGTGCTCTCAAAACATCAAATCAAACAAGCTTCGAATCTTCAGTTTGTCTAGAATGATCCACACAACCAGCGTGAAAGTACTGGGCTGGAGAGCAAATGAGAACAGGGGAGAGGGGCGGGACCGGGGGCCAGGGGTGGGGCCGGGCCCTTGCATCTGCCACGCCTCCGCAGCAGGTGTGCGCAGGCGCACAGGGCAAGGCGGGGCGGGGGGCGGGGCGGGGGGCGGGGCCTGTGCATCAGCCGGGCCTCCCCAGCAGGTGTGGGCAGGGCAGGGGCAAGGCGGTGCCTGGGGCCGGGCGGTACCTGGTACAGGGAGCGCACGCTGGGCTGGAAGACCATGTTGGTGTTGAGCAGGAAGGAGCGCAGGAGGGGCTGCGGGTAGCTGGCCAGCTGTGTGATGATGCCAATGAGCAGCAAGTTCACGTGCAGCGAGTTCTCCAGCATGTTCTCCAGCTTGGATAAGACGACGCTGATGAACGGGCCTGTGGAAGGACACGAGGCTCAGGGCCGGCTGGGCACAGGGGCAGTCTCTCCTGAAAACCAAGGAGTCAGGGGGACCACCGCGGGGCCACTGGGGGCAAATCAAGTTCAGACAAGTGCGGCTGAGGTGACCGGGTCGCCTGGTACCTCAAAAGCAAACCACAAGACATACCAACCGCCACAAAAACAAAGCAGAAACCCGTGCTTTGGGAGCTAGTATTTTGACTCTGTGAGCAGTTTTAATACTTTGAAAATTATCATGGACCTTAGAAAAAATGACCAGTGATTTAATTTTTAAAACCAAAATGTACTTTTCATACTATTTCTGTATCTCTTGGGGCTGCCAGTGCTTTAAAACATGGCACTCTTCATTCCCTAATGGTGCAGGCTATAGCCAACAGTGCCAAGACTGTAGCCCGCCAGGCTCCTCTGTCCATGGAATTCTCCAGGCAAGAACTGGAGTGGGTTGCCATTCCCTTTGCAGCGGATCTTCCCCACCCAGGGATCCAACCCATTTCTCCTGTGTCTCCTGCACTGCAGGCAGATTCTTCACCCACTGAGCCATCAGAGAACCCCTCATGCTATATAGGCTGTCATGCAAACATTCAGTCAGTTCAGTTCAGTTCAGTCGCTCAGTCGTGTCCGACTCTTTGCGACCCCAAGAATCGCAGCACGCCAGGCCTCCCTGTCCATCACCAACTCCCGGAGTTCACTCAGACTCACATCCATCAAGTCAGTGACGCCATCCTGCCATCTCATCCTCTGTCGTCCCCTTCTCCTCCTGCCCCCAATCCCTCCCAGCATCAGAGTCTTTTCCAATGAGTCAACTCTTCGCATGAGGTGGCCAAAGTACTGGAGTTTCAGCTTTAGCATCATTCTTCCAAAGAAATCCCAGGGCTGATCTCCTTCAGAATGGACTGGTTGGATCTCCTTGCAGTCCAAGGGACTCTCAAGAGTCTTCTCCAACATCACAGTTCAAAAGCATCAATTCTTCAGCGCTCAGCTTTCTTCACAGTCCAACTCTCATATCCATACATGACCACTGGAAAAACCATAGCCTTGACTATACGAACCTTTGTTGGCAAAGTAATGTCTCTGCTTTTCAATATGCAAACATTAGCAGCCATCAAAAGTTTAAGTAACAAAGTCTTCCTGCTGTTAAAGAATAGCAAACACCTACAAACTATGTTTGCCAACAGCAGCATTGGGGGGGGGGCTGTCCATCCCCCACAAGCACCAGAGAAAAACTCTTGCCAATATCACTATATGGAAGAACCGATGGAAAAGACTGTACTCCCAATGCAGAGGGCCCATGTTCTATCCCTGATCAGGGAACTAGATCCCTCCTACCATAATAAAGACCCAGCGCAGCCAAATAAATATTTAAAAAAAAAAAAAAGAAGATGAGAGGTGAAGGAGGCCTTGGCTATAATTTTAGACCCACAACTTTAAGTTGTGGAGGGGAGGGACTCAGTGCTCAGTTTGGAGAACTGGAGTCTGGTGTATCCAAGTTTCCTTAAACAAGAAATTCCCTAAGACCATAAAAGCAGTTCATTAAAAAAAAAAAAAAAAAAATAGACAAAAAGAAGCTTCAACTAACTTGGGTCACTAGAAAAATAATATGATTTCCATTTGAGTTGATTGAAGACAAGGAAAATCCAGAAAATAAATCTGGCATTAATAAAATTACTTGAAGATATTTTCCGTTTTCACCAAAAAAGTGGTCCATTAAGCAAAATCAATGAGAATTTTCTGTTTCCCCCAGTGGAGCTATTGATGATGCCTCTAAACCATGGCATGTTTTTGACAAAAGCACATAACCCCTGATGAATAAACATGCCTTGTGAAGATTTCACCAACATTAATTTGGGTTTAACAAATACTCCATCACAAGGTGCTTCGTTCACAAGCCTTGGCAGTGGGAGCGGGTAAACCTTTCTAAGAAGGCAGACGCTGTCTGTGAAAAAGTACTCGCAATTGTAGGTTCTGCCACTACAAACACAGATGCTGTCTCTAAGGCACCTTAGAGCCCAGGAGAGACATCTTGCATCTGGGTGTCAAGACTGGCCCCAACTTCCCCTTCCCTGGGAGGGGGCAGAGCTCCTGAGTCACTTTTCATGGCACAGGGAGGTCAATGAATTCTTCGAATAGAGAGCTCCTGCTTACAAAACAAAGCTGGGAGAGATTGCCAAACACATTCAGAAACTCTGGATTGCAATACCACTATGACAGCATCTTGATGGGGTTCCACCAAGAACCCCCAAAATGTCACCAGCAGCTCTACTTAATTCTAGTCTTCCAGACACATCTGCCAGGGGAAGGCTGCTGTCCTCACTCCCCAACCCCGACCTGGGCTCATGCCCACCCCGGCCCTGCTCCCCTGCAGTCCCTGGGACTCAGCATCTGTTTCCTTCCAGAGGAACAGAGACAGGTGGCTCAGATGACACTTGGGTGGGAAGAGTCTCCTTAAAACGTATCTCCTTGGACTTCCCTGGTGGTACAGTCAATAGGAATCCACATGCCATGAATAAACGTGCCTTATGAAGATTTCACTAACGTTAATACAGTTTAACAAGACATACTTCATCACAAGATACTTCATTCAGAAGCCTTGGTAGCGGAGAGGGTAAACCCAAGGGACACGCGTTTGAGCCTTGGTCCGGGAAGATCCTCCATGCTCTAGGGCAGCTGAGCCTGTGCACCACAGCTCCTGAGCCTGTGCTCTAGAGCTCCGGAACCACGATACAGGCTGCAACTACTGGAGCCCGCGTGCCTAGAGCCCATGCTGCAAAGCAAGAGAAGACACCGCAATGAGAAGTCTCTGCACCACAACGAAGAGGAGGCCCTGCTCACTGCAATGAGAGAAAGTCTGCGCAGCAACAGAGACCCAGTGCAGCCAAAATAATTAAAAAACATCTCTTTAACGAGCGCCCTCAACCTCCCGGCCATCCTACAAACACAAAAGCCGCACGGCCCAGCACTCCTGTCAGGGAGGAACCCCAGCCTGCGCCACGCCTGGGAGAGTCCGTCATCACTGTCTCACTTCAACAACAGAGCATCAGGCCAAGGTCAGCAGACTGTCATTATAATCCACTAACCCCATCAACTACAGCTTCTTAGGCATGTGCAATAAGAAACATATATTAAACCCTTTCAAGTTCCTGTTTTATTCAAGTTCCTGTTTGATTCTAGCACTTTCAAAAAACCTCCTGAGTGAAATGCAGGAGGAAGGGGAAACAGGCAAGCAGCTGAAAATGAGAAAACTCGGTTACAGTTCAGAAAGCCACTGGGAATGTGGGAATGAGCCACTGCGGGAATGAGGGTTGTATTTTTTCCCCTTCCAGAAGACAGATAAACTTCACACCCATAACATACTGAATTTTCAGAACAACGAATGATATGCCATCCCCTTCTCTCCCCTCAGGCCCTCTTCCCCTGCTTCAGTGACCCCCGCCCTGACCGGTGCTTCCTAACTCCAAGAGCCGCCACCATCATTCTGAGCCTCAGCTCCGCCGACTCCCCCTGGGAACCACCTCCCGAACGCAGACCGTCACCTCCACCTCCCCTGCCTGAGGTCGGTCTCCTCACTTGTCTGGGGTTCAACAACAGTTTTTCTATTTTAATAAAGATTAAAATGATTTAAAATTTTTCTTCTTCTAAGAGTACAGGGGTATAAAATAAAGAATAGGCCTCCTGCCAGAGGCAACTCCTGTTAACAGATCCAAGTGCATTCTTCCAGCAATGTTTCATGTATATAATAAACTATAATAATTGAGTTATCATTAAAAACATGAATCACTTATTATGTGCCAGGCAGTGTTGTAAGCACTTTTCATGTATTGACTTACTTAAATATTCACAACAACCCTACAAAGTGTGTTTATGGTTGAGTTGGCCAAAAAAGTTCACCTGGGTTTTTCCATAAGATGTGACCCAATTGAACTTTTTGGCCAACCCAACAGTTATCCCCAGGCTGCAGTCCATGGGTCGCAAGACTTGGATACAACTTAGCAGCTAAACCACCACCACCAAAGACGATGCAGAATGTCACGTGCACAGTGAGTAAACGGGGTCACGATTTTCATTCAGGCCATCTGTTTCCAGCGTCGATACTCTTAACCAACACACGGTCCTGCTTCCCAGGGCGAGAGTGTGTGTGTGTGTGTGTGTGTGTGTGTGTGTGTGTGTGTGTGTCTACCTCCTGGTGCTTTTTTAAAACAAATGATAAAATGACAGTACTGTCCACACACTGTTCAGCCTCTCGTATTTTGCGCTGCAGCGTCTCCCCCAGAGACTATGCCGTATCACCATGCACAGAGCCATCCTGTTCATTCACAAGACATCCGGTTGCCAGGGGTGTGACATGAGCAAAACAGTCCCCTACTGGTGGACGCTTGGATGACTTCTATGTAACGCTGCAATGAGCATCTCTGTGTACGCACCTCGGCCCATCGTGTGACCACAGCTGTGAAAATGCTTCTGGAAACACTATTACTCCTGCATTCTGAACCCAGATACAATGACAAGTCTCTTAGTTGGATCTTCCTGGCACCAGCCTCTCCTCACTCCAGTGCTCTCTCCACAGTCTTCAACTCTGGCCTTTCCAAACAGGAATCTGATCACATCACTCACCCACTCTGACGGGGAATCTTCAGGGCCTGGAGCACAAGCCCGCACTCCTCAGCGTGGCCTGAGGGCTCCCTGAGTCAGCGTACACCAGTCCTGTGGCTTCCTCTCTACTCCCAAGATCCAGGCCTTGTCACCCGTCATGTGGCGGCAGGCTCCTTTTGTTCACCTGCTGTTTCCCCTGCCTGACTGTCGTTCTCAGCTGCTTGTACCCAGAAGCTTCTCTTCTCTATGGCCCCGCTCTGTGGAGCCTTTCCCACTCCCCGCACTGGGCCTCCACAGGATCTGGATACTATGACTAATAATACATTTCTCACGAAGAGCATACAGTTCTTGGCTGATGTCCCCTCTGAAAGTCTACAAATCCCTTCATTTCTGAGTCCTTAGCACTACAAGATTGCTGAATGCACAAATAAATAAAGTAAATTAGATAAATGAAATGGAATGCTTTGATTTAGCTGAGTAGTAAGTTCATTTCTGCAGAAATTAGGATTCCATGGAGAGTGCATGGTAAGTCACTTCAGTCATGTCCGACTTTTTATGACCCCATGGACTGTAGCTCTCCAGTCTCCTCTGCCCATGGGATTCTCCCGGCAAGAATACTGGAGTGAGTTGCCGTTTCCTCCTCCAGGAGATCTTCCCGACGCAGGGGTTGAACCCGTATCACCTGCAGCTCCGTACTGCAGGCGGATTCTTTACCACTGAGCCACCAGGGAAGCCCTCCATGGAGAGAGGGAAGTTAAACCAAATGTTGCAGAACAAACTCAGAAGTTTGGACATGACAAAGTTCACATACATGGAGAGAGGAAAGAAGCTGTACAAGGTTCAAAGGAGGAAACAGGCGAGGTTTTAGTTAAAATTACCTATATGTATCCAAATCTCAGATTATGGTTTGTTGATTTTCAGGTGTACCATATTCAAAATATCGATGTTACTTAATATGTGATTTATTAGATTTTTTTTTGGTCCTAAGCTAACTATGTGGATCACAACAAACTGTGGAAAATTCTGAAAGAGATAGGACTACCAGACCACCTCACCTGCCTCCTGAGAAACCTATATGCAGCTCAAAAAGCAACAGTTAGAACCAGACGTGGAACAATGGACTGGTTCAAAATTGAGAAAGGAGGATGTCAAGGCTGTATAGTGTCACCCTGCTTGTTTAACTTCCATGCAGAGTACAACATGTGAAATGTCAGGCCCAATGAAGCACAAGTTGGAATCAAGATTATCGGGAGAAAGAAATATCAATAATCAGGTACGCAGATGATACCACCCTTAGGGCAGAAAGCAAAGAGGAATTAAAAAGCCTCTTGATGAAAGTGAAAGAGGAGAGTGAAAAAGCTGGCTTAAAACTCAACATCCAGAAAACTAAGATCGTGGCATCCGGTCCCATCACTTCATGGGAAATAGATGGAGAAACAACGGCAACAGTGACAGACTTTATTTTCTTGGCTCCAAAACCACTGCACTGAGTGACTACAGCCATGAAATCAAGACGCTTGCTCCTTGGGAGAAAAGCTATGACGCCCTAGATAGTATGTTAAAAAGCAGAGACACTACTTTACTGACAAAGGTCCATCTAGTCAAAGCTATGGCTTTTCAAGTAGTCATGTATGGATGTGAAAGTTGGACCATAAAGAAGGCTGAGCACTGAAGAATTGATGCTTTCTAACTATGGTGCTGGAAGAGACTCTTGAGACTGCAAGGAGATCAAACCAGTCCATCCTAAAGGAAATCAGTCCTGAGTATTCACTGGAAGGACTGATGCTGAAGCTGAAACTCCAATACTTTGGCCACCTGATTCGAAGAGCCCACTCACTGGAAAAGACCCTGATGCTGGGAAAGATTGAAGGCAGGAGGAGAAGGGGATGACAGAGGACGAGATGGTTGGCTGGCATCACTGACTTACTGGACATGAGTTTGAGTAAGCTCCAGGAGATGGGGAAGGACAGGGGAGCCTGGTGTGTTACAATCCATGGGGTCGCAAAGAGTTGGACAAGACTCAGGGACAGAACAACAATACTTTGTTTCTTCAATTTACTTAGAGCCCAGGGACAAAGCTCCTTTGTCAGAAGACTAGTATTCTAAAGAGCAATCTTCACTAGCAGTGGGTAGTCCTGCTGTCCTGGAGAACATAGCAGGCAAATTGGAAGTCCTGCTGAATGAGAGCAGACGGGGTACCCGGAGGGCAGAGCTGATGTTAGCTCTGTCCTTCCTCCCAGCAAAATCCGCCTCACCCTCAGTGGGCCAGGGCCCTCATGCTCCCCACCCTCCCTTATCAACTGGGAAAAGCCAGACTACCTAATCCTTTTTACTTATGATTGACTGATTGAATTTTAATTAAAACCCATTTACACTGAAATGTTATCTCAGCTAGAACTTCAAGCCTTTTAATTGTGGAATTAAAAGCCCTCTCCCTGTTTAAACAAATTTTCAGCCATCAGTAAATAGATGAAGAAATGTTGGAGGAGGTGGAAGAGGGTGCTGAGATCATGTCAGCCAACCTGGTTGGACCCGAAGATTCTGTGACTTCATGTAATCTGGGTGATCCAAGCAGGTGGGAAGGGGGCGTGGTCCTTCCCCACCAAGCTGTCCCCTCCTGGCCGGGGAAGGACGAGCCTCAGCTGAGGCTGCTGGGGGCTGCCTGTGGCGACAGTAATGACACAGCCCACCTCCACCCCCAGGATCACATTCAGTTGTCCCAGGGTTAGGACACCACGGCCACTTGGCTGAAAGTCCCAGAGTCAGGAGTCCCCAGAGGCCTGACTCCAAGGCCGGTCTGTCCCTCTGGGATGCTGGCTCCTTCAGAACCCTCTCCTCTAACTGAACACCTCTCAGGGGTCCCACCTCAGCTGCCCCCAGGCCTGAGGAACCTCCCTCTGTGCTGGTTCCCTCTGTGCCATGATTTCCAGATTCAGACTGTAAAAGCAGGACTCTGTGGGGCCTTCCCAGGACAGACCTCCCCCATGTCTCCTGCCTGCCTCTTATCTGCAGAGAAACTTTAGCCAAAGAAAAAAATTAATCAGAAAACTGCAAAAGCAAAGGAAAATAGTCAAGCAAGACAAACTAATAATACTTTATCTGTTAAACAACATCAAGGACCTTTTGTTCCTCTTCAAAGGCTATAGACAATATTCTAAGCGAAGTCCTGTGAGCTGTTTTGCAGATGTTCTGCAGCTGTTTTTCAAACCCCCACAAGATACAAAAAAGTTAACCACATGATGACCAGACTCTGGCCATGACCTAAGCTGCCACAATTCTGAGAACTGGCCTCAAAGTAACAGGAACAAACCAACCTGGAACTGCAGATCAACTGCACTGCGAACAACCAGGACGATGCTGGTCAGACTGCTGCGGGACTAGGTCCAAGAAGCCTGTTAGAGCTGACGGCGCCTGTTCTGCCGGTAGTCCCCTCCCTCCACCTGTGCACACCCAAAGCTCCCCTGAAAAGCTCCTGCCCCCGATCAGCAGTGTGAAGGTGGCTTTTGGACATGAGTCCACCTTCTCCCCAGGTTGCCTGCCTCCTGAATAAAGCATCTTTCTTTTCCCACCAACACGTGTCTCTCAAGTATTAGTTTTCAACCAGTGAGCAGCCAAATCTGACTTTGGTAATAATTTTACTTGGCTAATAATTTAATAATAATAATTCTACCATAATTCCTCTCCTCAAGCCACTTACCTGATACCCCAGCCTAGCTCTTTGCCCGTTCCATGATCTCTACCCACTGCTAGGGGTGTATCACTGGAACACACCCATTCTTTTATTAGAGTGATGCGTTTATGTGGATCTACTCATGTTTGGATGAAGATTTTGTGATTAACTGAAATGAGTTCCCAGGCAAAGGCATGACTAACTCCAGTGGCCTGTGCTGCCTGTACACAGCCACACTGACTCAAGGGGTGTTCTGAGCACCTGCTGTATGCTCTGTCCACTGCTCAGGACCAAACACAGCACAGAGACCAAGCCAACAACTGTGCCCTCCTGAAGCACACAAGCCAGTGGAGGAAACCGGAACTGTTTTTTAAAACAATTAACATACAATACATATTAAAAAAATGCTAAGGGGAAAAATAAATTAAGACTAGAGGAGAAGGGGATAACAGAGGATGAGATGGTTGGATGGCATCACTGACTCGATGGACATGAGTGTGAGCAAACTCCAGGAGATTGTGAAGGACAGTGAAGCCTGGCGTGCTGCAGGCCATGGGGTCGCAAAGAGTCAGGCACAACTTAGTGACTGAACACCAAAAAAGAAGAAATGAGGCTATTAAATAATGAGACTAGACTTCTTGTGTGGTTTAGTGAGTCCTATTGGGGAAGAATTAATGGCTTTTGAAGTGTGGTGTTGGAGAAGACTCTTGAGAGTCCCTTGGACTACAAGGAGATCCAACCAGTCCATCCTAAAGGAGATCAGTCCTGGATGTTCTTTTGAAGGAATGATGCTAAAGCTGAAACTCCAGTACTTTGGCCACCTCACGTGAAGAGTTGACTCACTGGAAAAGACTCTGATACTGGGAGGGATTGGGGGCAGGAGGAGAAGGGGACGAAAGAGGATGAGATGGCTGGATGGCATCACTGACTCGATGGACATGAGTCTGAGTGAACTCCGGGAGTTGGTGATGAACAGGGAGGCCTGGCGTGCTACAATTCATGGGGTCACAAAGAGTCAGGGACAACTTAGTGATTGAACACCAAAAAAGAAGAAATGAGGCTACTAAATAATGAGACTAGACTTCTTGTGTGGTTTAGTGAGTCCTATTGACCTCTCAAGAGAAGTTACTCAATGGCAAAATATAATCTCTAATTTGCTTGGGGGGTGGGGGGCGGGGAAAAAGACAATCATTGCAAGATGATAAAATAAGATAAAAATGAAACCACCCCTCCCTGCTCCTTACAAAAATCCTTCCACCCCTCTGGTAGGTAAACTGATGATGCTCCTTACCTGCACCTACCTCACTCCTCTGATGCAACATGTACAAGTACTTTCAAAAGCAGAAACCACAAAGCAATCTGAGGGCATCACCTGTGAACGGGGTGCTCTGCGTCCTTGCAGGACGGTGACTGGCAAAGGCGGCGTCATCTCGTGCTCCGAACGGGGATGGCGGGGTCTCTGCAGGGGGAGCCTCAGCTATGAAAGAGTCAAAGTCGTCATCGTCCTCCTCCTCTGGGTCCTTCTTCCCCTCCTCCTCCTCTCCCCCTTGGCTCTCGTCTTTCTCCCCCTCTGGCTCCTTTGTGACCAGCAAGGCATCTGGTAAGGCGAGATCCTGCTCCATCAGGCCCTCAGTGCTGGAACCCAGCTCTTTAATGATCTGGTCGTACTGGGCCATGAAGTCTTCACCCTCGGGGACCGCCGCTGTCGGCTGGGCACTGGGCTCCGCCTTGGGGCTGGGGGCTGCTGACTCGGGGGTTGCTTCTGGGGTGACCTCGGGCTCGTTGGCTCGTGCTGGGTCCCTGGACACACCGTGAAGCACGGCCGAATCGTCTCTG
Source organism: Bos taurus (assembly GCF_002263795.3). NCBI lineage: Eukaryota > Metazoa > Chordata > Mammalia > Artiodactyla > Bovidae > Bos > Bos taurus. The sequence goes on from NC_037344.1 coordinate 6,117,920, forward strand.
CCATTTTCCTCCTCCGACTCCGTCTCTGGCTCAGGGCCAGGCAGGGGGCCGTTGTTCAGGGGGGCACCCTGGACCTGGGTCTGGGCGGGGGGCCTCGCGGAGTGCTCCTGTGAACCATGCACGTCTTCAGCATCCTTCTCAGCACACAGCCTGTACACCATCACGTCGTCCTGGAAGTCAGACTCCTCGATGTAGGCCCCTTTGAAGAGCAGGATGGCATTCTTCTTCATCTCCTGGATGTGTTTGGGGGGGTCCACGGGGACCGGGGGGCTGGCGTTCTCGGCATCCTCATACGGTCCGGGGGAGCCCCCGCCTGTCCCCGAGGAGATACCGGTGTCGTAGCTGTCGTCCCACTCCAGCTCCGTGTGGCTCTTCTCCTTCCCGGGAGCCAGCGGGGGCATGGGCGTCCCGGGGACCTGCTGCGGCAGCCGGAGCACAGGGGAGGTGGCGCCCGGGGCCCTCTCCTCCGGCGGGCCCAGGCAGCATGCCTCGGGGTTGGGGGAGTCTCCGTCGTACAGGGCAGACCACACACGGCAGTCCCGCATGCAGCGGAGGATGTTGGAGTGGGCCTCCCAGAGGTACTGCAGGTAGCTGATGTCCAGGGCTTTGCCATACTCCACGATGCAGGCCGACGGCGGGGAGGCCTCGGGGAGCAGCTGCTCTGCGGGCCCTGCCCCGGGAGACACACGAGTCAGAACGGGTGCGGCCCTGCGGGGCCCTGTCCCCCCGGCCACTGTGGTTCTAAAGATTTCTGACCATGATTCTCAAAGAACAAAAAACGGTTACAGTTTTAGGAAGAAAAAATAAAACCAGAAACTCTACCCTCATAGAGGATACAAAACCAACCTGGCCATCACCAGCGGAAGTCTGTTACTGGGTGTCAGCCTTCAGAGAAATGTGAGCAACCTCTCAAGCTGTCGGGAGGATTAAGTGAAGTAATGTTTCCAATATGGCACCTGCCATAGAGCAGGTAATAATTAAAAAGATTTTCCTTTGACTCTAAAGTAGAAAGCCTATATAATCCGTGAACTTGGAAAACAGATTTTCTCTAGAAAACCCTGGGTTTTTTGAAAAGCCTGTTAATTCATTCTGCCATCCTGAGAATTACTGGGAGTTTTATGTTCCAAATAGTGTCTTGCGATAAATTTTTATATTCACTACCAAAATAGCCCCTTTAACCTGAGAATGATACACTGACTGCCTTTGATGTTAAAAGCTCTCAACCATGTAACTTAAATAGCTATGCAAATATCTGCATTGAAGTTTACATTTCCTTTAGGAAAAAAATGGACTAAGACAAGGGCAAACACAAATTCTACTGTTTCTTTAAGAATCTACCAGCCGGCAGGCGCTTTATTGGTGCTATCGAATTTAATCCTCACAGGCCTATGTGGAGACACTGTTTTCTCCATTTACAGATGAAGAAACTGAGGCTCAGAGACAAAGATCACCTGAGAGCCAGTGGCAGAGCCACAGGTCAGGCCACAAGTCAAGGTCATCTCAGGTCAACCTCTCTCCTTACTTCGTTCCAGCCTCTTCATTATCTAAAATAAGGGCTAACTCTACCTTAGCTATAGCTGACTCCAACCCCCAGCCCCATGCTGTTTAAAAAGACATGTGAATATAACACATCTCATACTTGTACACTGAGGATGCTGCTAGAAAGCCTAGTGAAAACTGAGGTCTGGGGACACTGACGGGGTGAGAGCTGGGCACGTCAGTGAATACTTATTACAGCTGTAAGAAGCAGAAAAGGACCCCTAGCTAGTCAGTCATAAAAGAAACGGGACTCGCTGCCGCACTCCCTGTCTACCGAGAGAGACACACATCCAGGGAGAGATGGAATCCGGTATCCTTTTGTTTATAAAGATTATCACTAGAGAGGGCTGCCTGGCAGGCTGGGACCCGGGACCCCATGCTTCAGTGCTTACACCTGGACATGCATCTCCTCCTCCCCTCCAGCAACAGAATACAAAGACGCTAGAAGGAACTAAAAATAACTTCATGCATGCATAGATGGGGCAAATTATGAAAAACACCACACAAAAAGGCCTGAACTGAACTGCCACTCCCCCGGCGCCAGAAGCAAAAGCAGGGCACTGAGCATGGTCCTGGGGCACAGCACCACCAGGGAGGTCGGCAGCCCACATAAGCCACCCTCTGACCTAACTACCGGGTCACCCCACCCTCACCCCGTTTAAGGGACCAGCTTGGCCCCTGGCTTGGGGAGCAAGCAAGGGCATCTGTTTCTTGTTCTTGGGCTGCAGCAAGAGGCCCGGAAAGCCCTGCTGAATTCCTCCCCTGGCCTCTTGTCACTTTCTATCGCTAAAGGGTCAGGGATGCAGGTTGGCAACACCCTACCTGGGCTGTCACGCCTGCACTGTGACCAGAGAATATAATCCCTCTCCTGGTTCCCAAGTGTCAGGGTGATCCCGCTGGAGCAACAGACGGGGGTCAGGGCGAGCAGCTTGGCCGCAGACACAGAGTAACAGTCTCTCTCCTTCACAGCCCACCTCTGACTCAGCATCATGTGATTGCAAGGGATCAGATACCTGGAAGACAAAAAGGGCCGCGTTCAGTGTCTGCAGGTCCATTCCCGTGATCAGGGGGCTCATCCCTTCTGCACCTTCACTCCAGCCCCCTGGGCTCACTCCTGAGCTTCAAGCCTGACAAGGGCTGCCTTTTTCTGACAGCAGATCTAAGGACCCTCACAGTTTAGCATCCCCGAACTTCCCCTCTCTTAATGGATGTGCTGCCCCTCTGCGCCCCGGGCCTTCGCCTCTGCTGTAACCTCTCTCTGCAGCATGCTTCCCCTGCCCCTGCCAGACACCTGCCTTGTCGTCCTGCAAACTCCAAGTTCAGTGTCACTTTCTCCAGGAAGGCATCCGGGCTTCCCACTCCAAGGTGGAGACACCCTCTCCCTCCACTATGCTCATGGCTCTCTGTTAAGGCACTGCTATCAGAATCACAACTGTTTTGGCGTCTGCCTTCTCAACATGATGTGCTACCAGAAGCAGCACCTCCTTCAAGAGTTCTGCCTCATGATCCTGTGGGCAGTGCTCAGAGTGGGCGCCGGATGACAGCACAGTCTTTGCACAGAAAGGCAAAGACCCTGCCAGAGTGCCAGCCTCTCCTGTTCTCCCGTGGGGCCATGAGACTATCTTGTGCCACAGTGTTCTGGCACCAGTTCCGAAGGGGCTGTAAGGGTGGGCGGTGTCCCCACACCGCCAAGCAAGCAGTGCTCCAGGCTGAAGGTGTCCTTCGGTTCAACTCAAGTGTGGCACTGTCTACTCAGAGGCGGCAGTGGAGCCCACGGGCTGAGGGTCTGGTCCTACAAGACTCTGCAACACACACACACACACACACACTTCAGATGCCAGTCACAAGTCCAAGCTGTCACCTGTGCTTCTGAGGTTCCAACAACCCCGTCTTGGTTTGATCAATTTGCTAGAGCAGTGCACAGAACTCAGAGGCTTTTTTTTTAACTTATTAATTTTATATTGGAGCACAGCCAGCTAACAATCTTGTGACAGTTTCCAGTGGACAGCAAAGGGACTCAGCCAGATATACGCACGTGTCCATTCTTCCCCAATTCCCCTCCCATCGAGGCTGCTACGTAACACTGAACAGAGTGCCCTGTGCTATACAGTAGGTCCCGGCTGGTTCAGTTCAGTTCAGTCGTTCAGTCATGCCTGATTCTTTACGACTCCATGAACCACAGCACGTCAGGCGTCCCTGTCCATCACCAACCCCAGGAGTCCACCCAAACCCATGTCCATCGAGTTGGTGATGCCATCCAACCATCTCATCCTCTGTTGTCCCCTGATCCTCCTGCCTTCAATCTTTCCCAACATCAGGGTCTTTTCAAATGAGTCAGCTCTTCGCATCAGGTGGCCAAAATATTGAAGTTTCAGCCTCAACATCAGTCCTTCCAATGAACACCCAGGCCTGATCTCCTTTAGGATGGACCCACTTAAAATACAGCAGTGTGTACCTGTCCATCCCAAACTCCCTAACTATTCCCCCACCACCTAAGTTTCTTCTCTAAATCTGTGAGTCTGTTTCTGTTTTGTAAATAAAAAACTCAGAGACACATTACTTACTAGGTCACTGGTTTTTAGGAAAGGCTGTAACTCAGGAACAGTCTGATGGAGAGATGCAGGGGGTCAGCGGTGGGGGAGGCTATGGAGGTTCTGTGTCATCTCCCGGCCCCTCTCCCCCAGCACCTCCACCAATGGAAGGCTCTCCAAAGCCAGCAGTTGTGGGGCTTTATGGAGGTTTCACTGTGGTCATGGCTAATTTTGAATCACTGACCATTGGCACTTAATTCAACCTTCTCCTCTCCCCGGGTATCAGGGGCTTAGAAGAAAAAGGACAAAGACCAAACATGTATTTCTTCTTATGAACCACAACTTCACAGCTGCCCAGGGCTCAGCATGGAGCACTGGGCCCCGTTTCACACCAAACACTCTTGGGAGTGGGTGACAAAGCATCTCAGGATCATCACACAGCTGGAGACAAGAACACGTGGGCAGTCACTTCTGACACACTCGGAGCACACTGGCAGGCTGCGAGGCTGCAATCAAGAGCGTTTCAGTGGCCTCCTTTCCTAACGGGGGGAAAGAGCACGCTGTTTGTTTAAACAAAGATGGAACAAACCTGACGGAAGCCTCACGGCCAGAGCCAAGTGCCCCACGTTTGTGCGGGAGCCAATTCCAGAGACCCTGAGCCCTGAGGCGGACAACCGCAATCTTCAATAAACCTGCATGTTTTTGTTTCTGTATTTAGCTTTCAAGAGAGAGGCGGTACAGAGGAAAACAAGCCATGATTAAGGATTCAGAGAAAAAGATAAAAGTACAACTTCCAGGGTATGTCCCGAGGCCAGTAAACGTTGAGCTGTCTTCCACAGCTCCTGCGGATCCACAAGAGGAAAACCTATGTTTGCATTAATGACTGACCTGCTGCAAGTGCCTGGGTCAAGGAGGAAAAGAGATTTCATTCTCTTCATAGCATGTTACACGTTGGTCTTTGTAACGTTCATGGTATGAAATGACAAGCTTGCCACTGAACCTTCAGTTCTCAAAAAATAAATCAAGGACTTCCCGGGTGGTCCAGTGGCTAAGACTCCAGGTTCCCAATGCAGGGGCCCTGGATTCGTCCTTTGGTCAGGGAACTAGATCCCACAGGCCACAGGCAATCAAATAAGTAACATAAGTACAAATAAAGATATATAAATACATACTTAAATTGTGCTAAGTCGCTTCAGTCATGTCCGACTCTTTGTGACCCTATGGACTGTCGCCAGGCTCCTCTGTCCATGGGATTCCCCAGGCAAGAATACTGGAGCGGGTTACCGTGCCCTCCTCCAGGGAATCTTCCCGACCCAGAGATCGAACCCATGTCTCTTATGTTTCCTACACTGGCGGAGTACCTAAAAGGAGGTGGGTTCTTTACCACTAGTGCTACTACCTTTAATCAGTAAATCAAATTATGCCTCATTCAACCCAAACCTTAGCTAGACTGCCAAGTAAGGGAGACGCAGTCTCCCCTCCCACACTCATATGCACACAACACACACAGACACCTGAGCCTAGACGAGACCCCGTCACTGAGATCCAGGCACGTCCCGCGCATCTGACGCAGCAGTATTTACTTGCAAGTGCAGGTTCACGGAACTCAGAGGGTCTAAGAACAAACAGCAAAGACAGGAGAGGCAGTGTGGGAAACGGGCCCGGTCTAGCCTCATCCTCAGCCCAGCTCTGGGGATGTGTGCCTGAGTCCTACTGGCACACACTGGAGAGGAAACAGATCCTATAGGCAGGAAATGAAAGACCTCTGTTTACAAGGATCTCGGTGAGAGGAGACGCTTTGTGGATCAAGAGTGATGACAGGAGAGAAGCCTTCTCTGGCCTGCACGGTTCTGGCCCCAGGGACGCACAGGGAGGCGATGCTGGTCCAGCCCTCGTGCCCTCCATCACCCCCGAGCCCTCTCAGGAGCGGGGACACGGCAGGGACCGAGGGAGGCAGCACCGATCAAGGGCTCAGCAGAGACGCTCCTGTGGCAACTGCACCGGGGCACAGATTTGTGCGGGAGCCCGTGTAAGACCCCAGCCTTGGGCTCCCACAGAACTGATAGCTGATGCTTCACAGGGGGCCACAGTCTTAGACGAGGGGCAGGGGGGCGGGCAAGAGCCAGGGAAACCTGTCCTGTGGTTGCCGATGCGAACTCTTCTGCCGTCACAGGCGAGAGAGGCCCTGGGAAATTCACATTATACAGAATTTATATTGTATCCTTATTCTCATCATTAATTATTTAAGAAACAACCTGCTTTGATGCTTTTATATACTCCAGGAACTTGATGACTACTTACAGCTCAAACCAAGCATATTTCATGACTTAAGTTGATATACATAGATTTCTACTCTTTATTTGAAGAAGTAAAAAAAAAAAAAAAAAAAAAAATGGAACAGTGGATCAAACGTAATAGAGCTATTTATCAAATATCACCGGTGGGTAGCTTGGCATTATATTAGAATAAATAGTGATTTGGAATTTGCAACTTTGCAAATACACACTTTCCATAGAAACTAAGAATTTTCTTCTGAGTAAATCAAATAAAGGGATCCCCCAGTGGTTGAAGGAGAGGGTTCTATACAATTAGAAATTGGAGAGTCAACCCAAATGAATAACACCCCTGCATTTAAAGCAGGACTTCTACTACTGTGCTTCTATAATGCAGGACTATCCCAGAGCGAAGCGTGGGGGACCACACACTAACCACCACCTGCCCTCAGTTACAGACAGAAACTAGAAACAGAAAGGAGTCAGATGTTCCCCAAACGTCGCCCGTCGGGATTAAGTGGCTGATGACAGCAGGAGAATCACCGAGGAAACTTCGTGCAGATGACTGGCATCAAACTATCTTTTCATTTCGACGGTATTTGCCTGGGGTGGGATTTTATTTAAGTTCAGGAAGCAGTAAATATTACATAATCGGAAACTAACAAATGGCTTTAGAGGCTCAGGTTACTCAAAGCCATCCCAATACAGCAGGAAAAAAAACTATTTCCTACATTGTCCTCGCTTTTTTCATTATCTCCCTAGCCCTCTGCAACCCTGGATCCATGTTCTATGTTATTGGATATCACTCGTTAAAATAAATCATCATCACTTCTGAAACAATTCAGTGACAACCAATCAATAACAGAGCATACACAGTGCCTGCTGCTACACTGACAATAAAAACAAACAAAGCAGTCAGGTATGATGGAGCAAGCAAGATGCTTCTTAGGAGGCAACAGCAATCTCAGTGTGCACCAACGGGCAAAAATCTTAAAAGCAACGTGAGTGAATTTCAAAAAGCTCCTTTGTTTTTCAAAGATGTTTTGGCCGTATTTCTCCTATTCACCGTACCCTAAGTTGGCTTCTTTTCCCCTCTCCTCCAGAAACCTAATGCTCACAGAAGATGGGAATGTTCCTGAAGTGAACAGACAGCTTCTCTTTGAGCAAAATAGTTTCTACCTGAACACAAAAGGTGATGCAGTTCATAAACCCGACAAAGGACCAGCACCTGTGAAGGAAAAACCCCAACCAGAGTATTCAGAAGTGGCATTCAGGGCATTAAGCAACCCAGTGGTGCCTAAACCGGAAGTGTCACGAACACGGTGGGGGCGGGGGGGGGGGTGGAGGGGGGGGTGGGAGGGGGAGGGGGAGGGACGGGGGGGGCATGTAATCTGTCAAGTGTCTGCCTGTCAGGAGAAGGCAATGGCACCGCACTCCAGTACTCTTGCCTGGAAAATCCCATGGATGGAGGAGCCTGGTAGGCTGCAGTCCATGGGGTCGCTAAGAGTCAGACATGACTGAGTGACTTCACTTTCACTTGTCCCTTTCATGCATTGGAGAAGGAAATGGCAAGCCACTCCAGTGTTCTTGCCTGGAGAATCCCAGGGACGGGGGAGCCTGGTGCGCTGCTGTCTATGGGGTCGCACAGAGTCGGACACGACTCAAGTGACTTAGCAGCAGCAGTCTGCCTGTCAGCAGTTCCTGCCTGCCTTTGGCCCATCACAGGTCACATCCTTCAAGGTGGACAATTTCCCTTACATTTTCTGTGCCCCTAAATAGCCTCTCTGCTGCTGCTGCTAAGTCGCTTCAGTCGTGTCCGACTCTGTGCGACCCCACAGACGGCAGCCCACCAGGCTCTCCCGACCCTGGGATTCTCCAGGCAAGAACACTGGAGTGGCTTGCCATTTCCTTCTCCAATGCATGAAAGTAAAACGTGAAAGTGAAGTTGCTCAGTGGTGTCTGACTCTTCACGACCCCATGGACTGCAGCCCACCAGGCTCCTCCGTCCATGGAATTTTCCAGGCAAGAGTACTAGAATGGGGTGCCATTGCTTTCTCGGTACCTTATTCCAACTTACTACTCTGATTATCTTGCTAAAGGAAAAAAAAAATCAGTTACAAACAGATTATCACTTTGAAAGGTCAATAATTAAGAGTGCTTGGGTTGCAACAAAAATTGATGTAGTTTTATCATGTAACAAATAACCTCACAAAAGGAGTCACATAATCGTCACTGCTCTATTGCCTCTCAGATCTACAAGTTTGTCATGCACATTCAAATGACTACAGCAGCAACAAAAAAGGGCAGCTTATAAATATATCTCGTAGGTCCCTTAACATTTAAAGGGCTAGAAAAATAAGGATTTTTCATTGCCTTTGCTTTTGGTACAGATTCTAAATCAGAAAAGACACTGTTCTCATTACAGTAAGCCCCTCTTATCTGCAGGAGATACACTCCAAGACCCCCACTGACGCCCAAAACAGAGGATGGTACTGAACCTTATAAATACTGTGCTTTTTTCTATACATACAAACCTATGATAAAGTTTAGTTTATAGATTAGGCTCAGGAAGAGAATAGCAACAACAGCTAGTAATAGCTGTTTTTCCCCAACTTTAGAAAAGTTTTAGTGTTAGAAAATGGACAGACATGATAACATCAATATTTTAATTTACAAAGTGGTACTGCAGAATGAGAAAAAATCACATCCAGCTCATTTATCCAGTGATAATATGGTCTGGCCTATTCAGTTTTCACCCTAGAGTACACAACGTGTTAGCTCACGGATCCATTTTTGGAGTATCCAGTAATAAAATACAGCAATTATAACCATGTACTGTAATGGAAGTTATGTGAATGCAGTCTGCCTCTCAAAGTGTCTCACTGTGCTGTACTCTCCCTTCCTGTGATGATCTGAGACCATGAAACGCCTACATGATGGCATGAAGTGAGGTGAATAATGTCAGCCTTGGGACGCAGGCTCAGGCTGCCACTGACCTTTTGACGTAATACAAAGGACAAACGTGCACTTAAGGTGACCCTGGATCACTGAGCCATGAAGATGTTGATGGCTGGATATCAGGGGCAGACTCTGTCGATAACTGGGGATCCTGGCAGGGGAGGCCTGAGATTCCATCACACTACTCAGAACAGCACACAATTTAAAACCTATGAACTGTTTATTTCCAGAAGTTTCCACTTAATATTTCTGGACCACAGTTGACCATAGGTAACTGAAACGTTGGAAAACAGAACCAAAGATAGGAGGGACTCAGTTCGGTTCAGTTGCTCAGTTGTGTCCAACTCTTTGCAACCCCATGGACTGCAGCACGCCAGGCCTCCCTGTCCATCACCAACTCCCTAAGCTTGCTCAAACTCATGTCCATCGAGTCAGTGATGCCATCCAACCATCTCATCCTCTGTCATCCCCTTCTCCTGCCTTCAAGCTTTCCCAGCATCAGGGTCTTTTCCAATGAGTCAGTTCTTCACATCAGGTGGCCCAAGTATTGGAGTTTCAGCTTCAGCATCAGTTCTTCCAATTCAGGACTGATTTCCTTTAGGATTAACTGGTTTGATCTTCATGCAGCTCAAGACTCTCAAAGAACCTTCTCCAATACCACAGTTCAAAAGCATCAATTCTTTGGCACTCAGCTTTCTTTATGGTCCAACTCTCACGTCCATACATGATTCAGCTTTGACTAGATGGACCTAACTGGATACACACCTTATCATTACAGCCACCACTGTTCACAGCCTTGTTCTCAGAATTGTAAATCTCCTTATCTCTTTCTGCTGCAAACTTAGTAGTAACTTCTTCAATCGCATTAATTCTCTCTTAATCTGTATCTTAAATGTTATCTACACTAAACACTCAGTTTTTCATTTTAATAATTACAGTTTCCACTTCTAAAATCCCTAGCTGGTTCTTTAAATCTGCCTGTTATTCTTACTTGATTGCCGAAATACCATTTTTAGGGAACTTACCCAGTGGTCCAGTCATTGAGAATCTGCTTCCAGGGCAGGGGACTCGGGTTTGAGCCCTGGTAAAGGAACTAAGATCCCACATGCTGCAGGGCAGTGAAGCCTGTGTGCCATTGCTAAGACTCAATGCAGCCAAATAAATAAACATTAATTTCTAAAAAAAAAAGTTTTTAGTTTAACAGAAAATAATAAGTATTGGCAAGGATTGTGGAGCAACCAGAACCCTGTACACTGTCAGTGGACTTATAAAATGTGCAGCTATTGTAGAAAAAAAAATTTTCACAGAATGATCCAGCAACTTCACTTCTGGATATCCACACAAAAGAAGTGAAAGCAGGGTTCTGAAGAGACATATCTGTGTATCTGTGGCCACAGCAGGGTTATTCATTGCAGCTAAAACGGGAAGCAATCCAAAATGTCCAGTGACAGATAAGTGAGTAAACCAAATGTGGTGTAAATAATGGTGTATTATTTGGTCTTCAAAAGGACGGAAATTCTGACACCTGCTACAACATGAAAGACTCTTGAAGACACTGTGCTAAGTGAAATAAATCAGGCACAAAAAGACAAATACTACGTGAGTCCACTTACATGGACTAGTCCACCTAGAAGAGGCAAATTCAGAGCAATAGAAGGCAGGATAGTGGCTGCCATGGGCTGGGGCAGGGGTGGGGGGCAGGGAGTGAGGATTTAAGGGGTACAGAAGGGGTTTTCTTTGTGAGGTGAGAACAATTCTGGAGATGGATGGTGGCAATGGCTGTACAATAATGTGAATGTACATCACTGAGCTGTATGGTTAGGTTCTATGTATTTGACTCAGTTCACGTGTCTGACTCTTTGCAACCCTATGGACTGCAGCACGCCAGGCTTCCCTGTCCATCACCAACTCCTGGAGTTTACTCAAACTCATGTCCATTGAGTCAGTGATGCCATCTAACCATCTCATCCTCTGTCGCCCCCTTCTCCTCCTGCCTTCAATCTTGCCCAGCATCAGGGTCTTTTCTAATGAGTCAATTCTTGGCATCAGGTGGCAAAAGTATTGGAGCTTCAGCTTCAGCATCAGTCCTTCCAATGAACACCCAGGACTGATCTCCTTTAGGATGGATTGGTTGGATCTCCTTGCATCCAAGGGACTCTCAAGAGGCTTCTCCAACACCACAGTTCAAAAGCATCAATTCTTCAGCACTCAGCTTTCTTTATAGTCCAACTCTCACATCCATACATGACCACTGGAAAAACCATAGCTTTGACTAGACGGACCTTTATTGGCAAAGTAATGTCTTTGCTTTCATAGCTTTTCTTCCAAGGAGCAAGAGTCTTTTAATTTCATGGCTACAGTCACCATCTGCAGTGATTTTGGAGCCCCAGAAAATCAAGTCTCTCACTGTTTCCATTGTTTCCCCATCTATCTGCCAAGAAGTGATGGGACCGGATGCCATGATCTTAGTGTTTTGAATGTTGAGTGTATTTGACTACCATTAAAAATACTTGTTCTGCCTGAAATTATCACAACATTGTTAATCAGCTATACTCTACTACAAAATAAAACGTTTAAAAAAAACAGAAAAAGTACTTGTTAAATGGGTATGGGGGGTGGGAGGTGGATCAGCCATTCAGGTGACAACGATAGGAAGCAGAGGTTTCCTGCGTGTCTACCGCGTGCTGACCTCTACATCTATCCCCAACTCGTTCTTCTCAGATTCCCCAGGCAATGTGGCAGAATCAGAAATACAGAAAGTAGTAAATAAAGGGCATCTACTATTACATTCTCATCATCCTCCTCAATAAGGAAACAAAGAAGAAACTCAGGCTAGGAGCACTGAGATCAGAGGCTGCTGCTGCTGCGTTGCTTCAGTCGTGTCCGACTCTGTGCGACCCCATAGACAGCAGCCCACCAGGCTCCCCGGTCCCTGGGATTCTCCAGGTAAGAACACTGGAGTGGGTTGCCATTTCCTTCTCCAATGCATGAAAGTGAAAAGTGAAAGTGATGTCGCTCAGTCCTCTCCGACTCTTAGCGACCCCATGGACTGGAGCCTACCAGGCTCCTCTGTCCACGGGATTTTCCAGGCAAGAGTACTGGAGTGGGGTGGATCAGAGGCTACACCCAGCGCTTTCTCCATGACTCCATTCAGCACCTGCAACCATGCACTTTCCTGGGCAACAACAGGCCCTTACTCACCATGGAAATGCCAAGCACTGACCTCGACGTGTGTTTCAATCACGAGCTGATTCCTTCACCTTCATAAGGCACAGAGCTGGCTCTCAAAAGAAGCTTTGACAAATACGACCTCTGAGGACAGTTTTTACCACAAGCACCACCCTGTGAGTAGACAACGCCACTGGGCAGAAGCATCTGCCCCCCTGGCTCAGCCTCCCCCGGTGACCAGGGCTGGGACATGGGGCCAGGCTTCCAGGCCCACTGCAGAGGACAGCTGCTTTCCCTGCTGTCAAAGAAGCGACATTCAAGGATCTAACATTTAAATATAACCAGGATTTACCCTTGTTGGAAGCGAACTTTGGCTCTGACACCAAACAGGCTTTAACAAGCTGCTCTGACGGCTTTCATCCAGGCGCCACTAATGCACTGTCACATCAGGAGAGACCTGATGCGAAGCGGACATAACCCTTTTAGGACAGAAAACGAATGAGTCATACCCTGAACGACCCAGGGTATGTACTTATGAGCAGATTCGTTCTTTGCTAAGGCCCTAAGATCAGTTACTGATGGCCTGATCGAAACCCTCCAGAAGCCCAAAATTAATAAGCGATGTTCTCCTATAAAACAGTGACTCTGCAAGGCCTCCATCACCAGGCCGCCCGCTGACTCCCCCTGTGGTGCTTCTATCGCTCCCTTTTGCAGGGTGACACATCTATACTGCACCTTCCTCAAACCAGGAGTTCTCAAACTCAGCCTGGCATCAGAATCCCCCGGAGCTAAACAAAACACTGCTTGCCAGGCCCCACCCACCACCAGTTCCTGATTCAGCTTGTCTGGGAGAAGACGGCCAAGGATGTGTGTTTTCATGAGTTCCTGGATGACGTCTCTGCTGCTGTTCCCAGAACCACACTTGGCCATGCCCTGAAACTTCTCCAGGGCCAGACACCTCTTGGAACGCCAGCTCCTCAGTAATCCTGCTCACACCATGTCTAAACTGCAGTGGGACCAGGGGCAGCCCAGGTCTCCTCCCTCTTGTCTTGCTCTCAGCACCCTCTGTCCCAGGAGGGGTCAGCAGCAGGGTCTATGGACGGTGGGGGTGGAGCAGGCACCCAGCGAGCTAGTCGACTCTTTCCTTACTGCGTCCAGACCACGGAGGGGAGTGCGGGAGCACAGGCCCTCGTCAACTCTCTTCCTTCACAAAAGCAGATGCTCCTCTCAGCGACCCTGAGAGGACAGGCTGGGATGAGGCAGGACTCGGCGTCCCTGAGTCTCCTGCCCAATGACCAAACTGATGTTGTCTTGCTGGCAGTCCACTTTGACTCCGGACACCCATCTCCAGACCCCAGCCCATTCATGACACCGTTCCCACCTGGACATCTGAAGGACAGACCTTCTCTGCCCTGTGTATACGGATGCCCTTTTCAGTTCGTCCCTCCACCCACGTCCTTCTGAACTATACACAGGAAGTACTCATTAAATATTTACCGAATTTAATTGAAAAATACTTGCAAGCCAGGCAGTGAGCACTGTAGCCATACCATTACTAAAGCAAAAGTCATAGAATAATTTCTATACACCAACAGCATTTCATATTGAGAAAAGTTGTTCTCAATAACATGAGTCTCCTAAAAATGTACTTTGGGAGAAAGACATCCAGTTACAGACCAGAAGAGCTTTCATAACACTTCTGAAAGTTTCCAAACGTTCTATTTATTTTTTCCAGGAGCACATGTATAATATAATGCCTTTGCCCCCCTAAATACTTTTAACCTTGGGCAATAATGCAGAAGTTAAGCTGATTTTCTTGATTATTTTCTTTCTTAGAAGCATGGCCCTTACTTAGCTCATACTATCAAAGGAAAATAAACAGCAATAGTGTAGGTTGTTCTTTAAAGGAGACAAAAGGTGGCAACTCACCTTAGAATTAGTTGTAACATCACATCTTCACAATGTAAACCGATGAGAGTTCTAAATAATGCCAGGGACACCACACAAAGCTGGGAAGCAACAAACACACGTTCTGTTTCAGACACTGAAGGGACCTCTGTAACCCCCAAAGACGGTAAATAATTCAGAATGACAAAATAAAATGGCCTTCATTTTTTAAGTAGTTTTATTATTTTTTTTTTTTTTAAAGATGCTGCTGCCAGAGAAAATGTATATTCAGACCACCAGTTCTCCTGTAGGATTTGATTCGACAATCTATCCCTGGGATTATGCCACTATGCAGAATCACTCTCCTACAAAATGCCTATGCTCATGTAAGATCCATATAAACATGCCCCCTACAACTCCCCAACACACACACGCACACACACACACACGCACACACACGATCTACTTATGTCATTTGTTTTCCTATTTTCTTTTTTAAATATTTTGTTTATTTATTTGGCTGTGAGGAGTCTTTGTTATGGCATGCAGGAGCTTGTATTAGTAATTGTGGCATGCAGAGTCTTAGTTGCAACATGTGGGATCTAGTTCCCTGACCCCCAGGGATCAAATCCTGGATCCCCAGCATTGGGAGCCCAGAGTCTTAATCACTGGAGTGCCAGAGAAGACCCTTCTAGTTATTTTCAAATATGACATTGATTTTTTACAAGATAGGGCTAAAAGAAAATTGCATATACCCCGGCCAACTCTCTACCTAGAGTCCCCAGCCCCAAACCTCAACTCCTTTTGATTTGTTTCTTGGCTTTGGGGCAAAGATTTTCCTGAGTTCCATTTCCCATAGTGCTGAGGGGTGATGATATACTTTCCTGAAGTATTTCATTAAATACTTTTATCATTAAAAAAAAAAAAAAGAAAAAGAATTCTTGCCATCTCTAATTTCCAAAAAGGAAGGATAAAGAGCCCAACAGAGAAGGTTCCCAAAGGTACATTCTAAAATCACTGTGTCCTTTGGGAAGTAAGCATTTATTGTTCTATCCAGCCACATAAGTAATTGAGGCTCTTACTGTTTGTACAGGAGAATAAGCGCTAGTCCATCTTCGAGGCAGGACCAGTTTACAACCTGGTTAATGAAATTCGTAACAGTGCTGCAGAGAAAGAACTGTACTTGGTGTGCCCCAAAACATCTCTTGGACTCAGGCCACCCCTTACAGTTGGGCAGAAGCAACGTACTTCATTCCACTCACTCCATGCCTCTGCACATCCCATTCTTCTGCCTGGAATGCCTTCCTCTGTCTCTTCCGCAGGATAAAGCCTCCTTATTCTCTAAGACTGACCCTAGGCACCACCTTTCCTAGGAAATCTTCTCTTTCTGCCAGGATTACCCCTCAGCATCTCCTTTCCCCATTCTGAGTCCTTTCTATATGTCACCATAGTAACCTGGGCAAATCACTGTCAAGGTGCTCAGCACCCTGTATCTGTCTTTTTATTATTGAGTCCCAGGAGTTTGTAATTCTACATACAAGTATCTTATCAGAGACATGACTTGCACAGATTTCTTCCTACTGTGTCAGCTGTCTTTTCAGTTTCTTAATGGTGTTCTTTGAAACACAAGAGTTCTTACTTGTTTATACATTTTCGATTTCTTCTTGAATCAGTCCCAGAAGACTGTATCTTTCTAGAACTTGCCTGTTTCATCTAAAGTATCCAATCTTTTGGCACATGGTTGTTCACAGTATCCCTCATAATCCTTTTTAGTTCTGTAAGGTCAATAGTAATATCCCTTCTTTCATCCTGGATTTTATTAATTTGACTCTTCTTACTTTCTTCCTTAGTAGTCTAGCTAAAAGTTTGCCAATTTTGTCAGTCTTTTCAAAAACCCAACTTTATTTGAAGCTTTTGATTTGTTTTTATTGAATGAAAAATTCTTTAAATTCTATGGTGCTTTACAGTTTTCGAAAGTTTCACACATGATTTCATAATATCCCTTTTCCCCCCTACACGTTCCAGCTCACCACTGGTAACCACATTCGTTATCTATAGCTGTGAGTCAGCTTCTTGGCTGTTTTACTTACTAGTTTGTTGTATTTTCTAAATTCTACATATAAGCGGTATTATAGAGCATGTGTTTCTCTGTCTGACTTACTTCATTTAGCATAAAGCCCTCCAAGTCCATCCAAGTTCTTGCAAATGGCAAAATTTCATTCCCTTTTTTTTTCTATTTTTTTCCCTTCTTTTGGCTGCACTAGGTGTCAGTGCCATCCAAGGGCTTTCTCTACTTGGGGTTACTCTCTAGCTCCAGGCACAGGTTTCTCCTGTTGCAGAGCACAGGCTCTAGAGCGCCGAGGGTTCACCAGTTGTGAGGCGCGGAATTCGTTGTCCTGTGCATGGAGAATCTTCCTGAACCAGGGGTCGAACCTGTGTCCCCTGCACTGGAAGGCGGATTCTTAGCCACTGGACCACCAGGGAAGTCCCACCACATATTCTTTATCCATTCATTTGTTGATGGACAGCTTGGTTGCTTCCATAACTTGGACACTTTGCAAATTGCAAATAATGCTGCTTCAGTTCAGTTCAGTTCAGTCGCTCAGTCGTGTCCGACTCTTCTCGACCCCATGAATCACAGCACACCAGGCCTCCCTGTCCATCACCAACTCCCGGAGTTCACCCAGACTCACGTCCATCGAGTCAGTGATGCCATCCAGCCATCTCATCCTCTGTCGTCCCCTTCTCCTCCTGCCCCCAATCCCTCCCAGCATCAGAGTCTTTTCCAATGAGTCAACTCTTCGCATGAGGTGGCCAAAGTACTGGAGTTTCAGCTTTAGCATCATTCCTTCCAAAGAACACCCAGGGCTGATCTCCTTCAGAATGGACTGGTTGGATCTCCTTGCAGTCCAAGGGACTCTCAAGAGTCTTCTCCAACACCACAGTTCAAAAGCATCAATTCTTCATCGTTCAGCCTTCTTCACAGTCCAACTCTCACAGCCATACATGACCACAGGAAAAACCATAGCCTTGACTAGACGGACCTTTGTTGGCCAAGTAACGTCTCTGCTTTTGAATATGCTATCTAGGTTGGTCATAACTTTCCTTCCAAGGAGTAAGTGTCTTTTAATTTCATGGCTGCAGTCACCATCTGCAGTGATTTTGGAGCCCAAAAAAATAAAGTCTGACACTGTTTCCACTGTTTCCCCATCTATTTCCCATGAAGTGATGGGACCAGATGCCATGATCTTCGTTTTCTGAATGTTGAGCTGTAAGCCAACTTTTTCACTCTCCACTTTCACTTTCATCAAGAGGCTTTTTAGTTCCTCTTCACTTCCTGCCATAAGGGTGGTGTCATCTGCATATCTGAGGTTATTGATATTTCTCCTGGCAATCTTGATTCCAGCTTGTGTTTCTTCCAGCCCAGCGTTTCTCATGATGTACTCTGCATATAAGTTAAATAAGCAGGATGATAATATACAGCCTTGATGTACTCCTTTTCCTATTTGAAACCAGTCTGTTGTTCCATGTCCAGTTCTAACTGTTGATTCCTGACCTGCATACAGATTTCTCAAGAGGCAGATCAGGTGGTCTGGTATTCCCATCTCTCTAAGAATTTTCCACAGTTTATTGTGATCCACACAGTCAAAGGCTTTGGCATAGTCAATAAAGCAGAAATAGATGTTTTTCTGGAACTCTCTTGCTTTTTCCATGATCCAGAGGATGTTGGCAATTTGATCCCTGGTTCCTCTGCCTTTTCTAAAACCAGCTTGAACATCTGGAAGTTCATGGTTCACGTATTGCTGAAGCCTGGCTTGCAGAATTTTGAGCATTACTTTACTAGCATGTGAGATGAGTGCAATTGTGCAGTAGTTTGAGCATTCTTTGGCATTGCCTTTCTTTGGGATTAGAATGAAAACTGACCTTTTCCAGTCCTGTGGCCACTGCTGAGTTTTCCAAATTTGCTGGCATATTGAGTGCAGCACTTCCATAGCATCATCCTTCAGGATTTGAAATAGCTCAACTGGAATTCCATCACCTCCACTAGCTTTGTTCATAGTGATGCTTTCTAAGGCCCGCTTGACTTCACATTCCAGGATATCTGGCTCTAGATGAGTGATCACACCATTGTGATTATCTGGGTCGTGAAGTTCTTTTTTGTACAGTTCTTCTGTGTATTCTTGCCACCTCTTCTTAATATCTTCTGCTTCTGTTAGGTCCATACTATTTCTGTCCTTTATCGAGCCCATCTTTGCATGAAATGTCCCCCTGGTATCTCTAATTTTCTTGAAGAGATCTCTAGTCTTTCCCATTCTGTTGTTTTCCTCTATTTCTTTGCACTGATTGCTGAGAAAGGCTTTCTTATCTCTTCTTGCTATTCTTTGGAACTCTGCATTCAGATGCTTATATCTTTCCTTTCTCCTTTGCTTTTTGCTTCTCTTCTTTTCACAGATATTTGTAAGGCCTCCCCAGACAGCCATTTTGCTTTTTTGCATTTCTTTTCCATGGGGATGGTCTTGATCCCTGTCTCCTGTACAATGTCATGGACCTCATTCCATAGTTTATCAGGCACTCTATCTATCAGATCTAGGCCCTTAAATCTATTTCTCACTTTCACTGTATAATCATAAGGGATTCAATTTAGGTCATACCTGAATGGTCTAGTGGTTTTCCCTACTTTCTTCAATTTCAGTCTGAATTTGGCAATAAGGAGTTCATGGTCTGAGCCACAGTCAGCTCCTGGTCTTGTTTTTGCTGACTGTATAGAGCTTCTCCATCTTTGGCTGCAAAGAATATAATCAATCTGATTTCGGTGTTGACCATCTGGTGATGTCCATGTGTAGAGTCTTCTCTTGTGTTGTTGGAAGAGGGTGTTTGCTATGACCAGTGCATTTTCTTGGCAAAACTCTATTAGTCTTTGCCCTGCTTCATTCCGTATTCCAAGGCCAAATTTGCCTGTTACTCCAGGTGTTTCTTGACTTCCTACTTTTGCATTCCAGTCCCCTATAATGAAAAGGACATCTTTTTTGGGTGTTAGTTCTAAAAGGTCTTGTAGGTCTTCATAGAACCGTTCAACCTCAGCTTCTTCAGTGTTACTGGTTAGGGCATAGACTTGTATTACTGTGATATTGAATGGTTTGCCTTGGAAACGAACAGAGATCATTCTGTCGTTTTTGAGATTGCATCTAAGTACTGCATTTCGGACTCTTTTGTTGACCATGATATGATGGCCACTCCATTTCTTCTGAGGGATTCCTGCCCGCAGTAGTAGATATAATGGTCATCTGAGTTAAATTCACCCATTCCAGTCTATTTCAGTTCGCTGATTCCTAGAATGTCGACATTCACTCTTGCCATCTCCTGTTTGACCACTTCCAATTTGCCTTGATTCGTGGACCTGACATTCCAGGTTCCTATGCAACATTGCTCTTTACAGCATTGGACCTTGCTTCTATCATCAGTCACATCCACAGCTGGGTATTGTTTTTGCTTTGGCTCCATCCCTTCATTCTTTCTGGAGTTATTTCTCTGCTGATCTCCAGTAGCATATTGGGCACCTACTGACCTGGGGAGTTTCTCTTTCAGTATCCTATCATTTTGCCTTTTCATACTGTTCATGGTGTTCTCAAGGCAAGAATACTGAAGTGGTTTGCCATTCCCTTCTCCAGTGGACCACAATTCTGTCAGCCAGTCGGGCATGGCTTAGTTTCATTGAGTTGGACAAGGCTGTGGTCCTAGTGTGATTAGACTGACTAGTTTTCTGTGAGTATGGTTTCAGTGTGTTTGCCCTCTGATGCCCTCTTGTAACACCTACCGTCTTACTTGGGTTTCTCTTACCTTGGTGCTCCAGCAAAGCGCAGCCGCTGCGCCTTACAATAATGCTGCTTATATATAACCATTAGGATATATGGATCTTTGCAAACTAGTGTTTTCATTTTCTTCCAATATACCTTTGCTTTTAAAATAATAATTGCAATTAAACAGAGGCAGCCTATGGGGAGAGGGCTGCAAAGGACTACACTAAAGGTATGAGAGGATTTTCAAAGTTAATCAGAGCACCAAACAAAGAATGACTACCTAAATTCACACGTGCCCAGACTTGCATTTCAAACCACTTATGGACAGAAATATGATCTCTAATACCCAGACTTTGGCTTTACTTGAGCTTCAGCCCCATCCCCTGTTCCTTGTCTCCTCGGAAGCACATTCTGCTGGTTCTACGCAAGAAAGTGTCAACCCAGACAAACTGAGAAAACTGTCTAGAAAAGGCAGTAACTTCCACCTCCCAGACAGAAGGGCTCCAGGCAGCAAAACAATCTAGCTCATCTCTTCCAAAACAGAAAAGTAAAGGCTGAAAGGAAAATAAAAGGAGGGTAAATAAAAAGAAGAGAATATTCACAGTTTTATCCCAAAAACAAACTCTCCTGAACTGTGTCCTGAGTCATAACTTCCCTTCCACTGGGGCTCTCCTTACCCGGAATGGGGTGTTGATTCGGCTCGTGAGTGTATCCAAGATGTGGACATTCTCGTGCTGGTGCAACAGGATAAAGCGGAGGAAGGTCTCGAGCAGTGCTGGCTCGGAGATGCTGCGCAGAAAAAGGTCCAGGTAGGCGGTGGTGGTCATGACCTCCTCCACAGTCACCTGGGCCCAACGACAGAGTGAACGCAGGTGAGCCTCCCCCGATGCTGCGATATGTGCCTCTCCAACGGCCCCCAGCCTCGCCGTGGTGACCCCATCAAGGCAAGAACACGCCTGCCGCCTCCCCCGATGCTGCGATCCGTGCCTCTCCAACGGCCCCCAGCCTCACCGTGGTGACCCCACCAAGGCAAGAACACGCCTGCCACGAGAGCACACTTCAGAGCTTCATTTGAAGCCCCTAACCTATTCACATTCCTCAAAATCTCATGCTGATTCCACCTTTTAATTCAGTAAGGGAAAAGCAAAGGCAGAAAGAAGCAATTCAAGTGTTCTGACAACCTTGATACACCAGATGCAGTTCAAATACCATCAAGATTTTAGTGTGTAATCACAAAGAGGGAAAAGATAATAGAAAGTATGTTCATGGTCCATAAAAAGGATTAATTAGAAAGCTCAGTATAACTTGTTCCCTTACTAGTCATTCAATAAACCTTTATTGGGATTTCTTATGAACAAGAAGCTAGAAACAACACATTTCCTGTCCAGGAAGATGGGTTCTATTTATGATCTAGCACACTAAATATAATAAATAGCAAATGTCAGGTGCAGAAACAAAACGCTGCAGAAGTTCAGATACGTTTCAGGCAAGTTGCAAGTCAGAATTTTATAACTGAATAATATACATAAAGTATTATTAATAAACTGCTGTAAGAGTTTACTGCTTATAAAGTAACTGTGACTTTTTAAATAATACAGATTACTATTTTCTATGTGCTGTGATTTTCCCATGCAGTAAAACATCAATCTTTCAGGAAACAGACTCCTCTAAAGAGTCAAGTTTTTCAAAGAACTGAGGATTTGATGCTTAAAGCAACAAATTTTTATTTTAAACATTTTGACTGGGAATATTTTAAGAGTGAGTATACATTGCTTTGTCTTCCTAAAGGCAGAATTGTGCTAAGTCATGTCCGACTCTTTTCGACCCTATAGACTGTAGCCCGCCAGGGTCCTCTGTCCGTGGGATTTTCCAGGCAAGAATACTGCAGTGGGTTGTCATTTCCTTCTTGAGGGGATTAAACCCATGTCTCCTGCAATTGCAGGCACTGGCAGGCGGATTCTTTACCACTGAGCCACCTGGGAAGACCTAAAGGCAGAACAGGGGCCATCAACTGCCATACTGTCTATAATACAAAAAGACTCAAACAAGGTTGCATGAGAATTACCAGGGAAACGGTTCAAAATTTCAGATTTCAGCCTTATACCCTAGAAAGCTTAGATATCTCCCCTGCCATGAGTCAAACACACTTGATGCTAAAAGAAACAGATGGTGATAAATTTTGAGTGATCACATCTTTTCTTTTCCAGTAGTCGATCTTCTTTTCTCCTCACTTTAAAAGTGTTAGCTGTCATTTTATCATACTGTTACTGGGCCATTCCTTTAAAAATGCTTTCCTCTTCTCCTTTTCTGCCTTCAAAATCCACAACTCAGTTTAGAAACCAGATCTTCAGACCTGCTATGTAAGTGTGGACAGCTCTCGCAAGGATGCATCTGCACAGAAAGGCTTGAATTACTTTTATGAATTTCTTGATTCTTAGGGATGTGCTAGATAGATGAGTCCATATCAGTTCAGTTCAGTTCAGTTCAGTCACTCAGTCGAGTCCGACTCTTTGTGACCCCATGAATCGCAGCACGCCAGGCCTCCCTGTCCATCACCAACTCCCGGAGTTCACCCAGACTCACGTCCATCGAGTCAGTGATGCCATCCAGCCATCTCATCCTCTGTCGTCCCCTTCTCCTCCTGCCCCCAATCCCTCCCAGCATCAGAGTCTTTTCCAATGAGTCAACTCTTCGCATGAGGTGGCCAAAGTACTGGAGTTTCAGCTTTAGCATCATTCCTTCCAAAGCAATCCCAGGGCTAATCTCCTTCAGAATGGACTGGTTGGATCTCCTTGCAGTCCAAGGGACTCTCAAGAGTCTCCTCCAACACCACAGTTCAAAAGCATCAATTCTTCGGCGCTCAGCCTTCTTCACAGTCCAACTCTCACATCCATACATGACCACAGGAAAAACCATAGCCTTGACTAGATGGACCTTTGTTGGCAAAGTAATGTCTCTGCTTTTGAATATGCTATCTAGCTTGGTCATAACTTTCCTTCCAAGGAGTAAGTGTCTGAGTCCACACAGATATTACCAAATCAGTTCTGTCTGTTTTCTTTATTGTAAGCAAGGCCCCTGCAGTACAGCTGAATGCACTCTCAGAGCCCACTGACAGTACCCCGAGTGGCCTGAGCGCTGCGTCCGGCCAGGCCCCTACAGTACATCTGAATGCACTCTCAGAGCCCACTGACAGTACCCCAAGTGGCCTGAGCACTGCGTGCGGCCCTTCCATTCCCCACTCAATCTTATGACTCCTCACCCAACACACCCCTGTGTCATCTGACCAGATGTAAAAGCTCTCTGCGTCCAAATAAAGCACAGGAAACAGGTAAGCACCAACCACTTGGCAGACAAATTATTTGAAGAAGAGTCCTCCTCGTGGGCTGCCCTGCTTCTGAACAAACAGCTTCTATCCCTGTGTTCTCCTGCGTTCTCTAGCCCCAGGCTCACGGCACTTACAATGCTGTCCTGGGACGCAAGCTGCATCTTTTTCTTTATTACCGCAGGGCAATGGAAAGAGCCCTGCGCACAGACGGTACTTAATAAACATTTCCTGAGCAAATGACAGCCTCCAAGGACCTGGCAATTTACATTTGCCAAAGCTGAGCTTAAGATTTTTAATTCTTCCCTCTTCTCTGCATGAGATCTGAAGGCCCCAGTGAGTGGGGACTTTTTTTAAAATAAAAATTACAGAATAACTGATGTCACCCAGAACAATTAAGGGGAAAGGACTGACACCACCACCAAACACATAGTTCCATTAGCTCACCCCCATTGCATGACTGCAATCTCCCTAGAGTAAAAATTTAACCTAAAATCATTAACACAAAATTTGAATTCCCTAACAATCTTGATTACTAGAAGAAAAAAGAAGTAGCATTAGTCGATTCCTGGGTAGGGAGATCCTCTGGGGAAGGAAATGGCAACTTGAGTATTCTTGCCTGGGAAATCCCAGGGACAGAGGAGCCTGGCGGACTACAGCCCATGGGATCACAAAAAAGTTGGACACGGCCAAGAGACTAAATGACAACAACAATCATTCCAAAGGAACCACGTGTGTAGTTTCTGTGTTTTCAACTTACCTGTGGAGCACTGCTGAGCTGACATGCTACACGCAAGTCCAGGAGCTGCCTTTGCAGCAACAGTGTAGCGCCAGCTTTTCCCCTCTTTAGTTATGCATGGCTGTAATCAGCTCCAAAGCACAGCGATAAACTCTTGAGCATCTAAGTCTCAGTGTTTGGGACCTGGCATGAAAGGCGGGCATTAAGCATCTATTGTTTACTACTCTTAAACCGGATAAATGAAAAGATTTCTGTGTTTTTTTTTTTTAGAAATCCAAGCTGTCATTTATAAGCTAAGAGGATTTAAGGAAGCACTTGGAGGGGCAGCATTTACATAACGTGCTATAAATATTAAAGCCCAACTCTATTAAGCATCGGGTTGCAAAGTCTTTATGAATCGAGGTCATCCTCACCTTAAATGAATACCCAAACCAAGAAAATCTGGTTCCCTTCTCTTTCCCCCTCTTTCCTCCTCCACATTCTCAGAGCCCTTAGAAGCCTTTTATCCTAGAAAATCTTCTCCCGCCCCATTATCTTGACTTCTCAGAAACTTCCTCTAATCCTCCAAATAGGAAACCTCCTTAAAGGAGGATGAGACCAGAGCCTAAGTGTGATCACTTGAAAGCTAATGATGAGCCACCAGGGGCGGGCGGCTGGGCTGTGCGGACTGTAAAATTCAGGTTCTGCCAATGCCCCAAAGAGCAAGGACCAGCCAAACGAGAAAGCAGCCGCCTCCTCGTGGGCCAGTCGTGAAGGACAGTCGGTGCTGATGTAAGGAGGACCTTTCTGCCTCACGGTTGTGTGTCAGTATTTACTGACCTTGTTCTATAAAGAACTGCAGCTACAAATTTACATAGAAATTCCAGCAGAAAGGGTAAATGAGGTTCTGCCATATAATACACAATAAAATAAAGCTTGGGAATGTTCTTTCTTACTAAAGGCAGACCACAATGGCTGCAATGACTTAAGGAAAACTCAGGTCCTACAGACAAATAATTATCCTTTACAAGAAGGTACAACCATGAACCCAAACAGGATATTTGCCTAGGCACTTTCACATGCCTACTTCTCAGCCCAAGTTCTAGAATGAGACCCTGACACAGGTACTTATTTTTCCTGCTATGCAGTCCAGTTTAGTCTGTTTTTTGAAACCTCTTCACCACCCTTTCCACCTCCACTGGCCCCTACCTGAGTTGTCCTTCACGCCAAGTGCCCTTCACCAACTGCTTAAACAAGTCTTTCAAACCATAGTTTGAGACCCAAAGCAGGTAAAACAATCAGTGCCTTGGTCCACTCATAGTTAGACCAGGTTCAAACAGAAAGTACTGGAATAGACTGCATGTAGTAAAAATAAGTCCTGTTTTGCCAAACTTTTATATAAATATTTGGTTCCAACTATATGTAATACATTTTGCATGTATATGTCTCGTTACATTCAATTAAGAAAATGCATAAACAGAAATGTAGAAAATAAGTTTCTGGCTGTGCATTAAATTAATAGTTACAACATTTGAAAAAAACACTAAAGTAGCAGTGCAAAAACCCAACCAATTCACAGCCTTTCCCCACCAGCGCCCTGCACTCCAGGCTATCTCCCAGCAAGGCCTGGATCTTGGTGAACTGCATGGAGAGCTGAGGTCGGTTCTGTGGACAGGGGGGCAACTGAATTTACTGTCAGTCCACTCCTTTTTACCTTAGCCTGAGAGCTCCAACAGTGCATCTGCATTTTAATTAAAATGTCGTTTCTCAGAAATGGACAAAATAAAGAATTTGTTTTCTTTGAAAAAGGGGATGAGAGGTAAGGGAGGAATTGACACTTTCCACTTGGGCAAAGTCAAAGCTCTCCCCAAAGTGAAGCTAGAACCCAGCCTGGCCTCATGCCCACAATCGCGGCAGCGCATCAGCTACATGCACAGCGCGGGAAGGACACTGAGCATATAGACACCCCGACCTTTCCGTGATCAGCTCTAGCCGAGCAATTCCATTCGCATCTAAATTAGCACCAGAATCCTCCCTGGAATGGCAGGTTTATGTGTGTCCTGAACGATACATCCCCGCCTGCTAGCTGTGTTTTGTATGAGATCTGGTCACACTGGGACAAACAGATGGTTACCACCTTCTGTTGCCCAGGCAGGTGGTGGGCAGCGGGATCAGGTGACTGCTGCACCCTCTCCACGTTAAAAGGCACCCTTCTTTGGCGTCCCCTTTGGTGTAGAGGAGATAACTAGCCCAGCAAAGTTCTTCTGGGTCCTCCATGAGGCCTCAGCCCCAATGGCTCCACCCAGGGGCAGGAAACAAGGAGACCAGGGGCCCCCGGATCACTGAAATCAGTACGGGGAAGCAAAGATGAGGCTGGATAGCGTGAAACAGACTTGAAGGGGTTTTCCCA
Organism: Bos taurus; assembly: GCF_002263795.3. Classification (NCBI taxonomy): domain Eukaryota; kingdom Metazoa; phylum Chordata; class Mammalia; order Artiodactyla; family Bovidae; genus Bos; species Bos taurus. Next base: position 6,144,524 of record NC_037344.1, read on the forward strand.
GGGAACACAGGCTGCTGCTGCCAGAGGGAGAGCCACCGAGGGACAGGCAGGGCGTGTCCGCCCCAGGGCAGCCGCCGCTGCAGCTGGACTCTTCCCAGCCTTCTCCTTCCCTCCCAGGACATGGAGCACGAGCAACACTCAGGAACAGGAGCGGAGACACAGACATCCTGGTTCTCAGGGAGCGGCGCCACTGCTTCAGCCAAAAATTCAGGACCGAAAACATTCAATTATTCCCAGTCTGCAAAAAGGCTGCACTGAAGATTCAGGCTCCTTCCCTCCTGGCCCCTCCTGTTCCTTGGCCTCCAGGCACTCACGGCCTCTACCCCACCACCAGAGGCAGGCGGGGATGTGAGAGGAGGTGACATCCAAAGTCAATTCAGTTCAGTTCAGCCCCTCAGTCATGTCCAACTCTTTGCTACCCCATGGGCTGCAGCACGTCAGGCTTCCCTGTCCTTCACCAACTCCCGGAGCCTACTCAAACTCATGTCCATCGCATTGGTGATGCCATCCAACCATCTCATCCTCTGTTGCCCCTTCTCCTCCTGCCTTCAGTCTTTCCCAGCACCAGGGTCTTTTCCAATTAGTCGATTCTTCACATCAGGTGGCCAAAGTATTGGAGCTTCAGCTTCAGCATCAGTCCTTCCAGTGAATATTCAGGATGATTTCCTTTAGGATGGACTGGTTGGATCTCCTTGCAGTCCAAGGGACTCAAGAGTCTTCTCCAACACCACAGTTCAAAAGCATCAATTCTTCAGTGCTCAGCTTTCTTTGTAGTCCAACTCTCACATCCATACATGACTACTGGAAAAACCATAGCTTTGACTAGATGGACCTTTGCTGGTAAAGTAATGTTTCTGCTTTTAATAAGCTATCTAGGTTGGTCATAGCTTTTCTTCCAAGGAGCAAGTGTCTTTTAATTTCATGGCTGCAGTCACCATCTGCAGTGATTTTGGAGCCAAAGAAAATAAATTCTCCCACTGTTTCCAGTGTTTCCCCATTTATTTGCCATGAAGTGATGGGACCGGATGCCATGATCTTAGTTTTTTGAATGTTGAGTTTTAAGCCAACTTTAAAAAAAAATTAATTTATTTATTTTAATTGGAGGCTAATTACTTTATAATATTGTAGTGGTTTTTGCCATACATTGACATGAATCAGCCATGGGTGTACATGTGTTCCCCATCCTGACCCCCCAACTTTTCACTCTCCTCTTTCATTTTCATCAAGAGGCTCTTTAGTTCCTCTTTGCTCTCTGCCATAAGTCAATAGGTGTGGCTATTCATTCCTAAAATAACTGAGGAAAGAGATTACAGTGATGGCTACAATGATTTCTGCAACATATTTTAAGGAAAAGAAGTTAAAAGTAAAACCAGTCTCTGCCTCTTCCCCCATTATTTTCTTGATGTATCTATAATACATTAAATATATGAATTAATTAAATCAATTAAATATTAATTGACTGACTAATTAAACAGAAGATACTTCTCCTTGCCTATGATAAACCTCTCCCTGGAGAAGTCGGCAAATTATTTATAAAGCCTGCCTTCCTATTCTATGAGTATATAATGTCTACAATCCTACTTCATTATAATGTAACTTATCAGAGTATAATTCAATATATGATCCACTATATTTGAACTATATCCAGTATAGAATTTCATTGCTGAAATACTCCAAGTATCACTAAGAAAGTTATTTCACAATATGGCAGCTCTGTGGTCAGAAACAACAAGGAAATTCTGAAGCAAAGTAAGTTTTATCTCAGTAGGAAGGATCTGAAGAGTATTCTGAAGATCATTTCACCCATCCCTTTCTGTTTACTAATTCTTCCAGAAAGATTCTTCTTAGTTGCAATATGAAGAACTATAAAAACAATATCACCAATCTGCTTTGGGGCACCTGTGTATAACTGAAGAACATTCTCAGCATATTGTTTCAGCTCTCTGAGTCCACACCATCTCAGGGGAACTGAGTGGGCCTAAGCAGAAAAGATACTTATTGGAAGAAGCCTAGGGTAAGCTAACAGGATCGCCAGAAGCCTGAAGAGCAAGCTTAGAGAAGAAGGGAGGTCTGAGGGTGGAAAGCCAGAGACAACCAAACAGGGATTGCACAGCTTCCTTTGGCAGCACAGCTCAGGAGGTCTCTGCAATCAAGAAAGCATGCCTCAAGGTGAAGTAAAATTCCACCTGCTGTAATGTAAAGTGTGCCTTACACTCACTGCCCTCAGGTTAAGTGGTGGTGGGGAAATGCTGTCCCCCCAAACTCCACTTCCCTTCCTGTTCTGCAGTTCTTATGAAAGCCCTCAGCTTCCTCTTTGCTAGACTAAGTCCATTCCCTTTCTCACTCTTGTTAATGCATTTTTCCATTTTTTAAGATTGCAAACTTACTGCAGAAATGACATGTCTGACCTACAGTGTGAATTCTCAAAACAATTTGTACGCCAGCAGGTACCCAAAGGATAATCAATAAACATGTCAGGATGGAAATCAGGTACCCTGTTACTAATAAAACAAACAAACAAATATGGTTTTCAAAGTCTATGTTGGGGATTACTTCATGAGCAAGGTAGTTAGATTCATTTGACAATATGTGACCCGCAGAGGCAATCTTCCTTTTCTGTGTGTGCTAAGTCACTCAGTCATGTCCGACTCTTGGTGAACACTTCATAGGAAATAAAGAGCCTGACTCATGCCACGCTCTTGATTATGGCAACTGAGAAAAGTGATGCATTGGGGAAAAGGAAACGCTTCCTTGGGCTTCCTCCTAATTACTCTTCTTGATTAACAAGACAATACTATTGAATTCTGATGAGCAAACATTAAATCCAGTGGTGGAGGGGAAATGGTTAAGAGGGTGGTTTCAGGCAGCTTCTTTAGAATGGAGTTTTATTTGAGAACAACTGTCACGTGGTGGCCTCTAATGCCTGTCACCCCAATCCCCACTGAGTCTGATTGCTGGGTTCCATGTGTTGTTTGGGAGTGGAATTTTACACATGGACAGTTTTCCTAGACACCAAAACTGTAACAAAGACAAGTTCTGATGATAAAGGGCAGGTTTCACTCCTGGCTTCTTATCCACTAGAGAAGACCTCAATACAATGGAAGACCGAGAAAATACACAGGTGTTCCCTCCAACAAATTCAGTAATTCTAGTCTTCCTGGTGGTTTTCTCTGTTATCCCAAACTTGTTCATCACCAGGTACCCACTAACCACAGGGTGAGGCACAGAGGGGCAGCCTGTCAGTTATTCTTTCTGTCTCACTTAAAATGCAAGTCAGTCATAAAAGAGACCGGAGAGGGGGACTCTTAAAAGAAGCTCACTTCTTTTAAGTATGTAAATGTTAGACAGTGTTAGTCGATCAGTCGTGCCCGACTCTTTGTGATTCTATGGACTGTAGCCTGCCAGGTTCCTCTGTCCATGGGATTCTCCAGGCAACAACACTGGAGCGGGTTGCCGTGCGCTGCTCCAGGGGATCTTCCTGACCCAGGGATCAAACTCGAATCTCCTGCATTGCAGGTGGATTCTTTACCGTCTGAGCCACCGGGAAAGCCCCCTACAATTTTCTATGCTATTACATAATCTTCTGCATTTACTGGAAAAGTTCATTGAGTCAACATCCCTAACTATCTCAAGCAGGTTAACTAAATCACTTTTAGAATAAGGAAATGAATAAAATACATAATGCTTTAAAAAGTTAGTGTGGGGCAAGAGAAAACTATACCAAGAATGTGAAATAAGCAGGCTATACGCTTCCTTTGCGTTCTCTTTGTTGTTTGGTTTTCTTACAACTACCTGAAGGAAAGCCTGCAGGGCGTTTGTTGCTGATAAATCTGTAATGATCTCCTAGGAGCATGCAGGGAAAGAATAAAAGATTAACACCAGCTTTCAGACCAGATTCTCCCTGCCTTCTCTACTTTTGTTTCCAAGATGAATACCACCTGCCTGCCTTAGATAAGGTGGAGTTTGTGTGAGCTGTTTTTTGTGTTTCTCCATGTAGAGCAGGTGGGACCCTTCCTATCTTTCCATGATCCTGACGCTTAAGAGCAGAATCCTGCTTAAGAGCAGAATCCTGTGATTCTGCATTATGTCCCTTCTGCACTTGTTGAAAAAGAAAGAAATCTAATTTTTCTTTTCAAATCAAAAACTAAACGAAAGCTTAATTTATAGCCCTAATTTTCTTCCCCTGCAGCAGGACATAAGTGACGTGAAGAATTATGGGAGGTCAGAGATGGGGAGGCTTCACAGTACCTGGGACCCGCTCAAACTCCAAAACGGGGTGGGTGGGCGTGTATAAGGCAGTGAATACAGACAGGTTGGTCTCCCAACTTCTACAGTTTTGTGGTTTTTTTTGAAGTATAGATGATTTACAATATTGTGCTCGTTTTAGTATATTGATTCACTTTTTTGCAGATTATAGTCCAATATGGATTATTACAAAATAATGGGAATAATTCCCTGTGCTCTGCAGTAAACCCTTGCTGCTTACTAACTTCTATAATTTTTAAAGCAGCAAACCTAGGGGAGAAGAGCTGTCCAAGGAAAAGGGGCAGAACCAGAGAGTTTGGGATCAACATGTACACACTGCTATGTTTAACATAAGTACCCAGGGCTTCCTTGGTGTCTCGGTGGTAAAAGATCCGCCTGCCGATGCAGGAGACATGGGTTCAGTCCCTGGTGGGGCAGGATCCCACGTGCCGTGGAGCAATTAAGCCCATGTACTGCGACCACTGAGCCCGTGCTCTAGAGCCAGGAGCTGCAACTACAGAGCCCATGCACCACAAGTGCTGAAGCCCAAGCATCCAAGAGCCTGTGCTCCACACCCAGAGGAGCCCACCACCAGAAGCCTGTACACCGCAACCAAGAGCAGCCACAGCGAGAGAAGAAACCCACACAGCTACAAAGACTCAGCACAGCCACAGATACATACAACTATTTCAAAAAATAAGATGGATAACCAAGGGCCTACTGTCTAGCACAGGGAACTCTGCTCAGTGTCATATGACAGCCTGGATGGAGCGGGGGTTGGGGGAGAATGGATACATGCATACGTGTAGCTGAGTCCTTCTGTTGTCCACCTGAAACTATCACAACACTGCTAATAGGCTGTAATCCAATATAAAATTAAAAATTAAAAAACAAACCAAAAACCAGCCTGTATAGTGCAAGTCTGTGAAGCAGTAAACCACCCTCCAACCCTGCAGCGTCACCCGGCAGAACAGCCCCCAGGGCCATAGCCTGGAAAGCAGACAGCTCTACCGGAGCAGAAAGTGCCTTCTGCCCACGAGACCACGGTGCTTGTGAGTCAAGCAGGAGACGCCCTTCATCCTCCTCTCTGCCGCCCAGCAGGGCATCCCTGGTGCAGCCAACAACCCACACAAGCCTATCCCTGCCCAGCCAGCACTTTTACAAGAATTACAGTAACTGGAACTTCCCACTGCCCGTCAATGTTAACATGGAAGAAACCCTGAGGTTTAGAGTAGGGACTTCTAAATGTCCCCCAGTACTCAGTCTCCATTACTTCCTGGGAACAAATCCTAACTTTAGAGCTAAAAACCACATTTCCCTTCTTCCTTTGCATGTAAGCACCTCAGTATATACCTTGGCCAGTGATGTATAAACAGAATTGGTGGATGGGATGAGACAAGATTATCAAAGGGCATTTTCTGTTAGTTACAGTTAAACCCTATGCAAACTGATCCAGTGTTTTCTCTGGAAATAAGATGACTTGCTTGGTAAGTAAACTGCTAGAGAGATCTCATCCACAGCACTGAGAACAGTGCCTCCTGTATACCAGGCACTCAGAACAGAAACGAATTTTCCTAGAAGACCAACTGCGACTACTGCAGCCCATGACAGAGCAGAACGTGGCGTCAAGACTAATGGCATAGCCCGTTCTGCGAGTAATCCTCCAAAACACGACGACAGTCCTTTCTGAAGCTTTTTAAAGCCATGGCACATCACAAGAATTTATAACAATATGATACTTACCATTACTAAACACAGTGCACTCCAATATTTTCTCTTTGATTCTGTTTTGAAGTGCTGTTTGTGACCTACCAGACTGATTTTGCAGAGAAGGCAATGGCACCCCACTCCAGTATTCGTGCCTGGAATATCCTATGGATGGAGGAGCCTGGTGGGCTGCAGTCCATTGGATCGATAAGAGTCGGACACCACTGAGCGACTTCACTTTCACTTTTCACTTTCATGCACTGGAGAAGGAAATGGCAACCCACTCCAGTGTTCTTGCCTGGAGAATCCAGGGATGGGGGAGCCTGGTGGGCTGCCATCTATGGGATGACTTGCACAAAGTCAGACACGACTGAAGCAACTTAGCAAAGCAAAGACTGATTTTGTGGCTCATTAGTGTGACAAGACTCAGCATTCAAAACTGTTTAAAATATATATATTTACTTCCCTGTTAAATTTTCTGTCCACTAACAAATGAATAAGCACTACAGGATAATTTTTAATGTAAAATTAAATGGAAAGAAAGTGGTAGAAATAACCAAAACATTGTTCTTATTTTGTTTGACATTTTATATAGTTAAATACAAGCACTGATGTCTTGGAGCCCCTACAACATAAGACAAATACTGAATCTGCACTGGGAAGACCTGCCTGGGACTTCGGAGGAGCAGAGAGCTGGCTAGGTGACCCATCCTCCTCCAGTCTCAACTCCTCCCTGGCAACAGGCAGCACTGTCTCTCTGCATTCAGCAAAGCAGGCTGTCTTTGCCCCAAGTTTGGTTCCTAAACTTCTACCCAGGGTAGGTAAGTACTTGTGTTAGCTGTTCTTTCTCTTTGCTGAGCAGCAAATTAAAAATGTATTTCCTTCTAAGCTGGAATTCTCAGAATCTAGAGATAATAATTTAAGATTTTTTTTTTAAAGGCATCAGAGCGTAGTTGAAAATAGACTGCAGTGGAATGCCAAACAGATGCATGTTGACCCTTAGGAGCTGGGGGCCTTGGGCAAGTCAAGCAACCTCCGGGCGTGCCAGCTTGCTGGGGCTGCACACAGAGCCTGGAGCCTCTGACCTGCCGCATCAGCTCGGGCAGAAGTTAACGTTTATCAACAAAGGTCAACCATGAGATGCTGTGACAGCTTCTGTGAAAAGTGCCTTCCTCCACAGATTTTGGTAAGAACATAAAGGAGGGAGGCTCTACAAAATAATAAAAAGCACTTTGGAACACTTAGAGGACGCCAAAATGTAAATATAAAGCTGCCACGTCAACCTTCTGAGGATACGCTAATGTTGAAGAACTGAAACATCATCAATTTCGTATCCTCTGTTCCTCTCACAAACATTAGGCTCGTGGACTCTGGATATTTCTTTCCCAATCTTTCTCATGTTCTCAGCTGTAAAATGATGGTGTTGAACTAGCTGATCCATCTTCTCAGTTTCCAAAACCTGAGATTCTTTGAGTCCATATCAGTGGCATGAGACATGAGCCAGTTCTGGATCTTCATCTTGGTGATTTTACCTTCCAGCATAACCAACACCTGACTTTATTCTAGCATAGTGATAAGGGTGCAAGCCACTGTTTTTTGATATATTTATTTAACCAACTGCATATTCACTGAGGGCTTTTCATGTGCAGCTGAGGAAACATAAAAGCAGCATAAGACACATCCTGCCCCTCACGGTACCACAGCAGCCGGCTGGTGAAACTCACGTAATGAGACGAGTGCTAAACTGTGTGGTCCCGGGTGGAGGGAAAGCAGTGTGTGCTTCAGTGCAAGGCGAGAGCCCAATATCAGGACTGTGCTGGGACTTAACAGACAGAAGAGGAAGAATACTCCAGCAGGAGCATGGGGATAAGAGAGGACCATGTGGGCACGGCTCTGACTTCAGATTTACATCTGAAAAGCTCGGGGTAGGACTTCCCTGGTGGCTAATATTCTGTGCTCCCAATGTCGGGGGCTGAGGTTGGATCCCAGTCAGGGAACTAGATCCTGCATGCTGCAACTAAGACCCAGTGCAGCCAAATAAACACATACAATTAAATTTCAAGAAAAGAAAATCACAGGGGAAGTGAGGTCCATAGGTAGGAAGGGGTCAGACTGGGGGTGGGAGGAAGGGGATTTCAAAATCAAGTGGAAGAGTCTCAATTATCTTCCGCAGGCAACAGGACCCATTTTAGGTTCTTGAGCACTAGAAGGACATTTAAACTACTACTACTGTTTTTTAAAAACATGATTTACTACTTCCAATTTGCTAGAATTTTAAAAGGCTGGATTTTTGTAGACCTGATAGAAAACCAATCTCTCCAATCCTAAGACTTCTTTTCCAACACAGAATCTCCTGGCAAAGCACTTCTGGGCTTTCTCTGCCTTCTTCAATAACTCTTCCCCTGGCGAGCGGGTAACTTGTCATTTTGATGTGGCTGTCCCTTCCTCTCTCTCTCCTTCCAGGAGCCAGGCTGCCAGCAGGAAGGACACATTCTTCTCTGCATCTGGAAGAGTCTGCCTAATTCTGGGCTCAGTATTAGGAATTCTTACGTACAGGCATAAACCCTACTCTCCAGCACCCGTGTTACTGATAATAAAGCTGCTCTTTTGCTCCTCCATCTGCCTCACTCATTTTTTTCTCAACTTGTCAGAACCCAGATGGAGAATAAATCCCTTTATACCCAATTAGAATATACTGACTGTTCTGAAACTGCATTACAGGTCCCTCAGCTGCACAGTTTACCCTGATTCACGTAAATGCCTTCGACTCTAGGCTCAGAGCTTCAGTGAACAGCGCTGTCCTTCAGACACTGGCAACTTACGGCAAAGGACCGAGGTAGCACCAAGAAAGCTCTACGGGGACACTCAGGCAGTGCTAACAGCGATCTTGGGACAGCCATTCGGAACAGCTGCCTCGTTCAGGCCCCCACCAGTCCCAATCCTGGCACCATCTCTTCTCCGGTCCAGACTACCCCGCTGTTAGCGAACCATTGACTGAAACTGTACCCCTTGGCCAGGCAGATGATGACCACTTGCAGGAGTTGTCTCACAACAGGAGGTCCTGGTAAGGAATGTGGTGCCGCTGTTGAAAACTAACCGGGAGAATTCAGAAGGAACCAAAAGGGGGAAGCAGATGCTGGCCCAAAACGTGCCTCATAAAGCTAGCTAGAAGAGTTTAGGCTACCCTGGCGGCTCAGATGGTAATGAATCCACCTGCAACACCAGAGACCCAGGCTCGATCCCTGGGTCGGGAAGACCCTTTGGACAAGGGAACGGCTACCACTCCAGTTTTTCTGCCTGGAAGAGTCCCACGGACAGAGAACCTTGGCGGGCTACAGTCCATGGGGTGGCAGTCAGACACCGCTAATCGACCAACACTTTCACTTCACACCTCAAAAAGAGGGAGGAGACACCACCCCATAGTATGTCCTGTCAACCTTCCAGACTCCTCTGCACTGGAATCCATCTTGGCAGACAGACGCGCAGGCCACAGGGAAGGCCCCTGAGTCAGACCAAAGATGAGCCAAGCACGATGATTGGCCAGAGACAACCTGGAAACTAAGCCCATCACCGTAAAACCCGAGACTGCGAGCCGTGTGTCAGAGCGGTCCTCCAGGCTCCCGCACCCTGCTGCTCTCTGCCCTGGTGCCCCTTCCCAATAGTCTCTTGCTTTGTTAGCACACCTGTCTCCTTGGACAGTTCAGTTCCGGGTGTCAGACAAGAGCTGACTTTTGGGCCCTGGAAGGCGGCCCTTCCTGAAGCACCATGGCACCAGTCATGCCTTATATTAAAGTAATCCCCACAAGTCACATTTCCCCTTCTTCCCTGCTAACCCCCATTCTACACTGTGCAAATAAAAATGTCTATTCTAGTGCCTTTGAGGTAAACAAACAGAATATACACAAGATGAGTCACCAATGGAATTAACTCTTCTAGGGAGCAACTACACTTGAAGGCATTAATATGTGATGAGACTAAATTATGGCACGTTGGTTATGTGAGGATGAAAATTCTAAGTTTCCCAGGCGGGACCCCTGTTAACACTGCTTTTCCACACCCATTCTCAGTCCACAGGCACAACAGCTGGACACACGGACCATGAGGCTACTTGTATTTCAGGGACCATTTCCAAAGGAGAGGGAAAAAGTCGTTTATTACTATCATTATCATTAATTATCACTATTATTAACAGTATCAATAATTCCAGAAACAGCTGCCATGTATGGAGACCTCGCTCTGTGGCAAGCATTGTGCTAGGTGCTTCACACAGGAGTTAATTCACCTTGGCCCTGAGGCCAAGGTATAGGTATTAGGGTTCTCATCTTACAGATTAAAAAAACAAAAACTGAGCCTCATGAACTTGCCCCCAAAGTCCACAGCAAGTGGCAGAGACCAGATTCATGAGAGACCAGATCTGCTTGATACAAAATTTCATGTTCTTCACACAATAGGTCTGTCTTGCAAAAACCAAGACAAGAATTCTAACAATTCCTTGACATTCTCATCCCTTTGCCCTCTGAAGACAGAGCAGAAATACTTTGAAACTGAATAGCTGTATCAATTATGTGGACCGATCACGGTCAAAGACACTGTTTCCCATTGAAAGAGTTCAAATGATGGCATCTCAGAGGACCCATGCACTCCCTGCCCTTTTCCCACCTCACCCTTCCTCTGATTCAGCTTTGCTTCTCAGAAGTGACCTGCTTCCAGCGACAGAGCAGGACTTACTCCAGAAAACACTTTCTCCAAAGAGCTCTCTAAGCACCCTAATCCTGGATACCAACGTTCCCACTGCCATCAGGACAAATGCCAACAATATACAGTCAACGGCCTCAGATGAGGACAATTACAAGAATAAACTGCTTATGTGTCAATAAAACTGGGAGGAAAAAGCACTCCCTTCTGGCCTCACTGCCCCTGGCGACCCAGATCATATACCATAACCACCTCCACCAGCACCAGAGAGAGCGGTGAGCATGGAGTCACTAGACATCGTGACGACGTCCTTACTCCAGTCACAGTACAGTATAACCACTGCTGGTCCCAAAGAGAACACTGGCTTTCAAATACGGATCTCCAATGTTCAAACTGGATTTGGAATCCAATGGTTCACAACACACTTTCAGAGACATCATAGAGCAGTGGTTCTGAACCCCAGCTCCATGCTAGAATCACTTGGGGAGCATTTTAAACACACCCGGGCTCACATCCCACCCAGATCCAGATAAATCAGACTCTCCAGGGGTGGGGCCAGGCTTCCCTTGTTGATTCCGACATGCACCAGGGTGAGAACCACAGTCAGAAAGGATGCTGACACTGCACAGGAGCTAAGGGGGCACCTGAGACATCACATTTCAGCTGCTGGAGTAACAAAGGCAAAAAAAAGAAAGAAAGAAGTCCAGCTTTTGCGGAGCATACTCTGTAAATATAAAGAGGATCACCACATCTTTTAAAAAGAAAACTCAGCTGCAGAAGGTAGTGAGCATTTCAGATCTCAGGGCAAAGTCAGTGAAGAGACCTCCGCACTGTGTTGCTCACTCAGTCATCAAGTTACCCTGCTTGAAAGACTCCATCTTCTGCCACCGATCACGTGAGATAAGTATTTTGCGGAGCTTGAGAAAAGCTTTTAAATCTCTATTGAAGGAAACAAAAGAATAATTTGGAAGCATCCCAAAAACTTCATTTATCCAACTGGGTAGAAAAATACTGCACATTTACTGAAAAAGTTAATTGGCCAAATTAGTACTAGTGGATTTCCCAGTAATAATAGCAGGATTTGACTAATTCCCAACTATTATGGGAAGACCCATTACAGAAGAGTTAATGTTTTGAATTAATGAGTAAAACAATCCAAGCACTGCTAGAAAATATAGGCTGATATACTACCTACCTCCTAACCCTCCTTCCACCATTAAAGGAGCTTCGGCAACAGCCTGGTCATGGAGGTGCCTCGTTCTGAGCACAGTTCGGTTCAGTTCAGTTCAGTCGCTCAGTCATGTCCGACTCTCTGCGACCCCATGAATCGCAGCACACCAGGCCTCCCTGTCCATCACCAACTCCCAGAGTTCACTCAGACTCACGTCCATCGAGTCAGTGATGCCATCCAGCCATCTCATCCTCTGTCGTCCCCTTCTCCTCCTGCCCTCAATCCCTCCCAGCATCAGAGTCTTTTCCAATGAGTCAACTCTTTGCATGAGGTGGCCAAAGTACTGGAGTTTCAGCTTTAGCATCATTCCTTCCAAAGAAATCCCAGGGCTGATCTCCTTCAGAATGGACTGGTTGGATCTCCTTGCAGTCCAAGGGACTCTCAAGAGTCTTCTCCAACACCACACTTCAAAAGCATCAATTCTTCGGCGCTCAGCCTTCTTCACAGTCCAACTCTCACATCCATACATGACCACTGGAAAAACCATAGCCTTGACTAGATGGACCTTAGTTGGCAAAGTAATGTCTCTGCTTTTGAATATGCTATCTAGCTTGGTCATAACTTTCCTTCCAAGGAGTAAGCGTCTTTTAATTTCATGGCTGCAGTCACCATCTGCAGTGATTTTGGAGCCCCAAAAAATAGTCTGACACTGTTCCCACTGATTCCCCATCTATCTCCCATGAAGTGATGTTCTGAGCACAGTGAGGTCCAAAGTGACCTCACCCTCACCCTGGGCTGCCACCTTCACTCTCATGATATAAACAGAGAGCTCCATGTGAGACTCTGCAGATTAATTAAGTAAAAGATTGTTTCTCTCTTCTTTTTAAAACCGGGCCACCAAAAAATTAAACCCAAGAGCCTCTTCTTAGATCCACTAGATGGTGCAAGCTCTCCTTTTGGAACAGACTTACCAGGAGGAGAAACTCAAGCAGGACATCAAAAAATGACTATGGGCACACCCAAGCAGTCCTCGGCACTGCAAAGGTGCCCGGATGGGAAGGGATCTGCTCCCTAAAAAATCTGTCCATTTTGCAATTAACAAAAGCATAAGGAGAATGTTTGTAAAGTCTGCATTAGGAGCTCAGGAATTAAGTTATGCCATGGAAGGACTCATGCAACTAAGATTTACTCCGAGGAGGGTAAAGGGGGGAAATGATACTGAAGCCTCATATTCTGGAGATCTCAGTTGGGTCCAAACTTGGCCACAAGCAGCTGTGTGAGCCTGAGAAGTCACTTAACCCCTCTAGTCCTCAGTGTTTTCCGAATAATGAGGAGCTGAGGCTAAACCATCTCTAGGTCCAGCACTGAACTTGAGTGCACGTAACGCATTACGTTTCTATCTCCAGTTCAATCTCTGCATTTTAGATGCGGTGAGAACTTTAAACACAAAGGCTAAGTTTCATGAAATCTATCCAGTCTGAAATTTGTTTACACTAGATATTAACTTGCTTACTGAAAAACTGAGGTGTTATTCATTTACTGAAAAACATTCATAGAGCACCTTTTGGATGCCAAGCATTGGGTCTACACTGTGTCAGGGAGTAAAGACATAGAGACAAATGAGAGAGCCCCTCACCTCTGCTCCCACATGGCTCCTCCACGAAATCAAAATCTAATGGACTTTGAAGTTCTCAGCTTCAAAATGCTAAGAAGAAAACTGCCCAGCCAAATCTACTAGTTCTATTAAAGCATGTAATACAAATATCAATATCATACATCTTACCCAGATAGTTTGATGTCTTGATAAATAACCATGGCGACGATATATTGTCAATATTTTAAAGTTGATATCTCATAGGCAACTGAAGCCAAAAACAATAAGGAAAAGCTTGCCCACTTCATATAATTTCACTTCTGGATGTGGAGCACATGTTTTAAACATGAATCCATCACCAATTCTTCACTAATATTTTTTGTTCAGGTTCCTTCCACTTCCTTCTATAAAATATATCTTCCTTCATACTTTTCCAGCAACATCCATCTTGAAGGTGGTCATTTTCCTTCTGGACCCCACAACAAATAAGTGTCGTCTCACTTTCAGCAAAAGACAGCTCTAACCAATCTGAAACACCCCTTTTCCTCAAGCTCCTCACTTTCCCGATAGCTGTCAGGGAAACATCAGCTCACCAACCAGATGGAGCACAACAGCTCTGAACTACTCAATCTCTCCTCAGCTTTCTCTACTCACTCTCTCAGCTCTGAACTACTCAATCTCTCCTCAGCTTTCTCTACTCACTCTCTCAGCTCTGAACTACTCAATCTCTCCTCAGCTTTCTCTACTCACTCTCTCAGCTCTGAACTACTCAACCTCTCCTCAGCTTCCTCTACTCACTCTCTCAGCTCTGAACTACTCAACCTCTCCTCAGCTTCCTCTACTCACTCTCTCAGCTCTGAACTACTCAACCTCTCCTCAGCTTTCTCTACTCACTCTCTCAGCTCTGAACTACTCAATCTCTCCTCAGCTTTCTCTACTCACTCTCTCAGCTCTGAACTACTCAATCTCTCCTCAGCTTTCTCTACTCACTCTCTCAGCTCTGAACTACTCAACCTCTCCTCAGCTTTCTCTACTCACTCTCTCAGCTCTGAACTACTCAATCTCTCCTCAGCTTTCTCTACTCACTCTCTCAGCTCTGAACTACTCAACCTCTCCTCAGCTTTCTCTACTCACTCTCTCAGCTCTGAACTACTCAATCTCTCCTCAGCTTTCTCTACTCACTCTCTCAGCTCTGAACTACTCAACCTCTCCTCAGCTTTCTCTACTCACTCTCTCAGCTCTGAACTACTCAATCTCTCCTCAGCTTTCTCTACTCACTCTCTCAGCTCTGAACTACTCAATCTCTCCTCAGCTTTCTCTACTCACTCTCTCAGCTCTGAACTACTCAACCTCTCCTCAGCTTTCTCTACTCACTCTCTCAGCTTTGCTCCACACACACCCCCTGACCTACTCACCACACCTCTGGTCACACATTCACTCATTTATTCAAAAGACAGCACGATCGCTTGTTCGTGCTCAGTCACCCAGTTATGTCTGACTCGTTGCAACCCCATGGACTGTAGCCCACCATGCTCTCCTGTCCATGGGATCTTCCTTCCTTCTCCAGGGGATCTTCCTGACCCATGGATGGAACCCGGGTCTCCAGCTTGGCAGGTGGATTCTTGACCACTAGCACCACCTGGGAAGCCATAATGCTGCTGCTGCTGCTGCTAAGTCACTTCAGTCGTGTCCGACTCTGTGCGACCCCATAGATGGCAGCCCACCAGGCTCCCCCATCCCTGGGATTCTCCAGGCAAGAACACTGGAGTGGGTTGCCATTTCCTTCTCCAATGCATGAAAGTGAAAAGTGAAAGTGAAGTCGCTCTGTTGTGTCCAACTCTTAGCGACCCCATGGACTGCAGCCTACCAGGCTCCTCTGCCCATGGGATTCTCCAGGCAAGAGCACTGGAGTGGGGTGCCATCGCCTTGTCCGGGAAGCCGTAATAGGGCACAGTAACTACTGACCACAGGGCCGTGTGCTAGACTGCTGTCATAGTGTATGTTCATAAAGGGGTACAGGCATGCACATGTATGGTCTCTACACTCACGGCATTTACCCCCTGGTTGGACAGCTAAGACAAGTTAATCCCATAATGATCACACAAGGAGATCTGTAAGTGCCATATGAGTGATACCAGCCAAACTCTAAAGAAGTGAGGAGTGGGGACTTCCCTGGTAGTCCAGTGGTTAAGACTACTGCACCCTTCAGTGCAGGGGGACATGGGTTTGATCCCTGGTTGGAGAGCTAAGATCCCACATGCCTCATGGCCAAAAACCTAAAACTTAAAACAGAAGCAATATTGTAACAAATTCAACAAAGACTTTAAAAATGGTCCACATTAAAAAAAAAATCTAAACAAAGAAGTGAGGAGTGATTGCCTACTTCTGGCTTGATCATGAAGACTTTCAGAAAGAGGTGACATATGGTCTGGACACTGGAGGATGAGAAGGATCTGGAAAAGTCCAGTTGCAGGAGAAAGGGCAGCTCACAGAGCAGGAGGCACAGGCTTTTAACCAGAAGGCTATTTCACACTCAGTGTACAGCAGTGGCCTGGGAGAACTGGAGAAGAGTCTATGGAGAAGGCAGGAAGAGGACATTTGGGATCGGCCTGGGAAAGAGTCAGAGTTGGGCTCTATCAGGTAAACGTCTGGGTTATTTCTCCAGTACCTGGATGCCTACAGCTCTCTACCCAATTCCTCCAGCAATGTGCCAAACGCCATACTTGTAGAGTTAATAACAATGGTATTATAGTACAGCGCCACAAATCAGAGAAAGCACTGCTGGGTCGTCTACAACTATCATCTTCCAACAGGTATGCAGTGAACACAGAGAAAGTTACCACAGAGCTAACATGCGCATAGCACTTACGCTGTGCCAGACATCACTTTAAAGTCAGGCAATCCTCATGAATCTACAGGGTAGGCACTACTATCAGTGCCCCCACTTTACAAATGGAAAGGAGAAAACTGGCTCAGAGAGGTTAAAGGTTCTGCCCAAGGGCACCTAGCGACAAGCGGCAGAGCTTGGATCCTGACCCTGGCCACCTGACTCTCAAGTCCACATCAGACTGAATCCTCTTCAGAGACCTACTCACTGAACACCACTGCATCTGGGTTTATGTCAATGAGCGAATATACCTGCCTTGCTCTCTGCTCTCTTTTCTATTTACTCAGCAACATTTTATGGTTTTTGTTTTTGTTTGTTTTGGCACAGCAGTAGATACGACATTGTAGAGACAGGAACGCCCCCAAGACACCACGAAGCTATCAACACCAAGGTCATGCCACCATGAATCCTATGGCCAGTTATCTCACTCTCTCTTCTGTGAATACGCAAAACAAGGGGAAAGATTTAGATTTTCACTCATATAACAGTATGGCCAGGCCTTAGCTGCACACACACACCCTGCACGCCTTACCTGGAACCCCATATCTACAAAACATCCAAAGACAGTGCTCAAGCAGGCCGGAGACCTAGTGCAAGACCGTAGATACTCAAGAAAACAAACAGGTGGACGTTCCAATGGCTTCTAATATAATCTACCTCCACCTTCTCAGACACTTTCCACAATAAGTATTAGACATTTCATTTTGCTCCACAGTTGCTCCACAAGTTACAGTTCTGGGATACACAAGGGACTCTCTTAGGCGCTTCTCCATATTGATAAGGAGAAAAGTGCATTTGTATATGGGTGTAAATATCTGTATGCATCATCTTTCCACTTCATATGAAGAATGTGGGAAGTGCAAAAGTAATCATTGTGGCAGTCAACCCTGCAAAACCAGCCTATCCCTCTTTGTTGTGCAATCCCCAGCTACAACCCCCTTTTCCCTTCTGCCCATAGCGCCAAGGTGCCAGCAGGACCAGTGGAGTGGAGTGCAGTGCCTTTGTAATACTCTGGGTATACATGACATCAGCGAGTGGCCAGTATTCCCACTGCCGAGCTGACAGCACTTGCACTGGGAAGGAGCTTTTACGGTACTGACATTACTGTCCGCGCACCTAAATAGCATCACACAGGAGAGGAGCAGAGGAGATTTCAGGGTGATGAGCAATGGTGCTTGCACAGCATCCTGAACTATGAGGGGGTATGTCCCTCAGTCAAACACCATCTGCACGTCAGGGGCAGAACACACCCTCACCACCCAACAGTCCTCTTGCACTACTCACCTTTAGACACTCTGCCCACTAAGTCTTTACATTATGCAAAACATTCTCACCTATGTCATCTGCTTTGTTGGCTAAAATGGCCTGAGCATGAGGCAAAGCAGACCTCATGCCCCTGTTAATACCTTGCTCATTTGGAAGAGGCTCACGGCTTTCCCAGGTGTTACCTGCCTTCTTATCTGACGCTTCCCACAGCCTTGGGAAACTGACAGTGGTGGATACTACACATGAAAAACTGAGTTCTTAAGAAAGTTACGATCTTCATAATCGTGCATCACACTACGGCCCATGTCTTCCGATCCTACATCAGTAAAAGAGCACGAGGAGCCACGTGCCCACAGAAGGCTGCAGAAGAGCAGCAGGGTCACCCGAAAGCAGCCCCTGGCACACCTGGGAGCTGGCAGACGTGCAGACGCCAGGGCTACAGCCCAGCCTGTGAGAGCCAAACCCCAGCCCGTGGGAGGCTGCGGGCAGGACGCTTCCAGGGAGTCATCTCTGCACACTGAAGTCCAAGAGGCTCTGACACCGAGAATTAGAACGAACAGGGAAATACCTCTACGGACAACTGAATAGATACCATGTTCTGAGGGAATGAGTCAAAAGTAAACCCAGAGTCATGCTGTCTATGAAATAACATAAAAAAGCAGATAAGGAACAATAAGTAGATTATCTAAAATCAAAACACTAGAGTACTGGGTTGGCCAAAAAGTTTGTTTAGGTTTTTCTGTAACGGTGTACCGAAGGAACTTTATGGCCAACCTAATAGTGTGTGTGTGTGTGTGTTAGTGGCTCAGTCGTGTCCAACTCTTTGCAACTTCATGGACTGTAATCTGCCAGGCTCCTCTGTCCATGGAATTCTCCAGGCAAGAATACTGGAGTGGGTAGCCATTCCCTCTTCCAGAGGATCTTCCCGACCCAGGGATCAAACCCAGGTCTCCTGCATTGCAGGCACATTCTTTATTGTTTGAGCCACAAAAATGGGTAAAAAAAAAAAAAATATTCACTGTCCAGTAACATACAGTGTCATGGGAAGGACATCTCATTTAGAGATTCAGCTGGTTAGCAGGTAATATATGTATTTAGTACTAAGTGTCAGAGGCAAAAAGCTCGTTCAATGCAGCATCTCATTTGCTCTTCACAAGAGCCCAATAAGGTAGGTATCATTATCCACAGATAATATATACACACAGGTGAAGGTACTTGTCACAGTCACGCTGCTAGTTAAATACCAAAGGGTCAGAAGTCCAACTAAGGTTCACCTCAAAAGCCATTTTTTTTGCAACATTAAACTAGATTGCTTCCCCAAATTGTACTAATCAAATACAATGCATCAATAGAATGTATTAGATGGCACACATTTTCAGTTTTCAATTAATAAGTCAAGTATTTCCAAGTCAAAGCCTCTTATAACTGTCAGTGGAATCTCCTAGGTCTATTTAATAGCCGGCTCTCACTGGCTACAGCAATTATTAATTTAGGCTGTCTGGAGCTGGTCCGCTTAATATGAACTTCTCCATCCAAGTTTAACAGTGTGCTGTCAACCCACGCCCCATAGCTGCAGGCCCACGACAGAACTGGGCTTTTAATTACCTCATGCTGATGGACGCCAGGGACAGTCACATCCAGCCTCTCTGCTGCCACACAAGTCTCCCGCGAGGCCCAGGGTGAACAGGGACAGAACGACTGCTGGAGCGCTGCCCCTGCGTCCCGGATCCTCAGTCACCCCTGGACTCCCAGCGCTGGACAGGACCACGAGGCTGTGCAGAAGTCTGAGGTGGCAACCGGCGCCCTAAGCTCACCCCTCCCAGCCCTCGGCCGTGCCTGCTGCCAGCCAGCCCTGGAGGGACCCCATCCCCTGGCCCTGGGGCCCCTGAGCCGGCTCGGAGTCTGCGAGACCTCGGCAGCAGCTTCCGAGAGGAACAACCTCATTCCTCCAGTCCATCCTAAGAGCCCTTCGCCTCATACAGACCAGCTGTCCGCGGGCCCCGGCTGGCATGCAGCAATGCTTTCAGCGCTGACGAGGATAGAACCATTCCAAGTAACTGCTCTCCTCCGGGCATGGTGAGAAACCAAGTTCCACATGCACGGGGAGAGTTCACCATCACTCCAGGAAAGGAGTAAGGGGCTAGCAGAGAGGAGCAGGACAAGCCTTCTGTGACTGGGGAGGCTGGGTCCGTAAGGTAGGGAACACATCTGAAAAAGCAAATTGTTCAAATGCACAAATAGAAATACCCAAGGGAAAGACAAAAATATGATCCCGCTGGAGTTCTGGGTATAGACCCCACCCCCGCCAGAGCTGGAGTCTAGCGTGGAGCTCCACAACTCAAGGGAAAACTGCAAGATTTAACAAAGAACCACCACATTTGGAAAATGAAATCTAAAATTTCAGGCCAAGATGGTATCCTAATTTCTTCATCAATTTCCTGTGGAAAGGAACGACCTGATCGATGAGGTTTTACAGCATTACTGGAAACCAGACATAGAATGTCCAGGGGTCTGTCTTCGGGAGGTGATGCAGGTAGATGACAGATGAGTGCCCGGGGTACTGCCTCGCCAGGCTCCAGACGCGACAGGAGGAAGTCTCCAGAAGAGTATGGGGCTGTCTCTACCCTCACCACCCCAGCCCCCTCCACTGTCGCCAAGACTAGAGATGCATGAAGGAAGACACATAAGTGACATTAAGTGACAGCCTGCTTGGCCTGCTCCTCACTGGAGACTGAAAACGCCAGCAGAAGAGGTCGGTATAAACCTCCTCTCCACTGGGCACCCGATCATGGCTCATTCACATTTATTAATGATGATAATTTGAAGATGGCATCTAATTGCGCCTAAAACCTTCAGTCACTAGTTTCACTGGGCATGAGAGTCAAAAGCACGCCTGGCTGCTAAGAGCCCCGCTGGCCCAGTTCACCACAGACACACTAAGAGCAGGCGGGGACTCATGTGTGGCTGCTCCCAGACTCTCAAAATCTCCATCTTCTCCAATCCCCAAAAAACTTCCATCCATCAGCCCAAGTCAATAAGCCATGAATTACTGAGCTCACGGAATACGGATCATGAATATGTATGCACATGTTTGGAAGACAAGATTCTCAAACAAATGGGCTCCGCAGCGGTTTACAAGAAACCGGCACGTGTCTTTAAGAGAATGGCTGAAGTCAGTGTCCGCATGTATACTGCTCAGACAGGGTTTCAGCACACAAGAGATGGCGGAAAAATCAGTGTTTCTGGTGGGTTTTTTGCTTCTGTTTTTCCAAGTGCACTTGCATGGAATAATTT
Organism: Bos taurus; assembly: GCF_002263795.3. NCBI lineage: Eukaryota > Metazoa > Chordata > Mammalia > Artiodactyla > Bovidae > Bos > Bos taurus. Next base: position 6,165,383 of record NC_037344.1, read on the forward strand.
GCCGAACAAAACATTGCTGCTATTCTCTGCAAAATCCAAAGGTGCGGACGCTCTTTGAGGTCACGGTTATTGCAGCCAGCTCCTGTGAGCTGCCTGTGGAAAAGCATGGTGTGTCATTCTTTTTCCTTCCATCCATCCTTTACTTCAGCACACTCCTCTCAAGGTCTCAGCCTCCAACCATCGCGGTGAGCCCAAACTCCTGCCCTAATTCCCTCACAGTCTCCAAATAAAAGAGCCAAAATAACCCTCAGAACAGAATATCCAAGTTCACGAGACACTTGACGAAAATGACAATGCGGAGCCCAGCAGGCTCTTTGTGCGGCCCTCCCTCTCTTCTAACCCTGCCGGGTGGCGCTGAACCCACCTTTGGCTGCTCCTGCCAACAGTCCACTGGCCTCTCTCTCGCCAGCCCTGGGCCCCCAAACCACACACCTGGACAGACTCCCCTAAGCTGCTGACAAAGCCAACCAGCCTGCTCCGCTTCCGCTCTCGTCTGCGGCTCCTCAGTCTGATCACTACATTCCGGAAAAAATGGGGGGGGGCGGGAATCTCTCTCTACCTGCGGACCTTCTTCCACTATTATTATCCTCCTTTAACATTTATGAATCACCTACAATATACAGGGCACCATGCTAACCCCTAGAGTTGGGGTTAGCACACTTTCTGCAAAGGGCCTGAAAGTATTTCAGGTTTCATAGTCATATACAGTGTCTGTCATATACTGCTTAAAAAAAAAGAAATCTCTAAAAAGCATAAAAAGTTATTTTTTAAAATTGTGGTAAAGTACACATAAAATCTGCCATACTAAGTGTACAGTCCAATAGTGTTAAGTATATTCATACTGCTATGCAACCAACATTGCCAGCCATCTCCAGAACTCTCTCCATCTTACAAAACTGAAACTCCGTATCCAATAAACAATTGCCCATTCTCCCCTCCCCCTGCCCTGGCAACCACCATTCTGCTGTCTCTATGAATGTAACTGTTGTAGAATCATACAGTATTTGTCTTTTTACGACTGACTTACTGCACCTAGCATAATGTCCTCTGGGTTCCTCCATGCTGTATAACAACGTGCTACAATGTCCTTCCTCTTTAAAGCCAAGTAATATTCCATTGCGTGTATATACCATGTTTCTGGCTAATTAACTACCAGTCAGATCAGATCAGTCGCTCAGTCGTGTCTGACTCTTTGAGACCCCATGAATTGCAGCACGCCAGGCCTCCCTGTCCATCACCAACTCCCAGAGTTCACTCAGACTCACGTCCATCGAGTCAGTGATGCCATCCAGCCATCTCATCCTCTGTTGTCCCCTTCTCCTCCAGCCTCCAATCCCTCCCAGCACCAGGGTCTTTTCCAATGAGTCAAATCTTCGCATGAGGTGGCCAAAGTACTGCAGTTTCAGCTTTAGCATCATTCCTTCCAAAGAAATCCCAGGGCTAATCTCCTTCAGAATGGACTGGTTGGATCTCCCTGCAGTCCAAGGGACTCTCAACAGTCTTCTCCAACACCACAGTTCAAAAGCATCATTCTTCGGTGCTCAGCCTTCTTCACAGTCCAACTCTCACATCCATACATGACCACAGGAAAAACCATAGCCTTGACTAGATGGACCTTTGTTGGCAAAGTAATGTCTCTGCTTTTGAATATGCTATCTAGGTTGGTCATAACTTTCCTTCCAAGGAGTAAGTGTCTTTTAATTTCATGGCTGTAGTCACCATCTGTAGTGACTGGAGCCCAGAAAAATAAAGTCTGATACTGTTTCCACTGTTTCCCCATCTACTTCCCATGAAGTGGTGGGACCAGATGCCATGATCTTCGTTTTCTGAATGTTGAGCTTTAAGCTAACTTTTTCACTCTCCACTTTCACTTTCATCAAGAGGCTTTTTAGTTCCTCTTCACTTTCTGCCGTAAGGGTGGTCTCATCTGCATATCTGAGGTTATTGATATTTCTCCCGGCAATCTTGATTCCAGCTTGTGTTTCTTCCAGCCCAGCGTTTCTCATGATGTACTCTGCATATAAGTTAAATAAACAGGGTGACAATATACAGCTTTGACGAACTCCTTTTCCTATTTGGAACCAGTCTGTTGTAGAGGAATGTAAAAACCATAGTTAACTCTCAGGATAAATAGAAACAGGCCACAGCCCAGGTCGTAGTTGGCAAACCCTGCTGTAGAGACACCAAAACCTACAACACAGGCCAGAGGTACTGCAATTTTCTTAGTCTCTGGCACCTTCAGTACATCCATCATTTATTCACAGCACCCTGAAGCCAAGAGAAATACCCAACCATCCCATCTATTAAGTATTTACATCCAAACAACTTAATATGTTGTTAAATCCTAACAGCTTAACTCCTGTTGGGCAAACCTCAGAATCAGACTCAACACTGTCAGCCTCAGAAATTCCACCAAGATTTTCACATGATACTTGCTTTTAATCACAGCATCTGACAAAAACTCGGTTTGGCAAAAGTAGGCTCGGGTTGAAAGGTATGTATATTTAACGCCAGAGCTGATTTATTTCAAGTTAGTTAATCCACATGGTGTCTGACAGGCGTCACTGTGTTTCACTCATAAATGTAGGCAATTTACACTGGGCTCCCCCTCCACCAAGGCCCAGGGTTCCTCGAAACACTGTTGGAGAACTGCAGATACAGACTGTCCTAAGGGTTTTAGATAGAGGTAGGGAAGCAGGATCAAATCCCAAGAACACGCTGAACGAGAGACAGGAGTGTCCAATGACCACACAGACACTAGCCACGGATGCTAGAAGAGAGAGCCCAGAGCCCCCAAGTCAGGGACAGCTGAGGAGGGGGTGGGGTCTAAGCTGCCCCTTGCAGAGAGAGTGAGACTCGAGAGGAGAAGAGTAAGTACAGGAGAGGCCCCAACGCCAGAACAAGGAGGGCGTGAAGCAGGGACCTGTAGCTACGTGCAGACTGATGAGACCTAGGGGATCAGTCACTCAAGGCTGAGAGGAAAGTGGACATTTAAAGTGTCTTTAGGGACTTCCCTGGTGGTCCAATGATTAAGAATCTGCCATGCAATGCAGGAGATGCGGGTTCGATCCCCGCTGGGGGAACAAGGTTCCCACATGCTGCGTGACAACTAAAGCCAAGCACCGCAACAAGAGTCTGTGCGCCACCACAGTGAGAGAGCCTGCGTGAACAATGAACAAACAGCCAAACGAATACACAATTTTTTTTTTCTAAAAAAAGATGCGTTTCAGTAAACTTAATCTAGCAGTTATGTGTGCGACAACCCGGAGAAAGAAGTGGCTGTGATGAGACCCAGTCGAGGTATGTGCAGAGGGTGACCCGCAGGGACACTGCCGGGAGAAGCAGCAGAAGTGAGCAGGGTAACACAAGCATATGGGATCCAGGGAGACGGCACTGATGGACGCATCTGCAGGGCAGCAGTGGAAACAGACACGGAGAGCAGGTGTGTGGACGCAGCAGGGGAAGGAGCGGGTGGGACAGACTGAGGGAGTGACAGAAACACACACAGCACCAACTGGAAACAGACAGCAGGTGGGAATCTGCAGTGTGACTCAGGGAGCTCAACCCAGGAGGGCGGGTCAGGAGGGAGGGGTCCTATGCATACCTCTGGCTGATTCATGTTGATGTTGGCAGAAACCAACACAGTACTGTAAAGCAGTTATCCTCCAATAAAAAACAACAACAAAAAGAACCTTATGGTACAAGGCTGGCCTTAGATGAGGGAGGAGTATGAGAAGAGATTCAGGAATAACCAAGGCTTGTAGACCAGGCAACTGGGGGGAAATGGTGTCACTCCCACCAAGGAGGCGCACAGAGGCCGTCCTAAGGTGGCCAGGGAGAAACAGATCATATGAGCGTGGCTTTGACAGTTTAAGTCTGAGGGCGAAGCAGGTCATTCAGGCAGAGATTCAGCTGGTAGTTGATTCCGGCTGATCAGCAGAGCCCAGGCCCTGGGCACGCCCCCATGTAGGGCAGAAAAGGAGAGGAGTCAGACAGACTAAAGGAGAACAGGAGGCTCTGAAGGGTGGAGGTCAGAGGGAAAGCAGACAGCTCCGGTCTAGGAGTCAGAAGCCTCAGGTTTGTAAATAAAGTGATTCTTTAAAATTCCAATATTTTAAGCAAATGTTTAGAATGCATTTAATGACTTGGCTTCCCTGAAGGCTTAGCAGGTAAAGAATCTGTCTGCAATGCAGGAGATGCAGGAGAGGTGGGTTCAATCCCTGGGTTGGGAAGATCCCCTGGAGGAGGGAATGGCAACCCACTGTATTAGTCTGGCCTGGAAAATTTCATGGACAGAGCAGCCCGGTGGGCTACAGTTCCAGGAGTCGCAAAGAGTCAGACACGACTGAGTGACTAAGCACAGTTACCTGGCAAGGGGAACACCAGCAGTTGTACCTGGGGAGCAGCGATGCGGAGGCGAGTGTAGATGTGTGCTGACCACTCCCATGTTCCCGTCTGCACCTACTCTTTTCACCCTGCTCTGTATGCGCCATTTTCTTCTCCAGGATTCCCTTGCCACCTGGATTCCACTCGGGTTCACCCAGTGGAGACCAGGCGATGAGAGGGAGGAAGGAGAGTGAAGTTGGACTATCTCCTGACTCCATCATAGACTGGTTGTAACCCACATCCCAGGATCCTGGTTCTCATCAAGGGGCCCTCTCCATTCAGCCCTCCGATCCTCCAAACCTTCAGTCCCAGGGCGGTAACCATGGAAATGCCCAGAATACGGCCACAAATTCTTCGACACTCTTATCATCTCCCATTGAAAGTGGGCAGACTTGGCGACTACTGTGAACAATACAACAGGCAGAAGTGACATCGCTACAGAGTCCAGGCTGGCTGCTTCTACTGAGGGATGCGAAGGCAGACCAGTCCCTGGGAGCTGCAGGCCTCCTCTGATGGCTTTTCTCATATCGCACAGAAGTCTCGGACACTCCAGCCAACCTCTGCCTCCTCCCTTCACCCAGGCTCAGATCTGCAGCCTGACAACTCGCCCAGCCCTCCCCATCTCTCTTCCTGCTTTCTCCCTCACAAGCATTTCCCCTAATAAAACCCTTGAACATGTAATCTCATTGTGGCATCCTCTTCTCTGAGGACCCAGACTAATATGACCATCCCAATAAATGTTTAGGCTTGAAAACTGAGCTTTGATATATTAAACATACAGACAGAAACAACAGAACTTGCTCTTGCTGAATAAGGGCGGTCCCATTAATCAAAGGTCATGAATAACCAGCTTTAGACAATGTGATGTCGGTATCTGTGGCTGGATCTAATTCCTAAATGAACCGTATTAACATGGTATCATTTTCTTTAATATGATTTTTACAAAGTATGATTTTTACCCATCTCCAGAAATGTGTCCTTTCCCAAATGTCCAAAATAGGCTCGAATCCCTTATCCAAAACCCTGGAAACCATGTGTATTTTGTAATCCAAAACTTTTCAAAAAGTAATATATACAGACATCTGTCATATCTGACATAACAAACCAGCAGGTCCAGGGCAAAACTCTATAATCATATGTTAATATGTCTTCCATGAAACATACAAGCTAATGTTTGTATATAACACAAGTGATATAAAAATGAATAACCTTGAGACAGATCAGGTATGGGTTTGCCACCAAATGAGTTCAGCAAAGGTCAGATTCTGAGAGTTAATTTTTAGGTAGGTTAATAAGGAGCTCAGGGCTCTCAAGAAGGAGAAAGGGACAAACTTTTTTTTCCTACATTCCTTTCCCTTAGTTACATAAGATGTTTTTTTCTTAAACTCTGAGTTGTTTTGACAACAATCTTTAAAGTGTTTGTCTACAATGCGGGAGACCCGGGTTCGATCCCTGGGTTGGGAAGATCCGCTGGAGAAGGAAATGGCAATCCACTCCAGTACTATTGCCTGGAAAATCCCATGGACAGAGGAGCCTGGTAGGCTACATTCCATGGGGTCGCAAAGAGTCGGACATGACTGAGCGACTTCACTTTCACTTTAAGACTAACTTTCTTTAAGCTAGTGATTACACAACAAAATAACTCATCTTGCTCAAGGGTATGCTTTTCCTTAAATTCTGTGCTAATGATTATAGAACAACAATGCATCCTGCTTGAGGACATGTTCCTCCTTAACAAGAACCTTCTGACTAATCCTGTCATCTTAAGATGTATGTTGTGGGAGTAGGTCTGGTAAGACCTTTCTATTGTTAATAACCAATTGAAAAAGTATATAAAGCCCGACCGAAACTACCGAGTAGGGCACTCTCTGCCCCCTTCTGACATCTGTGTCAGAAGCTTTCTCTATTCCTTCTGCACTGCAATAAAACTTTTGTCACAGGAAGCTCTGAGTGCCTGAAGCCACGTCTCTTGTCCCAAAGCAAGCAAAACCCTCTCCTTCCAAGAGCGTGAATCTGACACCGTTCACCATAAGCTATCTATTGTAACACCATATGGAGCTTTCGGAACTTCTTGAAGTTTGGAGAGTGAATAAGGGATTATGGGCCTACACACACACACACACACACACACACACACACACACACACACACACACACTCTACAGAAAACTATGCAGATACTCCTTTGCCCCAACACAGAAGAGTAAGCGGCCACCCCACAGCACAAGATAAAGACAGCACAGAGACAGCATATGCAAAGGCATTTTACACATGTGCAGAGTGGGGAGAAGACAGGAGGAGATGCTCTTCACTTGTCAAGATTCCCGGCAAACCCCCCCGCCCCCGCCACCTTTTGCTACCCTCTACAAAGCGTCTGCCCGCAATGCAGGAGACCTGGGTTCGATCCCTGAGTCGGGAAGATCCCATGGGAAGGAAATGGCAACCCACTCCAGTACTCTTGCCTAGAAAATTCCATGGATGGAGGAGCCTGGTAGGCTACAGTCCATGGGGTCGCAAAGAGTCGGATACGACTGAGCAACTTCGCTCACTTCACCCTTTGTAATGACTTCATCTCTGGTTAAGAAATGCAGTGGAAACACTGTGAGTACTGACTGTGAGGCAGGAAAATTTTTAAACCTAAATGTATTTATACTATTTATGAGACTATTTATGAGACAGTGGGAGTAAGTTCACCCCTGCAAACTGCCACCATTGAGGGAGGAAACTAAAATGTTAGACATAAATTGGGAGCTGAGAGAGTCCACGGGCGAAATTTATTTAGGATATTAAAGAAGGCTCAAAGTGAGGGACACAGAATATGAAAGATACAGACGGAGCCTGTCCAGGAGACCTGAGACTTCCAGGTGTCCCTGCTGTGTCAAAGGCAAGGACACGGGCTGCGTGTGCTCCCATGGGGACCCCCTCAGAAACACCGAGCTCTGGTCTCCCCGCCCCGCTCCGAGCCCGTCCTGCCGCCCCTGAGAGGCATCAGCCACCACACAGGGAGCTGAGAGCCAGTGGAGGGGCCCTTCACCTCCCCCTGCGCCCTGCTTCTTCCTAAAACTTCTCATTCTACACGATAAAAACACAAACAATGAAAAATGGAGAGCAGGGAGGAAAATAAATTAAGAAGGAAACACTCTCCCTAGTCACTAAACAGCCCTGGGAGAAACGGTCTGCAATGGATAAATGTTAAGGAATTTTTCAGGGACAGAAATTCAGCCTAATATAGTCATGTTCTCTTTGTAATTTACATATTCAGCACTGACTGCTTCTTTCCACAATAAGCATGTATTAATAACTTGATGATTTTTACGTCCCATAGTTTAATTATGGGCATAATTGAGAACAATATTAGTTCATATGTGTAAGTGCTTTAATTTTCCCCTATGAACCACTGTCTGGAAATGTACTGAGTGTTCAACATTTTAACAAACATCATTCCGTACATGTGCTGTTTACTCAGCCTCCCAGGTCTAAGGTTCTGTGCTCAGCACTGGAGATTCCCCAGTAAACAAAGCAGGGGTGAACCCTACCCTCAAGAAGCAGGCAGAGCACTGTGGAGACGTCACCCGAGGTCCGCACTTTGAATAATTTAATTCCACTTGTGCTATGAAGGGAAGGCACTCAGAGACCAGTCAGAGCTTCCTAACAGCTCTCTGAGGCGGATCTCAACCTCGAATGTGGATAAAGAGCTATCATTAATATTTGCAACTTTAAGGTATGCTAATTAAAATAACATAAAATATCCTAGACAGATAACAATTACGATTATAACTACAGTAAGTCCCCTATCTACGAACAAGTTCTGTTCCGAGAGCACGTTCCGAGAGCACGTTCCTTAAGTTCAATTTGTTTGTAAATCCAACAAAGTCAGCCTAAGTGAAAGTGAAGTCGCTCGGGCGTGTCCGACTCTTTGGGACCCCACGGACTGTAGCCTACTAGGCTCCTCTGTCCGTGGGATTTTCCAGGCAATAGTCCTGGAGTGGATTGCCATTTCCTTCTCCAGGGGATCTTCCCAACCCAGGGACCAAACCCGGGTCTCCCACATTGTAGACAGACGATTTATCGTCTGAGCCACCAGGGAAGTCAGCCTAGGTACCCAACAAACATAACAGTTATATAGTGCTGTACTGTAACAGCCTTATAATAGTTTTGCACAAACAGTACAGAAAAAACAAACACAAAAAGTAAACACTTTTTATCTTACAGTACAGTACAGCAGTACAGGACAACATACAGGGGTGCATTTTCATCTTTGAAAGATTGCAACTGAAGCTTCATACATAGGGGATTTACTGTATTATAATAATGACTTGGGAATTTATTTAGTATCAGCCAATGAGAAAAAAGATGACAATAAATGAGGAAGAAAGTCTAAATGTGCGAGACAGTATGTGAGTAACTGTTGTTGTTTAGTTGCTAAGTCGTGTCCAAACCCGAGGTGTCAGGGACTGTAGGCTGCAAGGCTCCTCTGTCCGTGGGAATTACCGGGCCAGTATACTGTGGATAATTACTGCCAAGGAATTTTCAGGGCACCATTCTATTTTCCCATAAAGGAAAATTCTTCCGTGAAGAGGCTTACAGACCTTCAACACAGGACACCCAGCCCTCCACGAGAAGAGCAAGATATTTAACATTAAGATAACATGGAAACAGATACAAGATACAAGATATTATTTCTATAATACAATACTTCTGAACACGGAAGTAACACAAAAGCCCTAGTCAAACTAGGTACGCTGTTTGTTTTGGAAAACACCTCCCTGTGCTCAAAAGGCATTGCTGCTGCTAAGTCGCTTCAGTCATGTCCGACTCTGTGTGACCCCATAGATGGCAGCGCACCAGGCTCCCCCGCCTTGGGATTCTCCAGGGAAGAACACCGGAGTGGGTAAATGGTGAGAAAGGGGAACATCTTCCATCGAGACCTAAAGCTCTAAACAAGAACGACCACCAGCATCACAGCCAAGTTTCAAAGTCGCCATGCGCAGGTGTTCTTCAAAACGGACCATCAGACCCACAAGAGTGAGCATGTCATCAAAATGCACATGGTAGGTTGCTTCTTGCTTCTCTCCCTGCCAGGGCTGGTAATTAAATAACTTGACAAAGATCCTCCAAATTAAATACTTATATGTCTCTTTACTTAGTAAGGCAAAACTCTTTAAAATTAGAATTCTAGGTCCATGGATGTCTCTTGACATCTCACAATAGAAAATATATCCATTGATTCATTACATAAAATGAGAGAATCATAAGTGGTGTTGGAGAACACTCTTGAGAGTTCCTTGGACAGCAAGGAGATCAAACCAGTCAATCCTAAAAGAAATCAATCCTGGATATTCACTGGAAGGACTGATGCTGAAGCTGAAGCTCTAATACTCTCGCTTTTTTGATGATCCAATGGATATTGGCAATTTGATCTCTGATTCCTTTGTCTTTTCTAATTCCAGCTTGAACATCTGGAAGTTCATAGTTCACATATTGTTGAAGCCTGGCTTGAAGAATTTTGAGCATTACTTTGCTAGTATGTGAGATGAGTGTAATTGTGTGGTACTTTGAACATTCTTTGGCATTGCCTTTCTTTGGGATTAGAATGAAAACTGACCTCTTCTAGTCCTGTGGCCACTGCTGAGTTTTTCAAATTTGCTGGCATATTGAGTGCAGCACTTTCACAGCATCATCTTTCAGGATTTGAAATAGCTCCACTGGAATTCCATCACCTCCACTAGCTTTGTTCATAGTGATGCTTCCTAAGGCCCACTTGACTTCACATTCCAGGATGTCTAGCTCTAGGTGAGTGATCACAGCATGGTGATTATCTGGGTCGTGAAGATCTTTTTTGTACAGTTCTTCTCTGTATTCTTGTCACCTCTTCTTAATATCTTCTGCTTCTGTTAGGTCCATACCATTTCTGTCCTTTATCGAGCCCATCTTTGCATGAAATGTTCCCTTAGTATCTCTAATTTTCTTGAAGAGATCTCTAATCTTTCCCATTCTGTTGTTTTCCTCTATTTCTTTGCATTGATCACTGAGGAAGGCTTTCTTATCTCTCCTTTCTATTCTTCGGAACTCTGCGTTCAAATGGGTATATCTTTCCTTTTCTCTTTTGCCTTTCACTTCTCTTCTTTTCTCAGCTATTTGTAAGGCCTCCTCAGACAATCATTTTGCCTTTTTGCTTTTCTTTTTTTTTTTATATGCTGACTTTCTGCACAAAGGTTTCTTTTTATTCATAACATAGGCAAAGTTATTTAAGTCAATACATTTTTAAGGATTTTCACACATTCTGATTCTTTCCACTGCCAATCACCATAGCTCCTCCAAGGTTGTCATCTTCAAGGTAGCCCTTTCTAAAAGTTCTGCTCAATCCACAGCTGTGATGCTTGCCACAGTTGTTTTAGCTGGGCCTCTTCGATCTTCAGTGGAATTCACTTCCAAGTTTGCCACCTGTAATCTTCAAGATCCAATTTCCTCAAGCAGTTTACTATAGGATCCTGTTTAGGGTCAAGAGATGGGATCTGTCTAGTTCTTAATGACAACCATAGAAAAAAAAAGTATTAGTTACTATTGAAGATTCTGTCAAACTGACCAGTATAAGAAACTAAAAGGATACTGTATCAGTAGAAATACCAGGTCTAACATGCACAAAGCAAAAAAACCAATGATGCCAGATACTGAATTTATATCGCACTGTCTTTTGAACAGCCAGCAGGAACAAACTGCTGAATGCAGATACCATGCAGTGCAATGCTTTTCTTTTTCTTGAGGATGGTTTTGATCACTGCCTCCTTTACAGTGTCAAGAACCTCCATACATTGTTCTTCAGGCACTCTGTCTATCAGATCTAATCCCTCGAATCTATTTGTTAAACAAGATGGTGGAGGAGTAGGATGGGGAGACCACTTTCTCCCCCACAAATTCACCAAAAGATCATTTGAACGCTGAGCAACTTCCACAAAACAACTTCTGAACCCTGGTGGAAGACACCAGGCATCCAGAAAGGCAGCCCATTCTCTTTGAAAGGAGGTAGGACAAAATATAAAACATAAAAAGAGGGACAAAAGAGTTATGGACAGAGACCTGTCCTGGGGAGGGAGTCGTGAAGGAGGAGGAGTTTCCACACAGCAGGAAACCCTCTCACAGGTGGGTCTGTAGAGAGTTTTGGAATCTCTGAAGGCAACATAACCAGGAGAAAAATAAAAAAGAAATTAATACACATCTAACTGCAACTGCGGAAAAGAGAACTTTCCTGCCAAAGGCTCTAGCCTAACAACCTAATCTGCAGCTCTGCAGCCTGGCCCGCTCACAGAACAAAGGATTGAGAGAATACCAAAGGAGAGCGAGCAGGCTGCGTACAGGCCCCTCCCCACCCAGAGGCAGAGAAGCAGGCTTGGGACAGGCCCCTCCCCACCCAGAGGCAGAGAGGCAGGCTTGGGACCACCAGAGCCCAAGGCAGGGGCTGCTGCAATCTCATCAGCGCCCCAGGGAAACCCAGTGGCAGGACTGGGAGGTGAGTAAGACACAGGGTCCACCTGGGACAGTGCTCGCGAAGCATTTGGTCACCTGAGCTGCTCAGACCTGGGAAGGGCACGGAACACAGGCCCAACCCTCAGAGACGGAGCCAGAACTCTGAGTGTCTCTTGTGGAGCTACCGGTCAGCAGTGGTCTGGGTGTGGCAGACCTGGGTATGGCATAAGCCCTCTTGGAGCTGCCAGAACTTACACAGGACTGGGGAAACAGACTATTGGAGGGCACAAAAAATAACCTTGTGCACACCAGGACCCAGGACAAAGGAGCAGTGACACCACAAGAGGCTGAGCCAGACAAACCCATGAGTGTCCGGGAGTCTCTGGCAGAGGCACGGGTCGGAGGTGGCCTGCTCCAGGGTCGGGGCACTGAGTGCAGTGTGCCTGCAGGGGAACGTGTGAAGGTGTGAAGGAGGTCGCCATTATCTTCATTACCTCCACATAGCCTGGCCTCAGGTCAAGCATCAGGGAGGGAACACAGCCCCGCCCACCAATAGAAAATTGGATTAAAGATTTACTGAACTTGGCCCCTTATTATGAACTTATCATGAACTCCTTATTGCCAAATTCAGACATAAATTGAAGAAAGTAGGGAAAACCACTAGACCATTCAGGTATGCCCTAATTCAAATCTTAACAATTATACAGTGGAAGTGAGAAACACATTTAAGGGACTAGATCTGATAGACAGAGTGCCTGATGAACTATGGACGGAGGTTTGTGACATTGTACAGGAGACAGGGATCAATCCCCAAGAAAAAGAAATGCAAAAAAGCAAAATAGCTGTCTGAGGAGGCCTTACAAATAGCTGAGAAAAGAAGAGAAGTCAAAAGCAAAGGAGAAAAGGAAAGATATACCCATTTGAATGCAGAGTTCCAAAGAACAGCAAGAAGAGATAAGAAAGCCTTCCTCAGTGATCAGTGCAGAGAAATATAGGAAAACAACAGAATGGGAAAGACTAGAGATCTCTTCAAGAAAATTAGAGATACCAAGGGGACATTTCATGCAAAGATGCGCTCGATAAATGACAGAAATGGTATGGACCTAACAGAAGAAGATATTAAGAAGAGGTGGCAGGAATACACAGGACAACTATACAAAAGAGATCTTCATGCCCCAGATAATCACAATGGTGTGATCACTCACCTAGAGCCAGACATCCTGGAATGTGAAGTCAAGTGGGCCTTAGGAAGCATCACTACAAACAAAGCTAGTGGAGGTAATGGAATCCCAGTTGAGCTATTTCAAATCCTCAAAAATGATGCTGTGAAAGTGCTGTACTCAATATGCCAGCAAATTTGAAACTCAGCAGTGGCCACAGGACTGGAAAAGGTCCGTTTTCATTCCAATCCCAAAGAAAGGCAATGTCAAAGAATGCTCAAACTACCGCACAATTGCACTCATCTCACACGCTAGCAAAGTAATGCTCAAAATTCTCCAAGCCGGGCTTCAAAAATACATGAACCAAGAACTTCCAGATGTTCAAGTTGGATTTAGAAAAGGCAGAGGAACCAGAGATCAAACTGCCAAATCTGCTGGATCATCGAAAAAGCAAGAGAGTTCCAGAAAAACATCTACTTCTGCTTTATTGACTACATCAAAGCCTTTGACTGTGTGGATCACAATCAACTGTGGAAAATTCTTCAAGAGATGGGAATACCAGACCACCTGACCTGCCTCTTGAGAAATCTGTATGCAGGTCAGGAAGCAACAGTTAGAACTGTACATGGAACAGCAGACTGGTTCCAAATAGGAAAGGGAGTATGTCAAGGCTGTATATTGTCACCCTGCTTATTTAACTTGTATGCAGAGTACATCATGAGACATGCTGGGCTGGATGAAGCACAAGCTGGAATCAAGATTGCTGGGAGAAATATCAATAACCTCCGATATGCAGATGACACCACCCTTATGGCAGAAAGCGAAGAACTAAAAAGCCTCTTGATGAGGGTGAAAGAGGAGAGTAAGAAAGTTGGCTTAAAGCTCAACATTCAGGAAACAAAGATCATGGCATCCAGTCCCATCACTTCATGGCAAATGGATGGAGAAACAACGGAAACAATGAGAGACTTTTATTTTTGGGGGCTCCAAAATCACTGCAGATGGTGACTGCAGCCATGAAATTAAAAGACACTTACTCCTTGGAAGAAAAGCTATGACCAACCTAGATAGCGTATTAAAAAGCAAAGACATTACTTTTCTGACAAAGGTCTGTCTAGTCAAAGCTATGGTTTTTCCAGTGGTCATGTATGGATGTGAGAATTGGACCATAAAGAAAGTTGAGTACTGAAGAATTGATGCTTTTGAACTGTGGTGTTGGAGAAGACTCTTAAGAGTCACTTGGACTGCAAGGAGATCCAACCAAGGAGATCCATTCTAAAGGAAATCAACCCTGAATATTCATTTGGAAGGACAGATGTTAAAGCTGAGACTCCAATACTTTGGCCACCTGATGCAAAGAACCGACTAACTAGAAAAGACCCTGATGCTGGGAAAGATTGAAGGCAGGAGAAGGGGATGACAGAGCATGAGATGGTTGGATTGCATCACCAACTCAATGGACATGAGTTTAGATAAACTCTGGGAGTTGGTGATGGACAGGAAGGCCTGGCATGCTGCAGTCCATGGGATGGCAAAGAGTCGGACACAACTGAGCGACTGAACCTAACTGAACATGGCCCCGCCCACCAGAACAAGACCCAGTTTCCCCCTCTGTCAGTCTCTCCCATCAGGAAGCTTCCATAAGCCTCTTATCCTTATCCATCACAGGGCAGACAGAATGAAAACCACAATCATAGAAAATTAACCAAACTGATCACGTGGACCACAGCCTTGTTGAACTCAATGAAACTATGAGCCATGTTAGCTCAGAGGAGAGCTTAACAGAGAGTTTCAAGTGGCTACTACCTATGAAATCAAGTAGACACAAGAGTCAGTCCAGGTGCCAATGTTCATTTACACCAGCTTACTTGATATTCACAGGGCCCTACTCAAATGGATCCCGTCAGATGTAAGCTGTCACCATCATTAAGATCTGTAATTGACGCTGGTAAGGAACATGAATGAAATGAGAAGGAAAATAAAGCGAAGTCACCACCAAGTCAATGATACTGTGTCTTCCTTCCTCGGCTTCTATCAGTTGTACAAGAAACAGACAAGAGATGACATCAGCCAATCACTGACCTTATGGAGAGCTGGAGCCAAGACTGGTACCAAGAATCCATTGTAAATATAATTGACAAGCTGATTACGAATCAAAGGGTGAGCCACCTAAGAGAGAAACAAACAGTCATGAAAAAGACAATCTTTAGATCTTCTTAAAATCAAACCTGAATTCAAAAAGGAAATCCAAATGTTGGCCATTTATTTCATGGCTAAAGAATAACTGACACTTCAAACCACCATGTAATTCTTCCAGATGGTTTATCTCAGCATAAATAAATAGCCTGGACTTCCAAATTTTAAAACCAGTAATTTTAAATTTCTATTTGGAAAAAAAATGAAAAACATAATAAATAGACTGAATATGTACATGGGCTCATAAATTAAAGTCAACAAACTGGAATGGATAATTTTTGCTCCATAACTTCATTTATGTCCTATCTCAACTTGCAACTAATTTAAAAAAAATAACTGTCAAAATGGACAATTAAAACCATTCATCTTGTCAGCAGAAAAAAAATTCTCACTTTGAAATGCATTCTCTGATAAAATCATTTATATTGGGGAGGAAGGCATTTAGAAAATCTTTTCATAAAAAACAGATAATGCTAAAAAGCAGAAAACATTATCAGAGATACAACATTTCCTACATTTAACTTTCAAAATATATTTAGTATGGATAAGCCTTACTGACGTCTTTTATAAATACAATCATCCCCGGTATCTGTGGGGAATTGGTTCTGGGATGACCAGCCCCCACTGCCACAGTACCAAAATCTGTGGATGCTTAAGTCTCTTATAAATAAAAATGGCATAGTGTTTTCATATAATCTACACGTCTTCCCATATAGTATAAATCATCTCTACATTACTTTATAATGCCTATTACAATACAAATAGTAACTACAATATAAATGCTAAGTAAACAGTTGCTGGCATACAGTAAATTCAAATTTTGCCCTTTGGAACTTTCTGGATTCTTCTGGAAATACTTTCAGATCTGCTGTTGGTGGAATCCACAGCTGTGAAACCTTCAGGTGCAAAGGTCAACTGTAATCTTTTCAGTAGTACCCCCAAACAAAAAATCTTAAAAGTATATGGCTTCAGTCTCAGAATATGATATAAACTGTATCTCTGTTCTCAACCATGCCTGTTAGCTTTCTCCTTCTTTAAAAAAATAAAAACAGAGTCAAACAATAAAGTAAAAAGCAATTTCTAGGGAAGTGCGTCTAGATCTTTAAATTACTGATAATCTCACTCTCTGTGTACATTTGGGGAGAAACTAATAGTTCCATCTTTTTTATTTCCACAAACTTCTGCAAGAAAATGTTGACAGACTGTAATATTAAAGGAAAAAATAACTTAAGATGTAATCCATTTATCTTATACATAAATAAAATCTCCTTTGACTTACCAATAAAAATGAGACGGGAACTGAAGTAATTTACTTGCATTTTCTTCCAGAAGCTATTTTTTCATTTGGTAGATAAACAGATTATAACTAACATTTTCCCCCTTACAATCACCATAAAGAAATTTTATTTCTTAATAAATCTAGTATTAAGGTAATATTTGTCCTATATAGAAATAAAACATTTTTCAATGAAAACCTACTACACCCTTAAGTATATATATGATCTGATTTTTTATTGAAAACAGTAACAAGAAATTTGAAGGTAAAAATCTAATCAAAAAGCCAAATATACTTGAGTTCAGTGGCTGTTTTTCCCCGGAAGCAGGCCAATTTCAAAGCAAATTTAATTTGTGTTGCTAAGAAGATGCTTAACGTCTTCTAAATTCAATTGAGATAACAATATCCTTTATGTACTATGCACAATTAAGCAAAATAAAGTGTTTTGCTTTGTAGACTCCCAAGAAGACCTTGAAGTAAAAATGGTATAATTTGGAATACTTAGAAGCCTAAAAATATCTATTTAATGAGCCCAGCATTGAACTTACTTTTGTTGGTTAAGTGGATAATCAAAACAGAATTAACACTTTTTATAAGGAAGATAAAGAAAATCTACTCATTTTTTTTCTCAATTAAAACTTCCCCGAAACCTATAAACTAACATTTTTACTCATTCCAGGACATTCAATAGGCTTAAAGTAAAGCATCAGTGTTCCGCAAACGTTGACTGCAATAAGAGAAGGAACGCTGATGTGATCAGCTGACTCAGCAGACTCAGCATATCGTCCGTGTCCTGAATGGGCCGCGGCAGACCCTTGGCCGCTCTCACCTGGATGACGGCGTTGCAGAACTCCAGCGAGTTCATGAACTGGACGAGCGGCGGGAGCAGGAGCCAGTCGTCCCTCAGGAGGCAGTGCCACCCCTCGCCCTTCTCCTCCAGCTTGGTAGGCAGGGAGGAGTACAGGCCACTGAGCCCCGTCGCAAGCACCTGGTTCAGAAACAAAAGTGCAATCAGTACTTTCCCTGAGCTCTTCACCTGCAACTGTGGCTCCCACTCGATGCCTCGGCCGCTGGCCCAGACTGCACTTGCGCGGGATTCCCGCGTTAGAGGCTGTCGGCCTGGAGGGAACCCGGAAGGTTCCTGGAAGGAGGAGGGAGGAGGAACAGAAGCACCGGGTCCACGGATACTACGGTCGCTGACCTCTTCTGTGTCCGGCCGACGCTGGGCTGGGGTCGGGGGAGGGAGGAAGACAGACGCAAGACGAAGGAAACGTGGTTATGGCCCCCACGTGTGTGCAGGAGAGAAGCGAACTCAGCAACAACGTGTTCTATCACACTGCGCTGAGTGCATACCCAACACGGCCACAGCCCTGTCCATGGGGAGCGCCTGGGACTGAGGCGGCCGGGACAGAAGACGTCACGGGAGAACCACGAGCAGCTGGATGAGAAAGATCCCGGCAGCCGTGTTCAAGGTCATGACTGACACACGCATGTGGACACTTTAGGAGGCACTTTCATCTCATCTCCACAGTCTAGGAGAAACTTAGATGACATGACATTTCAAGCTGAGCTAAAGAGGTCTAAACTGAAGCATCGGCAGTGGGGAGAAAGGAGAAAGGAAGTGCGGGCTCACAGGTTGGGTGGAGGGGAGGGTGCTCTGACTGAAGTACCCCCTAACCCAGTCTTAACCCAAGGTCGAGAGGTCCGCCTCCTCTGCCTGCTCTGTCCCTGTGTGACACTGACAGCGCTCAGGTTCAGTCACTGAGGATCAGGGAGAACTCCAAACTGTTGCGTTTTCCAGCTTGGTCGTTAAGAAAATGCTGATGCCTTAAACAAAGACAGAAATGTAGAAAATGTAGAAAAAACTAGAAGACACTCATTTATGCTGAGTGCCTGCTAGTTTTACCTTGTGGAAAACAGAACCAAGGGAAACAACGGATTTCACGGTACAGGGAAGTGATGCGAGCCAGCACCCTAGGGATGCTGACCAGGCAGATGTGCAAAGGATGGACAGGAAGTACCCAGAACAGAAATAAGGGAGTGACCTGTGAAAGGTGTTGCTCTAGGTAAACCTAAGGTTATAAGGAGATCAAACGGGACAGAAGCATTCAAGAAAACAGCCCCTTCTGAGTTAGGCCCAAAGAAATAGCAAAGTATTCACCAATCCCACAGACTAATAAGAGATGAACAGGCAATTATAGGAGTGTATATAAATGCTTAGACTACACCATAGAAAATATGTCACCATGGATCAACCCAGACTTGGGAGTGTTAGGAGCATGAAATGTTCTCAGAAGAAGTGATATCCAAGAGCTGCAGAAGAATGAGTAAGAGCCAGAAAAAGTTCTTATTGAGCTTTATTATTTAAAAAAAAAAAAAAAGCTCTTATATTGTTAGAAGCAAGAATATTTCGAGCAGAGGATGTAAAAAGGATAAAGGAGCAAAAAAAGATGGTACCTTCCAGGAATGAAGAGAAGTGCAATATTACTGGAGTATAGAGTTAGAGATGGAAGGAGCCTGGCGAGGCATGCCTGAATCAGACCCTGCACTGTTCTGCAGGACAGACTGCAGAACTGAAGGGACAAACCAGTGGAGAGCCCAGTAGACAGACCTCTGGAGCCATCTCATGGAGACGAGACCTCAGTTCAGTTCAGTACAGTTCAGTTGCACAGTCGTGTCCTACTCTTTGCAATCCTATGGAATGCAGCACACCAGGCCTCCCTGTCCATCACCAATTCCTGGAGCTTGCTCAAATTCATGCTATTGAGGTGATGATGTCATCCAACCATCTCATCCTCTGTCGTCCCTTTCTCCTCCTGCCTTCAATCTTTCCCAGCATCAGTTCTTTGCATCAAGTGGCCAAAGTATTGGAGTCTCAGCTTTAACATCTGTCCTTCCAATGAATATTCAGGGTTGATTTCCTTTAGGATGGACTGGTTGGATCTCCTTGCAGTCCAAGTGACTCCTAAGAGTCTTCTCCAACACCACAGTTCAAAAGCATCAATTCTTTGGTACTCGACTTTCTTTATGGTCCAACTCTCACATCTGTACATGACCCTGGAAAAACCATAGCCTTGACCAGACGGACCTTTGTCAGAAAAGTACTGTCTCTGCTTTTTATTCCGCTGTCTAGGTTGGGCATAGCTTTTCTTCCAAGGAGTAAGTGTCTTTTAATTTCATGGCTGCAGTCACCATCTGCAGTGATTTTGGAGCCCAAGAAAAGAAAACCTTTCACTGTTTCCACGTTTCCCCCATCTATTTGCCATGAAGTGATGGGACTGGATGCCATGATCTTAGTTTTTTGAATGTTGAGTTTTAAGTCAACTTTTTCACTCTCCTCTTTCACCCTCATCAAGAGGCTCTTTAGTTCTTCTTTGCTTTCTGCCATAACAGTGGTGTCATCTGCATATATGAGATTATTACTATTTCTCCTGACAATCCTGATTCCAGCTTGTGCTGCATCCAGTATGGCATTTCGCATGATCTACTTTGCATATAAGTTAAATAAGCAATACTTATTTAATTTATACAATATACACAGCCTTGATGTACTCCTTTCCCTATCTGGAACCAGTCTGTTGTTTCATGTCTGGTTCTGACTGTTGCTTCTTGACCTGCATACAGATTTCTCAGGAGGCAGGTAAGGTGGTCTGGTATTCCCATCTCTTTCAGAATTTTCCACAGTTTGTTGTGATCCACACAGTCAAAGGCTTTGGCATAGTCAATAAAACAGAAATAGATGTTTTTCTGGAACTCTCTTGCTTTTTTGATGATCCAACGGATGTTGGCAATGTGATCTCTGGTTCCTCTGCTTTTTCTAAAACCAGCTTGAACACCTGGAAGTTCTCAGTTCATGTACTGTTGAAGCCTGGCTTGGAGAATTTTGAGCATTACTTTGCTAGCATGTGAGATGAGTGCAATTGTGCGGTAGCTTGAGCATTCTTTGACATTGCCTTTCTTTGGGATTGGAATGAAAACGGACCTTTTCCAGTCCTGTGGCCACTGCTGAGTTTTTCAAATTTGCTGGCAGATTAAGTGCAGCACTTTCACAGTTTCATCTTTCAGGATTTGAAATAGCTCAACTGGAATTCCATCACCTCCATTAGCTTTGTTCATAATGATGCTTCCTAAGGCCCACTTGACTTCTCATTCCAGGATGTCTCGCTCTAGGTGAGTGATCACACCATCATAGTTATCTGGGTCATGAAGATCATTTTTGTATAGTTCTTTCGTGTATTCTTGCCAGCTCTTCTTAATATATTCTGCTTCTGTTAGGTCCGTACCATTTCAGTCCTTTATCAAGCCCATCTTTGCATGAAATGTTCCCTTGGTATCTCTAATTTTCTTGAAGAGATCTCTAGTCTTTCCCATTCTATTGTTTTCCTCTATTTCTTTGCATTAATCACTAAGGAAGGCTTTCTTATCTCTCCTTGCTGTTCTTTGGAACTTTGCATTCAAATGGGTATATCTTTCCTTTTCTCCTCTACCTTTCGCTTCTCTTCTTTTCTCAGCCATTTGTAAGGCCTCATCAGACAACCATTTTGCCTTTTTGCATTTCTTTTTCTTGGGGATGGTC
This sequence comes from Bos taurus, assembly GCF_002263795.3. Taxonomy (NCBI): domain Eukaryota; kingdom Metazoa; phylum Chordata; class Mammalia; order Artiodactyla; family Bovidae; genus Bos; species Bos taurus. Next base: position 6,186,440 of record NC_037344.1, read on the forward strand.
TTGATCACTGCCTCCTGTACAATGTCATGAACCTCTGTCCATAATTCTTCAGGCACTCTATCAGATCTAATCCCTTGAATCTATTTTTTACTTCCACTGTATAATCGTAAGAGAGTAGACAGAATGAAAAACACAACCACAGAAAACTGATCAAACTGATCACATGGACCACAGCATTGTCTCAGTGACATTATGAGCCATGCATGTAGGGCATGGTGGAGAGTTCTGACAAAACGTGGTCTACTGGAGAAGGGAATGACAAACCACTTCAGTATTGTTGCCTTGAGAAGCCCATGAACAGTATGAAAAGACAAAAAATAAGACCTCAGGCTTTATACAGAGCAAAGAGAGAAGGGAAGGGAGGTTCAGATGCTGAGCTATGACAATCCATAGTGCCTGACATCAGCCATGAGGTGGTGTGGCTCCAGGTATGCCATACTGGAAGAAGTATCTACCAGCTGTCGCCGCCCCCTCTCCCCTGGCTTGCTCCCACAGCGTCCCCTGCAGCCCTCTGTACAGCAACCGCCTTCCTTGCGTTCCTTAGTTTAAGGTCTGTCTTCTCCATCTCACCCGGCCTGATCAGTTCACTCCTGTCCACACTGCAGATTGGGGTGATCTGTCCGGTCAGAGCCTAGCAGTACTTTCCGTGGGCAATACATCCGTCAATAAGGGCACCTGGAGGTCTTGGTACAGAGAAACCGGATGACTGATGCCACGGGAGGGAGTGGGTGCAGGGCTTGGAGGGGGAGGGGTGGGGAATAGTAGCCACGGCTGAGTGTGTGAGGGCAGCAAGGCAAAGAGATGAATCGTTTCAACATTGGAAAAATCAAAAGATCATATACATTTCTCTGCTCTGTTTCCTAGTGACCTTTATTCACTCATTCATTCGGTTTCTTATTTAAAAAAAAAAAAAAAGTCAATGAGCACCCTCAGGACAGGCACGATGTTAAGCACAGGATATACAGCAGTCAACAAGACAGAGAGTGTATCTCTTTTGCAAAATCAGGCATCTGCAGTCCCAAGAAAGAATGTCCTCTATTTAAAGCATTTAACTCCTTGTCAGCAAACCCAAACAAATCACTTTAATTCCTGTTTTGAATGTGACCCCAGTGAGCTCCTTGTTATAAATCAGAAACCTCTGGAAAGAGAGAACAGAGACCAAAAGTTCTCCTTGAAGGGAAATCTAATCTTGATGCCACATTTTTAAAATCAATTACATTTGCTAACTCATGCTAAATTAACCGCAGAACAAAGGCTTTAATTCTGCATACTCCCGATTCCTTAACCACTTTGAGCCTTTGAAGATGAATTCATAAAGACAGGCTTAATTTGTCTGACTAAGAAGCTGGGAATAACTATTCAGTATATCAATATAATTACAGCAACATTAATTTTCAAATTACATACATCAGTGACAGTAATTAAAAATAACACATACCTAATATTCACTTTTTTAAAAGAGTGTCCTGAAAAGGGCATGGCTGAGATGGGAACTCAGCCCGCCTGCACAGGAGGACAGTGCAGTGTGTTCCTGGACACCGACAGCTGTGGTGAACAGACCTGCGATTGTCTCCAGCACGGCAAAGAAACATGGAGGAAGAGTCTGCAGGATGAAGAGGACTACATGGTCTTACGAGCAAGACTGCAAATCCTTTCTGCTACACATTTATCCTTTCCAAGACTTTGCTCAGATTTCAGATTCCTTCATCCAGTCCACATGCATTTCTAGAACACCAACAACAGGCCAGGCACCGCGTCGGGACTGAGGAACAAACGCTGAACAAGTCTGACCAGGTGCGATGGAGGAGACAGCTGATCAACCACAAATGCAAGAAGGACTGTTACTACTGGTGACTACTTCCTGCTGACCTTTATTCACTCCCTCATTCAAAGAAACAATGCAGGGAATATTACGGGAACAGGAAGAAGAGAAAGGAGAGGCAACAACAGGTTTGCAGATAATTTTTCCAAGAGTTTGATGGTACAATCTAAGACAATTTTAACTTCAAAATTCAAAATATATGTTGACATTCAACAGTTAATATTTTTAAATGCTCATCCATTCTTTTAGCCTTTTATTAATCCTGACCACCCAAAAGTAACTGTCAAACATTATACTTATCCCCAACATATGAACACCACCACCCCACCCCAGCCCCATTTTTTTGGGTTGTGCTGTGTGGTATGCACGATCTTAGCTCCCTGACCAGGGATCAAACCCGATCCCCTGCACTGGATCACCAGCGAAGTCCTACAACCCAATAGTTTTAATTTATCTTTTCTCAAGTCTTAAAAAAAATGAACGAACATGTAAAACCCTAAAGATGACCAACAATTAGAAAAGCAAACTACTTCCCTGCCAGCAGTACAGTACAGCATGGTAACTGCCGAGACCCTGGGTTTCAGTATCAGACTAACATGGCTCTGACTTTGCCACTTACAGGCAGTCGTTAAAGCCCTCCAAAGTTCAGTTTCTTCCCTGCGTTGTTGCAACAATTAGAAGAAATCATGCATGTAAAGAAGTGGACATCATGGTTTATACAAAGCAATGTTTCCAATGGAGGGGGAAAAAAATGACGAGCACACAGCAGTGAGCCATCAGGAAAGGTTCCCCTTTAACTTTAAACATCTAATAGTACCCAGCTAATTTCAGCAGGAGCAGAGAAGACTGTCGGCAGATGGCTTTAGTCTGAAGCTAGCAGCAAGTCACCTGGTAGGGACCATTTGCGACAACATGCCAAAATAAAAAGCCTCATAAATTTTAGATATGGGATAAATAACTTTCTACCTGCGGCTGTGTACCTAAAGCTTGCTTATTTCAAAGTGCATTTCCAAATGTACGTATAGGCTGTTTTCAATTTCTGCCAACAAGTGACAAGGGCTTAATCATCAATACTTGGTTTTTAAAAACCATAAGAAGCAAGGGTCACAGAGTCCCCAACCATTTGCGGGCACTAAATTCTTCCCTAGAGTATCCTTATTATCTTTCTTTTCTTGGGAAAACACATCCTAAGACAAAAGACAGAACCAGCAAGCTCTTCCTATAAACCACAGAACAAAAGTTTCCAAAAGTGGCCCAGTTTCCTTAAAGAGCCATTACTCGTCCCAGAGCCTGATGCTAACACACTTTGACAATCATACTAATTAGAAAAAGCTTTTTGTCATTGTGGTCCTTAGCCAGGTGGTTAATAGAGTATGCTTTTATCTTCAACATAAGAGGTCTTTTTTTTTTTTAATTATGTTGTCAGATGTAATTATAGAAAACTGGGAACACATGAGATTATGGGCTCTATCGTAAGGGGCAACTTAACACAACGAAGCTCTGTGTTCCATTCTAGCAAATAAGGTCAGCTGGAGATGCTTTTCCTCCAATTTTAATGAACTGTATACAGTGTTTAAAACGTGTTTTATAAAAGCAACAACTACGCAGTGAAATCTACCTAGAACTTAGTGGAAATTTAAACACTAAAAATATGCTCCATTCTAGTCCTAACATGCTTAAATTTTTTAAATATGACATATTACAAACATGTAAAAAAAAAAACAGAAAATCATCCCCAAGATTTAACAGATTTTGTTTTGTCGTAATTTCTTCAGAGTGCTCTTTATTTTTCAAAAAACAAAACATTACAAGTAGAGCTAAACCCTATTCCAATCTCATTATCATCTCTTCCCTTTCCTTTGCACCCAAAAGTAACCACAGTCCTGAGCTTAATATGTATTATTTCTGTGAGTGCTTCTGTACTTCTACTATATTCATATGTATCAAAAAAACAGTACAAAGATGTTGTCTTAAAAGGTTACATAAATTTTATGTAAATGTTAACATACTATATGGAACATTTGGCTACTTACTTTTTTATGTTTTTAGATTTTATGCTTTTTGTTTTTAGGTTCATTGGTGTTCACACATATAGGTGCAGTTACATGCTAATAAATGTGAAATCTAATTATTTTTTATTGAAATACAGTTGACTTGCCTTCTGCAGTGGCTCAGCGATAAAAGAATCCTCCTGCAATGCAGGAGCCACGGGAGACACAGGTACAATCTCTGGTCGGGAAGATCCCCTCGAGGAGGGCATGGCAACTCACTCCAGTATTCCTGCCTGGAGAATTCCAAGGACAGAGGAGCCTGGCAGGCTACAGTCCACAGGGTTGCAAAGAGTCGGACACGACTGAAGTGACTTAGCACACGTGTACAGTTGACTTATTATTAGTTTCAACATAACTCAACATAGTAACTTGATATTTTTATACATTAGACTCCATTCAAAATTATTATAAAATACCGACTGTATTTCCTATGCTGTGCATAACACCCTTGTAACTTACTTACACCGAGTAGTCTATGCCTTTCGCCCTGCCTTGCCCTGGTCCTAGCCCCTCTCCCCTCTGATGAACACTAGCTTGTTCTCCACATCTGTGAGTCTGTTTCTCGTTCGTCACATTTAGGTTCCACACACAAGTGACTATACACAGTAGGTGTCTGTCTCTTATTTATTTCCTAACCCTAATACCACCCAGGTCCCTCCATGCTATTTCAAATGGCAAAATTTCACTCCATTTTTATACAAGGAAAACAAAACACTAATTCAAAAAGATACATACACCCAATGTTCACTGCAGCACTATTTATAATAGCCAACCTATGGAAGCAGCCTAAGTGTCCTTCAAGAATTGAACAGATAAAAAAGATGTGGTAGATAGATAAATATAGAGGCAGTGGAATAATGCTCAGTGATTTATTCATTCTGAATGCTGAGGAGTATTCCATCGACATCATATGTACCATTTTATTTATCTTTTTCTTCTTTCTCTTTCTCTCTTCTTCAAATCACTATTCCACAGAATACCTCTGTGCATGTACCCTTGTAAACATGTGGCAGGCTTCCCTAGGGGAGAGACCTAGAAGTGAAGATGCAGGGCTACACGGCACGCAAACACTCAATTTCATTGAAAGTGAAAGTCGCTCAGTCGTGTCTGACTCTTTGTGACCACATGGACTATACAGTCCATGGAATTCTCTAGGCCAGAATACTGGAGTGGGTAGCCTTTCCCTTCTCCAGAGGATCTTCCCAACCCAGGAGTTGAACCCAGGTCTCCTGCATTGCAGGCAGATTCTTCACCAGCTGAGCCCTCAGGGCAATACTGCCATACTGCTTTCTTGAGTTATTGTACCAACGTGGTGTTATTGGATGTCTAACGGTTAGCCACTCTGATGCCGTTACCTACTGTCTCACTGTAAGTTCATTTGTGTTTATTTGATGCTACACACACAAGGAAGATGAGCATATTTTAATATGTATCAGATTTGGGGTCTTCTGGGAACTGTTGGTTCATATCCTTCGCACACGTCTCATCGTTTTCTTACTAATGTGTAGTATTACAAATACTTTTATATAATTTGGGTACCAACCACTTGCAAATACGCGTGTAACAAAATGGGCTTCCCAGGTGGCAAGGACCCACCTGCCAATGCAGGAGATGTAAGAGATGCAGGTTTGATCTGTGGGTGTTGTTTTTGTTCTTTAATCTTTTCTTTATGATTACTGCTTTATAGAAAGTCTTAATATTTTATCACTTATGTACAAGATAGGGGTTAAGCATATGGGTCACTGAGTCAGACTGCCCCAGTTCAAATCCTAACCTGCTCTCTTACTAGCCACGTGGCCTTGTATGAATTTACATCAGATTTCTTCATGTATTAAAGGAGAATAACACTGGTTCCAATAGTTGTGAGAATTCAGTGAATTAATACATATAAAGCACTAAGAATAGTGGCCGGCATATAGTTAGCTCTCAACAAATATATTACTGTTATCATTATTCGTATAATTATTTCAGCTATTCCCAGGTAGCACAAGTGGTAAAGAACCCGCCTGCCAATGCAGGAGACATAAGAGACTTGGGTTCAATCCCTGGGTCAGGAAGACCCCCTGGAGGAGGGAATGGACACCCCCTCCACTATTCTTGCCTGGAGAAAACCAAGGACAGAGGAGCCTGGTGGGCTACTATCCACTGGGTCGCAAAGAGTTGGACATGACTGAAGCAACTTAGCATGCATGCATATGATATTTAGCATCAGTTTGCCATGTTCCTTCGAAAACTCTACTGGGATTTTAAGTCACGTTACCATCTCACCAATTATACCTTACAATTTACAAAGGGGAAGTTTTATCTTTACAACACAGGGATCGAAGGATCACTGCCTTAAACAACCGAGTGACCACCTCTGGTCTCACGAACAGTGGTGCAACCTAACATGTGCTTCTTGTCGTGTACGGCATCACCTATAAAGTATTCTTACGAAAGGTACTTAACCTGATTTAACCAGGCGTTTATACCCAACTCCCGATTTTCAGGAAATACCAGTGATAGGGACCAGTCAAACTACACAAAGAAACAAACCTGGAACATGGGGTGTTCTAAAGATAATGGCTGAACTCTTACAAAGTCACCACCACGAGGATAAAAGCAGCAACCTGTTGAGAATTAACAGAGACTAGAGACTGGAGAAGGAAATGGCAAGCCACTCCAGTGTTCTTGCCTGGAGAATCCCAGGGACGGGGGAGCCTGGTGGGCTGCCGTCTATGGGGTCGCACAGAGTCGGACATGACTGAAGTGACTTAGCATAGCATGGAGATACACAACAGTCAGAAATGCACCTTGTACTGGACTCTGGTTTAGGGTGAGGGGGGGGAATCTGTAAAAGTAATTTGCGGCATAAGTGGGAAACTGGGTATTAGATCACATTATAAAACTACTGTACAATTTTCTTAGGTATAATAACAGTATTGTGATTGCGTAGGAGCATGTCCTTATTTGTAGGAGATACATATTAAAATAATTGATATCTATAATTTAATTTCAAAGTGAAAGTGAAGTCGCTCAGTCGTGTCCGACTCTTAGAGACCCCATGAACTACAGCCTACCAGGCTCCTCTGTCCATGGGATTTTCCAGGCAAGAGTACTGGAGTGGGGTGCCATTGCCTTCTCCTGCAACAGCAAAAACAAATAAAGATACAAAACAAATATACAAATATATTTGGTATACAAATAAAGTATACCAAAGTATGACACATATTAACTTTGAATTTAAGCAATATATGATGTTCCTTTTAGTATGCTTTCAAATCTCTGTATCTGTTCCATTTCTGTATTGTGCTTTTTTCCACAATAAAAAGTTGTAAAACATAAATTGTGTTAACTTCACAGATTGATTTGCAGAAAAGCATTATCTACACAATATCTACAAACTGCAGGGCTTTCCATCTATTTCTGTCTTATTTTATGCCCTTCAATAAAGTTCCATAATTTTCCTTATAAAAGCCTTTTACATATTTGTTAGATTTCTTCAAGAGACTTTAGAATTGTGATGCTTTTGAAAACAGTACCTTTTTGAAATTGCCCTGTAGATACTGACTGAGTGAACTGCCCAAATATTGTGATTTGTTTCAATACCTGCACTCCTTCTTGGACAGCAGAACTACCCAAAACAATTCAAGCAAGCCAAACTCCAAACCTCTGCACAGCCCCCTCGTGAAAAAGTCCCTTGTTTGGTCAGCCTCTGCCTTCACATCACTGCTCAGATCCAGCGCCTCTCTTATATTCTCATTCCTATCACTCTGGTTTCTAGACCCTAATGTGTGTCCCTGCTTCCTCAACAGCTCCCAAACGTACATGGTCAGGTTAAACTACAAGAATCCTGACTATGCTGCGTTCTTCATCAAACTTCTCCAAGATCTCTCCAAACTGAATGAATACGGTAATTGTGGGAAGCAGACTAACCCCCACAAAGCTGTCTACATCCTAATTCCGGAGTCCATGAACAAATTAGGTTCCATGGCAAAGGAAAATTAAGGATGCAGATGGAATTAGGGGTGCTAACTAGCTAATCTTTAAGCAGGGATGATCTTAAAAATCTTTAAATTCTGGATGATCCAGGTAAACAACATAATTACAAGGGTTCTTGTGGAAGTGGAAGAGGGAGGCAGAGGAGCAGAGTCAGGGGAAACCATGACTCCAAAAGGATGGTGAGAGAGATGTAATACTGCTGACTGTGGAAAGGAAGGAGCAAGCCATGAGGGGAGGGATGTGGGTGGCCTCTGGAAGCTGGAGACGGTGAGGAAAAGGACTCACCGTGAGAGTCTCCAAAAAGGAGCAAGCCCTGTCAACATCCTAAGTTTAGCCCAGTAAGACCTGTTGGACTATAGTAAGACGATACTACTGTAAGAGAATCGTCAGTGTTATTTAAAGCCATAGCTTTGGGAATTTGTTACAGCAGCAATAGAAAACTAACACAGCTACTAGGAAGCTGATGTATATAGCACAAGAAGCTCAGCTCAGTGCTGCGTGTGACCTAGAGGGGTGGGATGAGGGTGGAGGTGCAAGGCAGGCTCAAGAGGGAGGGGATATATGTACTCATATAGCTGACTCACTTCATTGAACAGCAGAAACTAACACAACATTGTGAAGCAATTATACTCTAATCAATTGGCTTTTTGTTGTTGTTGTTTTTTAAAGAAAACTAATACAGACATTCAGATTCCGGGTGAGAAGTTACACTTTTGCCTAAAGATATGTTCTTTTAAAAGAATTTATAATCTAGCTTATAATTCTGTTGAAGAAAATAAGGAAAGGAGATTTAATATGCTGGCACAGATGAATGGAATCAGTTTTTTACTTCCCATCTGACTCTCAGTCTTTGGGGGAAATGGCAACCCACTCCACTATTCTTGCCTAGAAAATCTCATGGACAGAGGAGCCTGGCAGGCTACAGTCCATGGGGCCACAAAGAGTTGGACATGACTGAGTGACTGAGCATACACACACGCTTTCTGCAATTTCTGATTCTGTTGGTCAGAAGCCAGAACAGAAGAGACATATGGTCCCTGAACTTAACTCTATTTCTCAAAATTTTTACTTATTTGTTCCTCCTAAAATAAAGATTCACCAGACACTTCGTTGACCTCAGTTTGTTTGGTTTATTAATAAAGACAGGAATTTAGTATTATAAAGAAGATTACTACTCTTGAACCTCAAAGCCAAGTACAGCATGCCAATCACTAGCATGGCTCTTAGCACCTGGGGCAAGGCAATTCTTTCCTGTATGCGACCAGTCCACAAACTACTGGACATTAAGCGTCCCTGGCCTCTGCACACTAAATGCCAGATGACCTCCCTTCCAGGCCCCCCATGTTGCCCGACAACCAAACACGCCCCACATACATTTCTAAATACCCTTGCTTTGGGTCAAGAACCACCCACATGGTGTTCATTAACAATGAATCTAATCTACTTAAGGCAATTTGCCTGGCCTGTTCCTATAAAACTCACTAATGGTCTTACACACTATTCTGGCAAAATCAGGCATGTTCATGGCAATACAGTTTATAGAGAAACACAATGAGATGATCAGTAAAAAGAACACATAATGGGAATAAACTGGAGATGTTCACTGCGTTAGGAAAGTAAAAATAGCCATTGCTCAACATCTTACAAAACAGGAGCTCTGTGGTTCAGTCCCTAAGTCGTGTCCTACTCTTTGTGACCCCAATGGACTACAGCACACCAGGCTTACCTATCCTTCACTATCTCCCAGAGTATACCCAAACTCATGTCCGTTGAATCGGTGATGCCATCCAACCTCTCATCCTCTGTTGCCCCCTTCTCCTCTTGCCCTCAATCTTTCCCAACATCAGGGTCTTTTCCAATGAGTCGGCTCTTCACATCAAGTGGCCAAAGTATTGGAGCTTCAGCTTCAGCATCAGTCCTTCCAATGAATATTCAAGACTGATTTCCTTTAGGGATGACTGGTTGGATCTCCTTGCTATCCTAGGGACTCTCAAGAGTCTTCTCCAACACCACAGTTCAAAAGCATCAATTCTTTGGCACTCAGCCTTCTTTATGGTCCAACTCTCACATCTATACGTGACTACTGGAAAAACCATAGCTTTGACAATATGGACCTTTGTCAACAAAGTGACATCTCTGCTTTTTAATATGCTGTCTAAGTTGATCATAGCTTTTCTTCCGAGGAATAAGTGTCTTTTAATTTCATGGCTGTGGTCATCATCTGCTGGGATTTTGGAGCCCAAGAAGAGAAAATCTGCCACTGTTTCCATTGTTTCCCCATCTATTTGCCAGGAAATAATGGAACCAGATGCCGTGATCTTAGTTTTTTTTGAATGTTGAGTTTTAAGCCAGCCTTTTCACTCCTCTTTCACCTTCATCAAGAGGCTCTTTAGTTTGTTTTCTCTTTCTGCCATAAGGGTAGTGTCATCTGCATAGCTGAGGTTGTTGATATATCTCCCAGAAATCTTGATTCCAGCCTGCGACTCATCCAGCCTGGTATTTCACATAATGTACCCTGCATATACAGAGAAGGCGATGGCACCCCACTCCAGTACTCTTGCCTGGAAAATCCCATGGACGGAGGAGTCTGGTGGGCTGCAGTCCATGGGGTCACGAAGAGTCGGACACGACTGAGTGACTTCCTTTTCACTTTTCACTTTCATGCATTGGAGAAGGAAATGGCAACCCATTCCAGTGTTCTTGCCTGGAGAGTCCCAGGGATGGGGCAGCCTGGTGGGCTGCCATCTATGGGGTCACACACAGTCGGACACGACTGAAGTGACTTAGCAGCAGCACCCTGCATTTAAGTTAAATAAGCAGTGTGACAATATATAACCTTGACGTACTCCTTTCTCAATTTTGAACCAGTCTATTGTTCCATGTCTGATTCTAACTGTTGCTTCTTGACCTGCACACAGGTTTTATAGGAGGCAGGTAAGGTGGTCTGCTATTTCCATGGCTTTAAGAATTTTCCATAGTTTGTTGCGATCCACAAGGTCAAAGGCTTTAGCACAGTCAATGAAGCAGAAGTAGATATTCTTCTGGAATTCCTTTGCTTTTTCAATGATCCAGTGGATTTTCACCACTTAATCTCTGGTTCCACTGCCTTTTCTAAATCCAACTTGTACATCTGGAAGTTTTCAGTTCGCATTCTGCTGAAGCCTAGCTTGAAGGATTTTGAGCATAACCTTACTAACATGTGAAATGAGTGCAATTGTACGGTAGTTCAAACATTCTTTGGAATTGCCCTTCTTTGGAACTGGAATGAAAACTGAACTTTTCCAGGCCTGTGACCATTGTTGAGTTTTCCAAATTTGCTGGCATATTGAGTACAGCACTTTCACAGCATCATCTTGCAGCATTTGAAATAGCTCAGCTGGAATTTCATCACCTCCACTAGCTTTGTTCATAGTGATGCTTCCGAAGGCCCACTTGACTTCATATTCCAGGATGTCCAGCTCTAGGTAAGCGACCACATCATCGTAGTTATCCGGGTCATTAAGATCTTTCTTATACAGTTCTTCCATGTATTCTTGCCACCTCTTCTTAATATCTTCTGCTTCTGTTAGGTCCCTACCATTTCAGTCCTTTATTGAGCCCATCTTTGCAAGAAATGTTCCCTTGATATCTCTAATTTTCTTGAAGAGGTCTCTAGTCTTTCTCATTCTATTGTCTTCCTCTATTTCTTTGCATTGTTTACTTAAGAAGGCTTTTGTATTTCTCATGGCTATTCTATGGAACTCTACAAACCTATAAATATGTTTAAATACCCCTTCCCAAGGTGACCCTAACAGCAGAAAGCAATCAGAGGTGTACAGCTTTGTGAGAGCTTCAGACAGTCCCTATTATTTTCCAGGCCTATGACTGGGCCTGACTCCTCAGGCATCCACATAAGGCCTTACTCTCTATTGCTCAGCAACCTACGCTTAAGAAACGATACAGAGTAAAGGACTTCTTGCTACTTCAAACTGTAAATATGTATTTCTCCTTTTAAAATAGAATCAGTGGTTTGGATTTACAATTTTGGTCATTATCTTGCTGGGAAACAAATTAATTTGTGAAGCCCACTGTGAAGTGTCTGACCATATGCCATGACTCATTGGCTCAAAACCAATCCAAAAAGCTAAGAATATAAGATGAGCAGGTTTTACCAATTACTCAGGAGATACTCTTAGAAAAAACAAAACAGCTCCTAACCCAACAGTAACACATATAGTTTCCTCTATTGGCTTATTTCAAGCTGACATTGCTCAGCCATAGGGCATCTCAACTTAAATTCCGCTCCTCCCTCCAAAATATCTCCTCTAGACATCCTTCCATAGAAGCTGCCAAGAACAGTTTGCTGGGAAAAAAAAAAAGGGAAAATATCCATTAAGCCTCTGTGCTTCCAATGCAAGGGTTTGATCCCTGGTTGGAGAACTATGATACCACATGCCACACAGCACAACCAAAAAGGAACAAATAACAATCACAAAAATAAAAAAACAAGAAACAAGATTTTCAGCACAAAAGAGATGCAAATAACAATCTAAAGAAGCTTTTTAAAAATTATTTATCATCAGCCCAAGAGAGGAGAAGAGCGGGAGGAAGTGGGCCAACAAGAAGGACTTACTGGACAAAAGTAGGTGTTCTCCACGATGTGATGAGCCACGACACTGTTCTCGGCAGAGAGAGACATGATGAAGAGCAAGGCGTCCCGGGCCTGCTGGCCCACGGTCCCCTCCCGGTGAATGAAGGGGATCAGAAGGGAGAAGATGAGGAAGTTCGCGGCCCCTTGGTCCTCACTAGTGTGGAAGAAGAGTTCCAGGATGGATGGATCTTTGGCAAGAATGGAACAGAGCTGATTGAGCAGGACCACCAGCTTCCCCTCCACGGTGGGGGTGGTTGTTCCTGAACAAGAGCTCAGCAACATCATCAGGGGCTTCAGAATGGGCTTGTGGTGCAGCAGAGGCTGGTGGGACTGGGTGATCAGCATCTCATACATCTTGAGCTGCTCCATTTTCGTCTCATCGGTAAACTCCCGCCTCAAGCTCCAAAGGAAGAGCTTCTCCATGATGTTCTCAGAGACCACAAATTCCAGGATTGGCCCCATGGCAGCATCCCTGGCTTGCTCCTCAATCAGCAAAAAGAGCATGTGCTCTACATAGTTCTGGACAGCACTGGCCTCATCTGGAGGGATGGACCCGTATTTTGCTTGGGTGTTCTTCAAGGGGTCATGCTTCTCTAAGATTTTCACAACCTGTAACCAAATCAAGTATGTGTCATCCATCTGATGTTTATCATAGCTTACAAAAAAAAAACATACCACTGCTGATTGTACCAAATCTTCATGGAAAATGCAAGAGCCATGACCCCTAATAAAATATATGTGAGCAACTGCTATATTCAAAAGGGATAACCAACAAGGACCTACTGTATAGCATGTGGAACTTTGCTCAGTGTCATGCGGCAGCCTGGAGGGGAGGGCGGGGTAGGGGAGAATGGATATATGTATGTGTGCTGCTGAGTCCCTTCACTGTTCACCTGAAACAACAACATTGTTAATCAGCTGCATCCCAATACAAAATAAAAAGCTTAAAGTTTGGGAAAAAAAGATATGTGAGCCTTCTGCATCTCCCTCTCATGAGAATAAAATGAAGGGGTTAAAAACTACAGAAGGAAGATGTTTGAAGTTGTTCGTTTATCATAGTTACACATGTTTGGCAACCTAAATGTCAAAGAAAGTAACATGGTTGTGTAAATTAAGCTCCATACATTCCTGGGCCTATTATTATGAAGACTACTGAACAAAAATTAAAAAAAAAAAAAAAAAAAACTGTTAAGTGATATGTTAAATGAAAAAATTAGTTAATTGTATACAATTAGACTCATCATGATCAACTACCTTAAAAACATGAAAGTGAAAAAAGACTAAAAATAATACACAAAAATAGTAATAGCTGTTGTGTTCAAAGCAGAACAAGTTCTGAATTTTTTTTAAGCTGTCAAGAACATAATAGGGCTTTTAAAGTTTAAAATACATTAAATAAGCAGGACTACCACTGCTCTCCTACAAACAGCATTGATTTGAAGCTTTCAGCTGCAGAATGCAGCTCCTCACATGCCCCCGACAGAACAACAACCCTCCCTGCCCTTCTTGATTGGCACCGTCTTCAGCAAAGCATGCATCAATAGGAAGGAGGAGAGGAAACTGATGACCAGGAGGCACATACCTAGAAGAATCCCCTAACATGTGCCATATGTTGAAATTTTAAGCATGAAGAGTTTGAATTGTGTATTTTTTTAAGCCAGAAAAAAATTTGTGAGATAACCAATTACAAAATAAATCCCTAAAGCATAGGGCTTCTGTTTGGGGTAATGAAAAAGTTTTGAAAATAATAGTGATGGGTACACAACATTGTGAATGTAGTTAATGCCACTGACTAAACATGATAAAGATGGCAGAGTTTGTTTTATATATTTATATGTACCACCAAAAGAGAAAAAAAGCACTGAAAACTCAAAAATAAACAATCTTATGTGACAGTCTAGGTGTATCTCTCCCTAACTGCTGGCCTTTTAACGCTTACCACCTCTCTCCGCCCATCAATACTTAACTTCTACTTTGGTACCTGAAAATTAAAACAATTTTATATCTCAGCTTCCATTAAACTTTATGACTTGGAATTTCTAAGATAAATATCCATTCAATTCACTTCCTTTAAAATGTATACACATGTTAATTCTCAAGCATTTTATCAATGACTTTAAGTTGTTCCTTTTAGCCTTTCTGAACCATATGCTCTGTGGAATATGTTTCACTTCGGTCTTAACCTCCCGGCCCAGTTCTAGGACATGCTGTTACGTGTTCTGGTATTTAGGTTATAGAATTTCTGCAAGTCACTGCAGAAACTGGCAAAAGCACAAGGCTATGTCAGCAGGCGTGAGCAAGGAGGGAAATTTATTTCTCAGGGAAAAGTCTAAGATTTTCCCCTTTCTGAAGCAGAGTAAAAGAACATTTATAGACTAGGCTAGTTATCCTTATGGATGAATGCCGGGGACCAGCCCCGGCTGATCCAGGGTATTGGAAGCGGGGACGGCGTCGGCGACCTATTTATTTAAATATTTTATCAAAGATATAAAGAGTAATAGGATGAGGATAGCTCAGTAGGAAAATTCAATGAAGAAAAGAGGCTGAACAATTCAGCCAGAAGGTAAGAGAAAGAACGACATGGGGAGACCAAGTTTCGGTGAACAAGGCCCGCGGTTTATTTTCCAAAGTAGTTTTTATACCTTAAGTTGTGCATAGAGGATAATGGGGGAAGGGGTGGAGTCATGCAAGGACAGCAGTTCCTGGTCCTAATCGAAGCCAGGCTTTCAAACTTTATCATATGCAAAAGTTCAGGTGAATTACATCATCTTCTGGCCAGGAGGCCTGTTAACATTTTAAGAAACTTATCTTTCTCTAAAGGTGATTTATTCCAAAGTCAGGCACCAGCCTCCAAAAAAGCATTGGACAAAGCTGCATTCCTATAGGGCAAAGGTGAGGTGGGCTCAATCAAGAAAAGAATTAACTCAAGGGTCCAAGGTTACAAACATTGAGCTACTACTTACATTTCTATACACCCATTATATCAATCAATACACTGCCAAGGACACAGTAGGTAAGGAGTATGGAGACTTAGCAGCAAACACTGGCCCAGTAAGTGAAAAACCCTTCACCAATACAATTTCTAATCGATCTTTTAACTACTCAAAGGAATCTGTGTTTAGACAGTTTAGAACATCTGCCTCTCAGTTGGGAGGCTCTGAACAATCACATGTGGCCGGAAAAACCTATTCAGGCAGGCTAGAGGATTTCCAAAGGAGTTTGTAGGTTAAACACTGTCACACCCAGGAATTATTAACTGGAGCTGTAAGCTAACTGTTTTTTCAGAGAGGTAGTGGGCGACAGCCCCCCGTAAAGTCAGAGGTGTAGGTGAAAGCACAAAGCATAAAGTAGGCAGACTCTGGTTTTGGGGGTAGATGCTCGAGAATTTCCAGGGAGACTCCTGAGGCTTGATCCCGCCTTTGCGTATGCCAAGCCTCCTTCCTCATGACCTCTGCCACAGGCGGAGCTCACTCCCCACAGATGAACAAATTTCTTCAGAATCTGTAATCTCCATCGGCTTCCATTATAAAATTAAAAATACTGCCAGAGTGACGCCAAAACAATGCCCCCAACACCCCTAAGTTGACAGTTTCAATGAGGAAGGCTGTGGGACATGCGCAGCTCAGGGACTCATGGCCTAGGCCTTCCCAATGGCCACGCCCTCTTCTTGGCTGCATGGACTGCAGAATGCCCCCCTCCCCCAGCCTCCACGAAGCCCTGCAGGCCTCCTCACAAGCCTGAGGACCTCACTGTGAGGAACACTGGGGTCTGTCGTCCCCCTTTGGTTCTGGCCTCGACAGTCTCACAGTGTGGGATCGCAGTACCACACTTGTCCAAAAGGGGGCACCACCTCGACACAGCATGCTCTCCAGCCCCAAAGCCCCCTCCAGGGCTCCACACTCTAAAAAGCAAATTAGCTCTATACTTATATTAATTCGATAATTTCAAAGTTCACATATTGAGTTTACTTATGAGAGCTATCTATACAGCAAGGCCTCAGGGTAGAAATGGAATTATACTTCTCATGTGTGCTTAGACTGTCTAAGCTATCTGAAACTGGCACTGTGCATTATACATTGATAGTGTCCCTGCAAATGAGCTCCATCTTTCTAGAAAACAATCTGGCAACATGTAACAGAAGCTATCAAGTTGTTCCTGCCCTTTGGCTTGTTAATCTCACTTTGGGGAAAATGCCTCAAGGAAACAACACAAAGATAATTTGTTTTAAAATGTTTACCCAGGCTATATTTTCAATAATGAAAAATAAAAATATTATTGACCCAAATGGTCAAGAATTAGAGAGTTATAATCACAATGTTACATCACCATATACTAATGCTATTAAAAATAAATACGAAGTGAATCATATCATTACATCTAATATATAAAGAAAAATAATTCGTTAAAAACTAAATATATTGACAAATAGACCCATAGTTAGAAATGAGTTTGAAGATATAATGAGATTGTAAGGTTAATTAGTTCTTCTTTCCTATAAATTGATCTAATTTCATAATATAAGTAAAAATAAAAACAAAGTAATTTTGTTCTTATGTCTAAAAAAAGGACCAAACGCTGAGTTAAAACAGTAATTAACAGAAACTCCTACCCAGTATAAATTTTCATATAGGCATATGTGTTTATTCTATATGCATGCCTTTAAATATTTATAAAATATCTAAATGTATATATATAAATATAAAGCAAAACTATTTACACAATCACAAGCCACACTTTTCTCATGGGTTAATCTTCATTTATATTATTTATTCCAAGACACTCCTCTGCAAACAGACCTACTTTTGGTGGGAAGGGGGCCACAAAAAACCCACAAAAGAGAACTGAAATTTTTATACAGAATGTAAACTACACAGCAGCTTCTACACTGAAAGCTCTCTCTGTATCCCTTTACAGAAGCTCTTCTACACCACCTTCTGGGTTCATGGGCAGAGGAACATGAGAACAGAGCTGTGATACCCCACCAAGAAGGAAAAGGTTTGCTGGTCCTCTGGACAGGGCCCTTGACTCATTCCCCAGTCTGGCCTTGCGGCTTTACTGCCCGAAAGACTGCTGTGTTACAACCAGGGCCGTGAGTCACGGAAACACAAGCTCAGCAAAGTGCTGGCTCCGCCTGTGTTGCCACTCCTTAGCCTCCCTCTTGGTATCAGGACGCTCCCGGGCCACCTCCCTTTCCCTTTCAGGCAGACACACCCTTGACCTGCTTTTGCAAGTGGGTTCTTCAGGCCACGCCCCCGCCTGGTTCCCACCCTGACAGGGAATGCCCAGGAAGCTTCCTGGCCAGAGCACAACTGGCACAGAAACAGGCAGGAGCTTCTATTCCGATGGCCCACAGCAGCCGGCCAGGTAGGCTCTGAGCCCTTTCGGGTTCTGTCAGCTGATTCCCGATGTGACCTTGACTTTTTAATCTTTCCCTCATGTGCCCTCTTCTCACATCACTCCCACCAAACTCCAACATTCCCGGGCCCCCGATTTCTGCCTGCTGCCCAGTTTCACTCACCTACTGCGGATCCCTGCTGCTCACAGAGGCCTGACCCACTCCCCTGACTACCCTCTTACACTCTCAACCTTGCCTCCAACTCCCCAGCCCTGGCTCTTTCTCAGCCATACGTGCTTAGACTCAAGGATTCAGTTTACAGGAAGAAAACACAATTATGGGGCGAAGAGATCCAAGTAGGAAAATATACTTTACAAATATTTCCTTTACTAAACAAGTTCACTTTGTTAGGCAGCTTCCCTTGTGACTCAGCTGGTAAAGAATCTGCCTGCAATGTGAGAGACCTAGGTTCGATCCCTGGGTTGGGAAGATCCGCTGGAGAAGGGAATGGCTACCCACTCGAGTATTCTGGCCTGGAGAATTCCATGGACTATATAGTCCATGGGGGTGCAAAGAGTTGGACATGACTGAGCAACTTTCACTTCACTTTCACGTTTGTTAGGCCAAATACCACTGAACAAACCTAATCAACCCCTGATAAAGCCCATGCTCACTATATAAGTCAGCTAAGATCAAAGGCTTCCTTGGTGGCTCAGACAGTAAAGTGTCTGCCTACAATGCTGGAGACCCGGGTTCGATCCCTGGGTCAGGAAGATCCCTGGAGAAGGAAATAGCAACCCACTCCAGTATTCTTGCCTAGAGAATCCCATGGACAGAGGAGCCTGGTAGGCTACAGTCTATGGGGTTGCAAAGAGTCGGACACGACTGAGCGACTTCACTTTCTTTCTTTTCTTAAGATGAAATACAGCACTGTAAATGGTTTTCCAATTACAGCCAGGCATGTGTTGATCTACCAACTGTAACATATACAAGATTTTGTATATACACTATATATACACACATGCATACATATAAATATGGAGTCATTTGTATATTTGCATAAATTTTACATTTATGTGCAAATTCACATATATTAAATTTACATATCTGTAAATTTACACATATAAATTTAATATATATGTTATATATATTACATGTCTAATGTAAATATAATAAAAATATATATGTAAATTTATATACATAAGGATATAAATAAAAAAGGATCAAAAGCCCAAATCATGTATCACGATTCTAAAAAGAAACAAATACACAAAACATCAGTGTGAGCAATGGTATACAGATTATCATCTGACCAACACGGCTAAATTTTTAACCTAACTTCAAAGTTATTTGACCTGTAACTATGAGGATTATTAGAGCTCAAAAAGATGAACAAATAGCATATTTCTTCCATTAAGGAATATCAGCTACTCCTATCCTTAGCTTTAATGATGGCTCCTATGACTCAGCGAAAATGGGTCTGAATTTCAAACATGCACAAATTCTAAATAGGAAGCTCAAATGCTTTCAGAATGAAAGATATACATAAATCACACAATCTCACCACATGGCAACAAACTCTTCATGATAAAAATGAACGTTTCTCTGACAGAAGATTAGCTTTGACTCCACCTTACCATTATTCTTTGTCTTATATACACTCAGGTAACAATAGATGACTATTTATGCTACTTTGGTTAGAGCCTCGTTATTTCAAGAAAGTCACATGAATACAATCCATACTTCCAAACCCTTTGGAATGCTAATTTAAAGTGGCATTGTGGAAGAAAAAAAAAACAAGTTACCAAGCAACATTTTCCATCACATAGAAGGAGGCCAGGATTTAGTGATCTTAAAGCCAAATTCCATTTAATGTTCCAAATTAACTACAACAGAAGCAAATTTCCATTCAGTCCTTGTTTATTGCTTAGCAGCTGTGTCCTGCAATTTAGGGTATTTCGTACACACCTATTCTCATGGGAGATCTTTACACAATCATTTCTTCTTATATTAAGGTAACAGCCTAATAATAAATGTGTACTTGCAGAACCTGGTTAATGTCGGCTTCAATTCCGAACTATAGAGATGTATCTAAATCTAGAATTAAACAGGATAAAGCAGAAACTATATCTACATGCCACACCTCCTTGGGACCAGAGTAGTATGCTGCTGCTGCTGCTAAGTCGCTTCAGTCGTGTCCAACTCTGTGCGACCCCATAGACGGCAGCCCACCAGGCTCCCCCGTCCCTGGGATTCTCCAGGCAAGAACACTGGAGTGGGTTGCCATTGCCTTCTCCAATGCATGAAAGTGAAAAGTGAAAGTGCAGTCGCTTCAGTCGTGTCCGACTCTGTGCGACCCCATAGACGGCAGCCTACCAGGCTCCCCCGTCCATGGGATTTTCCAGGCAAGAGCACTGGAGTGGGGTACCATTGCCTTCTCCGCCCGAGTAGTATAGTAATCACTATAATACAGAAACACAGTAGGAGCATCAACCAATAAGATAATATGTAAACTAACCCTTAAGTTAGGTATACATAATTTTTTTTCCTAAAGTTTCAGTATTAGAGAGTTAAGAGTAATGATCTGTGTAATAATACTCCAGAGACCCCTGTAATTCCAAGCACAGCAAAAACAGACTTATCACCAAGCATACAGTAGGCGAGCTTCTGAGATTTCAACATACTCAACAACGCTAGTCTAAGAGGCTCAATTCAATGCCTTGGCCCTCTGAGGATCGCAGCTTTTGTTCTGCTTTACCTTCTACTGTCAAGTCTAGAGCTACTTGAAAAGCTGAGGAGAGAGACATATAATTTTTAAATATTAACAAACATCGCTTTACTAAGAAAGATATTGAGAAGACTGATCACAGAGTTCTCTAACATTTTCTGGTCTTTCATCTCTTAAAGACTTCACGTAATTTCCCTCTGTTATTTAGTCTGTGACCAGGCACAGAACAGAAGAGTGAGAATGAACAGAGCAAGAGAATGAATTTCACAGGGAACAGACTGAAATTCCCTGGCGGTGAAATCAGGGAATGCTGATCTCAAAGCCATCTTCACTGTGATCTCTCTGCTTCTTCAATGGAGACAGGCCACTTGGTGCTCTGCACAGGTCACCCTATTTAGAACATATTATCTATTCTTCATTATTATAGGAAGACATTTCACTTAATCAAGCCAGATTCAGTTTTTTTCTCAGCCCCAGCCCCTCCAAGAAGAAAATGGCTACTAAATCCACCAGCATTTCTTTATCACCACTACATGATCTGAGCTCTGATACGCTCTTAGCTTAAAAAATTATATAACAGCTTATATTCTGGAGGCTGAGAGCAGTAAGGAGAAGCTCTGCACTATTAAGAAGCACACAGAAACGTGCATTTCTCATTTCTAATTGAGTTTGTTTAACCTCTGGTCTCTTGGTTTTAAGAGCAGACATCATTTAGTATATGACTAATAATGATTCAACACATGAAAGGAAAGGATAGAGAAAGAATAGAGCAAAGGCTATAAAGCTTTACAAATAAAAATGTGCCATTAGGAATAACTGAGAGGGGAGGGTGTTAGTTCATATGGCAATACAGTTGGGCAGTTCATTGTCTGATGGACCAATGCTTCTTATGTCCTGCTCTCTCTTCCATTCAGAAGAAGCAAAGGCAAGAGATAAAAACAATAATCTGCTGGACTATAACCTGTTCTTCTAGATGACTATAAACTAAGCATATTCTGACTCTTTCTCTTTCAAGTCTAAAGATCTTACCAGTAGCAAATTATAGCAAATGTTTTATACAGGTGTCTGTTTTTCAAGTCTCTTAACTCTTCTAAAGTTATATTTCATATTTCCTGTCTTTCAGTTCAATAATTTATTAAACATCTACATATGCCTACAATATTCTTGGCACTGGAGATTATGTGAACTACAAATAAATGGTTTCTGATCATGAGGAGCTTGTACTGAGACTGGGAAGAAGATATTACACTTGTACTTTTCATAAAAGGTGGTGGGTTTCACTGTGAAAGGACACTCAAGATGCTGTCAGAGCACAGAGTGGGAACACAAAAGCGGGGAGAGAAGGTTTCCTGGGGGAAATGATGTTCTAAATGGGGCTTGTGGAAGGCACCAACCAGGGGGAGGTATATTCCAGGCAGAAAGAAGAGGAACTGCCTGGGGCAGAGAGGCATGGGAAGGTGTGATGCCAGGAGAAGGGATGGCTAGGAACTCCAAGTGATTTTGCATTTTTGGAGATTAAATGAGAGATGAGGAGTGAAAGAGGCCATGGCATAAAGAACCCTATCTCCCAGCCTGGCATGTAGGTGGCCAGAAGCCACTGAAGTGTCCAATTACAGGAATGCGCTGGACAGACCTGGGTCTTAGATTCATTGCTACCATGGCAGAAAACGACATGTCAGAAGATGACAGGATGTACAGGCCAGAGGCTACTTCCTGCAGCCTGGATTCTCCAGTGTCCACTACTCTGGGATGTCCACTCTAGAACTATCCTGAGGATGCCCTGAGGTCACTGGAGCCTGGAACCAGTTAGGAAACTCAAGTGCACCAGTGGCACTCAAGGTCCCTCCTTTGGTGACCCCTGTGATCACGGACAGCCTTGGATAATGGGTGGTTGTGTAACTAGCGGTCCCTGACAGATTGGAAAGTGTTGGTGGGTAAGTGGATACCCCTGAGGTAGAAGCTCCTAGTCAACAGGAGAACAGAATCTGTCAACTATATGCTAGTTATGCTGAATTTGTACTCAAGTATCCTAACAAACAGAACTTTGGACACCACTGACTTTTGTTGCCCTCATCTTCCCTAATCGAACATCTGAAGAAGCATGGTACTTGCTGGCTAATGGAACACTCCAGTAAACAGAATGCAGTCACACCATTCTATCTCTATCACATTTCCTCCCAGCCTTACAGGTTTCCTTGGGTTGCCTCAGGGGAACCTGGGGGCTACATCACACTAGTCACAGGAGGTTATGTCAGATTGTAGCTCATTTCCCAGTCCTCTGCAACTGCTCTTCATCTGAATGAGTCTCCAGCCTGAACAACTCACAGCAAAGCGTTAGCATGAAACTCCAAAAACAATAAATAGACAGCATTTATTTTTATCAACTGAAGGTCTCATTCCTTATCTCAAACTTAGCACCACAGCTCTGCCTTGCCTTGATTTCCTCACCATTTTTTTTAAACCACTGAAAAAAGCCAAAGCTGATCATTTGCTCCTAATACCCCTCCCTTCAGAAAGGAAAAAATATATATATCCTTATCCTTTCGGTCATCAAAACCTCCTTTTCCCACAGTCAAGCTAACAAAATCTCACTTCCTGGATTCCACAGGCCATTTCCATCCATAATAGTCCCTTCCTTACTTCCTATGATCAATATTTTTCATTTTATAATAATGTATCTCATGTTGCCATCCAAACTAGCTTAACTGTTCTTTAAAAGCCCAGACTGGTGGTCGACAATACAGTGTGGGAGTAGGTCGACAAGATGGTAGAGTACATCTCTCCCCATGGATGCATTGGGAATGAATTTCTCACTGAGCAGAAGTCCCTGACCACCCTAAAGGAATATACCGATCCATGCAAACTCGGTAGGACAAACGAAGGAAGGAGGAGGATGAGAGAGAGCAGGACCAATCTGCAGCCAGGGATGGGGGAGCTGAAGCAGGGGGGAGATCCCTGAATCCAGGACATTCCGTTGGAACAGAAGGGAAGCATTTGAAGCTATCAGAGAGTAAGGCAGCCAATCTGTGTTAGTATCAGTGGAGTGAGAATCACACAGCTGATCCACGCCACGGCCCTACATACCCTGGACAGGGATGGGAATCCACCGGAAGGAGCAGCGGGTGTGAGCTGGAGAGTGGGGATTGGAGGGCAATCCGGGGGCAAGGGCTGCTGTTGACTGCGGGGAGACAGCCGGAAGGGATGGGAGAAAAGAAATCCACGGCGGGGAGTGCCTTTGGAGGAACGCCGGGCAGCCATGAAGATAAAGCGCTACTGCTGAGTCACACACAGGGGGAGGAGCCATCACTGACGCCTCTCTCTCCACACAGGCCTGACAGTGGTCAGCACGCAGCTGACCAATGGAGAAAGACTCCAGAGAGCGTAGTCCTTTGAGTGCCTGCTGGGCTCAGCAACAGAGAAGGACCCCAGCCAAGGCTGCCCTTTGAGTGCCTGCTGGGCTCAGCAACAGAGAAGGACCCCAGCCAGGGCTGCCCTTTGAGTGCCTGCTGGGCTGAGCCACATAGAAGGACCAGCCAGAGAGGTCCTTTGAGCAGCAGCTGCCAGGAACTAGAATAGAACCATATCTCCTGCATCTGTGGCCAATGGCTTCCCTGCACACCTGACACGGCCAGGGTCCACACGATCCAGGCCGCCACCCCACCTCTATGCCTGACACACACCAGGCAGACCGAAGTCCCCTAGGGCAGCCTCAGGAGCAGACTCCTGTGGATGACCCACATTGAGGAAGGGATAAAACCATGATGGAGGTCCAGGGGTGGACTGCCTAAGGAAGAGGATCAAAATCTTCCCACTAGCTGTACAAGTTACAGATTAAATCCACATGATCGACTAGGTAGACTCTGTGTCGATGGAATATATAAAAGAACAATGACTGTTCCCACTAAAGAAAACGCTCTAGCTCTGGCAGCTGTGGACAATGGAGGCAAGCACATGCAGGAGCAGGGCCAGAGTAGGGTCGGACTGGAGTCTGAGCTGACCCCACAGAAGGTCCAGAGATTAGCCCTCTCCAGTACTAAGGCTTCCTAGCGAGGCAGACGTGGACTGCGACTCGCAGCAGAGGAAAGAACACTGACAGCTGAGATCCAAGAGAACATTATTCTTACTTTGATTCATTCTGCAGTTGATTCTAGATGTTCTTCACTTTCTTTTCCTCTGTATTTGTTCTTTTTATTATTATAATCTCTATCTAGGCTGTTGGAAACTTTTTAATAACACTTTTTAAATTTCTTTTGTATATTTCTACTTTGGCTTTCTATGGATTTGTGTGGGGTTTTTGGGGGGTTCTTTTCTTATGGTTGCTTGTTGTTCAATTGCTAAGTTGTGTCCAACTCTTTGTGACCCCATGGACTGTAGCCCACCAGGCTCCTCTGTCCATGGGATTTCCCAGGCAAGAATACTGGAGTGGGTTGCCATTTCCTTCTCCAGGGGATCTTCCTGACCCAGAGATTGAACCTCCATCTCCTGCTTGGCAGATGGATTCTCTAACACTGAGCCACCCGGGAAGCCCTTTCTGATTGTGAGTGAAGTGAATGAAGTCACTCAGTCGTGTCCGACTCTTTGTGACCCCATGGACTGTAGCCTACCAGGCTCCTCCGTCCATGGAATTTTCCAGGCAAGAGAACTGGAGTGGGTTGCCATTTCCTTCTCCAGGGGATCTTCCCAACCCAGGGATTAAACCCAAGTCTCCCGCATCACAGGCAGACGCTTTACCGTCTGAGCCACACTTAAGCACACACTTAAGCCACACTTACCGTCTGAGCCACACTGAAGCACACTTAATATATGTAGACCTTCTTTTACATATTTCTATTTAACTTTGCTTTCCTATTTTTTTTCCTTTTTTCCACCGTGTTTGTCTGTTTGCTATCTTTGCTTTGTTCCTCAGTTGGCACTCTCCTTTGGTCTCGTTTTCTGTTTTCTGTTTTAGTTAGTTTTGTTTTGTTGTTGTTAATTTTATTTTCAATTGGTTGATATCATTTTTGGTTTCCTTGACTCACCTGATCACCCTCTTGTACTCTGTTTTCTTTAGACTGTTTTGCTTTCCTTTGTGTGTGTGTCTGTGCATGTTCATTTGTTTTTGTTTCTATTTGTCTCAATTTGCTTTTATCATTTGTTTCAGCTTCATTTTTCTGTTTCTTTGGGAAGGGTTTTTGGTGTTTAGTTGGTTTGGGGGGTTTCTTTTTGATTTGTTTTTTTTTGGGGGGGGGTCTTCTCAGGGTTTTTTTGGTTTGTTTGTTTGTTTGCTTGTTTATTTTAATACCCTTTATTGCCAAATCAGTTTGTGGGATCTTGGTTCCAGAAGTCGGGTCTGAGTCTCTGGAGGGGATGTCTGAGTCCAGGACACTAGACCACCCAAGAACTCCTGACCCCAGGGAGTATTAATCAGTGAGCACTCCCCTGAAGACCCCCACCTGAATCCAAGACCCAGCACCACCCAACTGCCTGCAGCACCCAGCGCGGGACGCCTCACCCGAACAACAAGCAAGACAAGAACATGAACATAAGCAGAGAGGCTGCCCACAGACACCCCAAAACACACCACCTCAAACAACCTTGTCCATCTGAGGGAAAAACTCACCCCCTCCCACTAGAACACGAGCACAAGTCC
The DNA here is from genome assembly GCF_002263795.3 of Bos taurus. Taxonomy (NCBI): domain Eukaryota; kingdom Metazoa; phylum Chordata; class Mammalia; order Artiodactyla; family Bovidae; genus Bos; species Bos taurus. The sequence goes on from NC_037344.1 coordinate 6,212,616, forward strand.
CTTCCAACATGAAGCCGACACAAGCCACTGGACCAACCTCATCCCCCAGGGGCAGAGACCAAAAGCAAGAGGAACTATGACCCCACAGCCTGGGGAAAGGAAACCCAAAACAGTCAGACAAAATGAAAAGACAGAGAAATACTACGCAGATGAAGAACAAAAACTCACAAGACAAAATATACAAAGAGAAAATAGGCAAACTACCTGAAAAAGAATTCAGAGTAATGATAGTAAAGATACAAAATCTCAGTAACACAAGGCAGAAAATGTAAGAATCATATAATACATTTATAAAGGATCTAAAAGAAACAGAGAATAAACAAACAGTGACAAACAACACAATTACTGAATTTACAAATATTCTAGAAGAAATCAATAGCAGAATAATTGAGGCTGAAGAATCGATAAGTGAGCTGGAAGAGAGAATAGTAGAAATAACTGCTGAAGAGCAGAATAAAGAAAAAAGAAGGAAAAAAACTTGAGGATAATCACAGAGATCTCTGGGGTAATATTAACTGTGGCAACATTTGAATTACAGGAGTTCCAGAAGAAAAAGAGAAAAGTAGAGGGTCTGAGAAAATTTTTAATGAAATTATAGTCAAAAACTTCCTATCATGGAAAAGGAAATAATCAAGCCCAAGAAGAACAGAGAATCCCATACAGAATAAACCCAAGGAGAAACATGCTAAGACACATATAAATCAAACTAACAAAATTAAACACAAAGAAAAAATATTAAAAGCAGCAAGGGAAAAGCAACAAGTAACATACAAGGGAAACCCCATAAAATTAACAGTTGACGTTTCAGAAGAAAGTCTGCAGGCCAGTAGGGAGTGACAGGATATATGTGAAGTAATGAAAGGGAAAAACTCAACCAAAATTATTCTGTCCAGCAAGGATCTCATTCAAAATCGAAGAAGAAATCAAACACTTTACAGAAAAGCTAAGTTAAGAGAATTCAGCACCGCTAAACCAGCTTTACAACAAATGCTAAAGGGACTTCGCTAGGCAGGAAACACAAGAAAAGGAAGACTTCCAAAAACAAACCCCAAACATTAAGAAAATGTCAACAGGAACATATATATCAATAATGTAAATTTAAATTTAAATAGATTAAATGCTCCAACCAAATGACACAGAACGGTTGAATGGATACAAAAACAAGACTCATATATATGCTGTCTACAAGAGACCTACTTCAGACGGAGAGACGCACACAGACGAAGAGTGAGGGGATGGAAAAAGATATTCCAAGCAATTGGAAATCAAAAGAAAGCCAGAGTATCAATCCTCATATCAGACAAAACAGACTTTAAAATAAAGAATACTACAAGAGACAAAAAAAGACACTACCTATCAATCAAAGAATCAATCCAAGAAGACATAACTGCAAATATTTATGCATCCAACATAGAAGCACCTCGATACATAAGACAAACACTAACAGACATAAAAGAGGGAATCAAAAATAGTAGGGGATTTTACACAACAATAGTAGGGCATTTTAATACCCTGCTTATACTAATGGGCAGAAAATTAATAAGGAAACACAAGTCTAAAATGACATATTAGGATAGATGGACCTAACATATCTTTAGCACATTCCACCAAATACAGCAGAATACACTTTGTTCTCAAGTGCATACAGAACATTCTCCAGGATAGATCACAACTTGGGTCACAAATCAAGACTTGGTAAATTTAAGAAAACTGAAATCATATCAAGCATCTTTTCTGGCCACAACACTATGAGATTAGATATCAATTACAGGGGAAAATCTGTAAAAAACACAAACATATGGAGGTTAAACAATATGCTTCTGAATAACCAAGAGGTCACTGAAGAAATCAAAGAGGAAATAAAAAAATACCTGGGAACAAATGACAATGAAAACACAATGACCCAAAACCTATAGAATGCAGCAAAAGCAGTTCTAAGAGGGAAGTCTATAGCAATACAGTCCTACCTCAAGAAACAAGAAAAACATCAAATAGACAATCTAACATTATACCTAAAGCAACTAGAAAAAGAAGAACAACCAAAAAAACCCCAAAGTTAGGAAAGAAGGAAAGAAATTATAAATGTCAGAGCAGAAATAAATGAAAAAGAAATGAAAGGAACAATATAAAAAATCAATAAAATCACAAACTGGTTCTTTGAGAAGAAAAAAAAATTGACAAACCATTAGCCAAACTCATCAAGTAAAAAAATAAGGGGACTCAAATCAACAAAATTATAAATGAAAAAAGAAAGGTTACAACAGACAATGCAGAAATACAAAGGGTCATAAGAGACTACTGCAAGCAACTATATGCCAATAAAATGAACAACCTGGAAGAAACGGACAAATTCTTAGAAAAGTACAATCTTCCAAGGTTGAAAAAGGAAAATAGAAACTATGAACAAACCAGTCACAAGCACTGAATTCAAAACTGTGATCAAAAATCTCCCCCCACCAAAAAAAAAAAACCCCAGGGTCAAATGGCTTCACAGGTGAATTCTATCAAAATGTTTAGAAAAGAGCTAACACCTGTCCTTCCCAAACTCTTCCAAAAAATTGTAGATGGAGAAACACTTCCAAATTCATTCCATGAGGTCACTGGCACCCTGATACCAAAACCAGACAAAGATATCACAGAAAAGGAAAATTATCAGCCAGTATCACTGATGAACACAAATGCAAAAAAGCCTCAAAAAAATACTAGTGAACAGAATCCAGCAACACATACACCATGATCAAATGGGGTTTATCCCAGGGATGCAAGTATTCCTCAATGTATGCAAATCAATGTGACACACCATACCAAGAAATTGAAACATGAAAATCATATGATAATCTCAAAAGATGCAGAAAAAACTTTTGACAAAATTAAACACCAATTTATGATTTTTAAAAAAACCTCTTCAGAAAATGGGTAGAGAAGAAACCTACCTCAACATAAGAAAGGCTATGCAGGACAACCCACAACAATCATTTTTCCTATATGTGCATGCTAAGTCGCTTCAGTCATGTCTGACTCTTTGAAACCCAGTGAACTGTAGCTCACCAGGCTCCTCTATCCATGGTATTCTCCAGGCAAGAACACTCAAGTGGGTTGCCATGCCCTCCTCTAAGGGATCTTCCCAACCCAGGAATCAAGCCTGCATCTCTCTCTCTCACATCTCCTGCATTGGAAGGTGGGTTCTTTACCACCAGTGCCACCTGGGGTGAAAAAATGAAAGCATTTTCTCTAAGATCAGAAGCAAGACAAGGATGCCCACTCTCCCCACTATTATTCAACACAGTTTTTGAAGTCCTAGCCGTGTTGATCAGAGAAGAAAAAGAAATAAAAGGAATACAGATTAGAAAAGAAATAAAACTCTGTTTGCAGATGAACTAACAATAGACATAGAAAATCCTTAAGATACTATCAGAAAATTACTAGAGCCCATCAATGAATTTAGTAAAGTCACAGGATACAAAATCAATACACAGAAAACCTTTGTATTCCTCTACACTAACAACAAGAAATCAGAAAGAGAGATTAAGGAATCAATCCCATTCACTATTGCAACAAAAAGAATAAAATACCTAGGAATAAACCTAATTAAGGACACAAAAGATCTGTATACAGAAAGCTATAAGACATTCATGAAAGAAATCAAAGATGACAGAAACAGATGGAGAAAGATACCATGTTCATTAGATTGAAAGAATCAATATTGTGAAAATGATTAAACTACCCCAAACAATCTACAGGTTCAATACAACCCCTATCAAGTTACCAATGGCATTTTTCACAGAACCAAAACAAAAAAAAAATCACAATTTTTATGGAAACACAAAAGATCCTGAAAAGCCAAAGCAATCTTGAGAAACAAAACTAGAGCTGGAGGAATCAACCTTTCTGACTTCACATTATACTACAAAGCTACAATCATCAAGACAGGATGGTACTGGCACAAAAGAGAAATACAGATCAATGGAATAAGACAGAAAGCCCAGAGATTAACCCAAGCACCTGTGGGTACCTTATCTTTGACAAAGATGGCAAGAAAATATAATGGAGAAAAGACAATCTCTTCAATAAGTGGTACTGGGAAAATTGGACACTTACGTGTAAAAGAACAAAATTAGAACACTTCCTAACACTATTCACTAAAATAAACTCAAAATGGATTAAAGACCTAACTGTAAGATCAGAAAGTATAAAACTCTTAGAGGAAAATGGGCAGTACACTCGTTGACATAAGTTGCAGCAAGATTCTCTATGACTCACCTCCTAGAGTAATGGAAATAAAAACAAAAATAAACAAATGGGACCTAATTAAACATGGAAGCTTTTGCATAGCAAAGAAAGCCATAAACAAGATGAAAAGACAACCTTCAGAATGGGAGAAAATAATTGTAAACGAAGCAACTGACAAACGATTAATCTCTACAAGCAACTCATGCAGCTTAATATCAGAAAAACAAAGAACCCAATCAAAAAATGAGCAGAAGACCTAAAAAGACATCCAAAGAAGACATACAGATAGCCATAAACACACACACAAAAAAAATGCTCAACATTAATTATGAGAGAAATGCAAATCAAAACTACAATGAGCTATCACCTCACACCAATCTGAATGGCTAGCATCAAAAAAATCTACAAACAATAAATGCTGGAGAGGATGTGGAGAAAAGGGAACCCCCACATGCACTGGAATGTGAATTAATCACTATGGAGAAGAGCATGGAAATTACTTTAAAAAATAAAACTAGGAATAAAACTACTATATGATCCAAGGATCCCAATACTGGGCATATACCCTAAGAAAACCATAATTCAAAAAGACACAGGTACCCCAAATGGTCATTTCAGCGCTATTTACAATAGCCAGGACACGGAAGCAACCTAGATGTCCATCAACAGATGAATGGATAAAGAAGTAGTGCTATACACACACACACACACACACACACACACACACAATGGAGTATTACTCAGCCATAAAAAGGAACTAATCTGAGTCAGTTCTAGTGAGGTGGATGAACCTAAAGCCTATTGCAGAGAATGAAGTAAGTCAGAAAGAGAAAAACAAATAGCATATATTAATGCATACATATGGAATATAGAAAAATTGTACTGATGAACCTATTTGCAGGGCAGGAAAAGAGATGCAGTCATAGAGAAGAGACTTGTAGACACGGTAAAGCGGAAGGAAAGGGTGGGAAGAACTGAGAGAGTAGCACTGAAACATATCCGTTACCATATGTGAAACAGACAGCTAGCAGGAAGCTCCTATGTAACACAGGGAGCGCGACCCAGTGCTCCGTGACCATCTAAATGTGGGGAGGGGTGAGGGGTGGCAGGGAGGCCAAGAGGAAGGGGACATGTGTAAACTTATGGCTGATTCACGTTGTTGTGCGGCCGAAAGCAATACAACGTTGTAAAACAATTAACCACCAGTTAATAAATTTAAAAGAAACGCCCAGACCAGGGCTTATACTTTGCTGTGTCCCACCTGTGATGCCCATAGTGAGGTAGCTGAAGTTTGGGCTCACTAAATCTCCATTTAACAATACAGTCAGTCCTCTGTATCTGTGGGTCCCACCTCTGCAAATTCAACCAATCATGGATGGAACATATTTGGAAAAAAATTTCAGAAAGTTCCAAAATGCGTAACTTGAATTTGCTGCACACTGGCAAGTATTTACATTGTATTTACAATTATTCACATAGTGTTTATATTGTATTAGTTATCATAAGTAATCTAGAGATGATTTGGAGGATGTGTAGATGTGCCTAGGTGATACGGAAAAATCATTTTGTATAAGGGACTTGAGCATCCCATATTTTGTTATCTGCTGGTATCTGGGAACCAATACCCCACAGATACCAAGCGATGACTATAATTACATTGATGTCTACATTAATTGATTTAACCAGTATTTTTATTTATAAAGGTAACAGTTGGCCCTCAAGAGCCTTGGGAAATAGAGAGAGAGTGAGGGCATTTTCCAGATTTATTTAAAAAGAAAGTCAAGACTAACGGTAAGAAATTTGGCCAAAGTTTAAAAAAATGGCTGAAACACAGTTGGACCAAGAGTGCACTCACTTTACAAAAGAAAACGTTTAATAACTAGACTCCAGTCCCTCTGACAAACTTTCCCTTACCCTCAACTCAGTACTTTTCTGCACTAAACGAAAGGGAGTTCCCTTGTAACTTAGTCAGTTAACCATATGCCTGCAATGCAGGAGACCAGGGTTGGATCCCTGGGTCAGGAAGACCCCCTGGAGAAGGAAATGGCAACCCACTCCAGTATTCTTACCTGGAGAATCCCATGGATAGAGGAGTCTGGTGGGCTACAGTCCAAGGGGTTGCAAGAGTTGGACACAACTTAGCGACGAAACGGGCGCCGCCAAACAAAAGGTGCTGTGCGTCAGCACTCAAGTGCAAAGCCAAGGGTAATTACGCAAATTATCTGGAAAACTCCTGGATTACTTTCTTCCCATTGCTAAAGCAGATGTGCCCTTAAGATCCAGGGCAAACCCATTAAGATTTTAACAGTTAAAAGTCAGAGAAAGGGAAATGCAGAAAAAGAATTTTAGAAGCTTTACACTGAATAGTGACAAGAAGCTACAAAGTGTTAATGACCCAGAAGCAGAATTGATTTTGTTTTTGATCTAAACTGTGTCCCTGTAACTGCTATAATCTACAGGCTCGGTGCTTTAACTTATGTGCTATTTCCAGCCACAGGAAGGAATTGGGTAGTCATTAAAAAACTGTCACATAAATAGCCACTTACCAGCTCACCTGGGGAGTGTAACGGTGGACAAGTAGTAAAGAATGCCAATTTTATTTATTTTTCCCCTTGTAAACTCGCTGAGGGAAGGGGCAAGCTGGTAAATTTCCTGACCATTCAACCCTTAATTATTCATATAAGTAGATCCAAGAAGAGTCACAGAGAAGTCAAAATGAATAATAATAATTTTAAAGAACCTTTTATAAACAGCTTTGTAATGAATTCAGATACTTCTAGCTACCTTCCTTCCTTAAATGACAGAGGGACCACAAGCCTGAAAAATGGTAGAGCACAGAGGTCCCATACTCTTCGAGTCATGGGACCAAGGTCTAAGTACTTGGATGGAAAGTCACTAGTCATATAACCTCAGGCAAGCTAACAATTTTCCATTCCCTCATCTGTAAAATGAGGAAGCTAAAACTAACTGCCTTACCAGTTTGTGAAGAAGATTAAATGACACAAGGCATCTGTGGTATTCAGGACAGCACTTGGCAAATACTTAATAAATATGTCTTTCAGTATTGTTAGAGTTTAAGGACTGAGTTAAAATTAGCAGGAGAAGGGGAAGAAAGAGGATGTACTCATGGTCAAGTATATTGCAAAGTGATAGACAAGTCACTTGAGGGCCAACTGCTGCTCCTCTAAAAATATCTGGGGAACATTCACGTCCTGTAATTGCTTTCATGAAAAGCAAGGTTTTAACCAGCTACCTATTCTAGGAAAGCAAGAAGAGAAATTTGCTTTTCTTCCTACCTAAAAAGGTTTCCTCCCTATGTTTCTGGAAGCCTAGTTACTTGTCACACAGGTAGGGACCCATGGATCAGCCCAATAGAAACCCCTAAGATGACCTAACCAGCAGAGAGGGTGAAACTCACACATTACCTGAGCCCAGTGGTTTTTAAATACAATCATGCATGTTTCTGGGTCAACTCCCTGCAGGCTCACCGCCCTCTGGATTTTGCTCTCTGTCGCAACGGATGACATCATAAGCCTTCATAAATCAAATGCTCCTAAGTCATATTTAATTTTCATGAAAATTTGGTAGGCAGCCACTAATTTTCAAGTATCACAGTAGAAATGTAACTTCTTCACGTTTCATTGTCACCTTCTGAAATCTGTAATGACAATAACAAAAAAAAACACACATTCCATTAAATTCATATATTAAATAGGATATGATTAAATTAAAATCAAAGCACAGACATTCTCAAAGTCCAGCACTGAGCAAAATATCTACAAAATAGACATTTAAGCTCAATCCAAAGCCTTTCTTATATTTTTCTCTCACTTTGCTACTAAAAATATAAAATGATGCTACCAAAGCTACATGAATAAATTAAAAAATTATTGAGTTTATTCTACTACCACCAACCACAACCCTCTAGATTATTATTCTAAACCATTCAAATCTAGTTTCAAGCAATAAAGTACGATTATCAATGTTGGTGGTGTTTAAAAACACCAAGAAACAGAAAAATCTTTAGTTAATAGTGACTAAAATAAATAGCTTGACATAACTCAGGGGAGTAATAGCACAGCACCCAGACTGCCGGGTCCAATAATAACAATTTTTTAAAATCAGTGACTGTCATAATGGAATTTAAAACATTCTCAGTCATTTCGTGGCTACCAACTAAGTTAAGGTTTCTAACTTCCCTGAAAAATAAATATAAAAATAGAATTCCAAGTAACCTTGACAAATCAGATAGAAACGATCCATCAAAAACAAGATAGTGCTTACTTAGTGTAAGTAAAGCACAGCACACTTATCAATGAAAAGTAGCAGTGTTATTTATCAATGAAAAATGAATTATGTAGATAAAATACAAAGAAAGTCAGATTCCAACAGAGTCAGTGAGGAGAAAAACGATACTGAAGTCAAAGAACATACAGATAATAGTATCCAGTTGTGTGGAGATAACTCTGACAAAAGCAGTAAGATATTAGTGTTATCTCCTCAGTTTCATCAGCCCAAAAAAGGACTGAGTACCTTACCTGTCTCCTGAAAAACCTGTGAGTCAAGAAGTAACAGTTGGAACTGGACACGGAACAACTGACTGGTTCAAAACTGGGAAAGGAGTATACATCAAGGCTATATATGGTTACCCTGCTTATTTGACTTATATGTCTAATACATCATACGAAATACCAGGCTGGATGAAGCACAAGCTGGAATCAAGATTGCTGGGAGAAATATCAATAACTTCAGATATGCAGATGAGACCACTATAAGGGTAGAAGTGAAGAGGAACTAAAAAGCCTCTTGATGAGGGTGAAAGAGGAGAGTGTGAAAAAGCTGGCTTGAAACTCAACACTCAAAAAACTATGATCATGGCATCTGGTCCCATCACTGCATGGCACGTGTAAGGGAGCAAAGTAGAAGCAGTGACAGATTTTATCTTCTTGGGTTCCAAAACCACTGCAGTCATGAAATTAAAAGACGCTCCTTGGAAGGAAAGCTATGACAAACCAAGACAGTGTATTAAAAAGTAGACATATCATTTTGCCAACAAAGGTCTGAATAGTCAAAGCTATGGTTTTTCCAGTAGTCATATATGGATGTGAGAGTTGGATCATAAAGAAGGCTGAGCACCAAAGAACTGATGCTTTTGAACTGTGGTGCTGGAGAAGACTCTTGACAGTCCTCTGAACTGCAAGGAGATTAAACCATCGATCCTAAAGGAAATCAACCCTGAATATTCATTGATGCTGAAGCTGAAACGCCAATACTTTGGCCACCTGATGCAAAGAGCCGACTCTCTGGAAAAGCCTCCGATGCTGAGAAAGATTGAAGGGAAAAGGAGAAGGGGGAAGCAGAGGATGAGATGGTTCGATAGCATCACCAACTCAATGCACATGAATTTGAACAAACTCCAGGAGATAGTGAAGGACAGGAAAGCCTGGTGTGCTGCAGTCCATGGGGTCGCAAAGAGTCAGACATGACAGAGCACTGAACAACAACAACAACAGTTCAAAATGTTATTATTATTTTTTTTTAGTGTACAGACTAGAGAGAGTACTGGGGAAAGGAGCTATAATTATCAGAGCACTGAAAAACAAAGTCCATGATAAAACTTCCAGATGTACAGTGACAACAGAGTTGGTTTTTTTTTTTAAGAGACTGTGTTCTTTCTTTCTTTTTTCAGTATTTATTTTGGTGGCTGCACTGGGCCTCAGTTGTGGCATGTGGGATTTTTAGTTGTGGAATATGCAAACTCTAAATGCAGCATGCAGGATCTAGTCCCCTGACCAGGGGTGGAACCCAGTTCCCTGGCATTGGGAGCTCAGGGTATTTGCCACTGGACTGCCAGTGAAGTCCCAAGCCACTATTTTCACCCGAGTAGTATGAAAGGTATTACAAGAAGAACACTGATCAAACTGATCAACTATTCCTCCTATAAACAATGAAATGTGAGAGGTGGACTTAAGATGATGATTCAGGTTAGACTTATGGGTCAAGTTCTTTGTGGGAAGCAGAGCAAAACACTGGAAGACAGTTAAAGGAATATGCAAAACAAGTATTGGGTTGATCAAAATGTTCATCCAGGTTTTTCCACAAGCTCTCATGGAACCAAATGAATGTTTTGGTTAACGCAATGTTTCTGCTGGTGGGTGTAGAAGACGCACCAGCCAACATTAAAAGAGCTTTAAAATAAATTTTAGTACATAAGAATAGAAAACCGGTAAGAATTAGTCATCTGAGGAAAGAAATGCTTTTTAAGGAGAATGTCAGAACAGGTATGCAGAAAGAGGGAGGCCTCTTGGAAGGAGGACTGTATATCTGGTACACCTGAAAGGAACAGTCAAATTCTATCTTCCGTGACTATGTTTTATTCTGTAAATTGGTGAATTCTTAATAAAACAAATGTGCTTTCAATGAGACACTGTCCAATGACAACCATGGCTCTCTGCCACTGACAGGCATATTTCAATGGGCCCAATTGGTGTTTAAAAGTCAGGAGTGGCCGTCCACTCACACCCAGGTACGTGTTCAAACTCACACACACACACATGCATGCACGCACACTCCCTACGATCCTCCCGCTTCACTCTGATTAGCAGGCTAGCCCTTCTAGACAACATCTTAGTGTGCAACCTTGTTTCAAGTGATAAGAGAGAAAAGAAATTCTGATTCAATTTCCTTGTTGTCCTAAACACTGTATCTCTTTGAAAATGTCGAGGTCTCTTATTTAGATGGTAACAACAGGAAAAATCAGAGTGCCTGGGTTTATTCCAGAGGCTGAAAAAGTAGAAGAGTCTCTCAGATGTCCTCCAGCTCCAGGATTCTGAGATTCTTCTTCGAAGGCATTAAGGGAACATAAATCATGCCAACTGCCTCTAAACCAAAAATAGAAACGTGCTTTCTAAGATGCTTTATGTTAGTTCTCAAAGGGACTTCACATGCCATTTTTTTCAGATAGTGAAGCCATAGTACAGACAGGACAAATATCTTAGCCAAGGCCACAATCTTACTAGTTAGTTCTTTTTAAAAAAATATTTCTTCATCTCCACTGCTACCACCTTAGCCCAAACATCCCTCATCTCTAATCAGACTATTACAATTGCTTCTTCTTTTTTTTTTTTTTTTTTAGGTATTTATTTATTTGTGCCAAGTCCTAGATGCAGCGTACGGGATCTAGCTCCCTGACCATGGACTGAATCTGGGGCCCTGCACTGGGAGCACAGGGTCTCAGCCCCGGGACCAGTAGGCAAGTCCTGCAGGTTTGCTCTGATAGAGACAGAAATGTCTCTTGACTCCCAGTCCAGTGCTCTTTCTAGAAACTATATTCTCCTTTGTAACGCTTGTAATCCCTGACCCTAGTCCCTTAAGGAAACTGTATCTTCTCTGACAAAAACACATTTCACTTGGTTGATGCTTATCCAATCATACTCTTGAGGCAGATGCCTGGAAATATCAATATGCCATGATTACAGAAACCACAACATCAAGAGAACTTGGGAGAAAAGAGAAGGGGAGGCAAGTCCAGAGACCCTGCCAATGAACACACCACCCCAGCACCCAGAGGCCAGCTGGCTCCTGCCACACTCTCTCATTCCCAGGCCAGAATGGCGAAGCGCTGGCGTGGCCCCAGGACAGAGCAGAACTGAAAGCAACGTTCCATATTTGTGAGTGATGGTAAAGGACACATTTCCTACAGCATCACGGTTCTCAACCTATCTCTGCATTTTCCCATTATCAGCCTTTCCTTTTTCCAATTCCAAGCTTTTTCTTTAACTCTCAGATAACAGCTAAAAATCCAAAGTGAAGACAAGACAAAAGTAAGCAAAAGGCTGTGGGCAGACAGGAGAGGCGACAGGTGTTAGATCATGCATGCATGTCACGCGCCATCACTGCATGTCGCCCCCACTGGCCCTCTGCTCTCTTCAGCCGCCGGCGTCAGGAGCTGGGACCGGGCAGAGCCAAGCTCAGAGCCAAGCTCACGGCCCCCGGCCCACACGCCACCCGTTCTCCCCATAAATGCAAACGGGTACATCAACTCGAATTTCATGCCCAAGAAAAAGCTCTAGAAATCATTCAGCTCTTAAAGGACTGATGTTTTTCCGTTCCTCAGACAAACCACCACCAATAAAAAATACCCAAATGACTCTTTTTTTCCCACAGTGCTTGCTAGTATTATTGTGGGGTGGTAGTTGAGGTTTTTGGTCTTGGAGTGGAGAAATGAGCTGTCAAAATACATGTCTGCCTGTCTGTCTGTATGTATGTATGCCGAGATATCAACACAGGTTCTATACTGCAAAGATGGAACTGACTATATTATTTCCAAAGACACTACTGAGTAGTCACATTTATATAAATCATTAATATTATATACAGAAATATTTTCCATCAATAATGAGGGGAAAATTCTATTAAATGTTGTTGAAGACACAATAACCAACATAAGAATTACCTGTGTCTTTTTTGCCCTTTTTTGAAAGTACGTATTTTTATTTGATTTTGAAAAAAGCAGAAAAATACGTTTCCATATCACAAAATTATAAAATATACCACATAATCATAAAAGCCTAGATTCTAGTCATATAGCTTATACTTCTTTCCAATGTAAAAATTCCTTCAATGTCACTCCCAAACAGACCTCTAATTTCAGTCTCTCTCAAAAACTACAATACTTACAAGAGCTATAAATGTGTCAAAATCACATTTTTTCCCTGAACTACCAGTGACTATATTTTAATATCTTTCACTATCAGACTGAACTCACAATGTACATATTTTGGTATTTAATAAAACATTATCTCATACTGTCATCAAGAAAGCAAGAGAGTTCCCAAAAAACATCTACTTTTGTTTTATTGACTATGTCAATGCCTTTGACTTTGTGGATCACAACAAACTGTGGAAAATTCTGAAAGAGATGGGAATACCAGACCACCTGATCTGCCTCTTGAGAAATGTGTATGCAGGTCAGGAAGCAACAGTTAGAACTGGACATGGAACAACAGACTGGTTCCAAATAGGAAAAGGAGTACGTCAGGGCTGTATATTGTCACCCTGTTTATTTAACTTCTATGCAGAGTACATCATGAGAAACGCTGGACTGGAAGAAACACAAGCTGGAATCAAGATTGCCGGGAGAAATATCAATAACCTCAGATATGCAGATGACACCACCCTTATGGCAGAAAGTGAAGAGGAACTAAAAAGCCTCTTGATGAAAGTGAAAGTGGAGAGTGAAAAAGTTGGCTTAAAGCTCAACATTCAGAAAACGAAGATCATGGCATCCGGTCCCATCACTTCACGGGAAATAGACGGGGAAGCAGGGGAAACAGTGGAAACAGTGTCAGACTTTATTTTTGGGGGCTCCAAAATCACTGCAGATGGTGACTGCTGCCATGAAATTAAAAGACGCTTACTCCTTGGAAGGAAAGTTATGACCAACCTAGATAGCATATTTAAAAGCAAAGACATTACTTTGCCAACAAAGGTTCATCTAGTCAAGGCTATGGTTTTACCTGTGGTCATGTACGGATGTGAAAGTTGGACTGTGAAGAAGGCTCAGCACCGAAGAATTGATGCTTTTGAACTGTGGTGTTGGAGAAGACTCTTGAGAGTCCCCTGGACTGCAAGGAGATCCAACCAGTCCATTCTGAAGGAGATCAGCCCTGGGATTTCTTTGGAAGGAATGATGCTAAAGCTGAAACTCCAGTACTTTTGCCACCTCATGCAAAGAGTTGACTCATTGGAAAAGACTCTGATGCTGGGAGGGATTGAGGGCAGGAGGAGAAGAGGACGACAGAGGATGAGATGGCTGGATAACATCACTGACTCAATGGACATGAGTCTGAGTGAACTCCGGGAGTTGGTGATGGACAGGGAGGCCTGGCGTGCTGCGATTCATGGGGTTGCAAAGAGTCGGACACGACTGAGTGACTGATCTGATCTGATCTGATTGTCACCCTGCTTATTTAACTTATATGCATAATATATCATGCAAAATGCTGGGCTGAAATCAAGATTGCCGGGAGAAATTACAATAACCTCAGATACTCAGATGACACCACCCGTATGGCAGAAAGCAAAGAACTAAAGAGCCTCCTTGATGAAAGTGAAAGAGGAGAGTGGAAAAAGTTGGCTTAAAACTCAACATTCAGAAAACTAAGATCATGGCATCCAGTCCCATTACTTCATGGCAAATAGATGGGTAAATAGTGGAAACAGTGACAGACTTTATTTTTCTGGGCTCCAAAATCACTGCAAATGGTGACTGCAGCCATGGAATTTAAAGACACTTGATCCTTGGAAGAAAAGCTATGATCAACCTAGACAGCATGTTAAAAAGCAGGGACATTACTTTGCAAAAAAAGGTCCATGTAGTCAAAGCTATGGTTTTTCCAGTAGTCATGTATGGATATTAGAGTCGGACTCTAAAGAAAGCTGAGGGCTGAAGAATTGATGCTTTTGAACTGTGGTGTTGAAGAAGACTCTTGAGAGTCCCTTGGACTGCAAGGAGATCCAACCAGTCAATCCTAAAGGAAATCAGTTCTGAATATTTATTGGAAGGACTGATGCTGAAGCTGAAGCTCTGATACTTTGGCCACCTGATGCGAAGAACTGACTCATTGGAAAAGACCCTGGTGCCGGGAAAGATTGAAGGTGAGAGGAGAAGGGGATGACATAGGATGAGATGGTTGGATGGCATCACTAACTCGATGGACATGAGTTTGAGCAAGCTCTGAGAGTTGGTGATGGACAGGGAAACCTGGTGTGCTGCAGTCCATGGGGTCACAAAGAGTGGGACACGACTGAATGACTGAACTGAACTGAGCTCATACCATCCTTCAATTTAACATATTTAAATATCCTTTTCCATATTTAAGTATCTGTGTAGTTGCTAAGTTGTGTTTGCCTCTTTGTGACCCCTTGAACTGTAGCCTGCCAGGCTCCCCTGTCCATGCGATTATCCAGGCAAGAATACTGGAGTGGGTTGCCATTTCCTCCTCCAGGGGATCATCCTGATCCAAGGACTGAACCTACATCTCCTGCATTGGCATGCAGGTTCTTCATCAGTGAGCCACCAGTGAAGCCCCTAAATCTGTTTGTTTCTATTTTGCATGTACATTCATTCATATTGCTTTTAAATTGCATATAAGTGATATCATACAGTATTTAAATATAATATCTTCTAATAACGGATTATTTTTAAAACTCCTAAAGTGAAAGAAATGGATGGTGACCTTAAGGAGAGACATAGCCTAGGGAACATTTTTGTTAAGGGAAAACTGATCCTGTTTGCAGATCTAACGAGAAGGAATCAACTATCAAGGAGAATTTGAAGATACCCGCCACCCTACCGCCACCCCCTCCCGCCACCCACACACACAAAGATTCTGATGGAGCAAGAGGATCAGGAGAAAGGTGAGGTCAAGAGCACAGGTAGGAGAGACCTAGAAATATGAGAAGTAAGGCCGACTCTTCACAGTTCAGTTTAGTCGCTCAGTCATGTCCGACTCTTTGCGACCCCATGGATGCAGCACACCAGGCTCTTTTCATAGCAAGTCACTAAATCTTGAATTTGATGGACAAACATGGCAGGTTCCCTTTCCATCTTCCCTTCTCCTTCCCTCCTGATATTCTGGCTGGTTTCTAGAGATGATCAGAGTTTAGGTGGATTTAAAATGGGCAACAAAGTATCAGCGCTAAGAGTTTTTAGCTCAGTTCTCCAAGCATGGAAGGCAGAAAACATAAGGTCCCTACTCAGAGACTTAAGCTTTGACTGGGAGATGGGGTCTAAGGCAGCAGGAGGCTCTTGGTTTGAAACCTTGCTTGGGGGAGTAATTAGGATTAAATAATTATTTCTCAGGTCTCTCCCAGCTCAAAAGTCATTATTTTCTATCCTTTATTGCAACCATTATACTAATTGTGGAGGAGTAATCAGATAATCTGGAGAAGGAAATGGCAACCCACTCCAGTATTCTTGCCTGGGAAATCCCATGGACAGAGGAGCCTGGTGGGCTACAGTCCTTGGAGTTGCACAGAGTCAGAAACAATTATTAAAAGAGGATGACAGCCATGGTACAAAAATCTCTGTAAGAATCCCAGTTGTAAATGGGATTCTATCTGTAATATTTTTTATGAGTAAAGCATATTTCACTTAAGGAATCCAGAGCATAGAAATCAACCATCTCAAAATATAACCTGTAGTTGGTTGGTTGGTTTTTTTCCCTGAGCAACTGCCAGTAGGAAAAAAAAAAAAAAACTCATTGTTTTAGAATGTACTTTAGAAGGCTCTGAATTGGCTGCTATTAAATACATAGTCTATTAATATAAATGTGCTAATCAAATAAAATTCCATCTAAGGGTGAAGACTCCTCAAATATTGGGAAAGCCTGAAGAGAGGGGAGCTGTGTGCCCTCAATTATAACTAATAGTGATGGCAGAGGATTCATTTTGGGTCAAACTGCCTCAGACAACCTCTCTGTAGAGCCTTATAAAAATCTATTAAGAGGACATCCTCCCTGAGCTCTAATCTCTGGCCTAGTTTCCTTTTCTCTCTTGCTACTGTATCACATGGGAATGCGGGGCTGTGGAAAATAAAGCCAGCATCCAATAGCCCCTGACTCCTGGACCTTGTCCTAAGCCTCCCTCAACTTGTTGGCTCACTCAGTTCGCTATCCATCATTTCAGCAAAGCACACACTGTTTTGTTCCCCTAAGTTGTAGGTAACCTGTTAACACATAGGGTGAAAACAGAGAAAATGCTGGCAATGCGTGCATTCCAAATGGTTTCAGGCTTTGATAAATGCATGCCTCAAAACAGTAACCAGATTTCAGAAAACTGTTAATAATGCCAGGAAATAATTCCACCATGTTTTACATCTTAATTTCACTAGAACAAGTTGCCAGCCAACTGGGTCAAACCCAAGCACCATGCAAGTGACTGATAAGCAGAATGAATGAAGAAGAAAAATGAAAGTTATTATCTAAAACATACCAAAAATTTGTTATGGGACTTAATTTTTAAGGCTGCTTAAGAAACTAAACCCCTAGTGGCAAAGATTTGGACAGTAAAAATTATAGCTTTTGAAAATTATAGCAAATGTTGAGACATCAGCTCATTGGTGACTGAACAGGAAAGTCTCTTCCACACGTGGAGTGATTTGTCAGAATGTGAAAACCAGACCATTCTTGGGCAAAGTCTCCCCAACAACCCAATCAATCACTATAATTTTGGTAGTGTGCACCATCCAGTCACATAACTATTTTGTTGAAACCTATTAAAAGGGGTAACTCAGTTACAATATCTGCTGTAAAACTCTAAAATTTAGCTAAGGTAAATTCAGAGATAAATTTATCTGACAAATTCCACAGGGAAGTATTTTAAAGCAGGGATTTGAGGTAGATGCTCTGAATTTCTAAGAACTCTCTCATACTAATGAAGTTCTTCTCAAGAAATTCTCCTGGAAAAAAAAAAAACCTTAAGTTTTTGACTGACATGTCTTGGTCATTTTCCCTGGAAAAGGAGGTAGCTTTGGGAAGTTATGCTGCTTAGTTTAATAGCTGTCTTTGCAGCTCTATCAATCAGAATTAGTTCCGTACCAGCAGTCTTTCAAATGACTTTATGCGAAAAATTTCAAATATGCAACCTGCAGCGTAATTAAGCTGATGTGCTGATTACCTTTTGGAACAGCAACAGGAAAGAAAAACTCCTTTTCAAAAATGTCCTTCATCCATTCGTAGTTTAAGATGTACTATGAGCAATAAGTGTACTAACAATAAAATTCCACACATATTCACAAATCTCACAAATTGTGGGCATATTTCCCTGGAGAGAGGTGGCTACAGTTTTCAGCCAGTTCTAAAAAGGGTCCATG
The DNA here is from genome assembly GCF_002263795.3 of Bos taurus. Taxonomy (NCBI): domain Eukaryota; kingdom Metazoa; phylum Chordata; class Mammalia; order Artiodactyla; family Bovidae; genus Bos; species Bos taurus. Next base: position 6,230,722 of record NC_037344.1, read on the forward strand.
AATTGCCCGTCTTCAAAAACGTTTATAAGCCCCTTTAAATTGCATTCATATAGAGTCCCAAAACAGAGGCTAACAGCCAGTTCAAATTCTAAAAGTATTAGTGAAGAGACAGTCATAGAACTTTTGTGATTTTGGAAATACAAAAAGTTCCATTTCAGCAGCTTAGGGGTTGTTCCAGTCTGTGAGTAACTAGGATCTTGAGTAACAGTCAGGGCAAGCCCCAGAGCCTCACAAATTTGATGGCTGGTTAGATACTTACACCCCAACTCCAAAGCACTGCAAGGTGTGGCGTCAGAGGCACAAAGTGATTAGCATCTTTCTAGTATTAGCAACAGGCTCAAAGAACATGGTCCTATGCCAATGAGGACCAAGGACCTTTCTTCACCAGTCTACGAAATGGGCCGTGAAGAGTCTGGTGCCTTCTGTGCACGTAAACATCACGAAGTGCAGTAAGTCAGCGGTGCTTGAAATATCCGACACAGCTATCCCGACTTCACACAGGCAGAATAGTGTTAGCACTCAGAGCACTTATACCCTGGAGGAGGGAATGGCAACCCACTCCAGTATTTTTGCCCTCAAAATCCCATAGACAGAGGAGGCTGGAGGGCCACAGTCTATGGGGTCACAAACAGTCAGACACGACTGAGCGTCTGCATAGCACTTATATGGTAACCTAATAATTCCCCATTTCTTAACTTTTTGTGACTATAAAATTAATGAAAGACTTCCTTACATGCAAATATAATAAACTAACAAATGGCAGAAAGTGAAGAGGAACTAAAAAGCCTCTTGATGAAAGTGAAAGTGGAGAGTGAAAAAGGTGGCTTAAAGCTCAACATTTAGAAAACGAAGATCATGGCATCCGGTCCCATCCCTTCATGGGAAATAGATGGGGAAACAGTGGAAACAGTGTCAGACTTTATTTTTGGGGGCTCCAAAATCACTGCAGATGGTGACTGCTGCCATGAAATAAAAAGATGCTTACTCCTTGGAAGGAAAGTTATGACCAACCTGGATAGCATATTCAAAAGCAGAGACATTACTTTGCCAACAACGGTTCGTCTAGTCAAGGCCATGGTTTTTCCTGTGGTCATGTATAGATGTGAGAGTTGGACTGTGAAGAAGGCTGAGTGCTGAAGAATTGATGCTTTTGAACTGTGGTGTTGGAGAAGACTCTTGAGAGTCCCTTGGACAGCAAGGAGATCCAACCAGTCCATTCTGAAGGAGATCAGCCCTGGGATTTCTTTGGAAGGAATGATGCTAAAGCTGAAACTCCAGTACTTTGGCCACCTCATGCGAAGAGTTGACTCATTGGAAAAGACTCTGATGCTGGGAGGGATTGAGGGCAGGAGGAGAAGGGGACGACAGAGGATGAGATGGCTGGATAACATCACTGACTCAATGGACATGAGTCTGAGTGAACTCTGGGAGTTGGTGATGGACAGGGAGGCCTGGTGTGCTGCGATTCATGGGGTCGCAGAGTCAGACACGACTGAGCGACTGAACTGAACTAAACTGAACAAATGGTATCACTGCCGAACCCAAATTTAAAAGACTATTTTTTCATCCAAGAGTAGGCAAAAGATTCTAGAAGTTCATAATAAAAATCTATGGTTTAAAGTAGTTAACCACTCACATATATATTATTGTTATGATCAGTTTATCATCAAGATTTCATACTAATAAATAAAAAGCAAGATTTAGGATCACCGAAAAATTTCAGAGGCAAAAAAATTTAACTTGAAAGTTCTTGCTCAGTAACAACCACATGGGCCTCTGTCGTATATTATCAATGTCCAGATTTACATATTTCAAGAGGGGACTTAGGAAAAGTAAAAATGGGTCCATCTCATACACCACAGGTGAGAAATTATACTGCTATTCTACCTGCAAAGAGCAATTTGGCAACAGCCTTTAAAACTGAATGTGAACAGCAAAATCACTTCTATTCTATTCCAACATTAGAATAAATGCTAATCACCTTGTACCTCAGACACCACACCTTGCAGTGTTTTGAGTCAGAGTGTAGGTATCTAACCAGCCATGACATTTTTAACACACAGAGTCTTGCCCTGATTATTACACAAGATCACAGTTACTCACAGGCTAGAACAACCCCTAAGCTGCTGAAATGGAATTTCTTGTATCACTGAAGTCACAAAAGTTCCATGATTGTCTCTTTAGTAGTAACTTTAGAATATGAGTTGGCTATTAGCCTCTGTTTGGGGACTCTTCATAGTTTTACCATGAATGCATCTTTAAAGTGGCTTAAAATTTTTTTTTTGAAGTACATTTACATCCTATAAATATACTTCCACAGTACAAAATGATTTAATAACATATTGAATAACAGCAAAGAGTTGACACTTACTGTGCCAGGCACTATTCTGAAGACATTATACCATTAACTCATTAAATCTTCTCAGCAATCCTGTGAACTACACCTCCCTCTTCTACAAGATATAGAAACAGGCATGGAGAAGTAAAGGTGCTGGTCTAATCAAGGTCACACAGATATCCTGGGGTCTAACCATTAGTACCTCTCAAACTACAGAGATACCCTTTGAGGCACTGTTTAGATAGGACACAACTGGAAAGACCCCAAATATCCATCAGCAACAGTCAGGTTATATAAATAAATATAATGAAATACTACATCACAATTTTAAAAAGGATGCAGATCGGCCAAGATGGTGGAAAAGAAGGACCCTGAGCTCACCTGCTCTCCCAGCACACCAAAATCACAACTATATGCACAACAACCATTGATGAAAAAGACCTAAACCAAGCAGAAAAGATCTTTCACCATCAAAGACATAAAGAGGGAACCGCAGCAAGACGGACAGAAGAGGCAAACTCATGATACAATCAGTTGGGGTGGGCAACACACAAACTGGAGAAGAACTGTATTACAGAAGTTCCGCCACATGAGTGACAGTCACAGGCCCACACGCTGGGCTCCCCTGCCCAGGAGTCCTGTACCAGGAACACGGCCCCCCGAGCATTCGGCTTTGAAGGCCAGCAGGGCTTAACTTCAGGAGTCCCAAAGGACTAGTGGAAATAGACATTTCACTTGTAAAGGGAGGACACACAGTCTCACAGGCACTGGGACCCAGAGTAAAAGCAGTAATTTCATAAGAGGCAGAGCCAGATCTATATGCTAGTGTTGAAAGGTCTCCCAAGAGTGCCAATGGGTGACTACAGCTCACCCAGGGGCATTGATATTGGTGACAGCCACTCTTGGGAGCCCCTTCTACCACATGGATGGGCATCAGTGTGGTGTCCTTCCTTTAGCTTATTAGTGCCAAGACCTGGCACCACTCAACAGCCTACAGGTACAGGTGCTGGGAGAGAAGCCTCAGGCCAAGTGACTAACTGGGCAGACGTAGCCCCAGCCATCAGCAGACAGACTGCCTAAAGACTTCCTGAGCCCACAGCCCCCTCTAGACATGCCTCTAGAAACAGCTCTGTCCACTAAAGGGAGAAGACTCATACCAGGGGGCAGACATCAGACATTAGGAAACCACAGACCTGCAGCCTGCAGACCCCGACAGCCCACTGCAGGCCATGCACTCTGGGACCATCCGAGTTCTGCTTCTGCCCACCAGCAGGCCCACAAAAGCTCTGAGACACCCCAGGCCCTACACCAATGGTGTCAGGAACCGTTCCCTCATCACCAGCAACCTGACACCAGCTCTGGGATGCCCAGGCATTGCTGCCAGACTCTAGGACCCAGCTCTGCCTGCCAGAAATCCAGCACTAACCCCAGGACCTGGCGTCATCAAACAGCGGGGAGGAAACAAACCCGAAGTCTTCCGAGCCCTGAGTCCACCCACTGTGGGGCCAGCACTAGCCCTGGGGCACCCTGGGATTCTGCAGAAGTTGCGTCTTAACAGTCCTACCAACTACAGTCAACAGCCTCCACAAAAGGCAGGGCTTGGCAACCAACTGGGCCAGGAGTCAAGCAAGCCTAGCAGACTGCCCACACAATCAACCTGCCCCAAGAGAAAGATCCCATGCAGCCCTCGCGAGGGGGAACTCCTAGAGCATAGAGCTTGGGGCATGCACTGCTGGGACACACAGAATGTCTCCTATAGAGGGTCACTTCTCCAAGGCTGAAAATGTACCTAACCTACCACATACATAAAGATACAAATAGTAACTTAGACAAAATAAGGTGGCAGAGAAGTATGTTCCAAATGAAGAAGCTAAATAAAACCCCAGAAGAAGAACTAAGTAAACCTGAAACAGGCAATCTGCCCTAGAATAGTTCAGGGAAATGGTCATAAAGATGGTCAAAGGACTCAGGAGAAGAATGGATGCACAGAATGAGAAACTAGAAGTTTTTAACAGAGTTAGAAAATATAAAGAAAAACCAAACAGAGATGAAAAATAAAATAACTGAAATGAAAAAATATACTAGAAGGATTCAACAGCAGAATAAATGATACAAAGGAATGGATCAGTGAGTTAGAAGACAGAGTAATGGAAATCACTGCTGCTAAACAGAAAAAAAGAGAAAGGAATGAAAAGAAACGAGCACAGTATAAAAGATCTCTGGGGTAAGGTCAAGTGAAATAATATTCACATTACAGGGGTTCCAGAATGAGAAGAGAGAGAAAAGGGTTGAGAACATATGTGAAGACATAATAACAAAATTTCCATAACACTGGAAAGGAAGTAGTCACCTAAGTCTAAGAAGCACAGAGTCCCCCACAGGATTAGCCAAAGAGGAACACATCAAGACACACAGTAATTAAAATGAGGAAAAGATAAAGAGAGAAGAGTAAAAGCAGCAAAGTAAACAGCAAAAAGTAACATATAAGGGAACTTTTTTATAGCTATAGTTGATTTTTCAGTAGAAACTCTGCAGGCCAGAAGGGATGGCATGATACGTTTAAAGGAAAAAAATCTAAAACCAAGACTACTCTACCCAGCAAGGCTTTCATTCAGATTTGATGGAAAAATCAAGCTTTAGAGACAAGCAAAAGCTAACAGTTCAGCACCACCAAAACAGCTTTACAACAAATGCTAAAGAAACTTCCCTAGGCAAAGAAAAAAAAAAAGAAGGCTACAACTAGAAACAGTAAAATTATGAAGTGAAAAAGCTCATCAATAAAGGCAAACATATGGTAAAGGTAGGTAATCATCTACATACAAAGCTAGTAGACAGGTAAAGGGACAAAGGTAGTAAAATAATCTATAACCACAATCAGCAGTTAGAGACACTCAAAACAGTTAGCTGTAAAGCATGGTATCAAAACCAGTAACCACAAGGGGAAGGGAATACAAATGCATGCAATTGAAATTGTGATTTTAATTTCATTGCAATTTAAAGTATCATGTATATAGAGAGATTTCTATATAAAAAACACATGGCAACAACAAACCAGAGATCTATAATAGATATACACTCAAAAAAAAAAAAAAAAGGAAATCCAACGTAACACTAAAGAGAGTCATCAAATCACAAGAGAAGAGAACAAAAAAAGGGGGGGGGGGCGGAGATATACAAAACACCACCAAAACAATTAACAAAATGGCAACAAGAAGACACACTGTCAATAATCAGCATAAATGTAAATGAACTCCATGCTCCATTCAAAACAGAGTGAGTGGCCAAGTGGGTAAAGCAAAACAAGCCCCATGTCTCTGCCTACAAGAGACTCACTAGATCTAAACACAGACTGAAAGTGAGAGGATAGGAAAAACTATGCCACATAAATGGAACTCAAGAGAAAGCCAGAGTAGCAATACTTAGACAAAATAGACTTTAAAATAAAGGCTGTAACGAGAGACAAAGAAAAACACCGCATAATGTTCAGGGGTCAACCCAAGAGGAAGATATAAAAACTAAATATACACACAACCAACCTCAATATATAAGGCAAATAATAGACATAAAAGGGGAACCTGACGGTAACACAATAATAGTAGAAGACTTGACTTTAACAGCCCCCTTACATCAATGGACAGATCATCCAGACAGAAAATCAGTAAGGAAACTCTGACCCCAAATGGCACATTAAGTGATAAATAGAGGTATTTCACCCGAAAGCAGCAGAATGCACATTCTTTCCAACTACATGAAAAACTCTCCAGGATCCATCACATATTAGGAACAAAACAGTCTCAATAAATTTAAGAAAACTGAAATCATATTAAGCATCTCTTCCGACAACAAGGCTAGAAATAAACTACAAAAAAACACTGCAAAAACCACAAACGTGTTGGCTAAACAGTATGCTACTCAACAACCAATAAATCAATGAAAAATCAAAGAAGAAATAAAAAAAATATCTAGAGGCATTTCACTTCAATAAAATGAAAACATTACAATCCAAAACCTTTGGGATGCAGCAAAAGCAGTTCGAAGAGGGAAGTTTACAGTGATACAACTTTACCTCAGGAAACAAGAAAAATCTCAAATAAACAACCTAACCTTACACTTAACTGGACTTCATAGAAAAGAGCAAACTAATTCCAAAGTTAGTAAAGGGAAAGAAAGCATAAAGATCAGAGGCGAAATAAGTGAAATAAAGACCAACATATAAAAGATCAATGAAGCTAAAAGCTGGTTCTTTGAAAAGATAAAACAAAATTAATAAACCTTTAGCCAAACTCATGAAGAAAAAAAGGGAGAGGGCCCAAGTGAATAAAATCAGAAATGAAAAAGATGAAGCTACAGCCAACACCACAGAAATATAAAGGATCATAAGAGAATACTACCAATAACTGTAAGCCAATGAAGGAGATAACCTAGAAGACATGGACAAATTCTTCGAAACGTGCCGTCTCCTGAGACTGAACAAGAAAGAAAGGAAAATATGAACAAACTAATTTCCAGTAATGAAACTGAGTAAGTAACAACCCCCAGCAAACAAAAATCCAGGACCAGGTGGCTTCACAGGTGAATTCTACTAAACATTCAGAGAAGAGAGAACACATATGCTTTTGAAACTCTTCCAAAATTTTGCAGAGGAACACTTTCAAACTTTTTCTATGAGATAACACCCTCACTTCAAAAACAGACAAGGATATCATACACACACAAATTATAGGTTAATATCACTGATGAACACAGGTGCAAAAACCCTCAGCAAAATATCCTCGAACTGAGTTCAACAATTCATTAAGGGGATCATAACAATGATTAAGTGGGATTCATCCCCGGGAGGCAATGATTTTTTCAGTACCTGCAAATCAATCAATGGGATACACCATATTAATGAAGTGAAGAATAAAAACCATATCATCATATCAGTAGATGCAGAAAAAGCTTTCAACAAAATTTAAAATCCATTTATGTTTAAAAAAAAAAACTCTCCAGAAAGTGGGCATAGAGGGAACATTCCTCAACATAAGAAAGGTCATATATGACAAACCCACAGGTAATATACCATACTCAATGGTGAAAAACTGAAAGTATTTTCTCTAAATCAGGAATAAGACAAAATTGCCCAATCTCACCAGTTTTATTTAACATAGTTTTGGCAATCTGAGCCACAGCAATCAGACAAGAAATAAAAGGAATTCAAATTGGAAAGGAAGAAGGAAAAGTGTCATTGTTTTCATATGACATGATACTACACACAGAAAATTCTAAAGATGCCACCAGAAAACCATTAGAGCTCATCTGGCAAAGCTGCAGAATACAAAATTAATATACAGATATCTGTTGCATTTATACACAAAAACAATGAAATATAAAAAGAGAAAAGTTAAGGGAACGATCTCATTTACCATTGCATCAAAAAGGATAAAATATCTAAGAATAAATCTACCTAAGGAGGTTTAAGATCAATACTCAAAAAACTATAAGGCACTGATGAAAGAAACTGACAACACTAATAGATGGAAAGGTGGGCATTCTTCTTGGATTAGAAGAATTAATATAATCATAATTAATAAATATATTAAATTTATTTAATATATTAAATTAAATTAATAATTTAAATGACCATATTACTCAAGACAATCTACAGATTCAATGCAATATCTATCAAAAATACCAGTGGCATTTTTCACAGAACTAGAACAAATAAGCTTAAATTTTTTGTGGAAACAAAAGGCCCTGAATAGCCAAAACAATCTTTAGAAAGAATAGAGCTGGAGGAATCACACTCCTTGACTTTAGACTATACCACAAAACTATAGTAATCAAAACAGTATGTGTAACAGCACAAAAGCAGAAACAGTGATCAGTGGAATAAGATAGAAAGTTCAGAAATAAACCTAGGCACTATGGTCACTTAATCTGTGATTAAGGAGGCAAGAATACATGGTGGAGAAAGGACAGTCTCTTCAATAAGTGGTGCTGGGAAAACCAGACAGCTACACACAAAAGAACAAAATTAGAACATTCTGTAACACCATATACAAAATAAACTAAAAATGGACTATAGACCTAAGTGTAAGACCAGAAACCATAAAGCTCCTAGAGGAAAACATAGGCAGAACACTCTTTGGCATAAATCACAGCAATATTATTTTGGATCTGGCTCCTAAAGCAAAGGAAATACAAGCAAAAATAAACAAACGGGGCCTAATAAAGGCTAAAAGCTTTCACAGAGCAAAGAAAACCAGCAACAAAATGAAAAGACAACCTACTGAATGAGAGAAAACATTTGCAAATGATATGAAAAGGGGTTAATATTCAAAATATATCAGCAGCTCATACAACTCTACATCAAAAAAAACAGCCCAAGAATGGAAGCAACCTGAGAGTCCATCAACAGATGAATGGACAAAGAAGATGGGTATCTATACACAATGGAATACTACTCAGCCACTAAAAAGAGTGGAGTTTTGCCATTTGCAGCAGCATGGATGGACGTGAAGGGTATTATGCTCAGTGAAGTCAGAAAGAGGAAGACTAATACTGTACTAAATATATCACTTGTATGTGGAATCACTTGCATGTGGAATCTGAAACACTAATACTGTGTTAAATATAGCACTTGTATGTGGAATCAAACTAATGAATATAACAAAAAAGAAGCACACTCACAGATACAGAGAACAAACTTGTAGTTGTCAGTGAGGAGACGGAAGGGGACAGGGGCAATATGGGGTAAAGGATTAAGAAGTACAAACTGTTACATATAAAATAAGCCACAAGGCTATATTGTACAACATAGGGAATATAGCCAGTATTTTGTAACAGCTATAAATGGGATATGTAACCTTTAAAACTGTGAATCACTATGTTGTATACCTATAACATACATAATTCAATTAAAAATTGCTTTAAAATTTTTAAAAAGGTTGCAGTTCTAAATGAACTGATATGGAAAGGCTGCCAGGATATACACAGAGCAGCAGGTATATTATGTCACCATTTGTGTAAGAGAAAAAGGCATGTGTTGCTCTAAATGCTCGCAAAGGCATAGCCCATCTCTGTGAAGACACACGAAGACCCTGAGGCGGCTTCCTCAGCGGGGGGCACTGGGGGCTGGGGACAGAGAGGCAGGGAGACCTGCTCTTCACCGTGCACCCTTCTTTACTTTTGGAATTTGGTACCATGATTATGTACTACTTTTCGAAAACATATTTAATTAACAAAAGCAAAAGAACATGGAAAACGAAAAGGGAAGCACATAAGTTCAGCTTGAGTGTAGCAGTCACAGCGGACTTGAAGTCTCCGTCTCTCTGGGAAAGGGCAAGGCCTACACAGTGATTATATATAGCCTGGTGCGTATGAGTAGCAATAAAAGAGTACATTAATGTAATATGCCATTGGAATCAATTACAGTGACCACAAAATGTCTGAAAAGTTTTAACAGAAAACACACAAAGGAAGACGAACTTGATTCATAGCATGTACGTTGTTAACACCGATGGAATACATATGGATGAAAATGACATGTTAGAGAAGCATAAATAAGGTTTTCGATACTTTTTGAGAACCTCTTTCTGAGAAAAAACAAAATCAGTCAAAGTAAATATAGCTCACTATCAAGTTTTCTCTCATTCAAAAAAACCTCAGCACTGCAATTTGCTATAGCTCTACTGGAGCAGTGTCACCCCCATTCACAACAACTTTTTACAATTATTTGGCCTTTTTGTAGCATTTTTTTCTACTTGTACAAAACCTTTCAAACTATCATTTTCCTTGAAAACCAAAAATTATTATACACCTACAAGTAAGCTTCTTAAACTTCCTCTTTTTAAAGTATGGTGCTCATTGACAGCATGGCTTCCACGGGTCTCATTGGTAAATAATCCACCCGCCAATGCAGGAGATGCTGGCTCAATTCCTGGATCTGGAAGATCCCCTGGAGAAGAAAATGGCAATCCACTTCAATATTCTCACCTGGGAAATCCCATGGACAGAGGCACCTGGCAGGCTACAGTCCAGGGAATCGCAAAGAACTGGACATGACTTAGCCATTAAACAATAACAACAACTCATTGACAGCAGATCGCACTGTTCTGAAGCCTCATTTTGCCACAAGCATCACTCTGTGGAGTGCTGAGACAGAACCTGGTAAGAGACTGGTTACCCCTGAGTGGAGCACTGCTCTACCTCCGTGACGGGTACCTACTCTTTCTCCCTCTCGTGGATCGAGAGGCACACGTCTATATACGCGCGCACGTAAACGTCTAGCTCTGCACAAAGATTAAATGCTAATAATTAGTTGCTGTTTTTTCAGAGACTCCACAATAGAAAAGTCATGTGTCATTTGCAATTAACAAAGGGTAATGAAGGCTCTAATTTCTGCTTGGGGTACAGCATTTCATCTTATTGTAATGCCCTTCCAAGAAATAAAAGTAAAAACGGTAACAACTTATATTAAGCAGTTCCTCTGTCACAACGAGGGTGGCTTATAGTGACTGGATGGCTGCCAGCCCCCCGAGCAGAATGCAGAGAGGCGGTCTTCATGGGGAGGAAGGGCACTGATTCACCTATAAGCCTCCATTGGGTAGATCACAACTCTCCCATATTCTGCTTCAATTTATCTCCACTTGCCTCTAGAGTGACTGGCACAGATTGGAATGGTTTCAGGATATCCATACTTCTTTAATTAAAACTCTTCTCTGCTCAGTTAATACGTGCGTATCCATGTCTTGTGTACAGAGGGGAAAGAAAGAGAAAGCAAAAGCAAGAGAAGAGAAATTGAAGACAGTGTTTTAAATTGAGTTTTGCTTCAGATAAACTTTGCATTTGGCACTATTTCTCCCTAGAGTTGGCGCTTCCAGTAGAAACCTGGGACCAAGACAGTGGTAGACAGAGTTCCCACGTTCCCCCGAAAAGCATCCTGCATAAGAGCTAATTAGCCACTTAAAATCAAAGACACTGAGAAGAGGGTATGGAAGCAAAAGAAGAATTTGGCCACTTTTTTTGTTTTGGCAAGAATAATGCTATATATACTATTAACATATACACATAATAATTCATTCCCACTCTATGCCTGGCAGGGTTATCAAAAATTGATAAACTGATTCTGTACTACTGGAATAGAACTTATCTGTCGATTAAGCTCTAATGTCGGTATATAAAGAAAGACATACAAAGACTCAAAATTCCTCTTGAACACCCCTTTAGCAAGGCACTCATTAGAAATCAACCTACTTTCCTCATTAAGTTGGAGACATAGCTGAGCATCCAACAAGCGGGAGGCATTCGGGCTCAGGCTGTATAAACAGAAATGCGTATCCTCAGTTGGAAGAATTGCTTTCAGCACTGTGAGCCTCACACCGTGAGAGGCAGGTGGAAACTGGGAGCCAGCAAGGAACCAGCAGGTATGCACATATCCCCCTCTACAGCGCCCCAACAATAAACTCAAAAAGCACCCAAACTTTCCAAACTACTGCCCTCTCTTTCTCTTTCTGAGTTTATTTCATTTTTTTGGTCAAGGATATATACAGTGGCTGACGTTACCACTCAATACTAGAGCCTTCTTCAGAGTAACGACCCCAGAGGAGCTTCACAATTATCAACTACACAGCAAATCTGCCCTAAGTTCCAAGTAAATTATACTCCCTGCTTTCACAGAAAAAGAACCTAACAGGTAAAGCAGCCAGGAGACAACTCAAGTAAAATTAAGAACAGATTTTTTTTTCAAGTAAGTAAACATGTTTAGAGACGCGCTCTGTTTCTAAAATATTTGAAATTTACACCCACGAATATAGCAAACAAACACTGTCAATTAGCAATTTGGTAATAAACATACTCTGGAAAAAGATGCCTTAAATGTGAAGAAAAAGAGGATGAGCAAATAGGAAGCAAACAAATGTAAATATTTGCGTTTCAGGTAGACCTGGTCTTGCTAATATGAGTATTTCTCTAATAAACTGATAGAAGAATTAGTAGCACTAACTTCTGGCTCTGCCATATGAATTGTTCATGCCCAGGTTCTTTCTGTGAGAAATCTTTCTGTGAAAAGTTGAAGCTTTAAATCTGATCATATTTAGTTCTGAGGACTTATAAAGATATGCTCCTTCTTATTATTATTATTAAAATGCATTTAAAATATGTGTACTTACTGTAGCACCAGAGAATCTTTCATATGTTCATATATTGATTATTGAGAGAATAAAAAGTTGGCACAGGACTTCCCTGGTGGTCCAGTTGGTTAAGATTTTGAGCCTCCAATGCAAGGGGTGCAGGTTCGATTCCTGGTCAGGGAAGTAGGATTCCACTCACCACATGGCCAAAACAAACCAACAACAAAAACAAGAAATGCTGCCACCATCTTTTTCTATCGTGGGTTCTGAGAACTGAAGCCCTAAAGTAAGAACAAAGTAAAGCACTGCTCTAATGCTCGAGTTAAATCTTTACATGATTATGTCACAATAACATCTCCTTTGGTCTAACAGAATCAGTATTCTATGTTTGTTGCCTGCACAAAACTATAATTATTCATTGATTTGATCAAAATTACTAGCTGACTTGAGCAACTCAGTCCACCAACCAGCCCTGGGGCAATGAGTCAAAGCAAGAGTGTATCAGAGTGACTAATGTGTTTGTGAGTCAGGGTTATACTACCAACCACATCAGGGCAATGCTTGGATTCTGGGCCAAAGGCGCGGTTCACCTTGTTTAACTCCACAGACTATTTTCCTCATAATTTAATTTACTCTGTACATAGTTGAGAGTTTTTCTTCTCCTTCAATGGAAAAAAGGAAAGTGACAATAAGAGCCAGAGTGCAAAATTCAGTGAAATCAGATACTCGTTTCAAAAAAACGAAGAGGAGGCGGATTGCTCCCTTCTTGTGTGACAGGAGTAGAGTCAAGGAGAAACAAAGATGGATTCTCACCAGTGAAACCACCTGTCAGTGCTTCAGATTCCATTAAAGGCCAAATGCCTCTGAAACGTTCTTACCGTGTGTGTGTGTGTGTGTGTGTGTGTGTGTGTGTGTTTTGAAAGAACAAGGAAAGCAATACATTTAAAGGCTGGAGAAAATTTTCTTCCATTTACTCGGGTCAGTGAAACATCCATCATACAGAGACACAAACACTTCACAGAGTAAGAGATCAGAGGAGCTACACTAGTAGAAGATCAAAGAACCGGCGCCTCTGGGGGAATCAAACAAGCCACGGTCTGAGCACAGCCCCTCTGACTCCTCTCCCAAATCCCATTGATAGGACAGACGTGGGGGGACCACCACACGGAACATGCCAGCCCCCAAAATGTGATTAAAAATAAGTAACTCTCATCTGGCTCTCTCTCTGGAGAAAGAATCTTTTCAAAGCCACTAAGGAGAATAACTACATAATGAAAAAACTTTAAAAACCAAAAATGTTCAAATTATCTACCCACTAACCACAACCAAGCACATGAAATTAGCATATGCTCAGCATAACCACACACCCAACGTAAACAATAGATACACGCAGTAAACGGCTGCAAAAGTGTCAGAAGGACCTGGATGGCTCAAACAGATGCCCTCAGATCTAATTCCATCTGCTCAGGCTAAAAAAAGAGCACTCAGTCCATCCCAGTTACATGCACCGTTCAAAGAACAAGTTGTCATTAAAAATCGAAGGGTAGAATTCACAGTAGAAATATAACATGCCCAGAAGAATCTAGCAAAAACTTTCAGCATCCCCCAAACCTTTGGTTGCCAGGATCAAAAGCATTATGCTGAATGCCTACTAAGCACCTGCCTTCAACTTCTCTGATTCATATCTTTCTCCTCTGAACCTCTTCATTTCATTATATCTCCCTGTGATGATACAGTTTCTGCCTTGTGCTGTAGTTATTTCAGAACCAGACTCTGGTCTCCTTTAGGGTAGGGATGGCATCTGATGTTATTCATGGTTATTCAAGAAGCATTTATCCACTGCCCAAGATGTGCAGTGTACAGCATCTGATAAGATCCAGCCCCAAGCCTTGGGGGATGAGCAGCTTACTGTGCAGGGCCATGTTTGTGTTGGCGAGGAACATACCAGCCACCAGTAGGGCTGCAGCGTGCTCAGCTGTGTCGGACTCTGTGACCCCACAGGGCTGTCATCTGTTGGGCACCTATCTGGGCCAGCACCACATTAGACTGTCTGCGTAATTCTCACAACCACCCAATGAGGTAGTGACTGCCACACTCACTTTACAGATGAAGAAACTGATGCTTAAAGAAATTCAACAGTGGCATTAACAAGAGGCAGAGTGTGGAGGACTGGCAGGACTGGAAATACTGGATGGAAAAGAGGAGGAGTCAACTCGCAGCTGTGGTCCAGAGAGGGAACCATGGTCAGGAGGGGCTGTACCAAGGACAGGCTCCTTCACTGATATCACAGTTACACAGGAATGTATCTGAGGGTGACATGGGGAAACAGGTCACCTGAGCAAATGAGAAGTGTGTGTGTGGATTAAAAACAGGATGTGACTCCCTGCATTCCAGCCCCTGATGAAACATCTCCATTTGCTTGTTTTACCATAAGGTCCACAGAACGGTGTCGTGGAACTTGTACCAATCACAAATCCAACTTTAAGGGAGGTTAAAGCTTGGGACTAGGCAAAATGATGGCTTGAAGAAGCTGAAACCACAGGTCAGCTAGTCATGGCTGTGTGCATGCACACTAAGTCGCTTCAGTCATGTCCGACTCTATGCAACCCCATGGACTGTAGCCCGCCCGGCTCCTCTGTCCATGGGGATTCTCCAGGCAAGAATACGGGAGTGGGTTGCCGTGCCCTCCTCCAGGGGATCTTGCCGACCCAGGGATCAAGCCCAGGTCTCTCACGTCTCCTCCTCTGGCAGGTAGAGTCTTGACCACTAGCTCTACGCAATGCATCCAAGGGCCTAGAACCCTGGGGTTTCAGTCACTGGAGACTCTGTGACACGTCCCTGCTGACACAAGGTCTAGCTTATGCAAGTGAAGTCCAACTGGTTAGTAATTCCAACATATACTAGAAAGATTAACAATACTGATTATCCTGCCTGTAAAAAGAAAGAAAAGTGAAAGTGAAGTCACTCGGTCATGTCTGACTCTTTGCAACCTCATGGACTGTAGCCCACCAGGCTCCTCCATCCATGGAATTTTCTAGGCAAGAGTACTGGAATGGGTTGCCATTTCCTTCTCCAAGGGATCTTCCTGACCCAGGGATCAAACCCAGGTCTCCCGCATTGCAGGCAGACGCTTTTACCGTCTGAGCCACCAGGGAATCCCTTAAAAAGAAAAAAAAACCCCACAAAACACAAGCCATTTAAAATATCCCAATTCATCACTAGCTCTAAGAGAGGGGCTATGTTATCTACTGAAAGATGTATTATCAAGAATGCTGATTCCAAATACTTTTTGTGTTTTCTTTTTCATATGGTGTATACCGATCAATATTGCAAGGAATAGCTCATAAATTCAGTTGGATGTCTACAGTAACTTTCTGTACACAATTTAAATTAGCAAATTAAAATGTAACTGCATGTTTTTTTCTGTAACTGTTTATGAAATATAAAACCATGCAATATTTTAAATGAAAAACTCAGGTCATTAATCTTTACATGAAATTCCCCTATGGACTAGACTCTGCAATTTGGCTCCTGGTTTTATAAAATCTTCGTAGACCGTGCTCATCTTCCCCATGCAGCGTGCTCCCAGACTTTTCCTCGCATAATTATAATACAAAGCACATTCTTCTGTGAGCAGTTTAAGGATCTGTGACTTAGCCAGATTTAGAATTTAATACTAGAATAAATCACACCATAAATTAGGTAAATTGTATTTTTAAAGCGGTTCTATTTTTACAGGCTTAAGTATCAAACTTTCTTCACACACACACACACACACACACACACACACACACACACACACAGGGGAAAACTGGATTTGCTAACAGCTTACATCTCGTACAACTACCCATCTACCTTAAATCCATATTCGTCACACAGAGATTATGTGATGAGCTTTGCTCTGCCTTCCCTACCCTTTTAGTGAATTTGAACAGTTAACAGCACGGTGCTAGATGCTGTGACGTCCACCCAGTCTCTCCGGGCCTGAAAGATTTGTGCTTTCATCTGCCAGGAGCGCTGCTGGCGGTCGGCCCTCTCCAGAAATCGTTCTCTGCTGAAGCAGCCACTTTGCCCAAGGTTACGCCCTCCCCTTGAAGGCAGCCCACATTCATGCCTGGACTTAGAGAGGGTGCGACCCCTTTGCCCCCAAATCAGGACAGCTCGAGGCCTCTGCAGGGTCAGCCCAGGCCTTTGTGCAGATGGCACGGAAACCTTCCTCCTGCCATCTCCCTCTGCCGGCGCCGCCTCCTCCCCCCGCCCAGAGTGTACAGCACAGCCCAACAAACC
Organism: Bos taurus; assembly: GCF_002263795.3. Classification (NCBI taxonomy): domain Eukaryota; kingdom Metazoa; phylum Chordata; class Mammalia; order Artiodactyla; family Bovidae; genus Bos; species Bos taurus. The sequence goes on from NC_037344.1 coordinate 6,247,459, forward strand.
GCTCCAAGTCAGAGCATGACCCCAGGATGACCTGCAGCGAACACCACCGCTGTCGATCAACTACAGCAAACTACCTACCTAGGGTTACTAAGTTAGTTAGTTAACTCACTCAGTCCCGTCCGACTCTTTGCGATCCCGTGGACTGTAGCCCACCAGGCTCCTCCGTCCATGGGATTCTCCAGGCAAGAATACTGGAGTGGGTTACCATTTCCTTCTCCAGGGGATCTTCCCGACCCAGGGATCAAACCCAGGTCTCCCGCATTGTAGGCAGACGCTTTTAACCTCTGAGCCACTAAGACACTTAGAAAAAAAGATTTTTATAAAATAAAAAAATTTTAAGATGTTACAAGCCTTCGAACAGAGAACGAACATCACTTTTGTAAGCCAAGCAAGCTAACAAAAAAATATTCAATTATTTAAAGCAACGCTTTCCAATATTCAGTCTTTTATGGTTCTAAATGACTCCCAAATGAATGTTGATAATTAACTCAGGGACATCCCTGGTGATCTGGTAGTTAAGACTTCACGTTCTAATGCAGCAGGGGGTATAGGTTCGATCCCTGGGTGGGGGAATTAAGATCCCACACGCCTCGCTGCCAAAAAAAACAAAACATAAAACAGAAGTAATACTGTAACAGACTCAATAAAGACTTTAAAAATGGTCCATGTCAAAAAAAAATCTTGAAAAAAAGAATTAATACAAAACTGGCTTTTACTTTACGTGCTTAGATTGTGTTGTTTAGTCCCTAAGTCGCATCTGACCCTTCAGCAACCCCATGTACTGCAGCCCACAAGGCTCTTCTGTCCATGGGATTCTCCGGCAAGAATTCTGGAGTGGGTTGCCATGCCCGCCTCCGGGGGATCTTCCCAGCCTAGGGATCGAACTTATGTCTCCTGTGTTGGCAGGTGGATTTTTTTACCACTGCACCACCAGCAAAATCAATGTATTTAGCTTGACACTACTTAATAAATTTAGGTAATTTATTATCTACAATACTATATATTTAAAATTATATAAAATATTACATAAAATTAATATATAAAAATATTACATAAAAATAAATTTGGGTAATTTTAAATACACATATACATATATATACACATACCAGCGGCCTGTAGAATAAAACAAATTAACCTAGCTACTAACTTTTTCACTTTAAAAATAAACCCTTTGCAAAGAGTTTTTGAGTTGTCTGATTACAGCAAAAGAGTAAGGGAAGAGACAGAAATACAGATTTCCCCCCTCTGCTTTAATGCAGGCTCATCTCCCTTTCAAAAACACTGTTCTTAAGCCACGTGAAAACAAGGACGTGTGTCCTAGAACTACTACCTTTTGTTTTAAAGGAACTGTGTTTCCAGGAAACTAGCTCATCCAGCAACTATCACTCTGGTATTTCCAGAGCAGTTGTCACGACGGTACACACCAAGAACACCAGGCCAGGGGTCAGAATTCCTGGTCCCAAGCCCAGTACGGGCACTGACCACAAATGTGATCTCAGTAAGGTTAAGACTACATGTTGTAGCATCGAGTGCTGAGATCCCATTAGATTTGTGACTAAAGGCCTTGGCTGGTTAGTCATGGAGTTGTTAAGTCGCTCAGTCATGTCCAGCTCTTTGCGACCCCCTGGACTGCAGTACACCGGGCTTCCTGTCCTTTACTATCTCCCAGAGTTTGCTCAAACTCATCTCCATCGAGTCGATGACGCTTTCCAACCATCTGTCACTCCCTTCTCCACCTGCCTCAATCCTTCCCAGCATCAGGGTCTTTTCCAAAGAGTCCATCAGGTGGCCAAAGTGTTGGAGTTCCAGCTTCAGAACCAGTCCTTCCAATGAATACTGAGGATTGATTTCTTTTAGGATTGACTGATTGCATCTCCTTGCTGTCTCAGGGACTCTCAAGAGTCTTCTGCAACACCACAGTTCAAAAGCATCAATTCTTCGGCGCTCAGCCTTCTTTATGGTCCAACTCTCACATTCATACATGACTACTGGAAACACCATAGCCTTGACTATATCGAACTTTGTTGGCAAAGTGATGTCTCTGCTTTTTCATACACTGTCATAGCTTTTCTTCCAAGGAGCAAGCGTCTTTTAATTTCACAGCTGCAATCACCATCTGAGTGATTCTGCAGCCCAAGAAGACAAAGTTTGTCACTTTGAAGTGATGGGATCTCATGCCATGATCCTAGTTTTTTGAATGTTGAGTTTTAAGCCAGCTTAAACCTGCCTGGTTTAAGAAGATCTGGTTGAAGGAGATTAGGAAGACCTGGGTTCAAGTCCAGCTCCCATCACTTACTAGCTATGTGATCTTGAGCAGGAGATTAAGCCTAATGCCTCATCTGTAAGACAGAGATGACCAACACCATGCCTACCTCACAGGGTTAAAGGGAGATGAGATGTGGTACCTACTGCACAGTGGCTCTCGCTGCAAACATTAATAACAGCAAGCTGTTACTATCAGCTCTTCTTCAGGCTCTGCTTGTCCAGAACCCAAGAGCTTTAGGAAAAAGCACTGCTTCAGGCATTTGAAAATAATGAATATTAAAACTCTCTAAGGTGTCAATTCATTGCTTTTATCAGATTTACAGCCTAGATTTCCAAAGAAGATTTTGTTGGGAGGGGAAAAAAAGTGTCTAAGAAAGTTCAGAGAACACTGACTAGATGACCTTGAACTCTACCTTTTCTTTCTGTGAGTCCACACCCTGCTCCAGCGGGCGGCTTTTCTCTGAGAGCTACTTTCACAGGACAGTAAAGAAGAGCATCCTGTTTCAGAAGCCCTTCTTCCCAATACATCTGCAGGCAGTTCTGCCACTTCTCACACCACGTAGGGTGCAATCGGCGGCCAGCAGTCGCTCATGACAACCCCCAGGGGACAAGACACAGCCAGTCTATGGCACCATGCCACAAAGCAGCTCTCAATTATTTCCTCCTGGTTTTTGAGTCGAAATAGTCCACTCTAATCAGAACTGCCAACCTAGTGAAAGAATCGCCATGCAGTTTTCAAACTAAAGGAACAACTGGCGAGGCACAGAGCAGCTGGAGCTGCCAGAGCTGATGAAGAGGGGACCAAAAAGAATATTTTTGTGACTGTAAGCCAAGCCTTGGAATCCACTCCCCCAGGCCGGTGAAATCTGGCCACAACTTAAGCTTTAAACAATGCTTCAGTTTTAAAATATTGGGTTGGCCAAAAAGTTTGTTTGGGTTTTTCCATAACATCTTACCGAAGAAACCCAAATGAACTTTTCGATTAACCCAGTAATAGCGAACGGTTTTCGTTTCTGAGATAAAGACTGTCGTTAGACCTGAATACTTCCACGGCCCGCCTTCAACACAGTGTCTGTGCAGCCCCACTTCCCCTCACACCTCCAGATCTGTTCATAGTAGGCACTGTCTTCAGATTTCTTCTCACTCCTCAGGTCTCGACTTACATGGCTCCACTACCAGGAAGTCTTCCCAGGAAGACTTGACTTTTTGCCCACAAGACATTTATAAACTCCGTGAAAGCAAAATCTACATTTTGTTCACTGCTTTATCCCCAGTGCCTTACACAGTGCCTGTCACATAGTAGGCAATATACTATTTGCTAGAAATATTTGTTATAATATCTGTAAGAAATATTTGTTGGGTGAAATAATGAATAAGTGAATGAACAAGCAAAAGAAAGGGAAAGTGGGTTCTTGTGTCCAAGATTTAAGTCCACATTTACTAACATTTCAATGATGTTTAAAAAATTAAAATACACTCCTAAAAGATAAATGGGACAGAATCATCTTTTAAAAGTTCCTTTTCTGTGCTTCTCATCCACAAGCATATTAAATAGAATTAAGACATTCACCTTCCCCCAAAGGCTGGAGGCTTTCAAAGCAGGGTTCTTTTTTTATTGTTTTTATATGAAAATTTTAACCTATCAAGATAAATTCTTATAATATGTCGATAACGTCTTTTGTTCTTTGTTAAGGACAAGGTGATAAAGGTAGGTTGTTCTGAGACTAAGAAAGTAAGAAAACATTTTGCCTTGATAATTTCAGTCAATACAATCAGCAATAAAGGTGAGATAAGTATTTAACGTGTTTCCAGCCTTGAATTTTGTAACCTTTTTACAGCTTCATTATCACAATTTAAAAAAAAAAAAAAAAAGAAGTGAACTGCAAAAATTCATTGCATTTACTTTTCATCCCACAGCATCGATATACAGAGAGTAATCCACGCTACCCAGATCCTCCTGGGGAACCAAGTGCTCTTACAAGAAATGCAAAAAGATTGAGGGCAAGAGAGACTTCAATGCTTCCAAACCTACAGAATGAAACTGCATTAAGATGAAGGCTCCCAGGACCAGTTTCCAAGGCAAGGGCCAGTCTGGCTGAGCCAGCTTCCGTGGGTCGGCTGCACACCCAGCTTTTCTCAACACCATGGAAGAAGATGAGAAGGGCCACACAGCCAGACACTGCAGTCACCATCAGAGTCCATAACCCCTAAGGAAAGCTGTTTCCAAGCACCAAGCACTCTAAATAACCTCACAGATTCTGAGGCCTCTGTCTGTCACAGTCAGGCCACATTTCTGGTCCCTATCTTCTTTACACCCTTTCCGTTTTATCTGAGTTAAACATTAGCACCTGAGAAGCTCTAAGTGGGGGAAAGAAAAGTGAAAGTGTTAGTCACTCAGTCGTGTCCGACTCTCTGCGACCCCGTGGACTGTAACCTGCCAGGCTCCTCTGTCCATGGAATTCTTCAGGCAAGAGTACTGGAGTAGATTGCCATTTCCTTCTCAGGGGATCTTCCCAACCCAGGGATTGAACCTGGGTCTCCTACACTGCAGACAGATTCTTTACCATCTGAGCCACCAGGGAAGTGCATTCTAAGTGGGGAAGGAGGAATTAAATGGTGACAAAGCTGGAGTGTCTGATGAGGTTAATCAGAATCCTTTACCTCAGTCCCAGAGGGGCAAGCATTGATTTCCTTGTTCCATGGTCACACACAGTACTCTCACATCTGGTCAGGCAAGTCAGGGAAGCCAGATGGCAAGATGTAAGATAAATAATCGAGATAAATGAAAAACAGTGTGAAACGGTGAAAAATCAATGAGCTTGAAAACCAGCAAGCTAATACTCATTCTGTTCCTAACCAGTTTTAAGAACTTGGACAGGTTACTTAACCTGTGTCTTACTTTCTTTATCTTCAAAACACAGGGCTATATTAAATGGTTTGGACCGTCTCCTCCAGTTCCTAAATCCTAGAATTCTCCAGAGCCTGTCACATCTCTCCTGAAAAGCCGACCCAGTCAGTATCCACGGAACACCAAGTGCTTGTTACTAAAAGTGCTTTGTGTTCAGTGAAACCTGAATCATAACCCTCACCCTAATCAGTATCGCATCAGCAATGACGAGTCAAAACATCATTGGTCAATAAGAACAGTGAACAAGTGGTCAACAAGGACTGTGAAACGCCTGGAGTTTTAATAAAACTGTTTTATTACAGTGGAGGCAATAAACTGGTGCAATCTCTGAAAGGCAATTTTGCATACAGACCAGAAATCTTTTTTAAAGCCATGACCTACGACCCATCTAATACTAGAAATGCTTATTAGTCACTGAAAAACAGAGAGTAAACAATATGTCCACCACAGACAAAAACTAACTACACAATTAAGCTGTTTGCACTCTGGTGACTTAGAATAATATTTAATGATACAGGCAAATGGTCACACTATAATGTTAAGCAAGAAAAGCAGGGCATAAAATTATATATATGACACGGCTATTATAATATATAATGTGTATGTATGTCCTACATTGTCATGTGTATAATACTTATAAATAACACTAGGAGGACAGATAACACGTGACTAGCAGTTATCTCCACGTTTATTTTCTTCTTCGATGCTTCCGTATTCGAGATTCCCCATTTTAACATGTAGTAACTTTGCAGTCAAAGGAATTTCTAGAATATATACTGAAAAATAAAACAATGAGGACGTAAGCAATTACGATCTTATTCTGCTGAATACATGCATTAGGGATTCAGCAGAGAGGCATCACGATAGGCGGCAAGGCTGAAGAGATTCCTGGAGGGGACTCCCAAGGAGAATTTAAATTTACAGAATAGTGCTTAATAGCACTGATTCTAGAGCTGCTTTTCTCGAGTTCAAACCCTAGCCAACTGTGTGAGTTTAGGAGACTCACTCCAAACTCTCAGCCTCAGTTTTCTCACCTATAAGATGGGCCTGGTACCAGTCCTTTCCTCACAGACGTCTAGGGAGGAGTAAACAAATTCATGTGAGCAAGTGCTCTAGGACGGTGCCTGACACATAGCAAGCACGACACAAGAAACAGCATAATTATTGGAAGGGCATTTTAGACTACGTGAGCATAATATGCTAATGGTTCACCCTTGATCTTTTCTTCCTTTTTTGTATTTTGGCCACACTTCGTGGCATGTGGGATCTTGGTTCCTTGACGAAGGATCCAATACAGGGTCTCCCTCTCCTTTGGAAGCTCAAAGTCCTAAGCACTGAAGCACCACAGAAGTCCCAATAGTTCACCCTTTTGCTGAATCCTTAATACATATCACACACACACAAGTCACACTTCACACTTCTATGAAGAAAGGAACATCATTATGCCCAGTTTATAGATGAGAAATCTGGGGCAGAGAGGTTGATAGCCCAAGGCAAGTGGTGGAACCAGCCTCTAACCCCAGACTAATCTGACCCCAGTGCTCAGGCTCTTAACCATGGCACCTTCCTACAGGGAAAACAAGCTTACCCTGGACGGACAGATGACTACTTCCAAAAAAGCACAGGAAAGTTTTGCATCTGACTCTTGGTGACACCATGGACTGTACAGTCCATGGAATCCTCCAGGCCAGAATACTGGAGTGGGTAGCCGTTCCCTTCTCCAGCAGATCTTCCCAACCCAGGACTTGAACCGAGGTCTCCTGCATTGCAGGTGGATTCTTTACCAGCTGAGCCACCAGGAAAGCCCCCAAAAGCACAGGAACGGCCCCTGAAAGCGGGTGTGGAACCCCATAATGAAGCCAGGCAAGGAGTCAAGCTCCATGCCCTGGGCAAATTTCTGAGCAAACTGGTTAGAGGACAGAAGAGGGATGCGAGGAATTTAGTGCAGCAGCTAAACAGAGAATGGGGCACAAGGAGACTGTTGACAAACACAGGGAGAAAGAGAGGCTACAGACAGAGCAGGCGGTGTGGTGCTGGAGGGCTGGGCCAGTGACAGCACCCAGACACACAAGAGCCAGAAGCCGAAAGAATGGTCTGAAGTGAAAACCAAGAGAGGACTCAGAAACACCAAATACTGGAAGCAAACAGAAGGGAGAAACGCCATTATCTCACAACCTGTTGAGGGCCGGACCAGAAATGCTTCCTTTTATTTTGATCACAAAATGTTTAGGGTAATTACATTTTCATAACGCATTTTTTTAAAAAGCCTAACCAACAGTAGCACAAAATAAAGCATCATACGACACTATAGGCTCTACAAGCAGCGCTGACTGAAAAGGTCTACTGCGGCAAACGACAGAAGTGCTTAGCAAGAAATCACAGAGCGTGAACATCCTTTGTGTAACCAAAGTGGCTATTTAGAAACTCAAGACAAAGAGCCCGCTAATGCCTAATACTGACAAGGAGCCCAGGACTGATAACATCTCCGGGCACGAAGACAAGCTGATTTACCCCCTTGTTTTAAAGTGGCAGCCAGAGTGTGTCAACAAAAATATGTGATTAATCTAATTAGCTTACTGAACTGAGGAAACGGTGTGCCAAAATCATATGTACTCGCAGATTAGCCCTCCCAGGACAAAGCCATGTCGCATAAAATCCTATCCTTCAACTTAAACGCTCATGCTCATTAACAGGGACGAACCCAGCAGTACTCAGCGTGGACGAGCTTAATGAATGTTATTGGATGGTGATGACACAGACATGAGCTTCAAAAGAATGAGCTCTCCTGGTGGAAAAGAGGAAGGATCATAAAGGACTGCGAAAATGTATGCGCTGTGGCGAAAGTCCAATTACCAGCTCAGGCTGGGCAACCGGACCACATTACGCCTGCATTAACATTCCCACGCTCAGCTTCATGCTGTAACAGATGGACTGGCAACACCCGTCTTCACTTGGGGTGATTAGCAAGTACAAGTCATGTCTGTTGAGACCAGCAAAGTCACCCATCCATTCAACAAATACTCTTGAGCCCTCACCGTGTGCAGGTTAATATGTGATTATCTCTGTCCAGTCTTTTGCTGCTAAGGCGAGAAAGAGTCTAAATACCAGTTTGGTGCCCTAAAAAACCCTTAGAGGTTAGAGAGGAACAACCTAGAGAAAAGAAAGATGACAACTGCAGATCACCAGGGCAGCTGCCTCACTGGTTCCCATTAGGGGCTATGTAGCTATCCAAAAAGCAAACCTTCTTCTTCAAGAACGGTGATGTTCAATAGTCTCTCTCATGGACTCGGACCAAAGTCAGTCTGCATGAGGAAAAATTTAAGTAGTTGTTTATCCAACTTGTATTGCCTCTTTTCCCTTCAAAAGCACTGCTTAGAAGGATCCCTGGCCCAGAAAGCCAGCACAGGCGACGCTCCTAGAGCTGTGGGTCAGGTGAGCTGACTCGAGTAGCTGAGCGGCCAGCCTGGCATGGGACATCTGGACACACCCAGAGGGGACCGGGGAGCAGAATTGAGTCACTGCATAAGCAGATGAGAGATACTCTTTACTTCGTAGACTTATTTTTATCACTAAGATCTTATAGAAAACAATGAATCAGCTCATGCCTGAAGTAAAGATAATTTATTATACCCAATTTCACTGCCATAAAGTATCTCAAACACCCTTGAACTTGACAAATGAATCACTTTGTATCACCTTGTATTAAATCATGAGCATCCTTTATATGAGAAATTTTTCACAGGAAAAGAAAACAAAATGTTGATTTTTACCAAATGTATAATTACTGATTAGTATCCTAAAAACTAAAGCTAGACAGAGCTACAGTATAAAATAAAAAGGAGTCAAACTTTAAATTTCAGTAAGAATTTTTTTAAAGTATTTTATAAATACGTTGCTTTTGGAGCACTGTTTTCTCTGAAAAGAGAACCTCCTCCATCCCTTGACTATAGACTAGTCTCAGTCGTTTTCAGCTACTCAGTGGTCAGAATATAGCCCGGTGGGAACAATGCCTGCAGAAACCCTGGTTGCAACGAGGCAGTGGTTGGTAGATTAATAGAAAATGTCACTGAAGGCAGGGAATCACTAAAAATGACAGCTACACACATTTTAAATACCTTATTTCATCATGAACCATAAAAACAGCAAATTCATTTGCCAACATTTTCACACAGGCCAAAGCTACTTCTTCAAGTACAAGTCTACTGACAGAAGTTCAGAGCGGCCTCTCCTGCACGAACCACTCATGATGTATAACATACAATTTCCGGTTTGTCTACTTGAAGCTGAGAAGAATCTCGGTGTGAATCAATCTCTGTGTAGAATCATTCCCTATTTTACACATCTTCCCAATCTTCTAGTTACCTCTTCCACATGCAATTTGACAGCAATGTCTGGTAACAACTTGCCTTTATGTAGTCTTTGCAAAGAATTCAATTTGGTGGAAACAAACAGCTTTCTTTTCACAGGCACATTTTCATCAGACTGTATATTACTTGATGAAAGTATGTAATTACTGTAACAGTGCACACACTAAGCAGTGGGCGGAGAAGTCTGGCCCACCAAGCATCCTGGAATTAGCCAGCCAGACAGAGTGCTCAGCAAGGTGCAGACAGAAATCAGAGAGGGGAAAGAACTGACAATCCACAACACCCCTCTGACTGCTGGAGAGAACGCCCGTTGTATTACAGTAAGAAGCCAGCTGCGTTGTCAAGAGCTGGCTTCTACCTTAAAACAGTATCTCCAGGCAACATTATGTCTTGTTTAGAGGAAATGTCAGTGCAGTCTCCCCGGGAAGAACTTCTGTGCTTTCTGGGACATCCCTTATGGGAAAAAGTCCTATAGAGTCATCCGTTGTGAAAAAGGAAGTACACACAGCTGTCTCGATAGCCTGAGGTTATCTCCCGAGTTTAATTTCCAGCATTTACACTGGATGATAATCCGTAATAGACAAGCTGGTAGAAAAACTGCTGGCCTGGAGCAGCCCATTTACAAGAAAACTGACACATACATCAGCAAACAAAGCCTCTCATGGCCCCCACCACCACAGGAGGCATCGTTCCTGTAAGAGACCATTGCTGTCAGAATGCTGAATCCTGTACGGGACCAAGCAGTCAGAATGCTGAATCCTGTAAGGGACCAAGCAGTCAGAATGCTGAATCCTGTAAGGGACCAAGCAGTCAGAATGCTGAATCCCGTCACAGACTGACTCTTACTATTCCTACTGTTTTCATCCAGCGCCCTTTCGGTCTCCAGTTTATCACAGACCCCCACGCTCCCTGTGGTCTCACACCTGCCTCACCCTAGTGGTGCCACGGAATTAAGTTGGCTATAAAGTTCCACCAAAACTCGACTCTACGGAAACTTTGGTTAGTCTCTGGCAACACTTGGCGTGCTCTTAGAGAAAGGCCTTTTCTTAGAAAAGGCATCTTAGAGAAAGGCATTGGCAGAAGTACCCAGCCACACTACCAAAGAAAGACCAGGGAGTTTATTTCCCACAGGAAACAGAAATGTCCTTAAGAACCAGGTGGGACTCGTGCTGACCTGCAGACTCTGAGAGCCCTAACCCCAGCAAGCAGCCAAGGTGATGTGATCCAAGAGGTGTGGTAATAAAAATATTAACACCAACCAGGCCCTACTCCAAGCACCTTACATGTAACAGCTTAATCCTGGAAACAGCCATATGAGGTATATACTATTCTTATCTCCATTTCATGAATGAGAAGCCTGAAGAAAAGAGAGATTAAGAAACGTGTGTCTGCTTACTCAGCTAGTACGGGGAAGAATCAGGATGAGAAGGTCTCTGAGGAACATGTCCATGGCAGCAAGGCAAAAGGGACCTGAGACTTGATGCCAAAGGCACAGGCCATACAAGGAAAAACGGACAAACTGAACCTCATCAAAATTTTAAAAACTTTTGCTTTATAAAGGACTACATGAAGAAGATGAAAAGACAAATTAAAGACTGCCTCCATAGTATCTGCAAACTACGTATCTGATCTAGACTATTAAAGTGAAAGTGAACGTTGCTCAGGTGTGTCCGACTCTTTGCAACTGCATGGACTACACAGTCCATGGAATTCTCCAGGCCAGAATACTGGAGTGGGTAGCCTTTCCCTTCTCCAGGGGATCTCCCCAACCCAGGGATCGAACCCAGGTCTCCCACAGTGCAGGCAGATTCTTTACCAGCTGAGCCACAACGGAAGCCCTAACACTCAGAAACTCAAGAGTAACAAAATCAAATAACTCAATTAGAAAATGGTAAAAGACACAAGCAGAGATTTCACCAAAAAGGAAATACAAAAGGCAAACAAGCACATGAATAGATGTTCAACATCATTAGTCACTCAGTTCAGTTCAGTCGCTCAGTCGTGTCCAACTCTTTGCAACCCCATGAATCGCAGCACGCCAGGCCTCCCTGTCCATCACCAACTCCTGGAGTTCACTCAAACCCACATCCATCAAGTCAGTGATGCCATCCAGCCATCTCATCCTCTGTCGTCCCCTTCTCCTCCTGCCCCCAATCCTTCCCAGCGTCAGAGTCTTTTCCAATGAGTCAACTCTTCGCATCAGCTGGCCAAAGTACTGGAGTTTCAGCTTTAGCATCATTCCTTCAGAAATATTAATGAAAACCACAATGAAACATTACCACACACCTATCAGAATAAACTAAATAAACAGTAACAAGGCTAAATGTTGATGGAATGCAGAGAGAAACTGGCTCATCCATCCACTGCTGTGAGAATGTAAAATGGTACTGCCTCTCTGAGGAACAGTTTGGCAGGTTCTTTAAAGACTACACACTGAATTTCCACACAATCCAGCAAGTGACCTATTAGGGACTGGTCTCAGAGATATGAAACTTACTTTCACACAAAAACTCATACATAAATGCTCACAGCAGCTTTATCTGTAACAGCCAAAAACTGGAATCAGCCTATATTTCCTTCAATAGGCAAATGGTTAAACAAGCTGTGGTCCATCCACACCATAGAGTATTACTCGGCTATAAAAATGAACGAAAGGACCAGGGAATTATGCTGACTGAAAAAACCCAATTCCAAATGGTTATATACTGGATGATTTCTCTTACACAGCACTTCTGAAATGACAAATTTTTTTTATTTTATTGAAGTACAGTTGATTTACAGTGTTAATTTTGCTATACAGCAAACTGATTCAGTTATACACGTATATATACACACACACATTTTTTCATATTCTTTTCCATTATGGTTTATCACATGATCTTGAATGCAGCTCCTTATGCTGTACAGTAGGATCTTGCTGTTTATCCATTCTATACATAATAGTTTGCAACTGCTAATCCCAAACTTGAGTCCTTCCTTCGCACGTTCCTGCCCCATGGGCAAGCACAAGTCTGCTCTCTGTCTGTGAGTCTGTTGCACAGATAAGTCCATATGTGTCATATTTTAGATTTCACACATAAGTGATGGCATGTGGCATTTGCACTTCTCTGGCTTACTTCACTTAGTGTGATAATCTATAGATCCATCCATGTCCCTTGTTCAGTCACTCAGCCTTGTCTGTCTCTTTGCGACCCCATGGACTGCAGCACACCAGGCTTCCCAGTCCTTCACCATCTCCCGGAGTTTGCTCAGACTCATGTCCATTGAGTCGGTGATGCCACCCAACCATCTCATCCTCTGTCGTCCCCTTCTCCTGCCTTCAATCTTTCCCAGCATCAGGGTCTTTTCAAATAAGTCAGCTCTTCACATCAGGTGGCCAAAGTACTGGAGCTTCAACTTCAGCATCCTTCAGTCCTTCCAATGAATATTCAAGATTAACTTCCTTTAGGATTGACTGGTTTGATCTCCTTGCAGTCCAAGGGACTCTCAAGAGTATTCCCCAACACCACAGTTCAAAAGCATCAATTCGTTGGTGTTCAGCATTCTCTATGGTCCAACTCTCACATCCATACATCCTCACATTCCTACTGGAAAAACCATAGCTTTGGCTAGGGGGACCTTTGTTGACAAAGTAATATCAAGGTTTGTCATAGTTTTTCTTTCAAGGAGCAAGCATCTTTTAATTTCATGGCTGCAGTCACCATCTGCAGTGATTCTGGAGCCCCTAAAAATAAAGTCTCTCACTGTTTCTATTATTTTCACATCTATTTGCCATGAAGTGATGGAACCAGATGCCATGATCTTTGTTTATTGAATGTTGAGTTTTAAGCCAATTTTTTCACTCTCCTCTTTCACCTTCATCAAGATGCTCTTTAGTTCCCCTTCACTTTCTGCCATAAGGGTGGTGTCATCTGCATATCTGCGGTTATTGATATTTCTCCCAGCAATCTTGATTCCAGCTTGTGCTTCTTCCAGCCCAGCATTTGCCAAGATGTACTCTGCATATAAGTTAAATAAGCAGGGTGCCAATATTCAGCCTTGATGTACTCCTTTTCCAAATATGAAACAGTCCATTGTTCCATGTCCAGTTCTAACTGTTGCTTCTTGACCTGCATGCAAATTTCTCAGGAGGTAGGTGAGGTAGTCTGGTATTCCCATCTCTAAGAATTTTTGCTGCATTTCCATGTCACTGCAAATGACATTATTTCATTCGTTTTATGGCAAGTAGTATTCCATTAAGATATGTATCACATCTTCTTTATCCACTCAACTGCTGATGGACATTTAGTTGCTTCCTGTCTTGGCTATTGTGAATAACACTGCAATGAACATTGGGGTCCATGTATCTTTTTGAATTATATTTTACTCCAGATATATGCCCAGGAATAGGACTGCTGGATCATATGGCAACTTTGATTTTAGTTTTTTGAGAAACCTCCATACTGTTTTCCATAGTGACTACACCAACTTACATTCCCACAACAGTGTACCACATCCTTTTCTCCACACCCTCTTCAGCATTTGTTATTTGTAGACTTTTTGAAGATGGCCATTTTGACTGGAGTGAGGTGGTACCTCATTGTAGTTTTGATTTGCATTTCTCTAAAAATTAGAGACATTGAGCACCTTTTCATGCAGCTGCTGGACATCTGTATATCTTCTTCAGAGAAATATTTATTTAGGTCTTCTGCCCATTTTTTGATTGTTTTTTTTTTGTTGTTGTTGTTACTGAGTTTTATGAACTGTTTGTATATTTTGAAATTAAGCCCTTGATGGTCATAATAAAATGACAATATTTATGAATGGAAGATTAATTAGTTGCCAGCAGTTAGGTATGGGAAGACGGGGGCTGGGAGGGTAACGGGAGGTGGCATGGCTATAAAAGGGCAATAGGAGGAACCCTTGTGGTGCTGGAACTGCTCAGTGTCTTGACTGTGGTGGTGGACCCACAAACCCACACTGGTGGTAAAGCTGAACAAAACTCAGTACAGTAATACGGGGACACACAAATGAGTACAAGGAAACCAGGGAGGACCTGAGGATTGTGTCAACATCAACACTCTGCTTCTGATGCCATAGGACACTCTTGTAAGAATGTTTCCAATAGGGGAAGTGGGTAAAGTGTACAAGGAACGACCGTATCATTTCTCCCAACAGCGTAAGAGTCTGTAATGCTCTCAATACAGTTTTCAATTAAACAAAGAAAGGCTCCATGCCACGCTCCCAAGTGTTAGGTGAAATCAGGCACTGAATTCTTCCACTAAGAACACAAGATGGCACCACCTCTCTGGGGGACATTGGGAAATGCTATGAAAAGTGAGAAACGCATACATATGTTGATCCAATAATTCAGTTTTTAGATTATTAACTGTAATAAATAATTTATGATGTCAACATTTGGCTACAAGAACACTTCATTTCAGCAGTGCATTTTTAATAGTTAAAGACTGCTGCTGCTGCTAAGTCACTTCAGTCGTGTCTGACTCTGTGTGACCCCATAGACGGCAGCCCACCAGCCTCCTCCGTCCCTGGGATTCTCCAGGCAAGAACCCTGGAGTGGGTTACCATTTCCTTCTCCAATGCAGGAAAGTGAAAAGTAAAAGTGAAGTTGCTCAGTCATGTCCAACTCTCAGCGACCCCATGGACTGCAGCCTACCAGGCTCCTCCGTCCATGGAATTTTCCAGGCAAGAGTACTGGAGTGGGGTGCCATTGCCTTCTCTGACTAGAAACAAGTAAATGTGGTATGTCCATACCATGAAATTCTATCAAGTCAACAAAATAATCCTTGGGAGTGAAATAGTTGACCTGGAAAGACAGGCAAGATAGATGTTGATGCTATGAATATTTATTCAATTCCTGCTCTGCGTCAGGCACTGTTGCTGTACTGGGAAAGCAGACATGCCCAATGGCACAGTCCCTGCATTCATTAAACTATACAGTCTGAAGGACTGCCCTCTACAGTAAGGAAACAGGTGACAAAGCACTACACATATATCTCTGTGGGTGATTACAAATACACACACACATACATATGCACGCACATACGTGTATATATAATATAAATTCTGGAAGGATATAACCTAAAATGTCAATAGTGGTTATCTCTGGCAAGTGGGATTGTGTGTATGTTTTATTTAATTTTATTTGTTTAAGAAAGGCAATGCCAAAGAATGCTCAAACTACTGCACAATTGCACTCATCTCACATGCTAGTAAAGTAATGCTCAAAATTCTCCAAGCCAGGCTTCAGCAATACATGACCGTGAACTTCCAGATGTTCAAGCTGGTTTTAGAAAAGGCAGAGGAACCAGAGACCAAATTGCCAACATCCACCGGATGATCAAAAAAGCAAGAGAGTTCCAAAAAAACATCTATTTCTGCTTTATTGACTATGCCAAAGCCTTTGACTGTGTAGACCACAATAAACTGTGGAAAATTCTTCAAGAGATGGGAATACCAGACCACCTGACCTGCCTCTTGAGAAATCTGTATGCAGGTCAGGAAGCAACAGTTAGAACTGGACATGGAACAACAGATTGGTTCCAAATAGGAAAAGGAGTACGTCAAGGCTGTATATTGTCACCCTCTTTATTTAACTTAATTACAGAGTACATCATGAGAAATGCTGAGCTGGAGGAAGCACAGGCTGGAATCAAGATTGCCGGGAGAAATATCAATAACCTCAAATATGCAGATGACACCACCCTTATGGCAGAAAGTGAAGAGGAAATAAAGAGCCTCTTGATGAAAGTGAAAGAGGAGAATGAAAAAGTTGGCTTAAAGCTCAACATTCAGAAAACTAAGATCATGGCATCCAGTCCCATCACTTCATGGCAAATAGATGGGGAAACAGTGGAAACAGTGGCTGACTTTATTTTTCTGTGCTCCAAGATTGCTGCAGATGGTGACTGCAACCATGAAATTAAAAGACGCTTACTCCTTGGAAGGAAAGTTATGACAAATCTAGACAGCATATTTAAAAGATGAGACATTACTTTGCCAACAAAGGTCTGTCTAGTCAAGGCTATGGTTTTTCCAGTGGTCATGTATGGATGTGAGAGTTCGACTATAAAGAAAGCTGAGCGCCAAAGAAATGATGCTTTTGAACTGTGGTGTTGGAGAAGACTCCTGAGAGTCCCTTGGACTGCAAGGAGATCCAACCAGTCCATCCTAAAGGAGATCAGTCCTGGGTGTTCATTGGTAGGACTGATGTTGACGCTGAAACTCCAATACTTTGGCCACCTGATGCAAAGAGCTGACTCATTTGAAAACACCCGGATGCTTGGAAAGATTGAGGGCAGGAGGAGAAGGGGACAACAGAGGATGAGATGGTTGGATGGCATCACAGACTCAATGGACATGGGTTTGGGTGGACTCCGGGAGTTGGTGATGGACAGGGAGGCCTGGCATGCTGCAGTTCATGGGGTCACAAAGAGTCAGACACGACTGAGTGACTGAACTGAACTGAACCTGTATGTATTCTAAAATTCTACAATTAACAAGTTTCACTGGTATTAATTTTGACTACTAGGAGGAAAAAGGCTGGTTCCCAGAGTGCTTTTTTTGTTTTTGGTTTCTTTTGATTTCTAAAAAGCATAATCAGAGTGAAATTTTTATAAATCCTAATTCAAAGACCTCTTCAATTATCAGTGTGAATAAAGGCAAGTTAACCAAACGGGATCACCTCACGATAAAAATTGTGTTTTTATGTAACAATTACATTTCCTCATACATTCAGATTTGTAAGCAGTTTCGAGCCCTTTGTCTATTTCAGGAAGTTTGTACTGTTTCCTTTTGCTCATTTCTTTTTCTTATAATAAAATAATACAGATTCCTTCATAAAAATATTTTAAATACAGATGTGTAAAAAAATGTAGTATCACTCAACCAGACAAAAATAACCATTTTAAGCCCTAGATATACTACTTTAAACGAATATATTTATATGCATATTTGCTAGTTCATGTGTTCACTAATGGGGCTTCCCAGGTGATGCAGTGGCCAATGCAGGAGACAGAAGAGACACAGATCCGATTCCTCGTTCCAGAAGATCCCCTGGAGGAGGAAATGGCAACCCATCCCAGTATTCTTGCCTGAAAAATCGCATGGACACAGGAGTCTGGTGCACTTCAGTCCAAGGAGACACAAAGAGTCAACATGACTGAGCACGCGTGCACATGCTCACTAATGCTTTGACCCAACAGGGACAATCAACTTGCTTTTGGACTCCTCTAGAATTTCACCTTGGGGGAGAATGGCATTTTAACAGAAGAGCAAAACAGAGGAATTATCTGACTGTCAGTTAAATTAGAAATTTTACTTTGTCAATTTCACTTTAATTGCAGAATTTTGTTAGACCTACTAAGGCAAATGTAAGATCATTTTTGTAGGGCTCTGTATTCAATTCAATGATCTTTATTTACCATTGTGAATTCTTATCTGACATTCCCAAATCTGTACCCTACAGAGATCAGCCTCCCCACCAGGAACTCACAGACTAAGACAGAGGTGGTCATTTCATACTAACTACCTCAAGGGATAACGTGGGAATAAATGTGATCATGCAGAGTTCATGCACCTGCTTAAGGCACAATGCTGTAGCCCAGTGCCCATCACATACTAAATGGTCCAAAAATGTTTATCATTAGGATTCTACTATAAGTAATCAACTCTGATGCTGGGAGAGATTGGGGGCAGGAGGAGAAGGGGACGACAGAGGATGAGATGGCTGGATGGCATCACTGACTCGATGGACATGAGTTTGAGTGAACTCCGGGAGTTGGTGATGGACAGGGAGGCCTGGTGTGCTGTGATTCATGGGGTCACAAAGAGTCGGACATGACTGAGCAACTGAAGTGAACTGACTCAACATGACATAATGAAGATTTAAATTCCAACTATTTTCATCCTTATTTTTATAAGTGAAGAAACTGGGGTTCGCAAAGCTCGACTTAGAACTCAGGCCTCCTGGATGCCAACCTGATATATTTTTCTCTGAAACTATTTTGTCTGTTGGCAGGTTTTCTCCAGTGAAGGTTAGAGACACCTTAATTCACACAGTTACCCTTAATCAGAGCAATCAGCAATTTGAGATTTAAGTCTACATGCTCAAAATATACTCAGCTTACAGATATCTGCCCGGTTAAATAATAATTCTCTAAAGCAGGTATTTTAAGTTACAGGCTAAAAGCAAATAGGTTTATACACACCTCGGAAAATGCTGAATGATTGATTATAAATCTCTAGTCTGATCGAGGGTTTCTGATTGCATTAGACAGAGGGCATGAAGACTAATTAAAAATGCTCCTGCATTCATCACTGCTGATTATGCATAATCCAAGGCTGGATGTATGAGCGTGCTGCCTTCTCTAAGATGACTGAGGAAACAGATGAATTTCCACTCAGAACTCCCAGAGGCTATCTGTCTCGATTTCAGGGTAAATGGGCTTTCCCTAAAAACCTAAATCACAAACAGAATGAGTCTGAAATCCCTGGACCAAATTTTACTGTTCTATCTGAGCAGGGGCTGGACAGGTCTAATCACATGGCACACGATCAATAAATAATTACAGCTAGATTGGTAAACAGGTCTATGGGCATACTTTAGGGATTTTCAATACTAATTTTTCTAGACGCCTACATAATTGGAAGTCACAGTGTGTGCTCCAGTGAGCTAAAGGAAATGCATCCTATATGCCACGAAAAACAGCCTTTCTGTGCACTCCAGACCCTGGTTCCCTCTTATATGCTCTCCAGGCCTACAGTGAGGGGCTTGGACTGGTCTCTCCCCAGCCCATCAGGGCCACAGTTATCATCTGACCGTCAGCAGTGTTGCAGTCACCCAGAGAAACGTCACTGAGGTGGAGCACTAACAGATGCTTTCTAATACCAAGGCAAGGTGGGTGGTTCTGTCCTAGAAGGAAACCTCCACTCACGACACATCACACATGCCAATCACACCCCTGAGCTGAAAAGGGAAGGAAGGGAGGAGGCTGATGGCCACCCTGCCCTCTCCGCCTGCTCAGCAAGCATCCCCTACCCCACTGCACACAAGCGCAGACACACACACACACACTCACACTCTCTCTCTCTCCCCACCCTGTCTAGGAAAGCCATGACCACCAGTTGCCTCTCTGACCTGATTCAGGAGCTAGAATCCTTACCAAGCTCCAGGATGTGAGGGTACAAGAACCTACCCATTATGCTACCTAAACACACCCAAGCACTTGAGGAGCATTCACCCATCTTCCTCCAGGAGGCCCCTGGTCACCTCTGCACGTCTGCAGTGGGGGCAGCCAGGGGAGTACAAGAAGGAACGGTACCTGGTCCACGGAACCTGCACAAAGGACAGCATGTGTGGAGAACTGGCTTAAAATCCAAAATCCTGTTGGATGTAGATATTTGTCATAGTAGCTTTTGACCTGCTTGATGTACAATGAACTGGAAAAAGGGAAATGGGTTTAAAATTATATAATCTGCATTAATAGCAAGGAAAAGACTTTTGAAATTAGTGGTAATTCAACACAGCAACCATAAACCTAGGGTGGAAAAGGGAATAAATAATGAGACTCTGAGCTTGCAAAGTCATCCTAGGTTAAGCAATAAAAGAACAAAACCAAGAAAAGATACAGACCGAACAGTACCAAGATTATTATGCAGCTGCTCAACCTCTGCTTCTTGAAAAACAAACAAAAGTCAGCACTGAAGAACCCAATGGCACACATCCATGTACTCTGTGCTCCTTCCGCGTGAAACACAGAAAGTGACATTCACATTTTCTATTTTGTAACTTCCTCATACACTCCTAAATATATTCCTATGTTGATTTTTTTTTTAATTCCTGCTTGTTTTACTTCATTCCCTTCTTTACACATCTCTCACTGGGCCCTGGCGATCCAGATTCAGTCCCAAGCTCGGTCCCTGTAGATATCAGTGTAATTTACATAAGTGTCAGTGGGCCTCTGTTTTCCCACTGTTGCTATTCAGTCGCTAAGTCATGTCTGATTCTTTGTGACCCCATGGACTGCAGCATGCCAGGCTTCCCTGTCCTTCACCATCTCCCGAAGCTTGCTCAAACTCATGTCCATTGAGTCAGTGATGTCATCTTCTGTTGTCCCCTTCTCCTCCTGCCTTTAATCTTTCACAGCATCAGGGTCTTTTCCAATGAGTCAGTTCTTCATATCAGGTGGCCAAAGTATTGGACCTTCAGCTTCAGCATCAGTTCTTCCAATGAATATTCAGGATTGATTCCTTTAGGACTGATTGGTTTGATCTCCTTACAGTCCAAGCGACTCTCAAGTCTTCTCCAGCACCACAGTTTGAAAGCATCAAGTCAATATATTCAACAAATTCTACTCTGCACCAGGTTCAACGCTAAGTACAAGGCACACAATACAGAAAAGTCAAGCATGGGCCCTGTTCCTAAGGTGTGTGGAGTCTTTAAAGATGAGGCTTCGATATGAAATCAACAATCCCTTTAAGTTCTCCCACACTTTTGACTCTACTCCTCTCCCTCTTTCTTCTGATTCCCAAGGCACTAACTTCAACTTTCTCATTTCCATTATTCATGACCTTTAATGGCCCCCACAACAGTCATTGCCACATGAAAAATTTATTTTCTGACACAGAGATTTAGCCAGATGGGCTCACAAGGCAAGAAGGAGGAAAATGCAGCAGAGGGATTCCATAAAAATCAAGGCCTCAAAAGATGGTAGCGCCTCTAGCTTGTCTTAGATGAACCCAGGATCTGAGTAAAGGTTACGGGTGGGCTGCGGGGCGGGGAAAAACAGCAGAGAAGCTCCTGCTCCTCACTGACGGAACCGACCCCTGAAAGTCTGGTCATGCGATCCTGATTGCTTAATGAAAGTGTGCACATCAGCAGATATTATTCCTGAGCATTACACGTGTCCCTAATTATGACCAAGCAGATGAAGGCCTGAAAAAAAAAAAAATCGCACTTCACCTCACTGAAAGGGTTCCTGGCACACCAGTAATTAAAACACCTCCGTTCCCACCCACATTAGAAACATGGTAATTATCCTCGTGCAAAATGTGCCTCATAACACTTGAAATGCTTCAAATCCTGGGATGACGACAGAATACAAACAGAAAGACCAGAGATTAATAATAAGGCTTCTCTGTCCGTGGCTCTGCTGATGCAGCTCAGAGTTAAGAGCTCCCCACTTTGGGAACAGGGAGCAGTAACAGTCCCCAGGAGAAAACCCGTGGTTATCATTACAATAATATTCAGTTCAGTTCAGTCGCTCAGTCGTGTCCGACTCTTTGCAACCCCATGAATCGCAGCACGCCAGGCCTCCCTGACCATCACCAACTCCCGGAGTTCAGTTAAACTCATGTCCATCGAGTCAGTGATGCCATCCAGCCATCTCATCCTCTGTCGTCCCCTTCTCCTCCTGCCCCCAATCCCTCCCAGCATCAGTCTTTTCCAATGAGTCAACTCTTCGCATGAGGTGGCCAAAGAACCGGAGTTTCAGCCTTAGCATCAGTCCTTCCAAAGAACACCTATTAGCAGGACCTAATTTTTTTTGAGTCATTAGATGTGTCATGCCTGTACTAAGTGCTTTGTTACATGACCCAAGCTCAGAGAGACTGCGTAACTTGTCAAAGGTCACCCAGAAGGATGTGTCAGAGTATGGAACCAAACCCCAGTCTTCCCGGCTCCAAAATTCATACCATTCATCACTACACTGCCATTAAAAAGCAATGCTGAAGGAAGGTACAGGGACAGGAAAGAGAAGGAGCTGGCCAACTGCAAACATCTTTCTTTTTCCAAAGCACAGTTTATGAGATTAAATATCATTAGAGCCACAGAAGTTGAAGGCTCAACCACTACAGAAGCCCAAGCAGAATTCCGAAGAATTCCCCAAACAAGTATCAGAAAACCTGCCTTCTCATCCAAGGCCGGTAAAATCTGAACAAAGTGAAATGGTATGAGGAAAAAAGTGATCCACCAAAAAGGTGTCTCTGCGGGACTTCCCTGGTGGTCCAGCGGTTAAGAATTCACTTTGCAATGCAGGGGATGCAAGTTTGGTCCCTGGTCAGGAAGCTAAGACGCCACAAGCATTGGGGCCACTCAGCCTGCACGGCAACTATGAGCCTGCGCACTCTGGAGCCCAGAAACCACACACACACATATGAGAAGGTGTCCAGGACCACAACTAGAGAGCCTGTGTGCCCCAACTAAGACCCGATGCAGCCAAATAAACACAAACACACACACACACATATGAGAAGGTGTCCAGGACCACAACTAGAGAGCCTGTGTGCCCCAACTAAGACCCAATGCAGCCAAATAAACACATACACACACACACACACACACACACACACACACACACACACACGAGAAGGTGTCTCCCTGAGGTAGAGCCATGAGTTGTCCAGTGAACACGGACTGTGTGCCTGCTGCGTGCTGTCACCTGCCCTGGTCACAGGCTCCAGGTTCCTCCACATGCTAGAGATAAGTGGCAAACCCCTAAATGAGGACGAGAACCTGCACACTGTGAAGGGGAAATGAGCAGGACTGACAAGATCTTCTCCAGGAACATCTGCCTCCTGGTTCCTCAACTCAGTAAAGACTGCTCTGTGTGACAGCCCTCCCAACCCAGCCCCTGGTTCAGCTGGATTACAGTGGGAACAGTTATTGCTGTTCACTCGCTCGGTCACATCTGACTCTTTGCTCACTCAGCCATGTCTGACTCTTGGCTAGCTCGGTCGTGTCCAGCTGTTTGTGACCCCATGGACTGCAGCACGTCAGGCTTCCCTGACCTTCACTGTCTCCCAGAGTTTGTTCAAACTCATGTCCATTGAGTCGGTGATGCCATTCAACCATCTCATCCTCTGTCACGCTCTTCTCCTCCTGCCTGATACAGTGGGAACAGTACCAGCTTCAAAACACTGAGTTTGAACTATTTCTTTTCAACACAGAAAACTCACAATCTTTCTTAGCAGCTCTTTTCCTTGAGAGGAAAAAAACTCATGGCCCCAGTACCTCCAAGAACAAGAAAGGGCTGACACAATTCATCGAGATTCAACAGGGCCTTGCCTCATCTTTGAAGAACTCAGAAGTAAAAAAAACACGTCATGGCCTAGTGGAGTCTTATAAATCTAGCTTCAAATCCCAGCTCTGCCACCTACTAAGTCGATAACTTTAAGCATAGTACCCCAATTTCCTCAGTTTCAAAACAGGGATAATAAACTCCATCTTATCAGAATCTTGTGGGTGTTAGGTGAAAGTGGACTTTTTACCCCACTGGAGTGCTTGCCCTGCCTACAGCTCCTTCTAAAGCAAACTGGTAATATTCCCAACCAATGTTTGGGGACAGCCCTTGGCAATGATTTTCTGCACGTGTGCACACACATAGGTGCACACTGCTGTACACATACACACACACACACACACACACACACACACACACACACTCCATCCACCAAAATCTGAGAATCTGACGGGACCAGGAGTGGGAACTTGATCTAAATACAACTAATCCCCATGCTGGCCTTCAACCATGGTTTAATCTCAGAGATGATGGTTAATTAGTTCAGCCACTCCAATTCTCTTGAAGTTGAACTTTAAAGTAGAGCTTGCTGTCAGCAGGGAGTGAAGCAGACAGACCCCAAGACAGAAGAGTAAGTTGGAGAGTAGCGGGGTTAACGGTGAGGGGGGACATCCAGAATGACACTCCACAGCCCCTCATCAGAGGCTTCCAGAACCAGTGGGGATCCAAACACCGTCTAATTCCAGCCTCTAGGTGCCCAGTTCCCTGCCCTTCTTGCAGCAGGCTGTTCCCTTTTTCCCTCGGCTCTAACAACAAACTTTCCATGACCTGAAGTTCCTTGTGAGCAGAGGTAACAGGTTAGGAGCCTGTATCCATGTGAGAGAGAGGCGGAGAACCATTCACCAGACAGCTTCATAGGGCCTCACTGAGCAGACTGAGAGAAAGGACACAATTCATCTGACAAAGAAAGGCTTCAGATGCCTTTCAGAGATTCAGGTTAGGCAAGGAAACAACCCCGGGGAGGGCGCCCCTGTTATGACAGGTGTATGATGCCTTCAAGAAGGTCTGTGAAGTGAAACACCAAGTCATGTCTTAAAGCCTTCATACCTCTGTGACCACTGAGAGGGAAAATAATACTTTCAATGCTTCTTAGGGTTGAAATAAGGAGCAAGGTTGCTGGTTTTCTGTTTGGGATAAATTTTTATTATGTCATTGAAAAACACAAAGCAGACTACGCAAGCCCCCTCAAGACAGAAACGGAAACAAGACCAAAAAGTCTCAAAGCAAAGCCTCCCTCCTCTCTCCACCCAAACACATAATTTAGAAAATGACATTCCAAATAACTCGTTGCATCGATCACACAGGAGCCACTGCACGAAGCCTTTCCCGACACCCGCCTCCTCCAGCCTGGCTGCCAACCCCAGGCCAGCCCTTCTGGAGCACCTCCAGGGGCCCTTTCCATTTATCATTTATTATATTATCTGGCTTGCAAGCCAATCTGTTCCATTTCATGTTTCTGCTTTAACTATGTGAGTTGTAGATTTCAAGAGCGTGGACAAGGGGCTCAGCAGACACCCTGATGCACATTTCACAGCAACCCACTACAGGGCCTCTCTCCAATCCGCATGTAACAGAGCAGAGGTGTTTGCTGCATATTTAAGAGAGGCAGCAGACAAGCACTGGAGAAGGCAATGGCACCCCACTCCAGCACTCTTGCCTGGGAAATCCCATGGGCAGAGGAGCCTGGTAGGCTGCAGTCCATGGGGTCACAAAGAGTAGGACACGACTGAGTGACTTCACTTTCCCTTTTCACTTTCATGCACTGGAGAAGGAAATGACAACCCACTCCAGTGTTCTTGCCTGGAGAATCCCAGGGACGGGGGAGCCTGGTGGGCTGCTGTCTATGGGGTCGCACAGAGTCGGACACTACTGAAGTGACTTAGCAGCAGCAGCAGACAAGCACTTCTGACAAATCAGACTTGGGGAGGGAGACAGGGGTACACCAGCAGGTCAACATGTAATTTATCCAGATTTACTTTTCCTTGGTCCCTGGTGGCTCAGATGGTAAAGAATCTGCCTGTAATGCAGGAGACCCAGGTTCAATCCTTGGGTCGGGAAGAACCCCTGGAGAAGGGAATGGCTATCCACGCCAGTGTTCTTGCCTGGGAAAGCCCATGGACAGAGGAGGCTGGCAGGCTACACACCCTCTTTGTCTATGGGGTCACAAAGAGTTGGACACAATTGAGCGACTAGCACACTTTTCCTCAGACCACTAGTCAGCTGAGCTTGAAAACTGTTGTTCCTGGGCACTTTTACTTCAGCCACCAGAAGACCAAGGTTCAAAGCAGCTGCTGTTTTGACAAAGGATTCACTTCTCATGGGTGGGAATGAACAGAAAAACCCAGCTCTGAAGCCACTGGCGAAGGTCCATCCTGTATGTTAAGAGAAATCCCTGGGATAACACTCAGGCCTCTGTTTCGAGCTCCGTGGATTTCAGCGTATTCTCTCAGTGCACAAGATTCAATGCCTTCCTGGCACTGAGAGGCAACAGCTCAAGGTGATGAGCAGTGAATCACAACAAACTTCACTGAGTGTTTTCTTGCAGCCTATAAATAAAATCAGAATCTCTGAGGCCTGAACATCTCAAGGTTATTCATTTCTAAACCACTCTGGGAAGGATAAACACACAGTCAAAAGACAGGTGGTTTATGATGAACAAAATTTCTTAATGCCTAAAAATTCCCATTTTAATTCTCAGGGACATTATACTCAAGTACTGGAGACCTTCAACTTTTTACTCCCTATGTTACCCTCCCGAAGTTTCTTTTTCCATCAGGGTTTGGAAAGTAACAGAAGTGAGCAACAAAACCGCAGCTGCAAGGAAAAGCTTGGGTTCTGAATTATTTGTAAATGATTAAGTGGATAAAGTGGGTTGAAGAGATCTAATTCCTCATTACGCCACAGAGAAACTTCAAAACATTTACACAACAAACGGTACATAACATTTCAGGGATCTGGGTCACTTTAAGCAGAGGTTATCAATTTGTTGGGAGTATCTGCCTAGGCCCTCTCCTCTGACCCCAAATCCTCCAGTTCAAGGGTGAGACCTGCAGCCAAGTTGGTGTTTAGGTGAGCCTGGCTGCCCTGCTCACCTTTGCTGACTGGGTTGAGCCCATCACATTTCTCTAGGAATTTAAATCAGGACTAGAAAATGCTAAATGAGTTTCTCTAGTTGCTTCCATCACTGGGACACAAACTCAGGAGGTATAAAGTAGCCCAGTTTAGATACAAGGAAAAAAAGCCAGTTCAGGAAGAGAAAGAAAGTGCTGAGCAGGCATTCCTGTTCCTGGTCTGAGGGCAGGCTCAGCTTAAGTTCCTTAAGGTACCAGACACCTTTAGATAAATTTCCCCTTTTATTTACTCTGGCTTCCCAAGTGGCACAAGTGGTAAAGAACCCATCTGCCAATGCAGGAGACGTAAGAGACCCAAGTTCAATGCCTGGGCTGGGAAGATCCCCTGGAGAAGGAAATGACAACCCACTCCAGTATTCTTGCCTGAGAATTCCCATGGACAGAAGAGCTTGGTGGGTTACAGCCCACGGGGCTGTAAAGAGTCGGACACGACTGAAGCAACTTAGCACACAGAGGTTTCTCTTGATTGTGAACTATTTCAACTGGGGCTAGGGCTACAGCAGCATAAGCACAGGATAAGTAATACTAGAGTCATCCTTCAGCAAGTGAAAATAAAATAAGATAATCATCAAAATTCAGAGTCCAAAAACCGACTTTGATCAAAAAAGATGGAGCTGACAAGTCACTTGAGAATTTGATTCCTACTTCCATCATGTATTTATTATAGCGTCTGGGTTCAAAATCGAAGAGCCTCAAGTTTCCATGTGTCAGGTGGGAAACACCTCCCTTCCAAGGTCAATCCTCGCTGTCCTCCCTGTCCCGAGCCGCACTGACACGCAGCAGCGGCCAGCATCTCTTGAGTCTCCCCTTGAGTGTTAATTTGCTCACGTTAAGCTTTTCCTCAAAAGCCTGCCGTGGCTTCCAACTGCTTGACGTGTCAAATTAAAACACCCAATACAGTGTTGCGCCCATTAGTTCTGCATTATCCAACCACTGTCACAACCCATCACACCTCAACTCACAGCCGGCCCCAGAGTCAGCTCTCATGTTCATCATCCCACGGTCACTCCAAGTTGCAAGCACGGCACTCACTAGTGCTTCCTCTTGGAAACAATACTTCATACCAGCTATCTTTTAATTTCTATAGGTTGGACTCCTTCTTTACATAATAAGGAGGCTGGGACTTGACCACTGGCTTTTGAGTTTTTTTTTCTGCTTTAACTCATATAAGATATGAGGCAAGAATACAAAAAAAAATTACATTATAATGTATGAAAACAAGATAAACTATGTCATACTAACTGAATAGAGGTTGCTGTTGGCTCGGCTGGCACCGTGGCAGAGGTAGGACACAAGCTAAGCCATGAGGTGAGGAAGGTCCCGGACCAACAGAAGGACGTGTGCTTACATCACCTAAGCTTTCACTTACATTCTTGTCGGCTGTTGACAAATGGTGTTAACAAATGGTGTTAACCTTTAGGGAAAACTCATACAAAGAGACTGCACTGGGAAGGAGGGAGAAAGGAACTATTCTAAAAATCTATCAAACACTTATTGAGAAAGGTGTCTAAAAGGCAAAAGATAGTGTTAAGGGCGGAACCCAGAAATGAGCAGAAGCCGTCCATGGCGTCTAACCGCTGAGACCAGAGACCACAGCTGCTTTGCTCACACTGCACTCCCAAACCCTAAGGGCCCCTTGCTGAATACTCAACAAATACCCCTCGAGGGATTACACAAATATACCCCATACCTCTAAGGACTTATGTTTTTTTAATGGAGAATAAAAGAAAGAGACTGTGTTCTCCTTCCTCCCTAGGATTCCTAACAAACATGGACTCAAATTCACTTAAAGACAGTCCTCCTAGGGATAAAAGAGAAAAGAACGTAACCTCACACAATAACCATTTTATACAAAAAATGATCAAATCCCACCATGTTAACAAGTTACCAAATCTGTCACTTGTCTCATTGTCTACGCTGACATATTAGCCAAAGATGAGCTTTTTGATAAAAAAGAGTAAGTCCCTCCACAGTGGGAAGCCCAAATCTCCTGATACACAGGCGGCCCTTTGCATCATCAGTTTGCAGTTGGTCGAATCTGTGGATGCTGGAACCCTGGTTCGGAGAGTGGACTATACAGTGGCCATTTTATTAAAGGGACTGAAGCGTCTGTGGGTTCTGGTATCAGCGGGGGGTCATGGAACCAGTCCCTCACGATACCAAGGGACAACTGTATATACTCATTTGTTTCAAAGTGCCACAACCTCTTAAGCTGATTTTCCTCTCCAACTGCCTCAACTATAGGCAACTGTCACAGGCAAGATCCGTGCAGTCCAAACGACAAACAGTTCCCTTAAACAAATGTATTACCATAGCAACAAAGGGGCCACATTTGCCGTTCTTTACCTGCCACACCCGATCAATTATTTAACATGCCTGCACTACAGTGACACTGTATAAAACGATCGTGCTCATTAGCAGAAAGAATCAGCTCTGGGGAAAACCACAAACATCAGACAGCTAAACTGGTCACAAACCAAACACATGCACACACACAAACTCACCTTGACAGTGATGCCAGAGATCACAGTGCAAAGGGAAGAGGGAGAACTAAATGTTCTTAAATTTCAGCTTCCACTTTAGAAAAATATGATCACCCAAATCCCCCAGTTCTTTTTTTTTTTTCTTAAAAAAGAGAAAGGCATAAAATGACTTTATAAATAAAATGACTATAGCAATGTTATCAAAAACTGCTGAAAACAGGATGATTAGATGAGAAGATCAGAGAGCCAAAGGATGAGATTTATCTTACAAGTGTATGGTTCTGGCTTTGGTTTTTGTTCTGTCCCAGGTTCTGGCTCATCTCTCGTTAGGAAAACAGGCAGGGGACTGGCAAATTGGACACTGAAGGAGGATGTGCACAGCAGCAGAAGCCAGCTAGGACTGTCCTCTCACCCAGCCTGGGGACACCTCTACTGACTGCCCCCAGGGAGATTCCTGAACAGAAAACTGAGCACATCCCCCAGCTCGGTGGGAAAGGAATGTGTCTCTCATCAAGGATAACCAGAGATTAAGTTCATGCGGGACTCTTGCAACTCACACGCCGAAACCTCAAGGCCAATACAACCACACCTAACAACCTCCCTCACACCATCTGGAGGGTTTCACCCAGACAGGGGCCGCGTTAGGGTGGTCCCTGTGCCTGTGCCCACACTGCCCTGGGAACAGGTTGTCCTTAAGCTAGAATCCGTGCTGCAGCTGGAATGGAGGATAAATGGCTTTGACTGACTATGTTATGGTCTTTCTTGTCACCCCTTGGAAAGAAGAGGAAAGAGAGAAGATTCTAACATATTTATATTAAACCACAGCCTGATAATGAAGTGAAAGTCACTCATTCGTGTCTGACACTTTGCAACCCCGTGGACTATACAGTCCACAGAATCTCCAGGCCAGAATACTGGAACGTGGGTAGACTTTTCCTTCTCTAGCGGATCTTCCCGACCCATAAAGCAAACTGGGGTCTCCTGCATTGCAGACAGATTCTTTACCAACTGACCTATCACGGAAGCTTCACTTTCTGATAATGAAAATTTCACACAAACAAGAGTTCACATTTGGCTAAAAATAACTGACATGACTCGGGAAGGAAATCTCTGATAACTGACAGATGAGAAAGCGTATGTAAAAGTTTGAAGAACCCATTTGTACAGAGAGTTCCTATGATGCTCTCCTAAATAGAGTCCACTATTTTTCTGCTTTGCCAAGATCTAGCTTGCCGAGAGCTACAGCTAGCAAACTTTTATTCTAGATTACAGAGATGACTTAATAATTTATGAAGACTCTAGTTTTCTAGTACATTAGTCTTTCCACCACAGTTATTAACTTTTACTATTGTAAACACAAGAAAACCTCTTAAAACATTATGATGTACAATTACGTCTCTGTCCACTTGCGGAAAAAAACTAAAATTTTGAAAACATGGAAAAAATCAAATATTCACCCCAAATAACTGTTTTTCCCTTTAAAATCTATCTTCCCCAAGAAAAGCATCACAAATACTGAAAATGATGTCTAGGGTGGCCTATTCCCCACAAATTGCTCCTGTAAGTGAATAAATTATCAAGTAAAGAAGCAAATAATTTAGAGACACTTTACACAGTGGTCCAATTTTATTTATATACCTACATAAAATAAGAACGCCTTGAGGCGCGTTTACACATTAAATTCACACAACTAAATGTCTTGATTACCATATAAAAAAGCTTAAGGTAGATAACCTCTCACATCTGACAGTACACAGGACATGAGTTATGACCGCTGTTCCGTCTCTGTAATTGAGTGAATGCCTTTAGACAACTGATCAAAAATCTGCCTCTCATTTTCAGTAACTTGACACGCATGCAAATTCATGTTTACAACATATTATGGGACCCATGGAGAACAGTACATTCTAAGAAAGTCCTTTTTAAGCTTTTAGTCTTTCTGCTTCTCTACTCTAATAATTTTGGGAGACAATATAAGAGAGATGACCCATAAATGACATTTAGAAGCAAAGTGGACATTCTTCTCACAGCTATGAGGACTTCACAGCTGCTGGTCACAGTAAGCACTCTACCTTCTTGCCAACAGCACTCTCACTTGTCACAGAACGAAAAATCAGAATACACTATGGAAAGCCGACAATGATGCTGAACTTGTGCACATTTGCCTTCAGTTTTGTTTATAAATTATTTCTGCCACTTGCAACTTAAACAATCAAAGATTAAACAACAGAAGTAATATGCATCACATTTTTAATTGAAGTTTAGCTGATGCACAATATTACATAAGTTACAGGTGTATAATGAGTCATAATTTTTAAAGGTTATCCTCCAGTTACAGTTACTTAAAACATTGTCTGTATTCCCTGTGCTGTACATCCCTGTAGCTCACTTCACATGTAACAGTCTGTATATCTCACCCCACTGCCCTAGAGAGTCCCTCACCCTTCTCTCTCCCCACTAATAACTGCTGTTTTCTTCTGTGAGTCCGTTTCCTTTCTGTTATATTTACTAGCTTGCTTTATTTTTTTAGATTCAACATATACGGAATATCATATAGTATTTGTCTTTCTCTGACTTCTTTCACTTAGCAAGAAAATGATTTTAAATAGCAAAACATTATAAACTTCAAAATGCCCAACAAAAGCAAACTGATTCTATGTAATTATGGACATTCATACAATATACAACTATTAAAAGTGGTACAAGACAAGAGATATCAAAGTAGATTAATGGAACAGAACAGAGAGTCCGAGAAGCACACCCTCACGAATACAGTCAAGACTGTCAACAAACCCATCAAGGCAATCCAATTGTTGTTCAGTCCTGTCCCACTCTGGACTTCCGTGAACTACAGCACACCAGGCTCCCTTTTTCTTCAATGTCTCCCACAATTTCTTCAGCTTCAAGTCCATTGAGTCAGTGATGCGATCCAACCATCATCATCTGCCACCCCCCTCTCCTCCTACCTTTAATCTTTTCCATTGAGTCTACTCTTCGTATCAAGTGGCCAAAATATTGGAGCTTCAGCTTCAGCATCAGTCCGCCCAATGTATATTCAGGGTTGATCTCCTTTACGATCGAACGCTTTGATCTCCGTGCAGTCCAAGGGACTCTCAAGAGTCTTCTCCAGCACAATTCAAAAGCATAAATTCTTTGGCACGCAGACTTCTTTATGGTCCAACTCTCAATCCGAAAATGACTACTGGAAAAACCATAGCTTTGACTATATGGACCTTGGTTGGAAAAGCAATCTCTCTGCTTTTTAATACACTATCTAGATTTTGCATAGTTTCCTACCAAGGAGAAAGTGTCTTTTAATTTCATGGCTGCAGTCACCATCTCCAGCGATTTTGGAGCCCAACAAAATAAAGTCTGTCACTGTTTCCATTGTTTTCCCATCTATTTGCCATGCAGCAATGGGACCAGATGCCGTGATCTTAGTTTTTTTAATGTTGAGTTTTAAGCCAACTTTTTCACTCTCCTCTTTCACTTTCATCATGAGGCTTTTTAGTTCTTCTTCACTTTCTGCCATAAGGGTGGTGTCATCTGCATATCTGAGGTTATTGATATTTCTCCCGCCAATCTTGATTCCAGCTTGTGCTTCTTCCAGCCCAGCATTTCTAATGATGTACTCTGCATACAAGTTAAATAAGCAGGGTGACAATATACAGCCTTAACGTACTCCTTTTCCTATTTGGAAACAGTCTGTTCCATATCCACTTCTAACTGTTGCTTCCTGACCTGCATACAGGTTTCTCAAGAGGCAGGTGAGGTGGTCGGGTATTCCCATCTCTTTCAGAATTTTCCACAGTTTGTTGTGATCCACACAGTCAAAGGCTTTGGCATAGTCAATAAAGCAGCAATAGATGTTTCTCCGGAACTCTCTTGCTTTTTTGATGATCCAAGGGATGGTGACAGTTTGATCTCTGGTTCTTCTGCCTTTTCTAAAACCAGTTTGAACATCTGGAAGTTCATGGTTCATGTATTGCTGAAGCCTGGCTTGGAAAACTTTGAGCATTACTTTACTAGTGTGTGAGATGAGTGCAATTGTGCAGTAGTTTGAGTATTCTTTGGCATTGCCTTTGGGATTGGAATGAAAACTGATCTCTTCCAGTCCTGTGGCCACTGCTGAGTTTTCCAAATTTGCTGGCATATTGCGTGCAGCACTTTCACAGCATCATCTTTCAGGATTTGAAATAGCTAAACTGGAATTCCATCACCTCTACTAAGCTTTGTTCGTAGTGATGCTTCCTAAGGCCCACTTGACTTCACCTTCCAGGATGTCTGGCTCTAGGCTGGTGATTACACCATCATGATTAGCTGGGTCGTGACACTCTTATTTGTACAGTTCTTCTGTGTATTTTTGCCACTTCTTCTTAATATCTTTTGCTTCTGTTAGGTCCATACCATTTCTGTCCTTTATCAAGCCCATCTTTGCATGAAATGTTCCCTTGGTATCTCTAATTTTCTTGAAGAGATCTCCAGTCTTTTCCATTCTATTGCTTTCCTCTATTTCTTTGCACTGATCATGGAGGAAGGCTCTCTTATCTCTCCTTGTTATTCTTTGGAACTCTGCATTCAAATGGGTATAGCTTTCCTTTTCTCCTTTGCTTTTCACTTCTCTTCTTTTCACAGTTATTTGTAAAGCCTCCTAAGACAGCCATTTTGCTTTTTTGCATTTCTTTTTCTTGGGGATGGTCTTGATCCCTGTCTCCTGTACAATGTCACGAATCTCTGTCCATAGTTCATCAGGCACTCTATCAGTTAATAGTAGAACCTAAATAATATGCATAGGTTCCAACTGTTAAATTACTTCAGCTATGCTATAAATTTTTTATGATAAAATTCTCATAATATTGAAAAACATGATGTTAAAAGTTTATTTTTTTGCTTTTATTTTTAGCTGGGGGGAAACTGCTTTACAATGTTGTGTTGGTTTTTGTCATACAACAACACAAATCAGTCATAATTATACAGTTATCACCTCCCTCTTGCGTCTCCCTCCCATCCCCCTTCCCACCCTTCTAGGTCATTGCAAAGCACCAGGCTGGGCTCCCTGTGACTTATAACAACTTCTCACAGCGATCTTCTGAAAGTATATTTATTGACATGGAAAGATTGTGTGTATACACACACACACACACACACACACACACGTATAGTTAAATAGAAACAATTAGATATAAAATAGCATCTATAAAATTACTGTATTCTAGTTTTTTAAAAGGTAAACATATGCACAGAAAAAGGGCTGGAAAGATAACCACAATTTGCAGGTTGGTGCATCTGGTAACTATATTCTAACTCTACTTCACAGAGAGACGCTGTATTCTCCACTTGTAAGATAACAAAGCATCAACAGTCCCCCAGATTCACCTGCTGCTGCTGCTGCTAAGTCACGTCAGTCGTGTCCGACTCTGTGCGACCCCATAGACGGCAGCCCACCAGGCTCCCCCATCCCTGGGATTCTCCAGGCAAGAACACTGGAGTGGGTTGCCATTTCCTTCTCCAATGCATGAAAGTGAAAAGTGAAAGTGAAGTCGCTCAGTCATGTCTGACTCTTAGCGACCCCATGGACTGCAGCCTACCAGGCTCCTCCATCCATGGGATTTTCCAGGCAAGAGTACTGGAGTGGGGTGCCATTGCCTTCTCCAGATTCACCTAGGCCACCTTATTTATAATTCTGAATGAACAGCACATATGTATTTCACAGTGAATGAAATGCTCCTTCCAGATG
The DNA here is from genome assembly GCF_002263795.3 of Bos taurus. Classification (NCBI taxonomy): domain Eukaryota; kingdom Metazoa; phylum Chordata; class Mammalia; order Artiodactyla; family Bovidae; genus Bos; species Bos taurus. Next base: position 6,282,428 of record NC_037344.1, read on the forward strand.
CGGCAGCCAGTGAGGATCTGTCAGATCAAGCTAGGTTTCTGGGTCTCTTTTCATGTGTTTCCCAGTACCCTGAATACATCTCTGCCACAGAGATATATCACGTCTGATTCCTGCAACACTATGGACCATAGCCTGCCAGGCTCCTCTGTCCATGGGATTCTCCAGGCAAGAACAGTGGAGTGGGTTGCCATTTCCCTCCAAGGATCTTCCTGACCCAGGTATTGAGCCAGGGTCTCCTGTATTGCAGGCAGATTCTCTTCCACTGTGTATTTTCTTACAACCGTGTACTTTTCCACTAGACCATAAACTCCTTAAAGGCAAGAGCTACATCTTGAAGTTCAAGTATCTTCAGAGATTAGGACAGTATTTAGCACATATGGGACAGCCAATAAATGCTAACTGAATGGAAGAGTCAATAAATGAACAAACAGCAGTTTCAAGAGTCTCTCAATCCAGAAAGACTCCTTCACCTAGATTCTACTGACTCTGAAATGTGAACAGGTCACTAGAGACTGTTATCGTTGGATTCACTACTACTGTTACCAGAAAAAAATGTCTTAGAATGTAAAAGTTCTTATAAGAAGATAAAACTTTAAATCAGTCACATTGTTGTACAGTAGAAACCAATATAACATGGTAAAGCAATTATCCTTCAATTAGAAATGAAAGAATTTTTTTTAATTTTTAAAAAGTCTTTTAAAAAAAACTTTAAATCACTAAAATCCACTCAGAGATTGCCAGATTCTCCACGGTAAGAGAAAGAAATTATGCCATGGCTGGATCCCGAGAATGGCAAGGTCTCTAGAACAGGAGAGATTAAAAAAACATGCTCAGTAGAAATCACATGTCAATGAGCTGATGGGTTAAATAAGTAAGTCGTTAACACTAGGGGAAGCTGGCTGAAGGGTATATGAAAATACTCCATATTACTTCTGCAGCTTTTCTGTAAATCCAAAATTATTTCAAAATAAATAAAATGTTAATGAGGTGGGGAGTGGACTGCAACACATTGAGTGGGGCAGCTAAGGAAGCAGGAGGGGTGGAGGGCACAGCAAAGGAAACCTCTCCTTCCACTTCCCAACCTAGTCCAGGACCAGCCACACTTTCATACTTTCAGTTATAAGAAAAACATTTAGGCCTCCTAAAAGGCACCTGCCCCCAAGAAGAAGATGAATCAATCCTTGACCTAACTGTGTTCCAATCCAGATCACAATATGTCAAAACTAAGAGGTAAAGGAGGGAGGGAAAAAAAATCTCTTTAAATGCATTTATACCTCCACAAAACACAAGGAGCAACTGTACCAAGCACAGTATTTAAAAAGCACTTCCAGCAGCTCAATGAGAAAGAAGCAGGGCAAGAACAAAGGTGAAGCCCTGGCCTCCTACTGGCCACCACTATTAATTCCTTCCCCCAACCACTGTTTACTCGTTTATCAGCTGAGAATGACAACAGAGGTAAATTTCACACATGAATAAGCTCACAAATGGCGCTCTTGGTCTCCAAGGGCAGAAGTTATGTCTGTTAGTGTATTCTGTACTATCCCTGGCTCCGTGCCCCATGGAGGTAAAGAGTTTAACAAATGCTTTCTGTGGTGCCAGTGGCTGAGAGATTTTCCCTCCCATCTCATTTACCCTGCTCAAGGAATATTTATTAAATATTCATTTGGACAAGGATAACCCTATGCTCAGCTAAGTTAAATTCACCCATTCCAGTCCAGTTTAGTTCGCTGACTCCTAAAATGTCAACATTCACTCTTGCCATCTCCTGTTTGACCACTTCCAATTTGCCTTGATTCATGGACCTAACACTCCAGGTTCCTAAACAATACTGCTCTTTACAGCATCGGACCTTGCTTCCATCACCAGTCACATCCACAACTGGGTGTTGTTTTTACTTTGGCTCTGTCTCTTCATTCTTTACAGAGTTATTTCTCCACTGCTCTCCAGCAACATATTGGGCACCTACTGACCTGGGGAGTTCCTCTTTGAGTATCCTATTTTTTGCCTTTTCATAATGTTCATGGGGATGTCAAGGCAAGAATACTGAAGTCGTTTGCCATTCCCTTCTCCAGTGGACGACTCCTCACCATGACCCGTCAATCTTGGATGGCCCTACACGGAATGATTCATAGTTTCACTAAGTTAGACAAGTCTGTACGTCAAGACTGTATATTGTCACCCTGCTTATTTAACTTATATGCAGAGTACATCATGAGATATGCTGGACTGGAAGAAACACAAGCTGAAATCAAGATTGCCAGGAGAAATATCAATAATCTCAGATATGCAGATGACACCACCCTTATGGCAGAAAGTGAAGACGAATTAAAAAGCCTCTTGATGAAAGTGAAAGAGGAGAGTGAAAAAGTTGGTGTAAAGCTCAACATTCAGAAAACGAAGATCATGGCATCTGGTCCCATCACTTCATGGCAAATACATGGGGAAACAGTGGAAACAGTGTCAGACTTCATTTTTTTGGGCTCAAAAATCACTGCAGATGGTGACTGCAGCCATGAAATTAAAAGATGCTTACTCCTTGGAAGGAAAGTTATGACTAACCTGGATAGCATATTCAAAAGCAGAGACATTACTTTGCCAACAAAGGTCCGTCTAGTCAAGGCTATGGTTTTTCCTGTGGTCATGTATGGATGTGAGAGTTGGACTGTGAAGAAGCTGAGTGTCCAACAATCGATGCTTTTGAACTGTGGTGTTGGAGAAGACTCTTGAGAGTCCCTTGGACTGCAAGGAGATCCAACCAGTCCATTCTAAAGGAGATCAGTCCTGGGTGTTCTTTGGAAGGAATGATGCTAAAGCTGAAACTCCAGTACTTTGGCCACCTCATGCAAAGAGTTGACTCATTGGAAAAGACTCTGATGCTGGTAGGGATTGGGGGCAGGAGGAGAAGGGGACGACAGAGGATGAGATGGCTGGATGGCTTCACTGACTCGATGGATGTGAGTCTGAGTGAACTCCGGGAGTTGGTGATGGACAGGGAGGCCTGGCGTGCTGCAATTCATAGGGTCACAAAGAGTCGGACACAGCTGAGTGACTGAACTGAACTGTGGTCCATGTGATTAGATTAGTTAGTTTTCTCTGGTTGTGGTTTCAGTCTGTCTGCCCTCTGATGCCCTCTCAGCGCCTACTGTCTTACTGGGGTTTCTCTGACCTTGGACATGGGGTATCTCCTCATGGCCACCCTTCTGACCTTGGACACAGGTCATTCTGACCTTGGACATCTCCTCTCAGCCACTTGCCATGGCATTTTAGGAATCAGTGAACTAAAATGGACTGGAACGGGTGAATTTAACTCAGATGGCCATTATATCTATTTCAATGGGCAAGAATCCACTAGAAGAAATGGGGTAGCCATCATAGTCAATAAACTAAGAGTCCAAAATGCAGTACTTGGATGCAATCTCAAATAACAGAATGATCTCTGTTCGTTTCCAAGGCAAACCAATCAATACCACGATCAGATCAGATAAGTTGCTCAGTCGTGTCCGACTCTTTGCGACCCCATGAATCGCAGCACGCCAGGCCTCCCTGTCCATCACCAACTCCCGGAGTTCACTCAGACTCACGTCCATCGAGTCAGTGATGCCATCCAGCCATCTCATCCTCTGTCGTCCCCTTCTCCTCCTGCCCCCAATCCCTACCAGCATCAGAGTCTTTTCCAATGAGTCAACTCTTTGCATGAGGTGGCCAAAGTACTGGAGTTTCAGCTTTAGCATCATTCCTTCCAAAGAAATCCCAGGGCTGATCTCCTTCAGAATGGACTGGTTGCATCTCCTCGTGGTCCAAGGGACTCTCAAGAGTCTTCTCCAACACCACAGTTCAAAAGCATCGATTGTTGGACACTCAGCCTTCTTCACAGTCCAACTCTCACATCCATACATGACCACTGGAAAAACCATAGCCTTGACTAGACGAACTTTTGTTGGCAAAGTAATGTCTCTGCTTTTGAATATGCTATCTAGCTTGGTCATAACTTTCCTTCCAAGGAGTAAGCGTCTTTTAATTTCATGGCTGCAGTCACCATCTGCAGGGACTTTGGAGCCCAGAAAAATAAAGTCTGACACTGTTTCCACTGTTTCCCCATCTATTTCCCATGAAGTGGTGGGACCGGATGCCTTGATCTTCATTTTCTGAATGTTGAGCTTTAAGCCAACTTTTTCACTCTTCACTTTCACTTTCTTGATAATCGAAGTCTATGTCTCAAACAGTAGTGCTGAAGAAGCTGAAGTTGAACAGGTCTGTGAATACCTACAAGACCTTTTAGAACTAATACCCCCAAAAGATGTCTTTTTCAATATTGGGGACTGGAATGCAAAAGTAGGAGTCAAGATACACCTGGAGTAACAGGCAAATTTGGCCTTCGAGTACAGAATGAAGCACGGCAAAGGCTAATAGAGTTTTGCGAAGAGAACACACTGGTCATAGCAAACATCCTCTTCCAACAACACAAGAGAAGACTCTACACATGGACATCACCAGATGGTCAACACGGAAATCAGACTGATTATATTCTTTGCAGCCAAAGACGGAGAAGCTCTATACAGTCAGCAAAAACAAGACTGGGAGCTGACTGTGGCTCAGATCATGAACTCCTTATTGCCAAATTCAGACTTAAATTGAAGAAAGTAGGGAAAATCACTAGACCATTCAGGTATGACTGAAATCAAATGCCTTATTATACAGCAGAAGTGAGAAATAGATTTAAGGGACTAGACTGATAAAGTGCCTGATGAACTATGGACAGAGGTCTGTGACACTGTAGAGGAGACAGGGATCAAGACCATCCGCAAGAAAAAGAAATGCAAAAAGGCAAAATGGCTGTCTGAGGAGGCCTTACAAATAGCTGTAAAAAGAAGGGAAGAGAAAAGCAAAGGAGAAAAGGAAAGACATCAGCATCTAAATGCACAGCTCCAAAGAATAGCAAGGACAGATAAGAAAGCCTTCCTCCATGATCAGTGCAAAGAAACAGAGGAAAGCAATAGAATGGGAAAGACTAGAGATCTCTTCAAGAAAATTAGAGATACCAAGGGAACACTTCATGCAAAGATGGGCTCAATAAAGGACAGAAATGGTATGGACCTAACAGAAGCAGAGATATTAAGAAGAGGTGGCAAGAATACACAGAAGAACTGTACAAAAAAGATCTTCATGACCCAGGTAACCACAATGTGTGATCACTCACCTGGAGCCAGACATCCTGGAATGTGAAGTCAAGTGGGCCTTAGAAAGCATCATTACAAACAAAGCTAGTGGAGGTGATGGAATTCCAGTTGAGCTATTTCAAATCCTAAAAGATGATGCTGTGAAAGTGCTGCACGCAATATGCCAGCAAATTTGGAAAACTCAGCAGTGGCCACAGGACTGGAAAAGGTCAGTTTTCATTCCAATCCCAAAGAAAGGCAATGCCAAAGAATGCTCAAATACCGCACAATTGCACTCATCTCACACACGAGTAAAGTAATGCTCAAAGTTCTCCAAGCCAGGCTTCAACAGTAAGTGAACCATGAACTTCCAGATGTTCAAGGTGGTTTTAGAAAAGGCAGAGGAACCAGAGATCGAACTGCCAACATCCCTTGGATCATTGAAAAAGCAAGAGTTCCAGAGAAACATCTATTTCTGCTTTATTGACTATGCCAAAGCCTTTGACTGTGTGGATCACAACAAACTGTGGAAAATTCTGAAAGAGATGGGAATACCAGACCACCTGACCTGCCTCTTAAGAAATCTGTATGCAGGTCAGGAAGCAACAGTTAGAACTGGACATGGAACAACAGACTGGTTCCAAATAGGAAAAGGAGTACGGCAAGGCTGTATATTGTCACCCTGCTTATTTAACTTATATGCAGAGTACATCATGAGAAATGCTGGGCTGGAAGAAGCACAAGCCAGAATCAAGATTGCCAGGAAAAATATCAATAACCTCAGATATGTAGATGGCACCACCCTTATGGCAGAAAGTGAAGAGGAACTAAAGAGCCTCTTGATGAAAGTGAAAGAGGAGAGTGAAAAAGTTGGTGTAAAGCTCAACATTCAGAAAACGAAGATCATGGCATCCGGTCCCATCACTTCACGGCAAATACATGGGGAAACAGTGGCAGACATTATTTTTGGGGGGCTCCAAAATCACTGCAGATGGTGATTGCAGCCATGAAATTAAAAGACGCTTACTCCTTGGAAGAAAAGTTACGACCAACCTAGATAGCATATTCAAAAGCACAGACATTACTTTGCCAACAAAGGTCCGTCTAGTCAAGGCTATGGTTTTTCCAGTAGTCATGTATGGATGTCAGAGTTGGACTGTGAAGAAAGCTGAGCGTCCAAGAATTGATGCTTTCGAACTGTGGCATTGGAGAAGACTCTTGAGAGTCCCTTGGACTGCAAGGAGATCCAACCAGTCTATCCTAATGGAAATCAGTCCTGAGTGTCCATTGGAAGGACCAATGTTGAAGTTGAAACTCCAATACTTTGGCCACCTGCTGAGAAGAACTGACTCATTTGAAAAGACCCTGATGTTGGAAAAGACTGAAGGTGGGAGGAGAAGGGGACAACAGAGGATGAGATTGTTGGATGGCATCACCAACTCAATGGACATGAGTTTGAGTGAACTCCAGGTTGGTGATGGACAGGGAGTCCTGGCGTGTGCGGTTCACGGGGTTGCACAGAGTCGGACAGGACTCAGCGACTGAACTGAACTGAACCTGATGCCAGGTGCTACTTTGTGTTGCCTCCCAAAGAAAGCCTGACACTGCCCACAGGGAGGAGTTACAACCAAACCCAAAAGGAAGAAAAGCCTGACACTGCCCACAGGGAGGAGTTACAACCAAACCCAAAAGGAAGAAAAGCCTGACACTGCCCACAGGGAGGAGTTACAACCAAACCCTAAAGAAGAAAAGCCTGACACTGCCCACAGGGAGGAGTTACAACCAAACCCAAAAAGAGGAAAAGCCTGACACTGCCCACTGGGAGGAGTTACAACCAAACCCAAAAGGAAGAAAAGCCTGACACTGCCCACAGGGAGGAGTTACAACCAAACCCAAAAGAAGAAAAGCCTGACACTGCCCACAGGGAGGAGTTACAACCAAACCCAAAAGAAGAAAAGCCTGACACTGCCTACAGGGAGGAGTTACAACCAAACCCAAAAGGAAGAAAAGCCTGACACTGCCCACAGGGAGGAGTTACAACCAAACCCAAAAGGAAGAAAAGCTGCTGCTTGAGGTTCCCATGGTATACCTTGGGACAGAAGTTTTGAAACAAGTGTTTCTTCAAAGTTAGGCAGTTTTTAAAGAAGGCTGCCTGCGGAAGGGGAAAGTGTGAAACAGCTGAGAGTGGGCAAATAGGCTTTTCCAGCTTTTGAGCTCCCTGTTTATTTCACTCTGTCTCTGCCTGGTCCAGAAAATACAAGAGACTGATGTCACATGGTTTCAAGACTCAACGGCTACAGCTACGTCACTTCAGTTGTGTCTGACTCTGTGTGACCCCATAGACAGCAGCCCACCAGGCTTCCCCATCCCTGGGATTCTCCAGGCAAGAACACTGGAGTGGGTTGCCATTTCCTCCTCCAATGCATGAAAGTGAAAAGTGAAAGTGAAGTCGCTCAGTCGTGTCCAACTCTTAGCGACCCCATGGACTGCAGCCTACCAGGCTCTTCAGCCCATGGGATTTTCCAGGCAAGAGTATTGGAGTGGGGTGCCATTGCCTTCTCCAAGACTCAAAGTAGGTTCCAATTCCAAATAACCTAACTTTTGTTTTATTATTTTTATTTTTTAATTAATTTATTTATTTTAATTGGAGGCTAGTTACTTTACAATATTGTAGTGGTTTCTGCCATACATTGACATGAATCAGCCACAGGTATACACGTGTTCCCAATTCTGAACCCCATTCCCTCTTCACTCCCCACCCCATCTCAGGGTCATCCCAGTACACCAGCCCCGAGCACCATGTCTCATGCATCAAACCTGGACTGGGGATCTCTTTCACATATGGTAATATACACGTTTCAATGCTATTCTCTCACATCATCCCACCCTCGCCTTCTCCTACAGAGTGCAAAAGACTCTTCTTTACATCTGTGTCTCTTTTGCTGTCTCGCATATAGGGTCTTCGTTATCATCTTTCTAAATTCCATATATATGCGTTAATATACTGTATTGGTGTTTTTCTTTCTGGCTTACTTCACTCTGTATAATAGGCTCCAGTTTCATCCACCTCATTAGAACTGATTCAAATGTATTCTTCTTAATGGCTGAGTAATACTCCATTGTGTATATGTACCACAGCTTTCTTATCCATTCATCTGCTGATGGACATCTAGGTTGCTTCCATGTTTTGGCTATTGTAAACAGTGCTGCGGTGAACACTGGGGTACATGTGTCTCTTTCAATTCTGGTTTCCTCAGTGTGTATGCCCAGCAGTGGGATTGCTGGGTCATATGGCAGTTTTAATTCCAGATTTTTAAGGAATCTCCACACTGTTCTCCATAGTGGCTGTACTAGTTTGCATTCCCACCAACAGTGTAAGCGGGTTTCCTTTTCTCCACACCCTCTCCAGCATTTTGTAGACTTGTTGATAGTAGACATTCTGACCGGTGTGAGATGGTACCTCATTGTGGTATTGATTTGCATTTCTCTCATAATGAGCGATGTTGAGCATCTTTTCATGCGTTTGTTAGCCATCTGTGTGTCTTCTTTGGAGAAATGTCTGTTTATTCTTTGGCCCATTTTTCAATTGGGCAAATGACCCAATGTTTGTTTAGCCCTCAAATCCTCCTCCCTCTTTTGGCCTGCACCATACAACGCAGGATCTCATTTCCCCACCCAGGGACTGAACCCGGGCCGCAGTAGTGAAAGCCCAGAATCCTAACCATGATGTCATCAGTGGACTTCCTAGCCCCCAAATTCTAAGCTTTCCAAGAGTAATAAAGTCAAACTCTGATCCTGAGAGCCTTTCTACACAGGTACGCAGCTGACGTTCTGGTCCAATCAATGACTGTGGATCAGTGGTGTGCTGCTGTTAACCTAGGGAGCAAGCAGAAGACCGCCTGTTCTATCTCACCCCTCATTCTTCGACCTATAGCTCTAGCTGGGGCCACACCCAGTCATTCATTTATTTCTGGTTCCTGGTCCCACCCAAGGCAAAAGGCTAGCAATTCCTGAGCCAGTAACCTAAGGAGACAATACTGGCCAGCGATCAGACCTCAGCACACTTAATGTTACCATCCTGTGCGTGAAGGAGGGTCTTCAGAGTCTTTCTCCCCTCAATTACTGTGCCTCTCTTGATCTTTCCTGGATCTTAAGTTCCTAAGAAGATGTTTTTCATTGTAAATGTTGCACCTTCTGAGATAGTCAAAGATGAAATAAAAAGTGCATTACTCCACAGCACAGAACCATATAAATTAGGCAATCCTGTCATACAATCCCTACTCTCTCTTCCTAGTTCCCTCTCTGTGCCTCTCCCAAACCTGTTCATAAACCTGCCTGGTAAAGCCTGCCTGACTGCTCGGCATTCCTCTGGCACCTCCTCTTGCCTTTGCCCTGAAATAGCCCCTTCAGCTTTCATTCTATATTCTCTGTCTTCTCCTTCTGAATCTTTCAGACTCAAAAAATGCCTCAGGAAACAGACTCTTAATTCAGTGCTACTTTGGCTTCCAGGAGCAACATCTGCCTTCACTGTTTAAATAATACATAACGCCATCTCTCTGGTAAGCACCATCCCATACCACCCTTTTCCTGATCGTGTCTATCCCTCTGAATGTCTCCATCTCTCTCTCAGAGTCAAAAATGTGGTTCTCAAGGTGTTTAAAATCATGGGGGAGAGGGGGAGGGAGGGGTGGTAAGAGCAAGGGGGACTTGTCTCTAGGTCACTAAAATTTTGACAATAAATAATAAAAAGATCATAGATGTTCCTTGTACATTTCACAGTCCAGGAAAACATTTCCTACAAAATATCACGTGGATCTAAGATCACCTTTCATGCCATTTAACATTGTATAATGATATGAAAATAAAAATACATTAGATTACTCTTTAATTATCAAATACTAAAGAATGCATATATTGACTAGAAGAAAGTAGTAAGTGAAGAATTTGGGTTAAAAATAATGCTTAATGTGTTTGAACTTAAAAAAAACACTTTTTCCTATTTTCTAGTTGCTATCTCACTCCTTGTAAAAATGAGATACGGTTCTCACAGCATAAACAGAGACAGTGGTACAAGGCACTGGATTAAGCAGGGCTCCTCTGGGTAGGAAATCTCACTAGAATCAAGTACTTCCTGTTGGAGATTATGAGAATCTCGTTTTTGCCAAGGAATGTCATGTTTGATTTCTCTTTTAAGATGAAGTGGGAGGATCTGTCCTCTGTCCCAGGTATCAAATTGCTGTGTAAACAAATTTAAGAAATAACTATCACAGTTACAAATCTCTTCCCATATTACATAACTTGATTCATACTTTTATGTTCTGAAACTCAGCACTCTTTTAGGGTTTCTCTTTTTTTTTAATTTAGTGCAAAGACTTCCTTGGCAAAGGCCAGAGAAAACACAGAAGAGCCCTGCAGTCACAGTAAATATTTTATCAACTATCCTGTCCAAAAAATCATCCCTCTCTACATACTCAACACCCAGGTCGGTTCTTTTCCCCATTGCCCATAAGCCCATTCAAATTCCACCCTGAAAACACAGGTGCTATCTGCTCTAGTTCAAGAACATGACTTATTAATGCAAATGTGCTGGAATCTGAGACCTGATCTTCAGCTTTCTGCAGAAGCCATATGGCAAAACACCTTTAAATAAAAGTCACTGACCAAATCTTGGCAGACTGTCAGTCTCTTGGGCATAGCATAATCTGTCCTACTTTATTAAGAAAGCTTCTTCAAGTCTGACTACTGATTCTCTCAACATTTCACTCTAAGTAAATGAAACTGGTTTGCAGAGGGTATGGAGAAAACGGAGCCCTCTTACACAATTGGTGGGAACGTAAATTGATGTATTCACTATGGAGAATAGTGTGGAGGTCCCTTAAAAAACTAAACACAGAACTACTATATGATCCAGAAATATTAATACTGGGCATATGCCCTGAAAAAACCTTAATTTGAAAGGGCACATGTACCCCAGTGTTCACTGCAGCACTATTTACAATAGCCAGGACATGGAAACAACCTAAATGCCCAATGACAGCTGCATGGACAAAGAAGATGTGGTGTACACACAATGGAATATTACTCAGCCACTGAAAGGAATGAAATATAGTCACATGTAGACACATGGATAGACCTAGAGTCTGTTACACAGTATGAAGTAAATCAGAAAGAAGAAAAACAAGTACCATATCACTTCAGTTCAGTTGCTCAGTAGTGTCCGACTCTTTGCAAGCCCATGAACCACAGCATGCCAGGCCTTCCTGTCCATCACCAACTCCTGGAGTTCACCCAAACTAATGTCCATTGAGGTGGTGATGCCATCCAACCATCTCATCCTCTGTCATCCCCTTCTCCTCCTGCCCTCAATCTTTCCCAGCATCAGGGTCTTTTCAAATGAGTCAGCTCTTCGCATCAGGTGACCAAAGTACTGGAGTCTCAACTTCAACATCAATCCGTCCTTCCAATGAACACTCAGGACTGATATCCTTTAGGATGGACTGGTTGGATCTCCTTGCAGTCCAAGGGACTCTCAAGAGTCTTCTCCAACACCACAGTTCAAAAGCATCAATTCTTGGGCACGTAGCTTTCTTTATAGTCCAGCTCTCACATCCATACCTGACCACTGGAAAAACCATAGCCTTGACTAGACGGACCTTTGTTGGCAAAGTAATGTCTCTGATTTTTAATATGCTGTCTAGGTTGGTCATAACTATCCATCCAAGGAGTAAGCGTCTTTTAATTTCATGGTTGCAATCACCATCTGCAGTGATTTTGGAGCCCCCCAAAAATAATGTCTGCCACTGTTTCCCCATCTATTTGCCATGAAGTGATGGGACCGGATGCCATGATCTTCATTTTCTGAATGTTGAGCTTTAACCCAACTTTTTCACTCTCCTCTTTCACTTTCATCAAGAGGCTCTTTAGTTCCTCTTCACTTTCTGCCATAAGGGTGGTGTCATCTACATATCTGAGGTTATTGATATTTTTCCCGCCAATCTTGATTCTGGCTTGTGCTTCTTCCAACCCAGCGTTTCTCATGATGTACTCTGCATACAAGTTAAATAAGCAGGGTGACAATATACAGCCTTGATGTACTCCTTTTCCTATTTGGAACCAATCTGTTGTTCCATGTCCAGTTCTAACTGTTGCTTCCTGACCTGCATACAGGTTTCTCAAGAGGCAGGTCAGGTGGTCTGGTATTCCCATCTCTTTCAGAATTTTCCACAGTTTGTTGTGATCCACACAGTCAAAGGCTTTGGCATAGTCAATAAAGCAGAAATCGATGTTTTTCTGGAATTTTATTGCTTTTTCGATGATCCAAGGAATGTTGGCAATTTGATCTCTGGTTCCTCTGCCTTTTCTAAAACCAGCTTGAACATCTGGAAGTTCACGGTCATGTATTGCTGAAGCCTGGCTTGGAGAATTTTGAGCATTGTTTTGCTAGTGTGTGAGATGAGTGCAATTGTGTGGTAGTTTGAGCATTCTTTGGCATTGCCTTTCTTTGGGATTGGAATGAAGACTGACCTTTTCCAGTCACATATATGTGGAATCTGGTAACAGATGAACTATTTCCAAAGCAGGAATAGAGATACAGACAAAGAGAATGGACACGTGGACATAGATGTGGGTTGGGGAGAGGGAGGGTGGGACGAACTGGGAGTGTGGGATTGACATATATACAGTGCCAGGTATAGCTAGCTAGTGGGAAGCTCAGTTCCTATACTACAGGAAGCTCAGTTCAGTGCTCTGTGCTGACCTAGAGGTGTGGGAGAGAGGCCCAAGAGAGAAGGAATATATGTATGCATATAACTGATTTAGTTCACTGTACAGGAGAAACTAGGGCTTCCCAGGCAGCACTAGTGGTAAAGAATCCATCTGACGATGCAGGAGATGCAGGAGACGTGGGGAAGATCCCTGGGTGGGGAAGATCCCCTGGAGGAGGGCATGGCAATCTACTCTGGTATTCTTGCCTGGAAAATCCCAAGGACAGAGGAGCCTGGCGGGTTACAGTCCATGGAGTTGCAAAGAGTTGGACATGACTGAAGCGACTGAATACACACTCATGCACACACCACAGAAACTAATACAAATTGTAAAGCAATTACATTCCAATTTTAAGCGAGAAAGAAATCTTCAAGTCTGACAAGTGATTCTCTCAACATCTAGCTCTAGGTAAATGGAATTGGTTTGCAGGTGGTCCAGAGTTCAAATTATTAAACTGTTCTACATTTTTAGAAACCCCAAATTATTCATTGCTAGCCAGCCATTAAGTACAGCAGAAGATTTCTGTTTGTGGCTTTGAACAACACACAATTTTGTTGTGTGTCACGGCTCACCAGGACAACAAAACACACTCCTGGGTGTGCACCAGCTGGTGCTGGAGGTGTGTCAGCTCCCTGTCTCCTCCAGTCAGTACAGGGATGGTGTCAGCCCACAGTTTCAGTACTGTTAAAGGATGTAAATGACTAGACATTTGTTTTACCACATTAACTTCACCCATTTAGCTTCTCTGTACTTGTCCCTTATTTGTGTTTGAGGAAATAAGTACAAGTTAGAACTCTAGTGCAATTCCACAGCTAGAAAAACGCTAGATTCTTCTGGCATCCTTGATCTTTCCAGGCTCCGTGCTTCTCCCCCAGTGTAGTAGGACACTCTGGATGTTCACCACACTTTCTCCACATCCTTGTCTACCATTGGGTAGACATCATAACCTCAGACCTTTGTCTTCAGATGTACAATCAATTCAGGTCCCATCCTTTATCCTTAATAATTAGAATTCTGTTCAGGTTGGCTTTGAAGGTGAGACAATAGGAATGACCCCTGGGTGCATCAATCCCAACTCTTGAGAACCTAAAGGTAAGTACTCCCCACACCCGTTTTACGGTTATGTTTTCAGAAACTGAACAGATGGGAAGACCTAACTTCTGATGTCAAAGTAGCCTCATCAAAAGAAACTCAATATCAACTATTCTAAGGCTATTTCATTTAGTTCAGTGCTTCTGCCCAAGTATTTTTTAAAGTATATACCTTCCCACATTTAATTGGAGCAAGATCTCTTAGGGAAAATCTTTGCAACTCACTTACTCTGAAACATTTATCAGGAACAAGCTACAGTATTTAAAATTGGCCAGTGGCCATTTCCAAGGTAAGATTTTTCCCTCTACGGTCATGATTAGCAATTAGTTATCTTTTCCAAAGCTGGGTTTAAGTTAATGTGAGTGTGCCCTTCAGCATGGAACACTGGGGCCTCAGCGGTTCATTAAGCAAATATTTAGAGGGACTTTAAAACAAACCAAAAAAAAAAGCATGGCTCTATCCTTAGATACCTCTTCAAACAGTGTATTAATCAGGATGTTTGAAGTTACAGGTGATAGAAACCCAATTCGAATCTGCTTAGGCAAAACAGAAGTTGTATTAGCTCATACAGATGAACAGCTCTCAGAACAGAAGAAAACTAGAGTCAAGATTCAATAGCAGCCTTCCCTGGTGGCTCCATCGTAAAGTATCCACTGCCAAGGCAGCAGGCATGGGTTCGATATTTGGCCTGGGAAGATCCCACATGCCCAAAAGCAACTAAGCCCCAGAGCCCCAGCTATTGAACACGTGCTCTAGAGCCCGGGAACTGCAACTGCTGAGGCTGCATGCTGCAGCTGCTGAAGCCACGTGCCCTAGAGCCCAGGGTCTGCAACGAGAGGAGTTGCTGCAATGAGAAGCCTACACACCCACAATGGAAGACTAGCCCCCACTTGCCACAACTAGAGAAGAGCCCACACAGCAACAAAGACCTAGCACAGCCAAAAATAAAACTAAATAAAGACTCAATACTGTCGGGAAACGTGTTTGCTCTCGCTCGTCACCCACCTCACCAAGTCTCTGTTTATCTACGTCTGTTTGCCTAATGGCCTCCCTCTCTCTACTCCACGTGTGTCTTTCAAGTGACCCGGGAAATAAACTCCACGCTATTGTTTGTCCTGCACTTATCTCTCAAATACTTGAACGTCTTGCCCACAAGTTGTAACATGAGAGTCCTGGGGAGGAGTCTCGTTGGTTTGATTCTATCTACCCCTTCTCCTGAATGCATCGCCATCCCCAGGAAGATGGAGTAGCCTAGGAGACAAGGATCTCTCTTAGTCAGCCTCAGTCATATGCCTCCTTCAGTAGCAAGGAATAGGAGGCAGGGAACAAGGAGATCATAGATCAACATGACTACTGTCCTTACCAAAATCATGTGAAATAGGAAAGAAATCTCCAAACAGAAGGCACTGTTATTATCAAAACAAGAGAAAAACATCCAGGGCAACCATATCTTTAGCTAATAGAGTTTCCCTCTTTCACACAGACGTGGTGGCCACCTATCCAGGTGTGATTCCCAGACTCCTTACAAGCTTTGAGAAAGGGAGAGCAACCTGACATCTACTCAGATGATACGCTGGATACATTCTCGACCAGCAGTTTTGAGCAGCTGAACTGTGGATGATCACAAGGAGAATAACCTTGAATTCCCTACTGCTTGGTTGTTATAAAAAGCTTAGTTTGGGGCAATAATATTTAAGGAAGACTACACGAAAGATTTGCTGTCCCTCTAGAACTACTGGTTCCTTTCCAACACCACTATGCCCGTAATTTTTCTGGGCAGAACTTGATTTTGAGTATCTCCGCTGGCTCTATGGTCTCAGGGCTAACACCTTCTCAGGGTCAAAGCCAGTCATGATGGTCCCATGCTCCTTGCTAGCACTAGTTTAAGGGTAGGTAGGTGACCCATCATTAACCAAAGAGACATGGGGGAAATCTGCTTTGGAGGCTCTGGGGTAGGCTTCCTTGTTCTTACAAAGAAAGTAGAATAATGACTGGAACTCTCTACTTCTGGACAATTATTGTAGCTACCTTGCAATTTAGAGAGGGGCCAGACTAAAAGCAAACACATTAAAGATGGTGGAAAGGAGAGCGCTCGTTGATGACACTGTAGAGCTACCAAAGTCAGCAAGTCCTGCAATCTATCACAGAAATATAACAAAATACCTTGCAGTTAAACTGATTTAGAGTTGCAGTGTTCTGTCTCTGGAGTAATAGAACACAAACTTCTCTTTACCCCACACTGGACAGTTAATTATGAAAGAGCTGTCCAACAAAAGGAATCATCTAAACTAAATAAGCACTTTTAAGCAAATCAATTTTTTGATGTAAAACCAAGGTGTTTCTCTGTGTACAGGACTCTGTTGATTGGTATTATCAGCCTTGTTTCTTACATAAACCACCCCCATAGTGCACTGGTATACTTCTCCAGTTTTGGTTTAATGTAGGTTAAATGTTGATTCATTCTCAAGTTTTTCCTAAGTATTAAGATTTATTTTCTCAAAAATATCTTTTCACTCATATTTAACTGCTTTATATAACACTCAGTGAAGTGAAGTGAAAGTCGCTCAGTCATGTCCAACTCTTTGTGACCCCACGGACTATATAGTCCATGGAATCCTCCAGGCCAGAATACTGGAGTACGTAGCCATTCCCTTCTCCAGGGGATCTTCCCAACCCAGGGATCGAACCCAGGTCTCCCACATTGCCGACAGATTCTTTACCAGCTGAGCCACCAGGGAAGCCCACATAATACCTAACTAAATTAATTACAATATTAAGTAAAATTTGCACAAACATACACACACATAGCTAACTGAAGGTAAACATAAAATTCAACTGAAGGAAACACAAAAGCACAGACTATTTATAAGTAGCCAACAGCTGCTACTACAACTCAGCACACTGTGGACAGCAGTCACTACACTTTGCAGAGAAAATGGACGCTGGTTTAATCAGGAAATTTGGTGATGCAAATGTCAATTTACAAAACTTACACATTTGTATCTTATCAGGTATATGACTTCTGAATGTTTTCTTCCATTCTGTAGGTTGTATTTTCACTTTCTTAATACTCTTTAACAGACTTTTAAAAAATTATTTTGAAGTCTAATTTATCTATTTTTTTCCTTTTGTTGCTTATGCTTTCTATGTCAATTCTAAGAAGCCACTGCAAAACCCAAGATCATGAAGACCTATGGCTTCTTAAAGTAGATATAGAGTTTTCATTCTTATCTTTAGGTCCAATCCCTTTTGATTTAATTTTTGTATACTAAGCTCATTATTCAGTCTTTGCATATGGTTATCCAGTTGTCTCAGCATCATTTGTTGAAGAAACTTTTCTTTCCCCATTAAATGGTCTTTTGACCCATGTTGAAAATTAATTAGCCAGAGATGTCTGGGTTTATTTCTGATTCTTCAATTCTATTCCATCTGTCTATACATCTATCCTTATGTAGTACCACACTATTTTGATTACTGTGGCTTTGTGGTAACTTTTTCAGTCAGGAAGTATAAGCCCTCAAAATTTGCTCTTCTTTTTCAAAACTGTTTTAACTAACTAAACCCTCTTGCCCTACATGAATTTGAGGATTGGCTTTTCCATTTTAGGGGGAGGAGGCCACGGGAAATTGAATAGGTATTACACTGAATCTGTAGATTGCTTTAAGGAATATTGCCATTTTAACAATATTAAATCTTCCAGTCAAAGAATACAGATGTCTTTCCATTTATTTAGGTCTCATTTAATTTCTTTCATCAGTATTCTGCAGTTTCCAGTGCATAAGTCTTTCACATCCTTAAATGTGCTTCTAGATATTTTATTTCTTTGGATGCTTTCTTAATTTCCACTTAGGACTGTTCATCGCTAGTATACAGGAACATAACTGATTTTTTCTGTGTTTTGATCTTGCACCCTGCAACTTTGCTGAATTTGCTTAATTAGCTCTAGTAGTTTTTGCATGTATGCAAAAAGTTGAGGAATTTTTTTAACATATAGAATTATGTCACTTACAACAGAGATAGCTTTACTTCTTCCTTTCCAATTTAGATGCCTTTCATTTCTCTTCCTAGCCTAATTGCTCTGGATAGGACTTTCAGTACAATGTTGAATAGTAATGATGAAAGCAGACATCCTTGTCTTGCTCCTGGTCTTAAAGAGAAAGTTCCCAGTCCTTTACCATGGAAAATGATGTTAGTTGTAGGTTTTTCATAAATGCTTTTTGCCCTTCTATTCTTAAGTCTTCTGAGTCTTTTTGCTGTGAATGGTGTTGAATTTTATCTAATGTTCTTTCTACATATATTGAGACGCTCATACGGATTTTTACACCCTTTGTTCTATTAATGTGGTTTATTATACTGATTTTCGAAGTGGTTTCCATCAGAGTTATAGTTAATATTCTAAGTCTATAACAAACTAGTTTGAACTAACACCAGCTTAGCTTCAGTAGCCTGCAATAAATCTGTCCCTACCCAGCTCTGTATCCCAGTTTATGCTGTTACTGTCAAAAATTACATTTTATACATTGTGTACACATTAATATATATTTAAAATTACTGTTTTAGAAATTTGTCTTTTAAATCATGTAAGAAAGACAAAGAAGAGTTACAAGCCAAAATTACAGTGATACTGATTTTGTATTGATCTATAGTTACCTTTATCAGTGATCCTGTTTTAATTCATTTATTTTGCTGTACTGGCTGCATCAGGTCTTCGCTGCAGCATACAGGATCTTCACTGCATCATGTGGGATCTTTCACTGCAGCACACACTCGAGTTGTGGCATGCAGGCTCATCAGTTGTGACACAGTTGCTCTGTGGCATGTAGGATCTTAGTTTCCCAACCCAGGATTGAACCCATGTCCCCTGCACTGCAAGGTACATTCTTAACCACTGGACCACAGCAAAGTCCCTACAAGTGATCTTTATTTCTTCATATGGCTTTGAGTTATTGCCGAGTGTTCCTTTGTTTCAGGCTGAAGGACTCTCTTTAGCATTTCTTGTGGGGCAAGTCCAGCAAGTCTAGCAATGAACTCCTTTAGCTTTCATTTATCTAAAAACATCTTTATTCCTCCCTTCTTTTTGAAGTATAGCTTCGCCAAATATGGAATTCCTGGCTGACAACTCTTTTCTTTCAGCATTTCAAATATATCATCCTGCTGACTTCTGGCCTCCATGGTCTTGATGATAAACTGGCAATTTATCTTACTGAGAAGCCCTTGGATGTGACAAGTTGATTGTTGATATTTACAAAGCTCTCTCTTTGGCGTCCAACAACTTAATTATAATGTATCTAGGTGTAGATTTCTTGGTGTTTATTCTACTTGGAGTTCATTAGGCTTCTCGGTTATATAAATTAATATCTTCCATAAAGTCTGGGAAGTTAACAGACCTGTTTCTTCAAATAATCTTTCTAACCCTTTCTTTCTCTCTTCCCCTTCTGAGACTCCCATAATGTATACACTGTGAAACCCGATGGTGTCCTACAGGTCACTCAGGCTCTGCCCCTTTTACTTCACTCTTTTTGCTTTCTACACCTCAGACTAATTGTAATTGTCCTAGCTTCACAATTGTTGATTCTCTCTTCTGCCTACTAAAATCACCTGCTGAAGCCCTTTAGTTTTTCATTTGCTTGTTTTTAATTTCCGCTATTATAACTTTCAGCTCCAGTATATCAACTTGGTTCCGTGTTATAGCTCCTATCTCTGTACTGATATTCCCTACTTGATTTTACACCATTCTCCTGATTACGTTTAGTTGTTTATTCATGGTTTCCTTTTGCTCTTTTAAAATATTTAAGACAGTAAATGTAGAGACTTACCTACTAAGTCTAAATATCTGGGCTTCTTCATGGATGACTCCTATCAGTTTCTTTCTTCTTTATCGGCAGGTTAGACTTTCCTGTTTCTTTGTATGCTTTGTAATTTTTTTACTGAGAACTGGACAATCCAATAATGGTTTCACATTCCAAAAATATAAGGAGATCCTACAATTCAACAACAAACAACCCAATTTTGCAAAATGGGGAAAGAACCTAGAATAGACATTTCTTCAGAATAGGTATTTAGTTGGCTAACAGAAATGCAGAAAAGGTATCTAGTATCATTAGTTATCAAGGAAATACAAATGGAAATCACAGTGAGATACTACTTTCTACCCAGTAGGATGGTTGTAATAAAAAAATAAAAATAAAATTTTTTTAAGAAAACAGAAAATAACAAATGTTGTTTAAGATGTGGAGAAGTAGGAATTCTCATATACTCCACTGGAAATGTTAAACAGTGTAACCATTGTTACACTGTGAAAAAAGGCTTGTTCCTCAAAAAGTAATACATGGAATTATCATATAATCCAGTAATTCAATTATTAGGTATATATCCAAAAGAACTGAAAAAAAATACTCAAATACTTGTTCACAAATCTTTCAGTTCAGTTCAGTTCAGTTCAGTCACTCAGTCGTGTCTGACTCTTTGCGATCCCATGAATTGCAGCACGCCAGGCCTCCCTGTCCATCACCAACTCCGGGAGTTCACCCAAACTCATGTCCATCGAGTCAGTGATGCCATCCAGTTATCTCATCCTCTGTCATCCCCTTCTCCTCCTGCCCCCAATCCCTCCCAGCATCAGAGTCTTTTCTAATGAGTCAACTCTTTGCATGAGCTGGCCAAAGTATTGGAGTTTCAGCTTTAGCATCAGGCCTTCCAATGAACACCCAGGACTGATCTCCTGGGTGGTTGGATGGACTGGTTGGATCTCCTTGCAATCCAAGGGACTCTCAAGAGTCTTCTCCAACACCACAGTTCAAAAGCATCAATTCTTCAGCACTCAGCTTTCTTCACAGTCCAACTCTCACATCCATACATACATGACCACTGGAAAAACCATAGCCTTGACTAGACGGACCTTTGTTGGCAAAGTAATGTCTCTGCTTTTGAATGTGCTATCAAGATTGGTCATAACTTTCCTTCCAAGGAGTAAGCGTCTTTTAATTTCATGGCTGCAATCACCATCTGCAGTGATTTTGGAGCCCCCAAAAATTAAGTCTGACACTGTTTCCACTGTTTCCCCATCTGTTTCCCATGAAGTGATGGGACCAGATGCCATGATCTTCGTTTTCTGAATGTGGAGCTTTAATAGCAACATTATTCACAATAGCCAAAAGCTATGAACACTCCAAATGTCTACCAACAGAGGAATGGATAAACAAATTGTGATATGTACATACAAGGGACTATTATTCAGCCATAAAAAGGAAAGAAATATTGATCATTTGGGTGCACTTTGAAAACATTAGATGAAAGAAGCAAGAAACAAAAAGCTACTTATTGTATGCTTTGTATCTGAAATAGCCAGAAGAGGTAAATCCACAGAGACAGTAGGCAGATTTATGGTTACCAGGGAAAGAGGAGAAGAGGGAAATCAAGTGTGATTACTTAATGGATATGAGGTGTTTTGGAGTGATAAAGTTTTGAAACTAAAAAGAGATGGTAATTGCACACACTGTGAATATCCTAAATGCCTCTGAATTGCACATTTTAAAATGGTTAACTGTATGTGGTATGAATTTCACCTCAATTTAAAAAAGAAAAAAACTTCTACTGTGGTTTACATTATGCCTCTAAATCAACCCTAAGCCTCAGAGCTTCATATTTCAACTTCACTGCTTTATCTCCTGAAAAAAATCACTTCTACTAAACTGTATTCTGGCATCATGTACTTGGCTTGAACTGAGTAACATTACAAGTATCAGCCATAAGAAAATCACTACTGTAGCTATCAAAAGGCTGTTACTGAAAGAATGCTGTCTTCCCTGTTACCCAGTGCACTCTTCACAAGGACCTGTAGGAGTCATTCCTCTCAGGCCTCATTTCCTAAAAAGCTTCCTACATAAACAGTACTTTTTTTGGCCACGCTGCATGGCTTGTGGAATCTGAGTTTACCAACCAGTGACTGAGTCAGGACCCTCAGCACTGAAAGGACAGAGTCCTAACCACTGGATCACCAGGGAATTCCCTAAACAGGATGTTTTTAAACCTTAAAGACACTACATAACTTCAAATGATTGCACTGAGGTGTTGAGGGGGACCTATGGGCTAACCAGGTGGCACTAGTGGTAAAGAATATTCCTGCCAATGAAGGAGATGTGGGTTTGATCCCTGGGTAGGAAAGATCCCCTGGAGAAGGGAATGACTGCCCACTCCAGCACTGTTGCCTAGAGAATCCCATGGACAGAGGAGCCTAGTGGGCTATAGTCCACGTGGTAAAAAGCGTCAGACATGACTGAGTGACTGAACACACACATACATGTTCCACCTATACCACCTTCTTCCAAATCTCCAGTGTGAGCAGTAAGTCTTTAGACTTTCTCAAGTACCTGATCTGGGAGAATAAAAAGAGAAGTAAGAAAAAGTAAACAAAACTGAGTCACACTGATGTCAGAAGACTGAGGTAAAGGTCTTAAGACTCCTGCAGTTGAGGTCTGCAAACACCATGAACCCAGACCCCAACTCCAGTTTCTTGGAGGCTCTCCCTCAGGAGACCTGCTCTTAGATCAGTGTGATGTTTCAATCTGTGGCATCCCTTAATTTGAGCCAGTTGTTTCTCTGAAGCTCAGGTGCAAATTTATGGCCCGTATTCAATAACAAGGACAGACCTTGTTAACTCATTTCTGCAGCCTTTAACTTATTCTGTCCCCTTAGTTTCACCTTCACAATTTTATTTTTTCCCCTGTATTTCTATTAACCTCTCATTTTTTTAGGACAAGATGGAATATAAATAACAAGAAAATAAAAACAAGTGTCATATTACCAATCTGTATGGAAAATAAGCAACCTGTCTACAAACATAACTGCCGTCCACCTCTGTGCAATGTTTTCATTACAAAATCATCAGCTCAGCTTTCAATCAATGATTTGAAATCATGGCACTTAAAAGAAACCTTAATCTAAAGTTGTCTACTGTTCAGTTCCTTTCTTAGATCAGGGAAAATTACTAATACTTGAGAGAACTAGTTTTTGGTAAAATTGTTTCCTCCATTTTATTTGTTTTTGTTCAGCCACTAAGACGTGTCTGACTCTTTGTGACCCCATGGACTGCAGCACGCCAGGTTTCCCTGCCCTTCACTATCTCCCAGAGCTTGCTCAAACTCACGTCCACTGAGTCGAAGATGCCATCCAACCATCTCATCCTCTGTCATACCCTTCTCCTCCTGCCTTCAATCTTTCCCAGCATCAGGGTCTTTTCCAATGAGTCGGCTCTTTGCATCAGGTGGCCAAAGTACTGGAGCTTCAGCTTCAGCATCAGTCCTTCCAATGAATATTCAGGGTTGATATCCTTTAGGACTGACTGGTTTGATCTCCTTGCAGTCCAAGGGACTTTCAAGAGTCTTCTCCACAATTCAAAAGCATCACTTCTTTAGGGCTCAGCCTTCCTTATGGTCCAACTATCATATCCACACAAGACTACAGGAAAAACCATAGCTTTGACTATAATAACCTTTGTTGGCAAAGTGATATCTCTGCTTTTTAATATGCTGTTGAGGTTTGTCATAGCTTTCCTTCCAAGGAGGAAGCATCTTTTAACTTCATAGCTGCAGTCACCGCCCACAGTGATTTTGGAGCCCAGAAAAATAAAATCTGTCACTGTTTCCACTTTTTCCCCTTCTATTTGCCATGAGGTGATGGGACCGGATGCCATCATCCT
The DNA here is from genome assembly GCF_002263795.3 of Bos taurus. NCBI lineage: Eukaryota > Metazoa > Chordata > Mammalia > Artiodactyla > Bovidae > Bos > Bos taurus. The sequence goes on from NC_037344.1 coordinate 6,306,137, forward strand.
AGTTTTCTAAATGTTGAGTTGTAAGCCAGTTTTTTTTTCACTCTCCTCTTTCCTTTTATCCTTTTAACAATGGTTCATTGTATACATATGCTTTATTGTCAGCTTCAAATCCATTTTGAAAATAAGCAAAGTTAACCAGAGGATGAAAAAATAACTCAATGGTCACTGCTTCCTTTCTTTCTCCCATTCCACCTTCCTCTACCATTAGAAGCCCAGTGTATACAATTTTCATCAGTGAACACAAATCTCTTTAGTAGTATCTTGAAAAAATGTACAATAGTGCTTATGAACAAAGAATAATATGACCAATTAAACACTTCTAAGTAAAACATAAGTCAAAGAAGAAATCTCAAGAGAAACTTTAAAATACTTTAAATGAAAACAAAAATAGAACTTAACAAAATTTGCGAGATGCAGAGAATGCAGTGATTAGAGAAAAATTTATAGCACTGAATGCATATGCTAGAAAAGAAGGATCTAAAATCAATAATATAAGCTTCCACCTTAGGAAACTAGAAAAAGAAGAGCAAATTAAATCCAAAATAAGCAGTGGTGAAAAATAATAAAAATTAGAGTGAAAAATCAATGAAATTGAAAACAGAAAATCAATAGAGAAAAATCAATGAAACCAAAAACGGTCTTTGAAAATATCTCTAAAATTAAGGAACTCTTAGCCAGATTAAAAAAGATAGAAGACACAAATTAACAATATTAGAAATGAAAATGGGGCCATTACTACTGATCCCATGAACTTAAATGGATAATAAAGGAATATTATGGACAACTCAAAGCCCATAAATTTGATAACCTAGATAAAAGGGACCATTACCTTGAAAGACACAATCTACCAAAACTCATACAAGGAAAAATAGGCATCTATCCATTAAAGAAATAGAATCAATAATGTATTACCTTCCAAAACAGAAATACCAGGCCCAGATGGGTTCATTGGTAAAGTCTACCAAACATTTAAGGAAGAAACTATACCAATTCTCTACCATCTCTTCCAGAAGACAGAAGCAGAGAGAAAACTTTCTGTCTTCTTCCATGGAGCCAGCATTACCCTAATATTAAAACCATACAAAGACACCATAAGAAAGGAAAGCTATAGACCAACGTCTTCATGGACATAGACACAAAAGTCCTTAACAAAATATTAGGAAATCAAGTCCAACAATGTATAAAAAAGCATGTGGTACAGAGGATGAGCAACAGCATGGGCTGAAAAGGCCTGGGTCTGAGCTTCAGGCTGTCATATACTATTTAGTGGCCTTGAGGAAGTCACTAAAAACTTCTTTTATCATAATTGACACCGGCCTACCTACTATATGGGGCTTCCCTGGTGGCTCAGATGGTAAAGTAATGCAGGAGACCCAGGTTTGATCCCTGGGTCAAGACGATCCCCTGGAGAAAGGAATGGCTACCCACCCCAATATTCTTGTCTGGAGAATCCCACTGACAGGGGAGCCTGGCAGGCTAGAGTCCATGTCCATTGAGTAGCAGAGTCAGACACGACTGAGAGACTTTCACTTTCATTTACCTACTGATTTAAAGGAATCAAATGAGAAAAAAAAAAAATGTGCAGAAGTACATCAAATTATATTGTTACTCCAAATAAGGAAGCACTAATTTAATGAACAGCAGCAATGTTACCTTGAGTGACAAGAATCAAGAGAGGGAATTGATTAAATCAAAGCCACAGGTTTAATCTTGGACGGGCTTCAAATTCACACTGGTATTCATGGGCTTCCGGTGGTTCAGATGGTAAAGAATCTGCCTGCAGTGGGGCACACCTGGGTTTGACCCTGGGTTGTGAAGATCCCCTGGAGGAGGGCATGGCAACCCACTCCAGTATTCTTGTCTGGAGAATCCCCACGGACAGAGGAGCCTGGCATGTTACAGTCCATAGGGTCGCAAAGAGTCAGACACGACTGAGCGACTAAGCACAGCACAGTATATTCATGGCAACAGACTGCGGCTCCAAGCCTAAGTAGCCATCTCTGGAATGCAAAGACACCATCAGGACCCACACACACTCTCCCAAGAAAACGACATTTAGGTTCAGATCCTGCAGACAACGGCAGGACACCCCATTTCTGAGGCACCACCTAAGTAGTTGACAACACTGCCATCCGATGCTCTTGCAGAGGCTGCATTTATTTTCCTTACATGTTCTGGCAGACCGCTTGACTAGAACCTATTACATAGCCACCAATTTATTTGAAACGTGGAGAAAACACAAAAAAATCATTACTCATGGGGTATGTCACAGTTAATGGTACTTAATCAAACTTTCTTCCCCTCATGTAGAAAACCAGCCACATAAATAACCGTATCAGGGATCAATGGAGCCATATGTCTCAACCCTTGAAAAAAGCTACTGGCAGAATGCTGCTCAGATTTTCTGCTGTGCTTAAAGAAAACTATTTTCAGAGAAAGGAACTGTATTTTTATTTGGAAAGAGAAATCCATAATCTCTTTCCTCAATGTGTTTTCTATACCATAATTACATTCTTTTATATGTGTACACACACATTAACACAAGTGCACTTGATCAGAAATACTCATATAAAAAATTTAGTTTAGTATCATAAAACACAAGGGCTTCCCCAATGGCTCAGTGGTAAAAGAATCTGCCTGCAATGCAGAAAAATTCAGGTTGATCCCGGGGTGGGGAAGATCCCCTGGAGGAGTAAATGGCAACCCACTCCAGGATTCTTGCCAGGAAAATCCCATGCACAGAGGAGCCTGGTGGGCTACAGCCCTTGGGGCTGCAAAGAGTCAGACACAACTGAGCACACACACACATGAAATATGAAAATGAAGCTTTAGGAATTTCCTTTGACAATTTAAGAAAGCAAATTTCATTTAGAAATGTTTCCGTACATCTATATAGCATACCTATACTTACAAAAAATGTCTGATCACCTGAACTCATGTCTGTTGAATAAAATGAAGGGAAAGCACCCCCTCCATAAATGGCCAAGTTATTTAACCAAATTATCTAAATGTGGGTGTTCACACTGCCTTTATTAGAGCCAGTATCACCAAAATTCAAGCACCACGTATTTTTCTGTCCTCTCCAAAGCTAAACTCCATAGGGAGCGTCATTCTTAAGCTCCTCAACAATTCAGTATTTCCACGGTGAAACTTACTTAACCGAGTGCCGAGTGCTGTTATAAGGCTCCCAGGTAGCAGCATTCCTCAGTGCGAAGGCAACTTTTGTCAGCTAACAATACCTTAAACATAAAGGGATGCGGTGGCTATCTACGGTGGGTATCATCTAGCCTTCTCTGATTTAAGACTGCAATGGCATGCTTAAACTTTTCTTTCTGAAATGCCTGAACATATTTTCTTGAATTCCTGAAAAAATATATTTGACTAGATTAGGTCATTAACCCAAGATCAAAACATACACTATTATTAATAGCTATTACTTGGACAGCAGTTACTGTGTGGCCTGAGCTGTTTCAACAAGTTCATACAATTTGCCTTTCACTGTTTTACTTTGAAGATTGCAAAGGTTTCATTTTTTAATGAAGAGTCTAACAGACAGAAAAATACTGGGGAGTCACAGGACTATCAGGTAAAGCACAGGGAATACAGTCAACAATACTTGGTAATAACTCTGTATCTGACAGATGGTAACTAGACTTAATCCTACTGGTCATTTTGCAAATGTATAAAAGGACCAAGTCACTACGTTGCACACCTGAAACCAACATTGTTTGTCAACTATAATTCAACGTTTAAAATGCTGGAGAGGAAGGAAGGCTGAAGTGAAATTCCCCCAGACAGAGTCAACCTTATTTCACTCATAAAGGAACAGAGCCAGGGCCAAACACAAGGGGAAGGGGACTGCTGCGGAGTCCATCGGCAGAGGTGGCCCCTGAAGTCGTGTATGTACCAAATGTTACCCGATGCGGTTTTAGCTCAGGGTTTCTCAACCTCTACACTACTGATATTATCAAAGGAAAACTATTCCAACACTTGTTAAACCGATAAGGAAGATTTTATTCAGGATTACTGCAATGGATGTAGACTATTGAAAAAAGGAGAGAGAGATTAGGTTCAACTCTAAACACAGCAAAGAGCTGGGAATTTACACTAAGAAAAAGCATGAGGGAGTCAGGAGATGGAAAATTACTAAGACATCAAGGGTCGGGGGATTCTTGGGGCTTCCCTGGTAGTCCAGTGGTTAAGAATCTGCCTTCCAATGCAGGGAATAAGGGCTTCATCCCTGTTTGAAGAACTAAGATCCCACACGTTGCTGGGGGCAACCAAGCTACATGCCACAACTACTGAGCCCAGGTGCTCTGGAGCCCGAGTGCCACAAACAGAGAGAAGCCCGCACATCACAACCGAGACCAAGGCAGCCAAATAAATAATTTTTTTTTTAAATTTTTAAAGAGTAGGGGGATTCTTACTAGACTGACCTAACTTGCTGAACACAGGCCAGGGGTAATTAGACATCAAGGGTAGGGGATAAGGCATTTGATCAGACATCAGGGTGATCAGGTAGGAAAAGTGGGGGTATTTTCACTAAACTGATGCAAGAGAATTCTTACTAAAACTAGGTCAGGCAGGCTAAAGACAGGATGGGAGCCAAGGCGAAGGCCCAATCTAGAAAGCAGCTTAGAGGCGCCCAACTACAGCTTGGGAAGGAAGCGGTCTTTGTTATCATCTTGGATCGGTTAAACCTTTGTCCTGAGAGGTCTCTGTGTGCTTTTGAGGATGCTGAACAGCATCTCTGGCCTCACCTACAGACTCCCAGGGGCACTCCTATCCCCTCCACCCCAAGAGTGACAATCAAACGTGCCTTGGGAGACTGAGGGCTTCCCGGGTGGCTCAGCGGTAAAGAACCACCCGCCAGTGCAGGAGCTGCAGGAGACACAGGTTCGGTCCCCAGGTTGGGAAGATCCCTTGGGGAAGGAAATGGCAACCCACTCCAGTATTCCTGGTGGGGTAATCCCAGGGAAAGAGGAGCCCGGGGGGTTACAGCCCATGGGGTCACAAAGAGTCGGTTACGACTGAGCACACACATTTTGAGACACTGAAACCACTGCTTTAGACCAGGGGTTGGCAAATTTCACATGTAAAGGGCCAGACAGTAAGTAGTCTCAGCTTTAAAGAATACATGTACATATTCTTCCTCCTCTTTCTTCAAGAGTTCACCTTCCCGTGCAGGGGGTGTGGGTTCAATCCCTGGTCAGGGAACTAAGATCCTACAAGCTTCACGGCCAAAGAAAAAATAAAAACCAGAATATAAAAATGTTTAAACTACTTTTAGCTGGTGATCATAAAAAACAAACAAACCAAAACAAAACAAAACCACCCACGCAACAGGCCAGATTTGATCACTGTTTGCCAAACTCTATTTCAGACTGAGTATCAGACTGAGTATCACTTTTCAAGTAGCTGTAAATAGTATACAGATAGATATTTAACAAAATACAGATTTACTTAAAACTATGATTTGGGTCGTAGGTAACTGTCTAACAATATCATTTCCTCAAATGAGGAAGAACAGAATCCGAGGCAGAATCTTGTGGCAGACCACGTTTGTTTCTACATTTGTTTGAAAAGTACACTGATTCACAAGAGCCTGGGGAAAACAGCTCAAAGCGCTCCCACCAATCTGCCCTTTCGCTTCTGAACGCAGCCCAAACCCTTCATTCCCATCCCTACGTCTCCAAATCCCCAACTGTATATCGCTGACTGAGGAGTTTGCTTTTGTTGCTGTTTCGTAACCGACACTACTTTGGTTTATAGAACATGTTTTCCACACTCTCTCGCCTTATCTAACATTCTGCAATGCATCTCTAAAATTAATCTATCCCAGGCTACAGAGTCTATGAATATGAAATAGGTTACTGGGACACCTTATACTGATCAAGGGTCAGTTTCATGAACCCATCCATGCACTCCACAATCATTTCAACTTTTGCCTCTAGAAAAAAATATGAACTCATATTTTAAGAAGATTACCCTGGAAACAATGACAAGCTAAAAATGACCCTAGAACCATCTAATACTACAATCTAGCTACTGAATGTGAGAATTGAAGCTATGTGGTGCTCTTGTTTTTAACAGTTACAATAAATACCACTGGGGGGAAAAAAAGACCCAGAATTTTTATTTCAGTTTACTAGATTCCATTAAGCAAGGTCTAACACTCAGCAGATTCATAAGGGTTATCTCCCTTTAAGTGATTTCACTTTCTTACAGTATGAAATGATAAAGGTTGATAAAAGGAGAGATTACATTTCTAAAAAAATAAATAAATAAGAACAGGAAAGCAAAGCTAAAAGAAACAGCAGCTATAATTTATTTCTCTGTGAGTCTCAGGTCTCCTTAGGTGTTTTCCTGCTTTGGCTCTTCAAATCCAGCCTAAGCTAAAATGAAGAGGTATGGTAGATGCTGTTACACATACACCAGTTCCCAAAGACCCCAGCAGGGTAAAGACCAAAAGGAAGCAAAACTAAAAGAAGATAAAACAGGAGAGCTGGGTTCGATCCCTGGTTTGGGAAGATCCCCTGGAGAAGGGAATGGCAACCTACTCTAGTATTCTTGCCTGAAGAAACCCATGGACAGAGTAGAGCCTGGTGGGCTACAGTCCATGGGGTTGCAAAGAGTCGGACACAACTGAGCGATTTTCACTCACTCACTCAAATTACTAGGAAAAATGGAGAAAATACCTCTAAACAAATTCAGTAAAACATGTCTAACCTTAAAGGATCCATCTGTTGTGTGCTTATTCTTCTTCGATACAAAAGCAACATTAAAATTTCTCCTTTGGGAATTCCCTGGAGGTCCAGAGGTTAGGACTCAGCACTTTCATTTCCAGAGCCAGGGCTCAATCCCTGGTTGGGGAACTAAGGTCCCGTAAGCTGCATGGCATAGTGGGAAGAGGAAATCATTTCCAGAGCCAGGGCTCAATCCCTGGCTGGGGAACTAAGGTCCCGTAAGATGCATGGCATAGTGGGAAGAGGAAATCATTTCCAGAGCCAGGGCTCAATCCCTGGTTGGGGAACTAAGGTCCCGTAAGCTGCATGGCATAGTGGGAAGAGGAAATCATTTCCAGAGCCAGGGCTCAATCCCTGGCTGGGGGACTAAGATCCCGTAAACTGCATGGCATAGTGGGAAGAGGAAATCATTTCCAGAGCCAGGGCTCAATCCCTGGCTGGGGGACTAAGATCCCGTAAGCTGCATGGCATAGTGGGAAGAGAAAATCATTTCCAGAGCCAGGGCTCAATCCCTGCTTGGGGAACTAAGGTCCCGTAAGCTGCATGGCATAGTGGGAAGAGAAAATCATTTCCAGAGCCAGGGCTCAATCCCTGCTTGGGGAACTAAGGTCCCATAAGCTGCATGGCATAGTGGGAAGAGGAAAAAAAAATCTCCTTTGATGCTAGCAAAGCAGCAGCTTAGCATATTCTTTTTTTGTTTTGTTTTGGTTTTTTTGGCCTCCAAACAAGGCTTCCAGGGATTTCAGTTCCCCGACCAGGGATCTAACCTGAGCCTTTGACAGTGAAGTTCAAGAGTCCTGACCACTGGACCACAAGGGATTTCCCAGAAGACCTATTCTTTATTTTCAACTTAAATTATTTTTAAATTATAAAACAATATATAATCACTGCAGAAAATATAGAGAGAGAAAATATAAAGAAAATAATTATCACTCAAAGCACCACCACATGAAAAACTATTTTTAAAGCTTTAATATATTTCTTGGTAGTCTTTTTTCCATACTTTCTAGTAATTTCACAAATTTTACAAAGTCAGAAGTACAATATATGTGAATGTCATACACACATTTAGCAAAACATTTGGCAACAGATTGCAACAAATAAGAGATCTATACCTTTAATTTTGTCTGCTCATTCTTTTATAAATCTATCATAAAAACCCAGAAATCTAAACAAAATTAAATAAAAATATACTGTCTTTCATTGAAGATTACTTCTAATAGTGAACAATTGGAACTAGCAAAGTGCTCAGTAATAAAAGAAGGACTGTGCTGTGCTTAGTTGCTCAGTCGTGTCTGACTCTTTGAGACCGCAGAGACTGCAGCCCGCCAGGCTCCTCTGTCCATGGGGATTCTCCAGGCAAGAACACTGGAGTGGTTTGCCATGCCTCCTCCAGGGGATCTTCCCAACCCAGGGATCAAACCCAGGTCTCCTGCATTGCAGGTGGATTCTTTACTGACTGAGCCACCAGGGTAGCCCAAAAGAAGGATTAAACATATATATAAGGGAAATCCATATAATGGAATGAGAGACAACTATTAAAATTTGATTTTTTTGAAGAATTTAAAAAAATTAAATCTTGATTCCTTCTCCTTTCATTAAATTTTACATCCTGAGCATTTTCCCAAATCATTTAATTCTCAAAAAAATCTAATTTATAAAATTTAGATTTCTTAATATCTACTGTAAACTGTTCCAGCAATCTACATTCCCACCAGTAGATTCTTGGGTACATATATATTTTTTTTAATTTATTATTTTTTTTGCTTTTATTTTTTATTTATTTATTTTAATTGGAGGCTAATTACTTTACAATATTGTAGTGGTTTTGCCATACATTGACATGAATCAGCCACGGGTGTACATGTGATCCCCATCCTGAACCCCCCTCCCACCTCCCTGCCCATCCCATCCCTCAGGGTCATCCCAGTGCACCAGCCCCGAGCGTCCTGTATCATGCATCGAACCTGGACTGGCGATCTATTTCACAAATGGTACTATACATGTTTCAATGCTATTCTCTCAAATCATCCCACCCTTGTCTTCTCCCACAGAGTCCAAAAGTCTATTCTTTACATCTGTGTCTCTTTCGCTGTCTCGCATATAGGGTCTTCATTACCATCTTTCTAAATTCCATATATATGCGTTAATATACTATATTGGTGTTTTTCTTTCTGACTTACTTCACTCTGTATAATAATAGGCTCCAGTTTCATCCACCTCATTAGAACCAATTCAAATGCATTCTTTTTAATAGCAGAGTAATATTCCATTGTGTGTATGTACCACAGCTTTCTTATCCAGTTGTCTGCTGATGGACATCTAGGTTGCTTCTATGTCCTAGCTATTGTAAACAGTACTGCAATGAACACTGGGGTACATGTGTCTATTTCAATTCTGGTTTCCTTGGTGTGTATGCCCAACAGTGGGACTGCTGGGTCATATGGCAGTTCTATTTCCAGTTTTTTAAGGAACCTCCACACTGTTCTCCATAGTGGCTGTACTAGTTTGCATTCCCACCAAACAGTGTAACAGGGTTCTCTGGGGCACATCTTAATGAGACTTTAGAAGGTATCTTTTTTTTTTTTTTTTTTTTAGTTTTTATCTATTTATTTATGGCTGTGCTGGGTCTTCATTGCTGCTCACAAGCTTTCTCCAGTTGGGGGGCACAGTGGCTTGTCTTGCTGCAGAGCCCCAGTGTCTGGGGTCCTGGCTCCAGCCACTGAGCCATAGCCTCTCAAGGGGGGTGCAGGGGGAGGGCCCCAAGGGCACTTATGCTTCCGGGTGACCCCCCCCCAACCTGCCCTGCCTGGTCTTATCCTGATATTTTATTAAACAAGTCTTTTTAAACCTCCCCCACCCCCAAAAGAGCCCACTCACAGGCCCCAGAGTGCATGAGCGTCAGCGGTTGCATCACACGGGCTCAGTGGCCCTGCAGCACGTGGGTCTTCCCGGATCAGGGACCAAACCCACGTCCCCTGCGCTGGCAGGCAGATTCCCAACCACTGGACCACCAGGGAAGTCTAGTATACTCTTTTTTAATGCATTTATTTTTACCTTTTGAGACAATTATTTATTTTGTTATTACTTTTAACATTTCCCCACTTTTTAAATCTTGAAAAATTTCAAGACCAACAGTAAAAGATGAAGGAATAGTACAATTAACATCCATATACTAAGAACGTATACTCTTAAATCAACAAGTGCAAATATCTAGAAGAAAATGATTCATGAAAGTAATTATTTAGATTTTTTAGGTGCCTGCAATTAAATCTCCTTAAAATACCCAAAAAAGTTGCTGATTTTATATAAAATAGCTAGGATCACAAAGAGGTAAGGTTCTTTTCAAAGTTACATTATATACATACTTTTTTAAAATGCTGACATACTGTTCTGCCAATTTCTTACTAATCTGTCTATGACCACTGAAGAGGAAATCATCCTAAGCTATGTAGAAGCTTCTGGTTACCACTCAGTATCTATCCTCTCCTTCTTTATTAACAGAACCCCAATTGTGTAGCAAGAAGCAAAGACCAAAAGCATAAAAACAGTATCTCCCAGTCTCCCCTGCAGCAGAGGCGATGCTATGATAACTGTCTCATCAAGGGGTAGAAAGTAATACCCTCGGAAGGCCTTTCAGGAAAGTCCCTGAAAGGTATAAAGGCTGGAGGCACACTGCTGGCCAGCTCCTTTTTGCTTTTTTGACCTTCTCCTCTTTCCTGGAGTGAGGGCCTGCAGATGCCAGACTCCTGGCACATATTTGAGATGAGAACATGAGGGCAAGGATCCCACTCAGAAGAGTGGAGCATAAAGACAGAAGGAACCTGGGGTCCCTGATAACCAAGGAACCAGTCTACCAAGCCTGGATAGCTTAGTCCCAGACTTATTTCATGTGAAGAAAAAAAATCCCCAAATTTGTTTAAACCATTGATTCCTGTAGTTATTTTTGGGTAAACTGAACCCTAACTGATCTGCTGGAGTTATTATACAAAGGTTATTATAACCTGCCAGAGTTATTTTACAAAGGTAAGAAGCAGGTAGAATTGGCTAAAATCAATTAGCTCATTTAAATACTCATTTATTATTCCACACAATCAATCTCTATTGAACATCTATGCTTGGAGGTAGAAGCACAGAAATACATAAGATGTGGCTTGTAGTTAAAATGAAGCAACCAAACAATTAAAACAAAGTTTGATGAGTCATGAGGGAATGGCTCCCCACTCCAGTATTCTTGCCTGGTGAATCCCATGGACAGAGGCGCCTGGTGGCCTACAGTCCATGTGGCAGCAAAGAGTCAGACACAACTGAGCGACTAACACTATGGCAGGGAAAGGGTGGCACGCTATGATATCATATGGCAGTATTTATCCCAACCTCTTGTTTGGAAGGCAAATGGGATCAGAGAAAGCTTCCCAGGTGAAAGGGAATCTAAGTTGAGATCTGAAAATGGAGATGGATGTATTAGCCAGTGTTACCCAACAGGGCAATGAAGGAAGAGTACTGCAGAAGAGGAAACAGCATGTGCACAGACCCAGCGGAACAGGGAGAATGTGACCCGTTACGGGCAGTGCAAGCAGTTTACCCCAGCTGGAACACACACATGGAGTGCGAGACCACTCTTCCCAGGCACCGCCGAAACCACAGAGGCCGTCCCTCTCTGGCCAGACTAGACTCTGGAGTTGTTTTTTAATCATTCCTTTATTAAAATAAATCGAAATTAAGGACCAAAAGAGGCAACAACTCTTGAGCTCTCTACCTTGATTCTTTAAATGGTAGAATCATCCTGTTCCTCCAAACTGGTGGGGCTTGCTCAACAATGAAGAGGATAATAGAGGCTTTGCCCAACACTGAATGACCGATTGAGAAGGGTTAGGCTGACAGATGCAGGAAAGTGTCACATGAGACTTACTGCTGGCAAGAATAACACTTTGGCAATAATCATAAAGAAATGGCTGGAAAGAGAACATACTATAATAGGGGGACAAGAGATGAAGGAGGTCATGACTAGAGTACTTACAATGGAATGCAGAGAAGAGGAAGTGTGCTTTGAAGAGAGATTAGTAGGTGAACTGGAGAGGACTGAGAAGATGTGCAGGGGCAAGAAGACGTGGGGAAGGGAGATCTGAGGGGTCTAGCTTGGGAGAGGAAGCACGATTAAGACTCCATGCTCCAGGATTCCATCTCCATCAGTGAGTGGTTTTGTGACCTTCACTTAAACCCCATGTGTTTCAGTTTCTGCATCTGTATAATGGGAATAATAATATAATCTCAGAGGATTTGTGAGGAGTTACATGGAAGTTCTCAGAACAGGACATGGCATATAGAAGATGCTGAATAAATGCTAGCCACATGCAAAGTGATGGTGACGCCATTCACCAAGACAGGGGACACAAGAGGAAGCACAAGTTCTGGGGAAGAAGAATGATAAGTTCAAGTTCAGATACATTCACCTTATCTGCCTGTGGGACACGCAGGAGGCAGTTGGGGATATGGGCTGCAGCTCAGAGGAGAGCAGTGAGAGTCAGATCCTCCTTGATCAAGGGTGGTGTAGGGTGACATCTGACCCAGGCCCCGGCAGACAGGAAGAAGCAAGCCCCGAGGGGACGGAGTAAGATGTAGTAAGATGCAGAGAAAAGAACTCGGGCAGCTCCCAGGGAACACGGACACTCAAGGGACAGACAGAGGGGAAAAGACGGAAGGAGCAGCCACTGAGACAAGAGGAAGACTCACAGAAAACAATTCTAATAAAGCTGTACCGTAACAACTAAAGAGACAAAAACACGAATGACGGTGAGACGAGGGAGGCACACCATCATGCACAGGGCACCAGCTTAAAGGCTGCAAATCAAGAGTGGGGACAAAAAGATCCGAACGAAAAAGAGCATTCCCTAAGAACCAGTATTTACAGGTTATTAACACTGTTCGTAAATTATCATAAGAACCCCAGAGTGAAATCTCCAAGTTGATAAGAGGCAGAGGGCTCTTTTAGTGAGCAAACGGTCCAATCAAACTGCTTTATCAATGAGGCTAAGCCTGAGAAAAATCTCATACAGTAACCTGAGTGGCCAAGAAAGAATCACATTTTTTAAGGAAAGAAAGCAGAACACAATGGCTTTACTGAAAAGTAATCCAAACTGCATTTTGAAAATAAAGTTCAACTGTCCCCTAAGCTTTCAGTTACTGGACCTGAAAAGCCACTTTAAATCACATCACTTTGGGGCTTGGAGGAAAGAGAGATAGCCATTGGTCCAGATTCCGGATATGAGATGTATTCTGGAAAGCCTGCTGTAAAGCAGATAACTGCATCTGAATCTAAGACCATGGCATCCGAATCTCTGGGTAGACAGTTAGGGAAAGTGTACTGCTCTCTGAAATGTGTTAAAGACACTTACCAGACCATTCATGCACACACCAACATCTGGGAACCCCTGATCTTTCTGATCAGAAGACCAAGGGATAGAGAAAATGAAAAGCCTAGACAACTGCACACAGCTAACGAGACATGTGGAGCAGTCCTCACACTCTAACTTGTATCAGAATCACCCAGAGAGCTTGTTAAATACAAACTGAGACTACTGCAGGAGCTTCTGATTCAGCCCAAGAACTCACATTTCTAACAAGTGTGAGGTGAGGCTGCTGCTGCTCACCTAGGGACCACACTTTGAGAATCTCTGGTGTGGACTAGTCATTAGAGAGTTTCCTAAGGGCTTCCCTGGTGGCTCAGACGGTAAAGAATCTGCCTGCAATGAGGGAAACTCGGGTTTGATCCCTAGGTTGAGATCAAAAGGGATCCCAGAAAGGGAATGGCAACCCACTCCAGTATTCTTGCCTGGAGAATCCCATGGACAGAGGAGCCTGGGGGGCTACAGTCCATGGGGTCACAAAGAGTCAGACACGACTGAGCAACTGACACTCTGTGTACATCAACTCAATGCGACCTGTACCCTTAAAGAAAAGGTAGCGCATTTCAGAAATGATGCTGAAAATGAAACAGAAAACATGACGAAATATAAACTTCACAAATGTATTCTAAGCCCTTCTGGTCAACTGGAAAAAACACAGAAAGCTGGAAAAGACCCAGACTAAACTAAGCTAGAATGAAACTACAAGGGTCAGGGAGAAGAGACCAAAATGACTGAATAAATGAAGACCACATTCACAAAACAGGGTAGAGACAGGTCATAATTTTAAAATCTACAAAATTATGAAAAGGTATGATCAGAATGACAGCATTAGGCAGCTGTTTTAATTATTTGACTGTAAGAAGTCACTTTTAAGTATCTTTTTGTGTTATTTACTCAGGAAATCTAATCCCCAAATACTCTTGAGGCTAAATTTTTATTCAAAACAACTTTCAAACATGGTTTCCCATTGGTTCCACACAAAGCCAGAGAAGCCACAGTGAAACATCCTCTCCTCACCACCGCCACCTTAATTCTGCATGACTCAGACCTTCTGGTATTACATTAGAAAGAACAGCATTCTAACGCTGCTCTGACCACTCCTCTCTGCTCATGCAGACAGCTCCTAGCCCTGAAACACTACATTCAAATATATTATTCTCTCACCAGATCAGAAGATCTGTAATTGCCTCTGTCTACCTGCTATTTGTCTCACGGTTCTGAGCACACCTCCAAAATCCGTAACGATGAATCCCACTGGCAACATCCCCTTGGGGCTGTCACGCACATTTTATATCATATTGTTTGCACCCTTTTTCAAGCCAATTTCTCACTTGTGGTTGTTCCTGGGCTAGCACTAGAACCTGCTGTCATTTCCTTCAAAGAAAGTAATACATCCAAGGGTTAGATCCTTTCAATGTCCATGGGACTCCTACATCCAGCTAAGCTGCTCCCTCTTGCTTCGCTAAGCCGCTCCCTCTTGTTAAGCTGCTCCCTCTTCCTTCAGAGCATCTTTGCCCAGGCTTTCCTCTTTGTTACATATATTTGCTTTTGGACTCCTCCCACCCAACTCCCAACACCCTCCTGTCCTCCCCAAAATAACCTCACTTCTAAAGGCACAAGGTCTGGGTTCTGAACTTTTCAAAGTCAGTCTAAGTATCCTTCTGTCAACAAACACACCACTTTTTAGAGCTTAGAAGCAAAATCAGGCTACCCAGACAGGTTAATGGTTTGAACTGTCATTAATTTTTTTCCCAGGATTCATTACTAGCTATCCTTCACCATAAAAATGTTGATTCTGCTTATGGTCTTGAAACAAAAGCTTCCTAAGACATTAGAGGATCTCTCCTTTGTCAAGCCCTGAGACAAGACACACACACACACTAGCCCACCTACCTGAAGACCAAAATTCAGAGTTTACCATAATCAAATCCCAAATATAATGTAACTGCCCACCAAACAGCTAACTTAAAATTTAAACACAGGCTCTATGCTTACTGTCAATTATTAAATCTTAGTCTAAAGAAAGTGAAAGTGAAAGTCGTTCAGTCATGTTCAACTCTTTGTGACCCCATGGACTTGGAATGTCCATGGAATTCCTCAGGCCAGAATACAGGAGTGGGTAGCCTTTCCCTTCTCCAGGGGATCTTCCCAACCCAGGGATCAAACCCAGGTCTCCCACATTGCAGGTGGATTCTTTACCAGCTGAGCCACCAGGGAAGCCCAAGAATACTGGAGTGGGTAGCCTATCCCTTCTCCAGTGGATTCTGACTCAGGAATCGAACTGGGGTCTCCTGTGTTGCAGGTGGGTTTTTTACCAGTTAAGCTACTAGGGAAGCCCCAAATCTTAATTATAAACCATATATCTGATAAAGAGTTAAGATTCAGAACATAATAAACAACTCCTATAACTCAATAACAAAAAGACAAACAACCTGATTAAAACATGGGCGAAAGACGTGACTAAACATTTATCCGTATATGAATGGCTAAGAAGCATACGAAAGATGTTTAACATCACTAATCATTATTGAAATGCAAATCAAAACCATGCGACATCACTTCATACACATCAGGATGGCTATCATCACCAAAAACAAAAACAAAAAAATACTAAAACCCAGTGTTGGGGAGGATATAAAGAAACTGGAATGCTTGTGCACTTCTGGTAGAAATATAAAATGGCTTGGCTGATGTGGAAAACAGTAAGGTGGTCCTTCAAAAAATTTAAAATAGAATTAATATGTGACCCAGCTATTCCACTTTAAGATATATATCCAAAACAGCTGAAAGCAGGAATGCAAACAGATTATTTACACACCCATGTACAAGTAGCTTATTCATAACATTCAAAAGGCTGAAGCAACCCAGATGTCCGTTAATAATGAATGAATGGATAAACAAAATGTAATGTGTGTGTGTGTGTGTATAAGAAATATTATTCACCCTTAAAAAGGAAGGAAATTCTAACAAATGGATGAACTGTGAGAACATTACTATAAGTAAAATGAGCCTGTCACAAGAAGACAAATACCATATGAATCCACTTCCATGAGGTACACAGAATAGTTAAATTCACAGAGACAAAAAAAAGAAAGGTGGCTGCCAGGTGCAGGGGGCAGGGAGAATGAGCAGTTGTTTAATGGCTACAGAGTTTCACTATGGAAACTGGTTGCACAACAATGTGAATATACTTATAATACTGGAACTACATGCTTGAAATTTGCTAAAATGGTAAATTTTGTGTTGTGCGTTTTAACACAATTTTTAAGTATACACAATGAAATATTTTCTTATAATGGCCTTAACTTATAAGTCTATAGTCATTTTTATCTTACATAAAGTATATTTCTCTTAATATTAACATACATAGAATGATATAATACTGTATGTGTCTTTTAAAGTAAAAGTATAATCTGATTATAAAATACCTAAAAATATTTCAGTATTTATTTATAATATCAATAAATTTAGGAAATATGTCTATTTATAAATAAATACTACAAATAATTGATAAATAAAAAGAATTGATGCTTTTGAACTGTGGTGTTGGAGAAGACTCTTGAGAGTCCCTTGGACTGCAAAGAGATCCAACCAGTCCATCCTAGAGGAGATCAGCCCTGGGTGTTCTTTGGAAGGAATGATGCTAAAGCTGAAACTCCAGTACTTTGGCCACCTCATGCGAAGAGCTGACTCACTGGAAAAGACCCTGATGCTGGGAGGGATTGGGGGCAGGAGGAGAAGGGGACAACAGAGGGTGAGATGGCTGGATGGCATCGCCGACTTGATGGACATGAGTTTGGGTGGACTCCGGGAGTTGGTGATGGACAGGGAGGCCTGGTGTGCTGCTATTCATGGGGTCGCAAACAGTCGGACACGACTGAGCAACTTAACTGAACTGAACTGCAAATAAATGATTTATTAGGGTGAGGGTGGGATGATTTGGGAGAATGCCATTGAAACATGTATATTATCACATGTGAAACAGACTGCCAGTCTAGGTTTGATGGATGAGACAGGGTGCTCTGGGCTGGTCCACTGGGACGACCCAGAGGGATGGGATGGGGAGGGAGGTGGGAGGGGGCTTCAGGATGGGGAACACATGTACACCCGTGGCTGATTCATGGCAATGTATGGCAAACCACTACAATACTGTAAAGTAATTAGCCTCCAATTAAAATGAATAAATTTATAAAAAAGAAAAAAGAAATATGTCTATTTATAAATAAATAGTACAAATAAATGATTTATTTATAATGTTTATAAATAAATTTTTTAGATTTAAAATATCTAAAAAATAACACACTTTATACACAAAGCTTACTTTCTGTAAAATTAATAACTTTGTAGGAAGGATTACTAAAGAATGTACATGGCAATGAAAATATCCTATCAAAGTCTAGTATTCAATATTAATACTTTCTTTCATTTGGGGGATTCAAAGAACTTCATAAAATCTCAGTACTATAAAGAAAAGATTTGGTCTGTCCGAACCATAAATTGCACAGCAAAGCTTTCTTCACAGTGTTTACTGAGTAATGCTGGCCTGGATGCTACAGTAGCAAAGCACAGACTCCAGGAGCCTCTAAGACCTATCCCGTCACTCTTTACCACAAGCTGAATAAGATACCTGAGGTACAACTTACTAGCAAACCAAGAAGATATTTCATAAAACTTAGTTATTTGCCATCTAGCTGTCAAAAACAAATTTATCCATCTGCATCCAAGGAAAAATATACTCATTTTAAATTGAGACATAAAGTTCAAATAACTGTAATTTGATCTAACAACATGCAACTTGAGAACATAAGTGAAAGTTGCTCAGTCGTGTCTGGCTCTTTGTGACCCCATGGACTATACAGTCCATGGAATTCTCCAGGCAAGAATTCTGGAGTGGGTAGCTGTTCCCTCCTCCAGGGGATCTTTTCAACCCAGGAATGGAACCCGAGTCTCCTGCACTGCAGGCTGATTCTTTACCAGCTAAGCCACCAGGGAAGCCCACTTGAAAACATAATCCTGTGTCAAAACAGTATACTAAAAATACCAGCATTGTTTTATTCAAAGCAAAAATCAAGGTGATGGTAATACCTTTAAATCCAAAATAAAAGATTAGGTGGAAGCATGCTTTCATTGCATTGGCGGTGTCCATCTTGGGTGGTAGTCACTTGCAAAATTCCCAAACCCTTCCCCCTTAGCACTCTGATTCAGATTATGACACACTAGATTTGGCACCTAGTCCTACTAATCTGAATTTTCATTGTGCATTTTTAACAAGTACTATAACAACACTTTACAATGCAAAACACACCTCTAATAAGATGCAAATTACAGAGCCTTAGAAATATATCTTATAAGGAAATTAAATCTCATCTTATTCAACCTGATAAACAATTGACAAATTGATCAATTTTAATAAGAAAGAATAGCAATATTTACATACAAATAAACAGCATATGCTTCTCTGTAAGCTACAAGTCTAATAACAATACTATTATATGACTGTTTGAAACTCAGAGTCACCACTTTTTAGAAGTAACTTTCAATATAGTGTATAAGACTTCAAACACACATACAAATTATACAGAGAGAAACTGGTTTCATTACATTATTCCTCCTTCTGGTTTTTGATCAAAATTAGAACTTCCAAGATCCCACAGTGCAGCTCTGAAGAAATTTAGACTACTTCCCAAAACACCCTCCTAGGGTTTACATTTACCACCACAGAAAATAGGATGCTTAAAAGAATGCCACCAGAGGATTCAGATGCAGTTCCCAAAGAAAAAAAAAATCTTTGGGACTTCCCTAGTGGTCCAGTGGCTAAGATGCCACCCTCCTAATGCAGGGAGCTGGGTTCGATCCCACAGGTGTAACCAAGAGTTCACATGCAGGAACTAAGATCCAGTTTAGTCAAATATATAATTTTTTTTAATGTTTTGAGTAGAGCAGAGAGCGCAGTCTCTCAGAAAGACTGCTTTGAACAAGATAATGTTCACCTCTGTGGACAAGGGATGTTGCCTGTCATTCCAGTAAACAAGGACCAAGCCATCAGCCACTGCAGCACCCCCACGCCCACTGATGGTACACCCCAAGGGCAATTCAGGATAGAGAAAAACAGGAAGCACAATGTGCTCTGGATACTGGCCCTAGATAATTAAGATGCATATCTAACGAATAATTTCAGTGAGCATGTCTTGCATCTTCCTGTAAGTAAAAAGGCACTAAAATCATTAACTTGCAATGTTTATTTCTGTGATTAGCAGTTATCTTTTGATGTTTGACTACACGTTTTGTTTTGTTTTGTTTTAAAGCTCAACATGCCTACACATCCTGGCTCTTCCCTTACCTTCTGGAGCAGCTCCTCAGAGGTATCTGAGAGGCTGTCTCCCGGGCTATAGTCTTCAGTAAAGTCCCAGAATAAAACTTAATTCAAAACTCTCAAGTTGTGTTTTCCTTCCGTCAGCACTTGGATGTGTAAATTCAAGTAGGCTTATTTTTCTTTAATTTGTTACTGAACATTACTGAACACACATCAATAGTAACAAGAAAAGACATTACCTGTGATTACTCTCTTCACCAGCCTTCTGCTAGATTATGTTTGCTCACTTCACTCTATCGGAAGGGCAGAAAAGATTTTCCCAACACTTGGCACTGCTGGCAATTCCCAGAAGAATATTTCCAAAATCTACAGAAAACAACTAAAAAAAAAAGAGAGAGAGAGAGACCCACAGTCATCAATAAACTAAAAAAACCCAATCAATTTTTCTCCAGGTTTTCTCCCCTCCCAGCTACCGCCATTTGTTGTGCACTGAATGGCTCTGCCTGACATTGCACTAATTTTTTAAAAAAAATTATAAGCAAAAATTGAATCTTTATTTAGAAGTCTGAATGCTAGCCAAATATGACAGACTCCCACTGGGCAGCAGAAAGGAGAGAAGGATTCTTCTGTCCTCCAAGAGACGGTAAGTAATTATATACTTCTTTTAGAAGAGAAAAAAAAATGTGGAATTAAATAAACCCATATCCATGCATCAGCAACATAACATTATAATGAGAACAAAATATAAAATAGCAAGAAACTTCATAGGCTCCTTCTCTTTAAAGGTGTGATATTTGCCACATATTCCCAGGCACCTCTGACCTATTCAAATATTGACAGTTGAAAGTTCAATTTTTTGCCATCCCATGGGCAAAGTTTACTTTGGTTTTAGAGACAGATCTCATGTGATCATGCCTACCTGGGAAGATGTTTCACAGCACAGTTACATGGCTTCCTGACCATACATTCAGAAAAACGTGAGCTTGAAGAAGGCTGAGAAGGGACTTCCCTAGTGACACAGTGGCTAAGATGCAGTGCTTCTAGTACAAGGCCTGGGTTCCCAAAAAAGAAGAAGCTGGGAAATTGTCCCACCTAGGACGAACAGTACAGAGAACATAACCTAGAGGTGTCCTAGAGAGCACAGACTAACCCCAAGCATAGAGACCGCAAAAGGCCAAAAAACAGTGAAGTCGCTCAGTCGTGTCCAACTCTTTGCAACCCCATGGACTGTAGCCTACCAGGCTCCTCCGTCCATGGGATTTTCCAGGTTACGGTGAGCAATTCAAGTCAGAATCTACTCCTGATAGGGACAGAGTAAAGGGACAAAGTAGGTGATTAAACAGAATCCCTCTAGGGGACTATAAATAGAAAATATATGGGAGACCCCTGTAAGTTAATGATTACTCAAGAGAGAAGGTCTGCTTACCCACAAAACCAAGCAGGCTTGCTTAACACACAACCATGCAACAGAAGCATGAGACGTGCCCCAAAACAAGATAACAACGGTGGCATAAACCTCACATCCTCCCCAGTGAGCTCATTAAGTTAATGATCCCTAGGACATACTCTCTGCACACATAAAAAAAAAACAATAATTTGTGGACCTAGCTTGACCATGTAGAGACAAGAAAACTCTCCTGCCCAGCCTGGAAGAGGAGCTGATGATGGAAGTATGATGTCTACCCAAGAGAGACAAAGGAGCTCTTCTGCCCCTCCCTACTTTTCCTTTATTATAAAACTGTAGCCCAGTAAGTTCTTAGGGTGTGGCATTTCTCACCCACACACTTGTAAACCTCACAAATGTTCTATTCTAATAAGTCACTTCCTTATCTATCACTTTGTCTCTTGCTGAATTCTTTTCTCCACTGAGACATAAAGGACTGCTATACTGGAGCCCTTCAGAGGCCCCCCTGAAATGACACTACACAGTTTCAGTACAACAAATGTTCAGTCGCTAAATCGTTTCTGACTCTTTGCAACCCCATGTTCTTCAGCACACCAGGCTTCCCTGTTCATCATTATCTCCCGGAGATTGTGCAAACCCATGTCCATTCAGTTGATGATGCCATCCAACCATCTCATCCTCTGTCATCCCCTTCTCCTCCTGCCTTCAATCTTTCCCAGCATCAGGGTCTTTTCCAATGAGTCGGCTCTTTGCATCAGGTGGTCAAAGTACTGGAGTTTCAGCATCAGTCCTTCCAATGAATATTCAGGGTTGATATCCTTTAGGACTGACTGGTATAACAAATATACCAGCTCTTTTCAAAATCTCTGTGTAATAAGGACGCACCATTCATTAACATAATTTTTCTGTAACAGCCCAGTATATTAAAAGATGGTTCCCTAGAAGTCACTATAAGAGGTTTTGTGTGTATGTTTGACCTACAGATGCCTCAAAGGCTTGGGAAGTCGTTTCTTATAACACATGTTTGTTTCGTGAAAGGGATAAAGATGAAGAGAGGGACCTTAATGTGACCAAAGTCTTCAAAACTGGATACAGTTGTGGTAATGCCTGGGCACAGAAGAAGTGTGTATGGGGCCTGAGAGGCAAGGGATAACACTTCACATGCAAATAAACAAATTCACATTAAAATTTCTTCAGTACCTTCAAATCTGCCTTCTTCACTTGACTCCAATATTTAGCACCTATGACCTCAAAGTGTAATTCACAATCAAATCTCTGGGCATTTCATCTCAAGCAATTTTACAATGACTTACAAGTGAGAGAGAATTCTACTTCTTCCATAATCCCACATGAACTGTTTTATTATCAGGTACTGGAGAGAGACAGGCTCTCCTACTGCCTCTTAACGATTACAGATTGCTTCCAGATGCTTTTCAGGTGATGTCAAGCCTTTTCTCATTCTGAGACTCTTGAATTATGAAAGGGCATCTCTAATTCATGAGAAACACTCCTCCCACTTCAGTATCCATTACCATACATCCTGCCCTTTCCCTCCTTTACAGGCACTCACACACACATGCTTTTACTTGGCAGCAAGGCATCCCTATGTATCAGGAAGGGCTTACTGAGAATCACACACATGCTTTTACTTGGCAGCAAGGCATCCCTATGTATCAGGAAGGGCTTACTGAGAATCACTTATATTTTACCAGCAGGATTCCGCCAGCAGCCACGCTTCGAGACCTCAAAGGAAGCTGAGTTCCTTGAGAGTAATGCACAGGATAAGATGGAAAGCAAGGTTAAACGGAATTAAAGTAAATTGAAAGGACTCTCTTAAAATTCACTGGGTCTTTATAATTCTCTCCTTGTCACTTCCCTTAAAAACAAAATACATCTCCTGCTAATAAGGGGGTGAGGAGATGGCAGTTCACAATTGAGTCACACCCAAATCTCTGCCCAGGCAAGTGCTTTCCTTCTAACAAAACATTCTACCTCCACTTAACAAAATCAAATTCAGGTTCACAATCCTTCTATGCAATGGCTATGTCATTTCCCTAATTTCAAAACAGGGACAAATTTAAACCTCATTTGCAGATGGCATAAATTCAGTGAATTCAGACCTCTACTATGCTGAGTTCAGAAATCTGCTAATAGGTGGGGAGTGCACAAAAAGCACAGCAAACCATCAGATGAATGCTGTGCAGGTTGTGGGCGGAGAGGGGAAGATAATTAACAGCCACATCACAGATTTCTCCCTGTATCGGCAAAATGAATGCAGAGGGGCGTTTTCATAGGAGGTGTGGATTTTTCCATAGCATTGGATTAATTGACCCGTGCTATAATCAAGTGCTTTCCTGGAGAGTAATTAACAAACCAATCAATCAAGTACAAGCCTCAAACAATTCAAGAAGTTTTCAAATTCGTAGTGTTGACGATGAGTTGATTATTGAATAATTTCATTCTCCAAAAGAGCTGAACTGAGACAGGTTATGTGAAAACTTGCAGATAAGAACAAAATGTTCTACTGAGGCCCACAGTCTTCCCTGATTCCACTCAACCATAGTAATAATAATTCAAGAGTCTTAAAATGGATGGCCCTAAGCCCAATCCATGAATTTTATAGGTGACAAAAATAAGGCACAGGAAAGGGAGGGGACAGGGCTTCCCAGGTGGTGCTAGTGGTAAAGAAGCTGTCAGACAATGCAGGAGACATAAGAGATGCAGGTTCAATCCCTGGGTCTGGAAGATCCCCTGGAGGACAGCATGGCAACCCACTCCAATATTCTTGCCTGGAGAATCCCATGGACAGAGGAGACTTGTGGGCTACAGTCTATAGCGTCACAAAGACGCGGACACAACTGAAGAGACTTAGCATGCACAAGGTAGGTGACGTGTTCAAAATTAAATGCTGGTGAACAGTGAAGACAGAGGTAGAACCCATATCTTCTCTATGTCAAACTCACAATTCCTCAACTACCTACCCATTAAGTCCATTTCATTCCTTTTCAAGCTTTGTGGAAAGCTCAATCAAATGAAGCTTTAATCTTCAATTTCCATCCAACTGATTCCTAAGATTTTACACTAATTATATAGATTCTCTTCTTCACTCAAGAAACGCAGTGTTATTTGAATGCCTTGGGAAGGTCCCAATCACAAAATGAATGAGTGAACTGCAGTACATCACAGAGGAGGAAGAGCAGAGACTGCAGCCCTCTTAGAAATGAATGAAGAATGGTCAAAATGAAGAACAAAGGTGAACAAAGTCGAAATCTAAGCATTAAAGTGATATTTCCTGCAACAGCTACTCCTGCTTCTGAAAGAAAAAAAAAAGTAGTGGTTGTTGTTGTATTCAAGTAGATTTGGAAAATGCTACGTTCTAACATATCCCTCTTGATATTGGGTTTCCCTGGTGGCTCACATAGTAAAGAATCTGCCTGCAATGAGTTCAATCCTGGGCCAGGAAGATCCCCTTGAGAACAGAATGGCTACTCACTCCAGTATTCTTGCCTGGAGAATTTCATGGAGAGAGGAGCCCAGTCCACGGGCCACAGTACATTGGGTAACAAAGAGTCAGACACAATGGAATGACTTTCACTTTACTTGCTTCACTTACATTCTGAAATATGCCTCTTGGAATATTCACACAGTGCATTATTGTTAGGTTTATTAAGGCTCTGCTGCTGCTGCTGCTGCTGCTGCTGCTGCTAAGTCACTTCAGTTGTGTCCGACTCTGTGTGACCCCACGGACGGCAGCCTACCAGGCTCCCCCATCCCTGGTACTCTCCAGGCAAGAACACTGGAGTGGGTTGCCATTTCCTTCTCCAATGCATGAAAGTGAAAAGTGAGAGTGAAGTCGCTCAGTCATGTCTGACTCTCAGCGACCCCATGGACTGCAGCGCACCAGGCTTCTCCATCCATGGGATTTTCCAGGCAAGAATACGAGAGTGGTATTAAGGCTCTGCTGCTGCTGCTGCTGCTAAGTCGCTTCAGTCGTGTCCCACTCTGTGCGACCCCATAGACGGCAGCCCACCAGGCTCCCTCGTCCCTGGGATTCTCCAGGCAAGAACACTGGAGCGGGTTGCCATTTCCTTCTCCAGTGCATGAAAGTGAAAAGTCAGAGTGAAGTCACTTAGTTGTTCCCGACTCTTAGCGACCCCATGGACTGCAGCCTACCAGGCTCCTCCGTCCATGGGATTTTCCAGGCAAGAGTACTGGAGTGGGGTGCCATTGCCTCCTCCGATTAAGGCTCTAAGAAGGCCTAAAAAAAGAAGCCCACTTAGTTTTGTTTCATATGCTTCTCAATCTTATTTGCCATCTTTGGTTTACAGATCCTGTACTGACATCCTCCAAGAAGCACCCTTCAGGAAGCACACAAATCATTTTTGATGAATAACAATGACACTCATTAAGCAATATTTGAAAGGCAATACCAAAGAATGCTCAAAGTACCACATAATTGCACTCATCTCACACACTAGTAAAGTAATGCTCAAAATTCTCTAAGCCAGGCTTCAGCAATACGTGAATCATGAACTTCCAGATGTTCAAGCTGGTTTTAGAAAAGGCAGAGGAACCAGAGAGCAAATTGCCAACATGCGCTGGATCATCGAAAAAGGAAGAGAGTTCCAGAAAAACATCTATTTCTGCTTTATTGACTATGCCAAAGCCTTTGACTGTGTGGATCACAACAAACTGTGGAAAATTCTGAAAGAGATGGGAATACCAGACCACCTGACCTGCCTCTTGAGAAACCTATATGCAGGTCAGGAAGCAACAGTTAGAACTGGACATGGAACAACAGACTGGTTCCAAATAGGAAAAGGAGTACATCAAGGCTGTGTATTATCACCCTGCTTATTTAACTTCTATGCAGAGTATATCATGAGAAACGCTAGGCTGGAAGAGGCACAAGCTGGAATCAAGATTGCCGGGAGAAATATCAATAACCTCAGATATGCAGATGACACCACCCTTATGGCAGAAAGTGAAGGGGAACTAAAAAGCCTCTTGATGAAAGTGAAAGTGGAGAGTGAAAAACTTGGCTTAAAGCTCAACATTCATAAAACGAAGATCATGGTATCTGGTCCCATCACTTCATGGGAAACAGATGGGGAAACAGTGGAAACAGTGTCAGACTTTATTTTTGGGGGCTCCAAAATCACTGCAGATGGTGACTGCAGCCATGAAATTAAAAGACGCTTACTCCTTGGAAGGAAAGTTATGACCAATCTTGATAGCATATTGAAAAGCAGAGACATTACTTTGCCAACAAAGGTCCATCTAGTCAAGACTATGGTTTTTCCTGTGGTCATGTATGAATGTGAGAGTTGGACTGTGAAGAAGGCTGAGTGCCAAAGAATTGATGCTTTTGAACTGCGGTTTTGGAGAAGACTCTTGAGAGACCCTTGGACTGCAAGGATATCAAACCAGTCCATCCTAAAGGAAATCAGTCCTGAATGTTCATTGGAAAGACTGATGCTGAAGCTGAAACTCCAGTACTTTGGCCACCTGATGTGAAGAGCTGACTCATTTGAAAAGACACTTTCCCTTTTCACTTTCATGCATTGGAGAAGGCAATGGCAACCCACTCCAGTGTTTTTGCCTGGAGAATCCCAGGGACGGTGGAGCCTGGTAGGCTGCTGTCTCTGGGGTTGCACAGAGTCGGACACGACTGAAGCGACTTAGCAGCATAGTTGATTTTGGAGAAGACTCTTGAGAGTCCCTTGGACTGCAAGGAGATCCAACCAGTCCATTCTGAAGGAGATCAGCCCTGGGTGTTCTTTGGAAGGAATGATGCTAAAGCTGAAACTCCAGTACTTTGGCCACCTCATGGGAAGAGTTGACTCACTGGAAAAGACCCTGATGCTGGGAGGGATTAGGGGCAGGAGGAGAAGGGGACAACAGAGGATGAGATGGCTGGATGGCATCATCGACTCGATGGACATGAGTCTGAGTGAACTCCGGGAGTTGATGATGGACAGGGAGGCCAGGGGTGCTGCGATTCATGGGGTCGCAAAGAGTCAGACACGACTGAGCAACTGAACTGAACTGAAGATATATTCAAATTATACCTCCCAGAGACTGTACCTATTCATAAATGAGCAAAACATTTTTAACAAATAAATGAACATATCATATACACTGTTCTGCACCTTGCATTTTTCACCGAACAGCATATACTGGCAATGTTTCCAAAATGATACATAAAGAGATTCACTGCTATGTTTGTGTATGACGACACAGGTTTCTAACGTAAACTGCACAGTTTTCTAACAGCAGCTGTTAATGCAATGTATTAATTCAGTCTCCCACGGATGAACATTTTGGTTGTTTCTAATCTTTAGCCATTTTATAAACACTACACTACAATTAGTATCTTTGAACATAAATCACTTTCTCATGCATGTAACACATATGTATATGTAGGATACATGCATAGTATATATGAATGTATGTATATCTATAGGAATGTATTTGTACACTTATCTAGGATAAACTTCTAGAACTGGAGTTGAGTCAAGGAATATGAATTTTTTCATACTACTGTTGTTTCGTTACTAAGTCATATCCGACTCTTTTTCAAGGCCACCAGACTCCTCGGTCCATGGGATTTTCCAGGCAAGAATACTGGAGTGGGATACCATTTCCTTTTCCAGGGGATCTTCCCAACCCAGAGATCGAACCAGTATCTCCTGCTTGGCAGGTGGATTCTTCATCACTGAGCCATGTGGGAAGCCCTTTTCATACTATCAGTTCAGTTCAGTTCAGTTGCTCAGTCGTGTCCGACTCTTTGCGACCCCATGAATTGCAGCACGCCAGGCCTCCCTGTCCATCACCAACTCCCGGAGTTCACTCAGACTCACGTCCATCGAGTCGGTGATGCCATCCAGCCATCTCATCCTCCGTCATCCCCTTCTCCTCCTGCCCCCAATCCCTCCCAGCATCAGGGTCTTTTCCAATGAGTCAACTCTTCGCATGAGGTGGCCAAAGTACTGGAGCTTCAGCTTTAGCATCAGTCCTATAGATTTTGCCAAACTACCCACAAAAGACACTATTGTTTTGCACTCATTCCATCTACAGAATAGGTTATGCAATTTCTTAATCTCTGCCCATCAGTGATAAATGGTACCTCGGTTTAGTTGTAATGTGCATATCTTTTAAAATGAGCAGGTTCAGCACCTTCTCAATATGTTTGAAAGACGCCATTATTTTTCTTCCTATAGACTATTTGTATCCTTTGTCCATTTTTCTACTGGGTTGTTGGGATTGTTCTTATGGATCTGTAGAAACTCTTCATTAGGGAAATTAGTCCCTTTGCAGGATGAGAAGCAAAAATTTTCTCCCAATTATCTTAGTCTTCCTTTATGCAGGATTTTTTTCTGTTAGTTTTCTAAAGTAATCAAGTTTATCAATCTCTTTTACGGCTTCTCTTTTTTCTCTCTTACTTAGGCCATATGTACTCCAAGATTATAAAATAACTTTCCCATGCTTTCTTCCATAAAATATTTTTTAAATTTCTGTTTAACATAGATCAATTTTGCTTAACACTTGAGATACTGTTCTAAATAGCCTTTTCTTTCCCTACTCCAGATGGCCACCTGGTTATCCGACCACTATTTATTGAACAGAGCATCTTTCTCCAATTAACTTGAAATGCCATCTTTTGTCATATACTAAACATGACATTTAGTAATACAAATGTTTCAATTATTATAATCTTGCAGCATGTTTTAATCTCTTCTCAGAAATGGCTGAGCTGTTCATGCTTACTTATTTTTCCATATGAGCGCAGAATAAGGCTGTTTAGCCCCTGAAAATCTTGTTATTTTTAGTGGAACTGCATTAAACATACACGTTAATTTAAGGAGAACCAGCATCTCTATATCTCATATCATTTATGTATCCCCTTCAGGAGCATTTTTCAATACCTTCATACATATCTTACGTATTTCTTAAGTTTATTCTTAGGTTATTTAATACTTTTTTATGGTAATTGTTTTTTCTTTCACTACATTTAAACTCTACACATGGACATCACCAGATGGTCAATACCAAAATCAGACTGATTATATTCTTTGCAGCCAAAGATGGAAAAGCTTTATACAGTCAGCAAAAACAAGACCTGAAGCAGACTGTACCTCAGATCACGAACTCTTTATTGCAAAATTCAGACTTAAATTGAAGAATGTAGTGAAACCCACTAGCCCATTCAGGTATGACCTTTATCAAATCCCTTACGATTATACAGTGGACGTGACAAATAGTTTCAAGGGATTAGATTTCTGATAGAGTGCCTAGAGAACTATGGACAGAGGTTGGTGACATTGTACAGGAGGCAGTGATCAAGACCATCCCCAAGAAAAAGAAATGCAAAAAGGCAAAATGGTTGTCTGAGGAGGGCTTACAAATAGCTGGCAAGAAAAGAGAAGTGAGAGGCAAAGGAGAAAAGGTAAGATATATCCATTGAAATGCAGAGTTGCAAAGAAGAGCAAGGAGAGAAAAAAGAAAGCCTTCTTCAAAGATCAATGCAAAGAAATAGAGGAAAACAATAGAGTGGCACCCCACTCCAGTATTCCTGCCTGGAAAATCCCATGGATAGAGGAGCCTGGTAGGCTGCAGTCCATGGGGTCGCTGAGGGTCGGACATGACTGAGCGACTTTACTTTCACTTTTCACTTTCATGCATTGGAGAAGGAAATGGCAACCCACTCCAGTGTTCTTGCCTGGAGAATGCCAGGGCAGTGGAGCCTGGTGGGCTGCCGTCTATGGGGTCACACAGAGTCGGACATGACTGAAGTGACTTAGCAGTAGCAGTAGCAGAAATCTCTTCAAGAAAATTAGAGATACCAAGGGAATATTTCATGCAAAGATGGGCTCAATAAAGGACAGTAACAGTATGGACCTAACAGAAGCAGAAGAGATTAAGAAAAGGTGGCAAGAATACACAGAAGAACTAAACAAAAAAAGATCCTAATGACCCAGATAACCATGATGGTGTGATCACTCACCTAGAGCCAGACATTCTGGAATGTGAAGTCAAGTGGCCTTAGGAAGCATCACGAAGAACAAAGCTAGTGGAGGTGATGGTGTTGCAGTTGAGCTACTGCAAATCCTAAAAGATGATGCTATTAAACTGATGAACTCAACATACTAGCAAATTTGTAAAACTAAGCAGTGGCCACAGGACTAGAAAAAGTCAGTTTTCATTCCAATTCCAAAGAAAGGCAATGCCAAAGAATGCTCAAACTACTGCACAACTGCACTCATTTCACATGCTAGCAAGGTATGCTCAAAATCCTTTAAGCTAGGCTTCAACAATATGTTGAACTGAGAACTTTCAGACGTATAAGCTGGATTTAGAAAAGGCAGAGAAACCAGAGATCAAACTGCCAACATCCGTTGGATCAAAGAAAAAGCAAGATAATTCCAGAAAAACATCTACTTCTGCTTCACTGACTACACTAAAGCCTTGAACTGTGTGGATCACAACAAATTGTGGAAAACTCTTAAAGAGATGGGAATACTGGACCACCTAACCTGCCTCCTAAGAAATCTGTATGCAAGTCAAGAAGCAACAGTTAGAACCAGACATGGAACAACGGATTTGTTCCAAATTGACAAAGGAGTACATCAAGGCTGTATAATGTCACTCTATTTAACTTCTAAGCAGAGTATACCATGCAAGCTGCCAGGCTGAATGAAGCACAAGCTGGAATCAAGATTGCCAGGAGAAATATCAATAACCTCAGATATGCAGATGACACCACCCTTATGGCAGAAAGTGAAGAAGAACTAAAGAGCCTCTTGATGAAAGTGAAAGAGGAGAGTGAAAAAGCTGGCTTAAAACTCAACATTCAAAAAATGAAGATCATGGCATCCAGTCCCATCACTTCATGGCAAATAGATGGAGAAACAATGGAAACAGTGAGAGACTTTATTTTGCGGGGCTCCTAAATCACTGCAGATGGTGACTACAGTCATGAAATTAAAAGATGCTTGCTCCTTCGAAGAAAAGGTATCACAAGCCTAGACAGCATATTAAAAAGCACAGATATCACTTTGGTGACACAGGTCCATAGGGTCAAAGCTATGGTTCTTCTAGTAGTCATGTATGGATATGAGAGTTGGACTATAAAGAAAGCTAAGTGCCAAAGAATTGATGCTTTTGAACTGTGGTGTTGGAGAAGACTCTTGAGAGTCCCTTGGACTGCCAGGAGATCCAACCAGTCAATCCTAAAGGAAATCAGTCCTGAATACTCATGGAAGGACTGATGCTGAAGCTGAAACTCTAATACTTTGGCTACCTGACGCGAAGAAGTGACTCACTGGAAAAGACCCTGACGCTGGAAAAGATTGGAGGTAGGAGGAGAAGGGGACAACAGAGGATGGATGACATGGTTGGTTGGACAGCATCACCAACTTGATGGACATGAATCTGAGCAAGCTCCAGGAGTTGGTGATGAACAGGGAAGGCTGGCATGCTGCAGTCCATGGGGTGGCAAAGAGTTAGACATGATTGAGTGACTGAACTGAACTGAACATTTAAACTAGTTGCTTGTATATCCAAAAGGTATGAATGTTGAATATTATTTTGACATCCTGGCACATTTATAAATATGATTACTCTTTATAGTTAATTTTTCATTTGATTCCATGGAGTATTCTAGTCATACATTACTATTCATCAAACCTCTCTAACTTCTTTTTCATTCTATTGTTCACCTGCATTAACTTGTGATTCCAAAATACCATTAATAAACAGCGAAAACAGTAGATATCTTTATTTTGTTTCTGATTTTAACGGTCACAAATTTCCTGTTAAGCCTGAGACGGTTTTTAGGTTGAGAAGAACATAGTTTACTAAGGATATTTTCCTACTAAATTTTGAGGGTTTTAAAAAAGAAATCAATAATCAATATTGAATTTGCTCACATGCCTTTTCTAAAAATGATATGATTTTTTTCTATTTATATTTAACAAGATGATATCTTTAATAAGCTTCGTACCACTGAACCTTTCTGCATTCCTACAACAGTCCTCACTTGTTATGGCATGTTGTTCTTTCAGTGCAAAATGCATATCAAAGGGCATCTCACCCCATCCTCTAAGCCACCGCAAGAGGTGTGCGCTGGCACCACGGCTGCACTGGCCCTCACCCCCTGTAACCCCGCTCTCCCCGCTGCTCTGCCTCTTATGCAGTGCCTGCCAGACTTGCTGCTCCCTGAGATCTTTCCCCAGGAATCCTCAAATACCCTTCCGCTCTTCATGTACCTCTCTGCCGACACGGCACCTCCACACAGAGGCCCTCTGTCTACTGTCGACCATGTAAAACAGACAGGAATCACCTTCCTATCTTGTCACTCTATCCCTGAACCCATTCTATTTTTCTCTGTAGCAACCGTCACCATCCAGCATCTTATATTTCACTTCTGTTATTTTATATTCCATCTCCCCAGTAGCATGCAAGCTCCGTTGAGAGCAGGAGTTTTGTCTGCTTTGCTCACTGCTCATTTTCCAGCACCGAGGATAAGCCTGGCACACAGAAATTAATATTTGTTGAATGAAGGAACAAACAAATGAATGAACAAATGAGCACTCATTTTATAGACAAGAAAGCCGAAGCTAAAAGAGATGAAGTCAAATCATACAGTGGCAGAGCTAGGACTGAAACCCAAGTCAAACCTCCAACTCCCTGCCCTTTACCCTTGAAACAAATGACAGGTGATTTTAGGCCATGGAAAATGCTCATATATCTTATGAATACTAAAGTACTATTCATGGGACTTCCCTGGCAGTCCAGTGGTTAAGACTCCATGCTTCCCATGTAGGGGGCACAGGTTTAATCTCTGGTCAGGGAACTGAGATCCTAGCTGCTGCGGGTATGGCCAAAAAAATAGTAATTATAAAAATGAAGTGCAAGTTAGAGATGCCATTGAGAGACGGCCCTGTTAAATGAATTAAGTAAGCAAAAGAACTAGAAGATGGCCTCCACAGACTGGTTCTGGAGCCCAAGGGGGTAATCTCCAACACTACACTGTCCAACAACGTCACCTTTAGCCATGTAAGGTTACTGAAACTTGGAATGTGGCTTCTGCGACTAAGGGACTCAACATTTATTTCATTTTAATTAATTGAAGTCTAAAATTGATACTGATTCAGTTACTAGAACAACTTGGGTGTGAAACTACTTTTTCAACTATACATTTTATGCAATCTCAACAGAGATCAAGCATTTCTGGTGAAAAGCAGGCATTCAAATATAGAGCTGCTTTAAATATAAAATCCTCACCAGAGTTCAAAGATGGAGCATGAAAAGAGAATGTAAAAGATCTCATTAATAATATGTTCATTTTAAAAATGTGTATTTGGTTGCGCCGGGTCGCAGCACATGGCATCTTTTATCGCAGCCTGTAGGTTCTTCAGTTGCAGCACGCGACTTCTGGGTTGCAGCCTGTGGGATCTAGTTCCTCTGAGCAGGCATGGAACCCAGGCCCCCTGCATTGCGAATGTGTAGTCTTAGCCATTGGACCACCAGGGGAGTCACCCACAATATGTCCATATTGATTACATGTTGGAAAAACAACACTTTGGACAGATTAGATTAAATAAAATACATTACTAAAATTAAAAAAAAAAGAAAAGAAGGTAGCCTCTAAAGAATTCCCTGGAAAATACGGTCATTATATTAAGGCAGCTCTCCTCTCCCAACACTTATGAGCCTCACAGCAAGCCTCCCAAGGCTCTGACCTTCATCCACACATGTCCTTGTGTAGCCAGAGGGTAAAACTGATGTTTCAAGGCCACATGGTCATTGAACATGTGTGTACTGCTGCAGCTGGCAGACACAAGTACTGGAAGCACACTCTGCCAGGGACTAGCCATATTACGGCCAATAGAGATACCAAGAGCCTGGCTTTGAAAAATTATTTGCTTGGGACTTCCCTGGTGGTTCAGTGGCTAAAACTCCACACTTACAATGCAGGGGGTCCAGGTTCAATCCCTGGTCAAGGAATCAGACTGCACATGTTGCAATCTAATCTAAACATCTAAAGACCCTGCATAGTGATTGTGGTTTAATCACTAAGTTGCGTCCGCCTCTTGCAACCCCATGGACTATAGCCCACCAGGCTCCTCTGTCCATAAAATTCTCCAGTCAAGAATACTGGAGTGGGTCGCCATTTCCTTCTCCTGGGTCGGATCTTCCCCGACCCAGGAATCAAATCCAGGTCTCCTGCATTGCAGGCAGATTCTTTACCAACTGAGCTACAAGGGAAGCTCCATGCCACAATGAAAATCAAAGATCCCAAGTACCCACAACTAAGATCCAGCACAGATAAATAAATACTTTTTTTAAATTAATAAATGTGTATGTACTTAAAATTGAAAAAAAGAAAGAAAATTATTTGCTCCTTTAAAGCTAAGACTCTCTTTTGGTTTCAACAGGACAACCTATAATCAAATATTCTTCACAATCTTTTCCCTCTGCCATCATTGGGACATTTTCTTGAACCAATTTTAAGCTAAAAACAAAATTTCAGAAATCATTTCTGACATTAAACAGTATCTTTCTTTTTTATTTTTTTTTCCAGCATTCAATCAAACCCTGTATTTTAAATCTGTGGGGCTGATCCAACACTGCAATGTGTCACATTTAATTCCATCCGTGTACAGTGTAATGAACAAAGATTTGAGCTAGTGAGGCATAACTAAATGTTTTGAACCTGTGAACTGAAAAAGCAAGGCTCATTTGTGTTATTTCTAAATAGTAAATAAAATCATTTCCAACATCCCACTATCAAATGACAGTAATTTTTCTACCGGCACACACTTGAGGAATGCCACAAAAGGACTTTTCTAACAGTTCGTTTTATTGTTGTGCATAACCTTCTAAATATCTCTCTGCTGGCTTCTATTCAAAGATAAATGGAAGGCAGTAAAATTTATGGAAAATGTATTCAGCTGCTTAAAATACATCAACCAAAAGAAAAAAGATTTTAAGGCTGTATTAAGTTGGGAAATTATATCTCCTTCACTGAGTCTCTGGTTTCAATGACAGGGGACGAAACCAACAGATCCATCAAGTTTCCTGTTCCCTCCTGTGCAGAGCCCAGTTCTCCTATTTCAAACTCTCACCTTGGTCAAGGCCAGAGTAAACACCTGTCTTTCACATTTTTACACAACGTCACTTTGTGCGCCACAAACACAAGCTCTCATACCAAGGAGGAAGCACATTCCAGTACACGGAACAAATGCCCATTAGACCAGTCTGTTGACTGTTCCCTTGACTTGCTCGGCTGTCAAGATAATGAAGGGAAGAAAAAGATCTTTCTGTAAAACTGTAAATGGTAACCTTATAAGTGTGCCCTTTAAGCTATTCACACAGAGAAAGGTTAAATAAAACTTCAGTTAAGGTTTAAAATTGAGCTAAAAATATTATTTTCTAGCACTTGAGCAACATATTGCAAGATCTTACTAAAATATGAGTATTAAAGTGAAGTCAACCGGTCAGTTCTTACATTTTCATGGATCAAGGAAGAAACTTTAGAGGGATTTTTTTTTTTTAACTAACATTTCAAAGATACCATACTCTATAAAATAAAAAAGAAAATGACAGTTGTACCAGTTTGCTAAGTCGCTTCAGTCGTGTCCGACTCTGTGCGACCCCATAGACAGCAGCCCATGAGGCTGCCCCGTCCCTGGGATTCTCCAGGCAAGAACACTGGAGTGGGTTGCCATTTCCTTCTCCAATGCATGAAAGTGAAAAGTGAAAGTGAAGTTGCTCAGTCGTGTCCGACTCTCAGCGACCCCATGGACTGCAGCCCACCAGGCTCCTCCATCCATGGGATTTTCCAGGCAAGAGTGCTGGAATGGGGTGCCATTGCCTTCTCCATGTACCAGTTTAGAAATGCCTGAAAATAGAGAAGTGAGGGAATTTAAACAGAATAACTATTTTAAACTATTTGGCTTCCCTGGCGGTTCAGCTGGTAAAGCATCCGCTTGCAATGCCAGACCTGGGGTTCAATCCCTGGGTTGGGTAGATCCCCTGGAGAAGGGAACAGCTACCCACTCCAGTATTCTGGCCTGGAGAATTCCATGGATGGGGTCTCAGAGAGTCGGACATGACTGAGCAACTTTCACTTTCAAAGACACTGGCATTCCACTTCTTGGTGTGAGTCCTTGTGTGCTTGTGTAATGTATTGTAAAAATAGAGAAATGAGGGAGTCTAAATAGCGTAATTATTTTAAAAGGAGACTAAAGTCTTTAAATTTAAAAAGAGTAGTATTGAACTTCCCTGGCAGTCCAGTGGTTAAGAATCCATCTGCCAATGCAGGGGACCCTGGGCTGGGAAGATTCCACAAGTACCAGGACATCTCAGACGACTGCACGCCACAGCCACTGGCCTGCACGCCCCGGAGCCCGCACTCTGCGGTGAGAGGCCCACGCACCGCAGCTAGACAGCAGCCGCTGCTCACAACCGGAAAAGCCTACACGCAGCAGCCAAGACCCAACACAGCCAAATAAACAAGTAAATGATAAGTAACTTTTTGAAAATAAGATTAGTATTGAGAAAAATTCACCTTAATAAAACTCAGCTTAATATAAGAACATAATATACTCATATTGCATAATACCATTTCAAATTTCACTTAGTCCTTTCTCTATCCCTAGACTTCCAGGGATCTCTATAAATATTGTCCATTTACCAGTATAAAAGAAAAAGGCACTGCTATTATCATTTTCAAACACATAAGAGATTTAAGTGACAAAAAAAAAAAAAGAGAGAAAAGATATGAAGTTTCAGGATATTTCAAAGCAAAGAAAACAGGAAGTATACTTTTTCAGCTTGGGTTTTTTAAGGCAATGAGGGTGAAACATACAATAAAAATTAAAATATACGCAATATAGTTCAGGCTTAAGCAAGCAAACAGTCCTGGATTTTATTGGCCAACAGTCTTGCCACACACTTACAGGAAAAACACACTTGGTAGAATGCCAAATTCCTACTCCAACATTCAAAAATACATTTTTATATCCAATTTTATATCAACTGCATGTTTTATAATTCTAACAAACAGACTAACATCAAGCATTACCACTCTCATTTTTGTCTTCGAATCAGAGAAGCAAGAAATGTTGAGAAGCATGAAGTAGCTGACAAATTCTAACTTTCATATGAAACCTCTAACTGAAAACAGTAAGACAAAGAAGTGAGAGAAGTCACTACAAAAATATTGAGCAAGAGGAAAAGACCCACCGTTTTCAGAGGTGGGCTCAGAAAGGAACGTGCAGGCAACATCCTGGGCAGTCACGGGGCACACTGTACGTGTCTCTATTTTATCTATTTATATGTTTATCCCCCGTGGAGGCCCTGGTCTCCTTCAAGGCACGGACCTGGCTTTATATATCATCCTGGCCTATCAGCGACTGAATTCAAATAAATAAACCAAGTGCTGAGTCATTAACCTTTCTTAAATTCTCTTGACAAAAAATATTCACAGCATTTGTGTTATGCAAATTTCATCTCAATTAGAAAGGTACCAAAAGAAAAGTATGGCCTGAACACATGTTAAAAGCCAAATGGCAGGAAAAGGGGTTTTTTAAATTATTGAAGTAAAAGTATTCTGAAGTCAGATCATGAGTCACTGGACTCTAACATAAGGTGATATGTTTTACAATAAACAATAAGCCATGTAATCACATAGGTATTTATTTCCTAACTCGAAATATGTCCAGAGTCCTCAACTCTCCAGACAGGTGAATATACAACCTCAAAACACCCATCAACTTCTGAGTGGTGTCTGGGACAGCTGACTGACATGCTGTCGAAACTTACTTTCTTTATTTAGAGGCAAATAGATTCTATAATACTAGGTCCCACAGTAGGGAGCATGAATTTAGAGTGCTGGGGTTTCATCCTTATGAAAAAAAATACAGTAGTGTTTTTTAAAAGAATGATCTCAGGAGACATTCAGAGTTAAAAGGAACTTGAACTTTGGGGAAGTATGGAGGCCTGCTCTGCTCCTAGCCTCAGGTATTTGAATCTATTCTGCTTCTTCCAAGAAATGTAAGACACTACCATGAGCTGAGAGACTGAACATGGCCCCAGAGCTCCTGACCAAGCACCTGCCCCTCATCTCCCTTAGTCTTCTCCACACCTGCATCCATCGATTCCTCTGAGATCAAAGCAACAAAAAATCCCACACAAGTAAAAATGTGATCTTTGGCCTTGCATTTTGAAAGGTCAAGTCCACACTAGCCAGCGTTCGAGGCAATTATCTATAATAAAGGGCTTCCTTGATAGCTCAGTTGGTAAAGAATCCACCTGCAATGCAGGAGAAAATCATGCCCGCTGTCTTCACCTCACAAATTAAAATCTTAAAGCAAAAGGGCAAAGGGGCAACAGATCAAAGAAGAAAAAGAGAACTTTAGTAGAAGAATGCAGAAGACAAAGATATTACTATTAATCTATGCAGCAAAAGCAGTTCTAAGAGGAAAGTTCATAGCAGTAGACCTCAGGAAACAATCTCAGACAACCTAACCTTACACTTACAGCAACCGGAGAAAGAAGAAATAAACAAAATCCAAAGTTAGTATAAGGAAAGAAAGCATAAAGATCAGAACAGAAATAAATGAAATAGGAGACTTTAAGAGAGAATAGCATTGAAACATGTATAGGACCATATGTGAAATAGATGAGCAGTCCAAATTCGATGCATGAAGCAGGGCACTCAAAGCTGGTGCACTGGGACCACCCAGAGGGATGGGGGGGGGGGGTGGGTGGGACAGGGGGACACATGTACACCCGTGGCTGATTCATGTCAGTGTATGGCAAAAATCACCAACATATGGTAAAGTAATTAGCCTCCAATTAAAATAAATAAATTAATTTAAAAAAACAAAACAGAAAAGATCAAAGAAACAAAAAGCTGGTTCTTTGAAAAGAAAAAACTGATAAACCTTTAGCCTGACTCATCTAGACTAAAAGGGAGAGTGCTCAAATCAATAAAATCAAATACAAAAGAGGAAAAGTTATAACCAACACCACAGAAATATAAAGGATCAGAAGACACTACTACAATCAATTATACATCAAGGAAATGGACATCCTGGAAGAAACTGAAAAATTCTTAGAAAGGGACAATTTCCCAAGATTGAAGCAAGGAGAAACAGAAAATATGAAGACTTATTACCAGTATTCAAACTAAATCAGTAATTTTAAAACTCCCAACAAACAGAAGTTCAGGACCAGATGGCTTCACAGGTGAATTCTATCAAACATTTAGAGAACAGTCAACACCCATCCTTCTGAAACTATCCCAAAAATCCACAGAAGAAGAAACACTTCCAAACTCATTCTATGAGACCACCATCACCCTGATACCAAAACCAGACAAGGAGATCACAAAAAAAGAAAACTACAGGCCAATATCACTGATGAATACAGATGCAAAATTCCTCAACAAAGGGACTTTACTGATAATTCAGTGGTTAAGAATCTGCCTTGCAATGCAGAGGATGCAGGTTGAATCCGTGATCAGGGAACTAAGATCCTACATGCTGTGCTGTGCTTAGTCCCTCAGGTGTCCAACTCTTATGACCCCACAGACTGTAGCCTGCCAGGCTCCTCTGTCCATGGAATTCTCCAGGCAAAAATACTGAAGTGGGTGGCCATGCCTCCTCCAGGGGATCTTCCCAACCCAGGAATCGAAACCAGGTCTCTCGCATCTCAGGCAGATTCTTTACCATCTGAGCCACCAGAGAAGCCCAAGATCCTACACGCCGTGGAGCAATTGAGCCCAAATGCCACAACTAGAGAGTCCCAGTGCCACAACAAAAGATCCCACACGACACATCAAAGATCCCAAGGGCCAAAACTAAGACCCAACACAACCAAACAAATAAACAAACATCCTCAATAAAATACTAGCAAACTTATTGCAACAATGCGTTAAAAAGTTCATACACCATCCTTGATTAGAATTTATCCCAGGAGTGCAAGGGTTTTTCAATATCTGCAAATCAATGTGCACGCGTGCCTGCTAAGTGACTTCAGTCATGTCCAATTCTTTGTGACCCTATGGACCATAGGCCACCAGGCTCCTCTGTCCATGGTATTCAATACCCACTTATGATAAAACTCTCTAGAAAGTGAGCATAGAGAGAACCTACCTCAACATAATAAAAGCCATATATGACAAACCTACAGCAAACATCACTCTCAATGGTGAAAAGCTGAAAGCATTTCCTCTAAGATCAGGAATAAGATGAGGTTATCCAGTCTTGCCGCTTTTATTCAACATAATAATAGTTTTGGAAGTCCTAGCCACTGCAATAAGAGAACAAAAGGAAATAAAAGGAACCCAAACTGGAAAGGAAGAAAAAAACTGTCACCATTTATAGTATGCTATACACAGAAAATCCTAAAGTTGCCACTAGAAAAATACTAAATCTCATCAATGAATTCAGTAAAGTTTCAGGATACAAAATTAATAGAGAGAAACCTGTTGCATTTCTACATATTAACAATTAAATATCAGAAAGAAAAATTAAGAAAACATTAAAATTTTTAAATCTCACTTAAAGACCAACACAGATGGAAAGATATACTTGTCTTAGACTGGAAGAATCAAAATTGTTAAAATGACTATACTACCCAAGCAATCTACAGATTCAATGCAATTCCTATCAAATTACCAGTGGCATTTTTCACAGAATGGGAACAAAAAAATTTTTTTATTTGTATGGAAACACAAAGGCCTCAAAGAGCCAAATCAATCTTGAGAAAGGAGAACCGAGCTGGAGGAATCACACTCTCTAACTTCAGACTATACTACAAAGTTACTATAATCAAAACACTATGGTACTGGCACCAAAAAAGACATATAGTTCAATGGAATCAGATAGAAAGCCCAGAAATAAACCCACTCACTTACGGTCAATTAATCTATGACAAAGGAGACAAGAATATAAAATATAGAAAAGACGGTCTCTTCAATAAGAGGTACTGGGAAAACTAGCCAGTCACATGTAAAAGTATGAAATTAGAACATTATCTAATACCATATACAAAACTTAACTTAAAATGGATTCAAGACCTAAATGTTAAGACTGGATACTACAAAACTGCTGGAGGAAACCATAGGAAGAACACTCTTTGACATAAATCACAGCAATATTTTTTGGACCCATCTCCTAGAGTAATGGAAACAGAAACAAAAATAAACAAATGGGACCTAATTAAACTTTCAAGCTT
Organism: Bos taurus; assembly: GCF_002263795.3. Taxonomy (NCBI): domain Eukaryota; kingdom Metazoa; phylum Chordata; class Mammalia; order Artiodactyla; family Bovidae; genus Bos; species Bos taurus. The sequence goes on from NC_037344.1 coordinate 6,347,261, forward strand.
TTGAACAGCAAAGGAAACCATAAATAAAACTAAAAGGCAACCTACAGAATGGGAGAAAATATTTACAAAGAATGCCGTGGACAGGGGCTTAATGTCCAAAACATACAAACAGCTCATACAACCCAAAAACAACAGCAGCAAAAACAGCCCAATCAAAAAATAGTCAGAAGACTTAAAAAATCATTTCTCCAAAGAAATCATACAGATGGCCAACAGGCACATGAAAAGATGCTCAACATCACTAACTGTTAGAGAAATGCAAATCAAAACCACAATGAGGTATCACCTCACACAGGTCATAATGGCATCATCAAAAACTCTGCAAATAATACATGTTGGAGAGTGTGGAGAAAAGGGAACCCTTACACACTGTTGGTGAGAATGTAAATTTGTGCAGCCACTATAAAGAACACTATGGAGTTTCCTCAAAAAACTAAAAATAGAATTACTATCACTTCAGTTCAGTCACTCAGTCGTTTCCGACTCTTTGCGACTCCATGAATCACAGCATGCCTGGCCTCCCTGTCCATCACCAACTCCCGGAGTTTACCCAAACTCATGTCCATCAAGTTGGTGATGCCATCCAGCCATCTCATCCTCTATCGTCCCCTTCTCCTCTTGACACCAGTCCCTCCCAGCATCAGGGTCTTTTCCAATGAGTCAACTCTTCGCATGAGGTGGCCAAAGTATTGGAGTTTCATTTCAGCATCAGTCCTTCCAATGAACACCCAGGACTGATCTCCTTTAGGATGGACTGGTTGGATCTCCTTGCAGTCCAAGGGACTCTCAAGAGTCTTCTCCAACACCACTGTTCAAAAGCATCAATTCTTCAGCGCTCAGCTTTCTTCACAGTCCAACTCTCACATCCATACATGACCACAGGAAAAACCATAGCCTTGACTAGACAGACCTTTGTTGGCAAAGTAATGTCTCTGCTTTTGAATATGCTACCTAGGTTGGTCATAACTTTCCTTCCAAGGAGTAAGCGTCTTTTAATTTCATGGCTGCAGTCACCATCTGCAGTGATTTTGGAGCCCCCAAAAATAATGTCTGACACTGTTTCCACTGTTTCCCCATCTATTTGCCATGAAGTGATGGGACCGGATGCCATGATCTTCATTTTCTGAATGCTGAGCTTTAAGCCAACTTTTTCACTCTCCTCTTTTACTTTCATCAAGAGCTTTTTAGTTCACCTTCACTTTCTGCCATAAGGGTGGTGTCATCTGTATATCGGAGGTTATTGATATTTCTCCCAGCAATCTTGATTCCAGCTTGTGCTTCTTTCAGCCCAGGGTTTTTCACCATGTACTCTTCATATAAGTTAAATAAGCAGGGTGACAATATACAGCCTTGACGAACTCCTTTTCCTATTTGGAACCAGTCTGTTGCTCCATGTCCAGTTCTAACTGTTGCTTCCTGACCTACATACAGGTTTCTCAAGAGGCAGGTCAGGTGGTCTGGTATTCCCATCTCTTTCAGAATTTTCCACAGTTTCTTGGGATCCACACAGTCATAGGCTTTGGCATAGTCAATAAAGCAGAAATAGATGTTTTTCTGGAACTCTCTTGCTTTTTCCATGATCTAGTGGATGTTGGCAATTTGATCTCTGGTTCCTCTGCCTTTTCTAAAACCAGCTTGAACATCTGGAAGTTCACGGTTTAGGTATTGCTGAAGCCTGGCTTGGAGAACTTTGAGCATTACTTTACTAGCGTATGAGATGAGTGCAATTGTGTGGTAGTTTGAGCATTCTCTGGCATTGCCTTTCTTTGGGATTGGAATGAAAACTGACCTTTTCCAGTCCTGTGGCCACTGCTGAGTCTTCCAAATTTACTGGCATATTGAGTGCAGCACTTTCACAGCATCATCTTTTAGGATTTGAAATAGCTCAACTGGAATTCCATCACCTTCACTAGCTTTGTTTGTAGTGATGCTTTCTAAGGCCCACTTGACTTCACATTCCAGGATGTCTGGCTCCAGGTGAGTGATCACACCACTGTGATTATCTGAGTCGTGAAGCTGTTTTTTGTACAGTTCTTCTGTGTATTCTTGCCACCTCTTCTTAATATCTTCTGCTTCTGTTATGTCCATACCATTTCTGTCCTTTATTGAGCCCATCTTTGCATGAAATGTTCCCTTGGTATCTCTAATTTTCTTGAAGAGATTGCTAATCTTTCCCATTCTGTTGTTTTAATTAGAATTACTATATAGAATTACATATAGAATTACTATATGAACCAGAAATACCATTTCAGAGCATATATCAGGAGAAAACTCTAATCCAAAAAGATGCATTCTCCCCAATGTTCATAACAGCACCATTTACAATAGCCAAGACATGGAACCAACCTAACTGTCCACTGACAGATAAACAGATAAAGAAGATGTGGGACACATACATGGAAAATTTATTCTCACATAAAAAACAAATGAAATAATGCCATTTGCAACTACACGGATGGACAGAGAGATTATCATACTAACTGAAGTAAGTCAGACAGAGAAAGACAAATAACATATGATACCACTTTTATGTGGGGAATCTAAAAAATGATACAAAATAGAAATAAACACACAGACATAGAAAACAAACTACGGCAACCAAACAGGAAAGGGGGAGGAGTAAATTAGGAGTTTTCAATTAACAGATACAAAGTACTATTTATAAAATAGATAAAATGACAGGGATCTACTGTATAGCACAGAGAGCTATATTCAATATCTTATAATAATCTATAATGGAAAAAATCTGGGAAAATGTGTGTGTGTGTGTGTACCTGTGTATATGTGTATAACTGAGTCAATCTGCAGTTCGATATCAACTATACTTCAATTTAAAAAAATAAAAATGCAAACATAAAAGAAGGCCTGGATTCGAAATGTTTCAACCTGCTTTTGAGTCCTGACTCTGCTGAGTAGCCTTGGAAGATGTACATAATCTTATTGGTTTTCATTTGTAAAATGGGCATGGCCATATCCACCTCCATTGTTTAGAAATGACGTGATACACATGAAAACTCTTTACATCTGTGAACTGCTCTTCAAATGTTATTATTAGTGTACAAATAGCAGCCACATTTCATCTTGCCTAAATAATGTCAACTATCAACGGACTGCTTTGTATTAATTTCATTCTGGAGTGCTTTTTTTCTGATTTGGGCTAGAAATTAAACCTTTTTTCATATAGTATGTAACATAAAAACATTGAATCAGTAGGTTGTATACCTGCAACTAATGTAATATTATAATTCAACTATCCTTCAGTAAAGAAAAAAGAAAAAAACAAATAATATACAAGGAAGCTTGTAAAATAAAATAAACTTCTAATTCTGACACCAACATCTTGAAGAATTAAAAGTTTTCACATGATCCCTAGGGTTTCAGTAAACAGACTAGGAAGTCAGGGGAGGAACTCTTTTCTCTTTATTCCCATAACTGTTCTCAAGAAATCACAAACGTACAAAGGTAAAATTTATACAGGTATTTTATATTTCTCTCAGAGTCTAAATGACATCAATATGCATATTCTTGATAGAAATACAGAGTCACTTGCTCAAAGTTAATTTTCGTAACAGAACCTCTAAGTTGCTGACAGAAAGAACCACCATACCACTCATGAATGTCTTTTCTACCCACTCAACGACAGGGAAGTGACATAAATGACTGACATCTTGATGTCCTTTCAAGTGGCCCCACTAAACTGAAAGCATGGTCCAAGCCAGAACAAGAATCATTTTAAGAAGTGTTCTAAGCACAATATTCCTTTCAGAAAATATGCTAGCCCCAAGCCCTCAGCACAGACACCTTCTATAAGGCAGACTGCCTTAACCCCTAGAATCTCAGTACTGACTGAATCATGACACAACACATTTGCAAAATCAAAGTAAATTAAACACCCACATAGCCAGCTCTCTTTTCTACACTATTAGACAAAAAACAAGTGGAATAAGTGAGGCATTGACCTCTGGCTTGAACACAAATGGAATTATCCTGCCAAACATTACTTAAAAATGCAAAGCACAGTCTCAAGTTAATTTGTCACTTGGAGATATCGCTGGGCTTTTATGATAAGAATTCATTTGTGAGAAGCTCTTAGCACCATTTTCTCCTTAACCTTTTCCATCTATCTTACATTTGCTACTCTTCCACAGCAAACTTTTATGTGCAGTTTTAAGGCTGTATAATGTAAGTTACCAGGGCACTAGTCTTTGAAACCCAGAGAACAATCTAATGAAAATGAGGCGATGCTAACAAGCTGACAGTGACTTGCCCTCTCTTGATCCAACATGCTAAAAAATATGATCGGGTAGGATTCTCTGTGATACTCATGGAGGAGAAAAGATGGGCTGGGGTCAGCATTTATTTGACTGTGAGGTGGGGAGATTATATCCATAAAATTTCATTTCAAAATTGCTAAAATGAGGAACAGCCAAAAACAAAATCCAGTTTTAACATGATCCATTCCCTTTGGAGAGGAATGATGATGTTGGGTGCGAGGTGAACAATCGGCCCTTTATCCATAATGAACTTCTGAGATTTCTGTAGGCATCATCCAAGTGTATTCAGAAGTAGGGGGAGGGGAGTTCAATGCCTTCAGACAGTAAAGCTAGAGATGACAGTTTCATGCTTTTCTCTCAGCCTCAGTGTCACTGTAAACAGGGATAATACCCCTCTTGCTCTGTATGCCTCACAGGATCGACTTTTTTAAACACACGATCCCTGAAACCACTGGATCAAGAGAACCAGTCTTCCTCCACTTATGTACACAGCACACCTGAGGAGCCTACACAGCAGGCTAAAGTATGACTGCCAACCCCACAGAAGGTCTTCCACCTCAGTTGGCTGCAAATCTTAAAAGGATTTCTTAAAACTTTTATTCAAAAACAGCTAGAGCGAGTTGGGTTTTTTTGGGGGGGTGGGGAATGCCTCACAGATCCTTTCCAGTCTGATGGAAACAATGGACCCTCCACCCACAAAAAGGCATTTTCCCTGGTAGCTCAGACTGTAAAGAATCTGCCTGCAATGCAGGAGACCAGGCTTCTATTCCTGGGTCAGGAAGTTCCCCAGAGGAAAGCATGGCAACCTACTCCAGTATTCTTGCCTGGAGAATCCCCATGGACAGAGGAGCCTGGTGGGCTACAGTCCATGGGGTTGCAGAGAGGAAGACACGATTGAGCAACTAACACACACACCTACGCACAAGCCAAGCTTGTCTGATATCAGGTCGGTTCCTAGACCTCAGACTAGGAATTCTCAACTACAGGGTGTTGAACCATTGCCTGATTAATTAGAGACACAGGAGAAAAGGAACAGGCTTATACTGCTACCCTAAGTGAGGTGATCGTGGCTACAGCAGAGCCGCCCTGGGGAAAGCCTCCATCAGACCCTCACTGGAGACAGGAAGGTGGAGGAGCTGCAGTTTGGAGTTACCTTAGCAGTACTCTGACAAATGAGGCCCTGGCTGGCCAAGCAGAAAATCACTTCCTTTCACAAACAAGCAAGCGTCCAACTAACACCTGAAAATCATGTTTATATACATCCACTAGTGGCCTCAGAATTTCCACATAAAAGGGACCAAGGTGGGGTAGTAACATAGTGGGAATTCAGAGCTAGGGTGTTTGTTGTAGGACTTCATGGAAGACTGAGAAAACATCACATTTCCATAGCAAAGCAAGAATTTACAGGACCGGGAAGCTTGGGGGAGAAGCAGTGTTACAACACCCCAAGCAAACCTTTGCCACTATCACTGTGTTCTTCAACACCAGTGGTTCTCAAACATCAGCATGCTGCAGAATCACCCGCAAAAAAGTGTTAGTCACTCAGTCATGTCCAACTCTCTGCGCCCCTATAGACTGCGGCCTGCCAGGCTCCTCGTCCATGGGATTCTCCAGGCAAGAATACTAGAATGGGTTGCCATTCCTCTCTCCAGGGGATCTTCCCAATCCAGGGATTGAAGCCAGGTCTCCTGCATTGCAGGTGGATTCTTTACCATCTGAGCCACCAGGGAAGCCCAGATTCACCCAAAAGGCTTGTTATCTTTCTGGGCTCTACCCTCAAAGTTCCTGATTCAGCAGATCTGGGTAGAAACCAAGAATTTGCATTCTAACAGGTTTTAGGGGCACTGGTCAGGGGATCCTGCTTTGATCTATACAGGATGGCTCTGCCTGCAAAGCAGGAGACACAGGAGACATGGCTTCGATACCTGGGTCAGGAAGATCCCCTGGAGAAGGAAATGGCAACCCACTCCAGTATTCTTGCCTGAAAAGTCCCATGGACAGAGGAGCCTGGTGGGCTACAGTCAGTCCAAAGGGTAGCAAAGTGTCGGACATGACTTAGTGACTAAGCAGCATGAAGGACATACCAACTTCTTAAGTACAAGCATAGTCTTACCTGGATGTCATATTTGCCATCAAATTCAAAAAATAATAATAAAGTACCACTCGGCCCTCAGGTCAACTTCTTACCTGTGTTACCGGATGGTGCACATTGGCTGAACTGAGGTTTCATAACGTACAAGAGGCTCCTTGATGACTGCTAAGTGACTAAAAGTAATTCACACTAAGATAAGCACAAAGGAAGAACTTTGAGCTGTTCAGTTTTAAAATTCTGCCCTCAGGAAGCAATAAACTGTAAATTGGTGCCAGGAAGATTCACTTAAGAAGTAGCAAAATACCCATTTCTCCAGAGCTGTGGTTTTCAGACCAGGCTCCATAGAGACCCAGATGCACACTGCAGTACTTTCAGGGCAGGGCGGGAAGAGGGCAGAGAAATGTTAGAGGCTTTGGGCCTCCCATTTCCATCCCTCCTGGAACTAGAAATTCAGCTTTTCTCTCATTTACAGATAGATAGGTCTAAATTAGAGGTTTTACTGTCCCTTTGAAGGAAGGAAAAGTTTAAAGTACCCCAGATTTAATTACCTCTAAGAGTCCCTCCATTTCTGGGATTCTATTATAACACAACACAAAGTGACTGGCACATTACAAAAATAAAAACATCAAACCAGCCCAGGAGGCTGACAAAAAGCTAAAACTAGCATCCAAATGAGTGCTTAGCAGTCAGACCACATTTACGTCTGCTGTGAAGGTCCGATGTTGTACAGAGGAGCGTCCAACCTCCCTGAAGGCAGGAACTAAACCTCTGTAAATGCAATATAAAAAACACGCAAACTCCACTGGTGACGATCACAACTTAAACTTGCCCCATCAAGCAGACACCCTGCAGAAACCAGGGTCTTTTCAACAAGTGCCGCGGTGCTGCTCTGAGAGACAGAGCAAGAAGTCACATGCTCAGGACTGTCATCAACAAGTCCAGCTACTAAACTGGCTAAGCTTGTGACACATATTTTAAGCTTCTAGGCAAGTTGTTCATAAGGTACTGAGAGGGTAACAGGCAGGAAGGCCAGGGGTCTCCAAACGGAGGAAATAGCCTGCAAGTGTCAGACATTTTTATCTCTCTTAAGCGGCAGGAGGAAACAAACTAGTGATATTTTTTCCTTCTCTATACAAATTTAAAAGGAGGTTTCTCTTGGAATACTGTGTTGTCACAATGACATCTGGTTTCACCTGAAGTTAACCAATGCCTTTTTCTTATGGAAATGTTTGTCTTAAGCTATGCTAATGTGCTATGCATTTACCCCAAACTCTGTCTTAAAGTCGGTTCCGCCTCTTGGCTCAGAACCTGCTTGACAAACCAGTATGTTATACTCAGATATTGTTCCCCTAATCTATGTAAATGAAACTATTTGTATGGTGGTCTGCCCTTTCTTCAAGATTCAAGTTAATCATTTTATGGCCCAGGATAAACCATTTGGTGCCAAGATTATCCCAAAATGCATCTTATGGGTGAGGGGCCTGGTGCCATTCTGAATTTTAAGACATTCCTTTCTTTCATTAACAGACTGCTAGTGACTATATAACATCCAGCTGAAGATTAGCAGGGGGGTACTCTTCTGCCCCCTTCTGATACTTTCTCTATCTCCTTTATACTTTAATAAAACTTTATTACACAAAAGCTCTGAGTGATCAAGCCTCGTCTCTGGCCCCGGATTGAATACTTCTCCTCTGGGGGCCAAGAATCACAGTGTCTTTGTGTGATTCAACAACAACCTTTCAGTACAAGAATCATAACCACAGCCCATAACTGGACCACAGCCAGAAAGACAGAAAGAAGCATGGGAAGAGGAGTGGGAAAGGTGGTTTGGGGAGAAGGAGATATCTTCCATCTATTATGCTTTAATTTGTAGTATTAGTGAAACTGTTAGTGGCTCAGAAGTGCCCAGCTCTTTGGGACCCCATGGACTACTGTAGCCCACCAGGCTCCTCTGTCCATGAGATTTCCCAGGCAAGAATAACAGAGTGGGCTGCCATTCCCTTCTCCAGGGACTCTTCCCGACCCAGGAACAGAATCCGAACTTGTAAGTCACCCGCAATTCCAGGGTTTCAACACCACCTTCGAGGGGCAAATGAGGAAACGGAACCTTGTAATCGGGGAAGTCATCTACTCCTGGGATACCAGAACTGCCTGCAATGACTAGGGTGCCCTGTGGGGACTGGAATATATGGGTTTGGTATTTTTTTAGGCATTAAGAGCATTTTCAAAACCATCAGGATCTCATATATATACACACCACTTTCCTACTTTCAGCCAGTCTTGGGGTGGGGAAGGCATCAGGCAGAGGTGCTAGGTATTCATTATTTCATTAAACAAGAAACACTTTCTGCGCTCCTTTGGCAATAATGAATGGCACAGTCCCAAATCTCAAGGATCCCTCAGTAGCCCTGCAAGCCCTTCCCTCAGCCGACCAACACCGTTAAGTCATACCTAATGGCACCAGGAGCTGGGTTAGAGTTCAAAGTCAAGCTCAAGGCAGCAATTACAAATAGCCCAAACCACCCTTGAAAATTCCCTGAAATTCCTCATGACATACAACACTGCTGTTTCTCCCTGAGTCCAAGAGGACCAGTTTTTCCTGCCCTCTGGGAAAGACTATTCACTCTTCAGGTCAACCCAGATAATGGGTTAGGCTTGTATTTCGTGAGCCGTGCTGTTAAACCCAAGCACTCACTATCTTCGAGGAAATGAAATCTCCCTACAAACTACAGGCTAGTAGCCCCTATCTCACGTTTGCCCTAGGACTACGCTCATCATACTTCAATTGTCATTTCTTACCCTTCCTGTTCCTTTTGTTCAAGTTTACTTCCCATACATAAACTATGTATATAGTATGACTCAATGGAATATCACCATCTTAATACTTTCCCACAGACTCGCCCCAAATGCCACCATTTCCTTGTGTCAGCGTACTGCGAATCCTTTAGAATTCACACATGTAACAGGGATGAGTTATGTACAGACCCTACACAGGTGAATGAGTGTTTTTATTCAATTAGCTCCAGTTATCTGGAGAGTTTAGAGAAATGAGAAAGTGAACATGAAGCTTGGTAGATGGTAAGAAAATCAGGAAAGGTCCAGAATATGAAATACATTTCCAGTAAACGGGGCCCTGTTGGGGAACAACGTGAAGCCGTGATGCTCCCCAGGAAGAGCTCTGAGGGAAGCGTGAGGGGGATCTAACGGCACAAAGTCAGCCCTGCCCTCAGCACACTGCAAAGTAACACCCCTCCTACGTCCACCAGGTAAGGGGTAACTCAAGGAAAAGAGACGGCACAGCGGAGGCTACTCTGATCTGACTCAGCCAGGCGGCCCACCCAACCAATCATTCCTTTCAAGGTCACACACACCGCTCTGGCTCCGAAACACATCCCTGGAAAGGAACGCAGTCCCTACATCTCTATTCCCGCAGGGTCGTGAGAACGAGGGTCCCACCACCACACCTCAGACTCTGCTGGGCAGCATCAACAAAGTCGGCCTCCCCGTGTGCTGGGAAACCTGGCCTCTCTACTCCCAGAGGGGGACAGTATTCTAGTCAAAGACTATGCTTTCTCAGGAAACAAAGGACTTTGTCCTACCTCCTCCTACGTATCTCTCCACCTCACTTTTTTTTACGACTTCTTTCCTCTCTTTGTCACTGCGCTGCCCTTGAGCAGGGCCCATATCTAACCATGGTTTCCCCTCCTTCATGTGATCATGATTTTCAGGTTTTAGGGTGGATATCCTTCTCTCTTTTGTCGCCTCCAGATGATGGCTCATCTTCATCTGTGTCTCAACCTTCCAACTGTCTAATCCTTAGCCTCCAGTTCCCTCAAACAACAGGTGGTACACTTTTAAATGCAAAGACAGAGGAAAGAAAGCTGTTATGCTAGTCACCATCACACGCACTTGAGCCCCGCTCCGTTCTGGATACAAGCGCTCCACACCAGCCTTAAACTGTTCATGTCTGCATTCCCCGCTTCAGTGAGTTCCTGAGTCTCTCAGAACTTTCAAGTGACCCTCTGTCCACACTTGTCACCATCTTAAATTCTTCAGCCGATTTTGGAAATGAAAAATTTTAAGCAGGCAATTAAAAAAGACTAGTGAACCTGTTCTTGACAGGACTAGACTTAACAGCAATGAGATAAAGTGACACGCACGAGGCTTGCTGCCAAGGAATCACGAACAGTTTAAGAATTAGATTCAAAACAACTGATAGAATCTGAAAAGCAGAGTGACCTCCGTATATTTTATCTTTTGCTTGGTTTGCACAATGCACAAGATTCGAAACTCAAAATATTAAGATCCTAGTTGAAGGAGAAACTTCCGCGATTTAGGAAGAGGTACTGAAGAAGGTTACTAGAGCAGAACACTTACTAACTAGATGTAACTATTTTTATCTACCGTGAATATGAAATAGATAATGTACCGCTTTCCTAAATTTTATGCCCAGAAACACTTCAATTTTTTTTTTCTATCTTGCAGTATAAAATGATCATTTCTTTGCTAAAAATTTTTACCTCTCTCACACAAATATTTAAACCTAATAATGAGGATAATTTAACATGGGACCTATAAAAACTACTTAATTTGAAACATTAAAATCTTAAGCACATTTAAAAAAACAGTATATCAGAATTCACATTTTCATACTAATGTATCCTCTAACACCAAAGTGAAATGTCATTTTTCACTGGACGTCCACAATTTCAATAAGAAATGTCTTCCTATGAATTCTTATGACATGAAACTCTTAAAACATGAAAAAGCATTCAAAATAGCTGACACGAGGGACACGAGATTCCCTTTATTTCGTTTGTTTCATAAAATTAAGAGCATTGCAACGTAATGTAGAAAAACATAAAAGCTGAATTTCAGGTGTATGCAAAAGCCCTTCCATCCCGCCCCCACACCACTACCAACAACAAGTTATCGTTTCGGTAACTCTACAACAAGGGTATTAATACTTTAAGCCGTTCTCGCTTCAACCACTGTTCTGGTTTCTTGCTTCAGAAACCACTGTTGCAAACCCAAGTCTAGAAATAAATAATGGAGATTAATGCAGTATTACCTTGAACAAGCAATTAAAAGAGGCTGAAAAGCAGCAGCCAAACCCCAAACCATTTGCTCTTTCACAATAGGAAGCTGAAGGTAATCTTATTTACAAAACATAAATCACTTGAGATCTGGCCAAATTCTTCAATGATGTTCCAGATGGAAACACTGCAAAGCCAGAAGTTGCTTACATTAAGGATTTTCTTCCAACTCTAAAAACAAACTGGACCAGTTTTTCTTGTTGCTTCTAGGAAAGCAATCATTTTAAACCAGACAATTCAACAGAAGGGCTTTCCTAAGACCTGTGGGTGCTCTATTTTGGGTCCCACCCCTGCCCTCCTTCTAACAGTATTAAGTTTCTTGACACTGAGTTTGCTTCCTCCTCCAGTATCTACTTAAAAGTCTTAGGCTACAGAAAGCAAATTCCATTAAACCCGTCTTTAATGTATTTCTGTAATTTATTCACATTGGGAAAAAATGTGAAGATACAGCCCTTTAATTTTTCCGTGTGTGTGTGTGTGTGTGTGCGTGTGTGTGAGAGAGAGCACTTTTTTGTTCATCTCTCTGTAGGGCTCTGTGAGGTTTATGCAGACAGGCCTCTCACAGAGGCAGCTGTGTTTCCCAGGGTCCACGTTCGCGGGCATCTGGGCAGGAAGAGGTGGGCTCGACGTCTCGCTTCCTTGAGCTAAAGGCACTTGGACAGAGAGGCTTTGACAGCTACAGTGTGCAACGAGATTCAGGGATTTGTTTGTTAAAAGGTGCTGTGTTAACACACCTTCAGTTTTTGGTGAACTCAACAACCAAAGGTTTGTGAGGATACTTTCTTTCCACTAAATACCACGGGAAATGCCAGTGGTCCGACAGAGATCCGCTTGGCCCCAGAAAAACCACTCTGAGGTGTGAGTATTTGCTGCTAAGATGTTAGACAAGAAAGGGGATCTAGGTATACATATGACTGCTTTACTTCACCGCACAGTAAGAAACTAATACAACATTGTAAAGCAACTATACTCCAATAAAAATTAAATTTTTAAAAATTTTAATTAAAAAAAAAAAGTGTGAGAAGTCAGTCCCTTCTACCTGATGAAAACCTCACTTAATTTTAAAGTGTATTGTGGAACTTCCCTGGTGGTTCAGAGGTTAAGACTCTGGACTTTCACTGCAGAGGGCATGTGTTTGACCCCTGGTCAGGGAACTAAGATTCTCACATGCTGTGTGGTAGGATAAAGAAAAAATAGAATAAAAAAAAATTTTAATAACATTAAAAAAAATAGTGTATTGTGACAGAAGGCCCTAGATTAAACCTCAACCCATACGTTTTAGTTCTTTATTCCACAGCTCTAGCTATTCCCTCACTCACAGTTCCGAAGCCGAGGGCACAAAGAATCACCCAGAGCTGACTCACGTCTGCCAAAGCTCCCACCAAACATCAGTCAGGTTTTCCCCTCCTACATGTTGCCATACCCCCAACACGTTTTCTGTGTCTCACAGGAACTATTAATTTCTTGATGCCCCCAACCAAGGCCTCACCTCCCTGGGCACCTGGGGAAGACTTTCAGAGCCTGTCCATACCTGATCCTGCAGTCTCTTCCTCCTCTAAGCCCAAGAACACCACCCTTTGTCCCAGGCCTGGCTGCCTGCTCCAGGACCACAAAGCTAGCCGCCATAAACCCGCTGAATAGCTTAGCTGCTGACTGACAACTTTTCTCCTACCCAATGAATGCAATTCAAAGTTCTGTGGCCTAAAATCAAAACACAACCCAGAGCTCAAGACCCAAAGTCAGACAAACCTGGTTTTGACTCTGGTGTGTCCCATGGACTGCAAGGAGATCGAACCAGTCCATTCTGAAGCAGATCAGTCCTGGGTGTTCTTTGGAAGGAATGATGCTAAAGCTGAAACTCCAGTACTTTGGCCACCTCATGCGAAGAGTTGACTCATTGGAAAAGACTTTGATGCTGGGAAGGATTGGGGGCAGGAGGAGTAGGGGACAACAGAGGATGAAATGGCTGGATGGCATCACCAACTCGATGGATGTGAGTTTGAGTGAACTCCAGGAGTTGGTGATGGACAGGGAGGCCTGGCATGCTACAATTCATGGGGTCACAAAGAGTCAGACACGCCTGAGCGACTGAACTGAACTGTGTACTATCTCTGTGACATGGGCAAAAAAAAAAACTTCTCTAAGCCTCAGTTTTATCTCTAAGATGGGGACAGTAATAGTGTTTACCTTTATTGTGAAGCCAGGATGAGATAATGCATACTACAGGGGTACCTGGCATAACCAGACATAAACGGGTAGTTGCCCTGTGCTAAGTTGCTTCAGTCGTGTCTGACTCTTTGCGACCCCATGGACTGTAGCCCGCCAGGCTCCTCTGTCCATAGAGTTTTCCAGGCAAGAATACTGGAGTGGGTTGCCATGCCCTCCTCCAAGGGATCTTCCCAACCCAGGGATCAAACCCACACCTCTTATGCCTCAACTGGCAAGCCAGCTCTTTACCACTAGCGCCATCCGGGAAGCCCATAAACGGGTAAGCTTCTGGTCAAATTTAGGCTTGATATTTGGCTGTAATATTCTGTGGTTTTGTTTTACTGCCTTTGGAGACTGTGAGCATCCTCCAGCCTGGCACAGTCCCCACACTTAGAATCTTTTCAATTGAAATATCACTGATTTACAATGTTGTGCTAATTTCTACCATACAACAAAGTGCCTACTTTACACACACACACACACACACATATATGTATGCATTCTTTTTTTATAGTTTTTTCCGTTATGGTTTCCCCCAGGAGACTATAGTTCCTTGTGATATACAGTAGGACTTGTTGCTCATCCATGCTAAATGTAATAGTTTGCATCTACTAACCCCAAACTCACGGTCCACCCTTCTCCCTCCCCTCTTGGCAACCGTCACTCTCTTCTCCATGTCTGGGTCTGCTTCTGTTTTGCAGATAAGTTCATCTGTGTCATGCTTTAGATCTCATGTGTGAGTGACAGCACATGACATTTGTCTTTCTGATTTACTTCAGTTAGTATGATAATCTCTAGATCCATCCAGGCAGCTGCAGATGACCTCATTTCACTCTTTTTTATGACTGAGTCATATTCCTTAGAACCATTTTCTCGTTATATAACTGTCTGGTCCCTGAGTTTGTGACACCCTTTACCCACCTAAAACAAAAGGTCTCAGAACTACAAGGAATTTTTTAGAATTATAATGATATTAGAGAACAGGATAGCCAGGCATTATACTAAAAACAATGTCTTCTTAAAACCCAGCACAAGGAGTCACCAATCTCCAGGAAGACTGAGACCTCTCAACCAGTCAAAAGGCACAGGCGTGGCAGGGAGCAGGGGGAGGAACAAACTCTGCTCTCTACGACTGAAGTCAGCAACAATTTCTGAAACATGGAATCCCACTGGCAGCTGTCCAGGTCTGGCACAAAATGGACAGAGCAAATATAATAAAGGCAGAGCAGAAAATATACTTCAAAAGCTTTGTTCCTCCTTAAGTGTGAAGGCCACACTGCCCAGGAAATTTCTTGTTCCAAAAGTTCCTGTCAGATGTCAAGGTTTGACCCACACCAATAGCTTTGCACACATTAAAAAATTCAGTTGTTTTCTTACTAACTTTACCCACACAAATTTTCCATGAATGATAAAAAGATATAACAAGAAACACACACCTTCTTAACAACATACATCACTTCTGGAAAAATATCACTATGAAAAGGACCAAAACTGAACACTGCTGCTGCTGCTAAGTCCCTTCAGTCGTGTCCGACTCTGTGCGACCCCATAGACGGCAGCCCACCAGGCTCCCCCGTCCCTGGGATTCTCCAGGCAAGAACACTGGAGTGGGTTGCCATTTCCTTCTCCAATGCATGAAAGTGAAAAGTGAAAGTGAAGTCGCTCAGTCATGTCCGACTCTAGTGACCCCATGGACTGCAGCCTACCAGGCTCCTCTGTCCACGGGATTTTCCAGGCAAGATCGTGGATTGGAATATCAAGATCCACTGGAGTGGGGTGCCATTGCCTTCTCCGAAACTGAACACTATAAGAATACAAAGATACCTATTTACAGACATTTGTTACTATCACAAAACTAAACAACCATAATTCTTTTGGGGGCTTCCCTGGTGGCTCAAATGGTAAAGAAACTGCCTGTAATGCAGGAGACCCAGGTTCAATCCCTGGGTCAGGAAGATCCCTGGAGAAGGGAATGGTTACCCACTCTAGTTATTCTTATCTGGAGAATTCCATGAACAGAGGAGCCTGGTTGGCTACCGTCCATAGGGTCACAAAGAGTTGGACATGACTGAGAGACTAACACTTTCACTATAATTCTCTTTAATTCATCAGAAAATCTCCATTTCCTTCTAGCATTCCCAAAAGTATGTCAACTGAAAACATTCTCTTTAAAATAAGGCGATCTGCTTTAAAATACTCTAAAATGAAATCAAGTGGGCTTTTTTCAAAGTGTACAAAAATTTTTCAAAATAACTATAAAGTAAAAGATATGCAGGTAATCCAACTATTACTTCAGTAAAAACATAATTTTAAAAGCTATGCAGGGTCAAAATTACCATCACAATAACCAACACAGTGATCTTATATGAATCCAATTCATATTGATTCTTTACAGAATCTGTACACCATCTGGGCTGAGAATCCAAGTATATAGATCATTAAGGTCAATTACATAGGGGGAAAAGGTTGTACTCCACGATGCTGACCACGATTTTTCCTAGGTGGCTGGATTTCGGGTGATATGCTTTTCTTCTGTGTGGTATACATGCGTGTTTCCCAAGTCTTCTGCTCTACAAAAAGAGCCATGACTTTCATTATCAGATGAAGAATGTTCTCTGTATTTTACACTCCTGTACCTAACTACAATTAGAGGATCAGGGTACATTTTCTAAAAGGCCGGGTCCCTCAAGGAGGCAGAAACTGATGTGAAGAAATTAGCTTTATTTCTCCCACATGTTCCTCATTTGCTCTGCCTCCATCTGATCTCCTGGGAGGATTAATGACCAGCCCTCCCCCCAGAGTTTCTGAGAAGTGACGCTCCAGCTACACAGTGACCTTTCAACCGCCCTGGGCATGTTCTCTAGGGCTCAATGCTTCTTACCTGACACTCCAGACTCCTTGCCATAGAACTGTTTTATATTTGTTCTACAGACCTCAACAGAGCTCAGCACAGCTCTCTCTCTCCACAGCGCAGACTTTCTCTATTTGTTGAGCATAAAATGAAATAACTCATTAATCGATTAACATAATTAAATCATAATTAAATTGATTACTTAATGTATTAATTAAAGTAAATACGGTAAAGTAAACCCAGCCCTCTGTTTCTCAGCCTCTAGAGGCAGTGCTCTGAAAAATTCTTAAAGAGATGAGCATACCAGACCACCTGATCTGCCTCTTAAGAAACCTGTATGCAGGTCAGGAAGCAACAGTTAGAACTGGACATGGAACAACAGACTGGTTCCAAATAGGAAAAAGAATATGTCAAGGCTGTATATTGTCACCCTGCTTATTTAACTTCTATGCAGAGTACATCATGAGAAACGCTGGGCTGGCAGAAGCACAAGCTGGAATCGAGATTGCTGGGAGAAATATCAACAACCTCAGATATGCAGATGACACCACCCTTATGGCAGAAACTGAAGAGGAACTAAAAAGCCTCTTGATGAAGGTGAAAGAGGAGAGTGGAAAAGTTGGTGTAAAACTCAACACTCAGAAAACAAAGATCATGGCATCTGGTCCCATCACTTCATGGCAAATAGATGGGGAAACAGTGGAAACAGTGACAGATTTTATTTGGGGGAGCTCCAAAATCACTGCAGATGGTGACTGCAGCCATGAAATTAAAAGACACTTGCTCCTTGGAAGAAAAGTTATGACCAACCTAGATAGCTTTGATAAGCAGAGATATTACTTTGCCAACAAAGGTCCGTCTAGTCAAGGCTATGGTTTTTCCAGTAGTCATGTACAGATGTGAGAGTTGGACTGTGAAGAAAGCTGAGCACCGAAGAATTGATGTTTCTGAACTGTGGTGTTGGAGAAGACTCTTGAGAGTCCCTTGGACTGCAAGGAGATCCAACCAGACCATCCTAAAGGATATCAGACCTGAATATTCATTGGAAGGACTGATGTTGAAGCTGAAACTCCAATACTTTAGCCACCTGAAGCGAAGAACTGACTCTTGAAAAAACCCTGATGCTGGGAAAGATTGAATGCAGGAGGAGAAGGGGATGACACAGGATGAGATGGTTGGACGGCATCACCTACTCAATGGACATGAGTTTGAGTAAACTCCGGGAGTTGGAGATGGACAGGGAGGCCTGGCGTGCTGCTGTCCACGGGGTCGGATAGAGTCGGACACGACTGAGCGACTGAACTGACTGAACTTAGAGGCAGCGCGCTAGAGGTGTAGTAACAAAGACTGAGGAGTGGTCCCACTGAACCAGCTCAGGACTGATGAGAAGGCTTTCAGGAAACACCTGAAGCAATGAAGGAAGAAGTGGTTTCTCCCTGAGTCGGCTCTGAACTTACACAGTAAGGGGAACAGACCGGGGGCCCTGGGGTGGGGCACAATTCAAGAAAGCAAGGCAACCAACTCCTGCTCCTTGTATCATTCCCATGCAAGGGCACATGACCTGAGCCATGGGTTCCTCATCCAGCTTCATTATTCCAAAGAGAACTTAAATCAGCAAACAGCGTGAGGCAGGAGTAGCTGATCCCTGCCGGGGCACAACCTGCCACCTTTAATGACAGCAGTGGTTATCTCAGTTTCCATGGCCTACGAAGCCCTGGCAGAGTTTGCAGGGTTCTTAGACAAGGCACTATTATTACAGTGACACTGAGGAACAGGCTAATAAGACAGGAAACACCATTACATTCTTTACTGTGAATTCTCAAACCAGTGGGTGTACAAACCATACAAAGAAAAACATAAGTTGCGTGCATAAAATTAATTTTGCTGGGTATTGTGATGCTGCTGTTAAGCCTTAGTACTTGTGATTGTTAAACCGAGCTGCTTCCTAGTCAAAATCACATATACAAACTGCAGCTTAGAATGACAAAGTGTAGGCGAGGTGAAGGCTGGTACATGACCTCCCAATGAGACTGGGTGGCTACAACTGTCACTAACCACAGTAAAGAATGATTTCTGTTTTGCTGCTGTTAAGCCAAGAACACTTACAGCAGTTGTTAAGTGATATCCACACAAGTGGACAAGGAAAGAAAAAAAATTAACCCACAGAAAACTTTCCATTTTCACAGTCTTAAGGGGTGTGTTTATAAATATTCAGAACCTCTTTGAGTGTAAAGGTAGTGCAGCGTTTACTGTGGAACATACAGCTCTTCCATGATTTCAAAAATGCCCTGAGGAAGCCCCTGTGCATCTCTCAAGCTTCCTGTGTTTTACCACAACCTCTGCTTGAGATGTTTTTAGGCCTAATTTGTCTAACTTGCTCTGTTTTCTTCACAGGACTGTAATTGTTAGGTACATGAGTGTTTTAAACAAACACAGCTGTAAACACTTAGGAAAATGAAAATTTGCCCTGGGGGAAAACATAACAAGCTCGCTAGCCTTTTTAGTTCCGCAAAAGAGCTATTTCACAGGGCCTCTGTCCTGAGAAATGCCTATTTCTGTCATAGCTAGTATCATGTCACATAAGCAGATCCAAAGTTACTACAAGAACAAAGTTCCTGGACCAAATAGCAAAAAAAATGGCTGTCGGTGACTTCACACCAATAACTCCAACGCTTCCTGGTGAGCCTCCAAGGTGTCCTGCCTGAAGCAAGAAGATAGATGCCACATCACAACCTTTTGAGAATCAACTCTTTTTGATTAATGCAGTGATAATTAAAAAGCCGTATTTTATCACTTCCGACAAAAAAATTAAAAGGGCATGGCATTATACCTGAAAGTTCTGATATGCAGTAATACAATTTCTACTACTCAAAAAACAGAAAATAACAAATTTTGGTAAGGATGTGGAGAAACTGAAACTGTGTACTGCTGACGGGAACGTAAAATGGTGCCATAGAAAACAATACAGTGGTGCCTCAAAATATTAATTATTAATTAACAGAGATACCATACGACCCAGCAATTTCACTTCTAGACATATACCCCAAAGAGAGCAGAATCTCAGAGAGGTATCTGCATACTCACGTTCATAGCACCATCCTTCACAATAGCCAAAAAAGTGAAAGCAATCCAAATGACCATCCAATAAATAACACATGGTATATGTGCATAAAATGGAATATTAGTCATAAAAAAGAAGGAAATTCTGACACATGCTACCACCTGGATGAATCTCGAGACATAATACAAAGTGAAATAAGCCAGTCGTAAAAGAACAAATACCGTCTGATTTCACATATATGAGGGACCCAGAGTATTCAAACTCATAGACCCAAAAGTAAAAGGGTGGCTGCCAGGGGCTGGGCTCTTGTTGTTTAGTCGCTCGCCAAGCCATGTCCGCAGAGAGAACAGGGTACAGAATTTCAGTTTTGCAAGAAGACAAAAGTTCTGAAGATGGAGGGTGAGGATGGTTGCACAGTCATGTGAATACAGACACTGAACTGTATGCTTAAAAATGGTTAACTCATAAGCTTTATGTTATATATTATATTAGTGTGCACTGGGCTTCCCAGGTGGCAACAGTGGTAAAGAACCGCCCCCCCCCCGCCCCCCCGCCCCCCCCCACCGCCAATGCAGGAGACACAGGTTTGATCCCTGGGTCAGGAAGATCCCCTGGAGGGGGGCATGGCAATCCATTTCAGTATTCTTGCCTGGAGAATCCCATGGACAGAGGAGCCTGGAGGGCTACAGTCCAAGGGGTTGCATAGAGTCAGATATGACTGAAGAGACTTAGCATGCAGGCCTATGATAATAAAGTTCCACAGTCTGGACCGCTTAAAAAACAGACATTTATTCTCTGACAGTTTCAGAAGCTAGATGTGCAAGATCAAGCTGTGAGCAGCGTTGGTTTCTTCTGAAGACTTTCTCTTTGGTCATCGGCGGCCGCCTTCTGCCCGTGCGTCCAGCACGGTCTTCCCTCTGTAACTGTCTCTGCCCAGATTTCTTCTACTTATCAGGACACAGTCTTACTGGATTAGGGCCCAACCCAGGGATCTCATTTTAGCTTACCTCGTTAAAGACTCTATCTCCAATTATACTCACATTCCGGGGCACTGGAGATTAGAGTTTCAGTATATGACTTGTGCAGGGGGCATACAACTCACCCCACAGAATGTATATTTGATCACATTTTTAAAATAACAACACAATAAAACAAATGAGAGCAGGCAGAGGGGAAAGAACAATCTGAGGGAGGCTCTGAGGATGGGAAAGGATGTGATCGGAGGAGAAGAAAGAAGGCCCGGGGAGGCTGCAGCAAAGTGAGGAGTGATTGCCAGGATGATAAACAGAAGGTGCATTCCAAAATTTACAAAAACTCAAAACAAGTAAACCTTCTTAAAAGAATAAGCATGACAAAGAGCAAGCAACTTACGTAAAAGAGGTATTGCTAGTTAGCTCGGGAGACTTCTCTGCACTGAAAAACAGTTACACTACTTCAGAGTGTCATCTCTGCATTTTTGTTAAGAGTCCTAAATCTTCAAAAACTTTTTTTCAGCCGTGAGTTTGTTTTTTTTTTTAAATATTATTCTGGTGAAATATACATAACATAAAATTTACCATTTTAACCACTTGTACAGTTTTTCTTTATAGATACATCACTACTTAAAATAAAATGTTCCTTAAGTCAGAGTACACAGTTAAATGGAGAAAAGAATGGATAGTAAGTAATGCCGGAGAAGGCAATGGCACCCCACTCCAGTACTCTTGCCTGGAAAATCCCATGGATGGAGGAGCCTAGTAGGCTGCAGTCCATGGGGTCGCTAAGAGTCAGACACGACTGAGCGACTTCACTTTCACTTTTCACTTTCATGCACTGGAGAAGGAAATGGCAACCCACTCCAGTGTTCTTACCTGGAGAATCCCAGGGACGAGGGAGCCTGTCGGGCTGTCGGTCTGTCGGTCTATGGGGTCGCACAGAATCGGACACGACCGAAGAGACTTAGCAGCAGCAGCAGCAGTAAGTAATGCTATCATTTTACAAAGCCCACTGACTTTTCTATTAAATTTCTGAAATGCGTTAACCAGGAAGTCAGGAAGAATACCTTTAGAGATTTGGGTTAAAAATACCCAAATTAGCGACCTGGGTCAGCATGCACCGCCCAGCTCCTCTGTTCCCCGGGTGCTGGCCACCCTGCAGTCTGACACCACTGAAACACTGAGGTCTGTGAGCATCAAGCATCACAGGCTTGTACTTCAACTTGAATAGCACGCACTCCACAGAAAACATTCAGAGTTACTGAATGTCAAGGGTATTTCTTCAACCAAAATTGTTTCACAATAGGGGTAGATTAGGAGGAGGGATTGGAAAAAAAAAGATTCCAAAATTTTAAAGTGCCAAAACTTACTTTTTCAATTCTGTCAAAGATTAACCACAAGTAAATAGAGAAAAAGTTAGCATGCTTTCATCACAGTTGCAAGAACACTGACTGCTGGTCACATGGGCGCGGCCTTTTCCTTTCCTCCTGGTGCAATGGATACTGCCACAAAAAATAAATTCCACCACATATCACAGCTTCTCTCTTTCTCTCTCATATATGCAGAATATACAAGGAACACCCACCAGTCAGTAAGAGAAACACAGCAGACGTTCACAGAAGGGAAAACGTGAAAGGATGAACCCAGGTCTCCGGCCCTGCAGGCAGATTCTGTACTGTCTGAGACACCAGGGAAGCTCAGTCAATATATCGTTAACCTCATTAACAATCAAGAAACTGACAATTAAAATCACAGTAAGGTAAATTATATTACACATAAATTATACCTCAATTTTAAAAACACACAGTAAGATATGATTGCATACCCACCAAACAGGCAAAACTATTTGAAATCTTATCACACGAAGGTCATCAAGCCAAATGCAATTTCACACACCAGTGTAGTCTATCCTGATACAACTACTCTGGAAAAGAGCTGTCATCACCTAGTAAAATTAAATGTGCACATATACTCTATGACCCAGCAATTCCACTTCGAGGTTTACACATTTAGAGAAACTCCAACATAAATGCAATGCATAAATGCAATGCAAAGGACCTATGTTCTTACCAATCTTTCCCATGATTGCAAAAAGTTACACAACAACACAAATGTTCATCGGCAGCAGAAAAGAGAATTAAACGTGGTATATCCTTAAAATGCAATGCGATACAGCAATAAGGTAAATAAAATATAGCCTCATGAATAAACATGGATGAATCTCAAAAACAGTCTTGAGTAAAACAGCACGGGGAGAGAAGAATACAAGTTATATGATTCTATATAAACAGTAAAAGCAGCTAAAATTAAATAATATATTGTTTGGAGATAAATACACATAAGACAAACCCATTTTTCTTAAAGGCAAGGCAGTGACTTAAAAGGTTAAGGAAAATGGATACTACAGGAGGCAGAGAGGATGAAGATGATACAGTCAAGAGGGACATACAGGTTTCTAAGATACTGAAAATGTGATGTTCCATCTCTTAAGCTATGCAGTAGGTACAAAATTTTACTATTTTTCCTTAAATTATGCATATACTGATATATATTCGTTTATATGGATGTATATGATATATCTCTCATTTGAAAACATAAAGGCCAAATGCTATTTTTTCAAAAACAACCTTGAGGTATCAGTTTCAAGATGGTTGATAGCCTGGTTCTCCTACCTGAATCCCTAATGAAGTGAAAGCATCAAAAAATAAAACAGAAGAATTCTAAAAGATTAAAAAGAGTTTGCTGGAAGAGAACTTTAAATGGACAAGAGATTTCAACAAACTTCTGGGGAACAAAACAGGAGATGGAGATGTGCTGTCAGATGAAACAGTGAGGGGCAGCTGCCACCCAGGGCCACCAAGGAGATGATCTGTTCCAGAGAACGCCAGGGAGACTCCAGGCTGCGTCAGCAGGTAACACAGAGCGGGGAGGAGGGCAGGGGGCCTCGAACAGGGATGGAGGGGTATCAGTGAGCTCCCCACCCCGCCTCCCCACCCTCTAACAGAGCCTTCAGGCAGCACCGCCAAGCGTAAGGACAGACAAGCATGTGGGGGTTCGTTTCTAAAGGAATAGAGCCAACTGTGGCAGAAGGAAATGAGAGATGGCCTGCAGAGGTTTCTGATGTGAATTTTGCTTTCTCGGAGTAAATCCTCCCTGCCAGGGCATTTGTGGGGTAAAGCAAAGTCACACACTCATACACACACAGTGAGCTCTGTTTTGAATTCCTGCTCAAGGGAGAGGTGGGGTAGAGCAGATACAGACTCTACTTACAGATCTTTGCAAGATAATAGAGAAAGACCTTTGTTGTTAATTATGAATAGCAACGAAGTCTACCAGGAAAATCAGTAACATTAACGGGGGAAAAGCTGACACTGAGAAGAAAGGGAGTTAATTCAGGAAACGGAAGAGCACTTTAAAAAGAAGTTAGCTCTAATACAACTCAAACAGATTCAAGGTAGTACAACCACTGAACAGAAATGAGATGCACAAAAATAAAATGACTGGAGAAAAATAAAGAACTTTAAAAATATTTTTGAAAATATAATCACCAAAATAAAATTTCTGTAAAAGTACTGTGAGATAACAGGAAATTTCTCAAAACATGTTTAAAAAAAAAAGACAAAAGGATAGAAAACGGGAAAGACTAGATTAGAGACAAGAACCAGTGCAAGTAGGTGTGATATCCAACTAAACGCTGCCTGATTGCAGGTGTGCTCAGCAGTGTCTGACTCTCTGCGACCCCATGGACTCTTTGTAGCCCACCAGGCTCCTCAGTCCATTGGATTCTCCAGGCAAAATACTGGAGTGGGTTGCTGTTTCCTTCTCAAGCATATCCAGGGATCGAACTGCCATCTCCTGCATGGGCAGGCAGGTTCTTTACCACTGTGCCACCTGGGAAACCCTGACTGGTCCCATGTTAAATGCCCCCACACCAGTCCCAACATTCATAGAACCATGGTAGCTGCCTGGTTCAAGGGGAATAGAACTGTAGGCTGACTTAAACCAACCAAATGTTCTCTTTTGAGAAAAAGACTTAGGAAAAAACATAGGCTCTCACACGGGCCTGAAACCAAAAACTCATGTCAAGGCTGGCAGGTATGTTAGCCCATGGCAATCAGAAGGAAATAGACACAGGAAAGGCTAAATAAGAGAGGAGGCTATGAGACCACGATTCCTGGCTTTTTTGGGCCCATTCCATAGTTCCTAATGGGCCCACTGACATCACGGAGATGAGCTGTTACCTCCTACATCTTTAAGTCTTTTCTATTTTATTTAAGTTAATTTGGGAGGGCCTCTGTTCTTTGCAACGAATAAACCCTGACTAAGACAGCAAGTGTCTGCTTTCTGGAGCCACAGGGTAACCAGGAGACACAACACTGTCTGCTGTACCATGGGGATACCCTGAGTCTCCCTCCACCGAGAGGCTACAGAGCACAACGCGGGCTCCCGCTGCCTGTCATTCTGTCAGCAGGCCACACAAACGGAGCCAGGCCGTGCTGCTGAACATCAGGGCGACTGTATGTGATCAAATGCTCCAAATAATTAAAATGACAAAGTCTAGAAGTAAACATACAGTGTACTCAATGAAAACTTGAAATTGTGGAACAACTGGAAAAGGAGGAGAATGTTAACTTGTCTTACAATATGGAACAAGAGGACAAATAGTGTAAGATTTGGAAGAAAAAGAACAAATCAATGTGTTTTGTATCCCCACTGAGTTTTTCAATCAGCCTGAAAAATTAGATAGCCATGCAAAAATTCTCTTTTCATGACATGAATAAAGCTGATTTACTTTGTACAGAATGCCACTGTCTAGATTAATCGGAACCAAACAAGAAAAAAAAAATTCTTTGAAGTTCAAGAAATAGAAGGAAATTCTTTCACGCATTTCCTGGCTGGATAACCAGAGTCAAACCATAACATGAAAATCTTAAGCCCATATGAGACCTTGAAAAATGAATACAGATATTTTCCCACTTAGAATTGTTCAACTTCAGATTTTTATACCTTATGATGGGGTGAAAGCCATACATGCATTCAGTAGAAATGGTACATGGAATTCTGAATTTTGATCTTGTCCCATGATAGTGACAGGCAGTACATACACTCTCGCAATGCTGGGCAGCTCCCAGTCAGGCACAGAAGTGTAAACAACCAATATACTTACTACCTCTCACACCCATCAATCATTTTGTTTTTCACTATCACTACAGCATTCGTCGGGGGAGTGTGCAATTTCCTCGGTTCTGTCTCGCTGCAGCAAAAATCTGAAGTGACAGACGGACCCAGTGTTACAGCTCAGTTTTATTTGGCAGGCAAAGGAAAATACATCCTCAAGGCGTGAGGGCAGGCCAACACAAAAGACGTGAAGAGAAGAGAGCCAGAGGCTCAATTTTGTTTCCTCTTTTTATAAGTTTTTTTTTCTCCTTCCCGAGCCTGCCCTATGTAAACTGGGCTAGCCAGGAGGCTGTTTGTGTCACCTGAGGTCCTCACTCTGGTCCTCGGACCTTCCTTTGTTCTATTTTCATGGGCTTTTCCTTTCTTTGTCTTTTAGCCACCACCATTCTGGACTCCTTTTTCCTATTCTAACTACCTAACACATTCGATACATTACCTGAGATATTATTAGCTTTATTATAAAATAGGCTTCGTGTTAGATGATTCTTCCCAATATAGGCTAATATAAGCGTTCTGAACACATTTAAGGTAGGCTGGGCTAAGCTATGTTCAGTAAGTAGTGTATTAAATGCATTTTCAACGTAGAATGTTTTGAACTTACAATGGGCTTACTGGGATGTAACCCTATCGTAAGTCAAGGAAGATCTGTACTGTGCAACTGACCAGGGAAGAGAAGGGCCACCATGTGAAGGATAAAGGGATGGAGTGTGTATGTTCCCATGATTACCAGCCAGACTTGTCTTTCCTAGACTTTCTGATTTCACAAACCGGTAAAATTACATACACACACACACACACACACACACTGCCAACTCAACTGTCAATTATATACATGTGTATGCGTGCTAAATCACTTCAGTCGTGTCCGACTCTGTGACCCCATGGACTGTAGCCCACCCACAAGGCTCCTCTGTCTATGGAATTCTCCAGGCAAGAATACTGGAGTGGGTTGCCATGCCCTTCTCCAGGGGGTCTTCCCAACCCAGGGATCAACCCTGTATCTCCAGCATTGGCAGGTGGGTTCTTTACCACTAACACCACCTGGGAAGCCCCCCACCAATTACCTATATTTCCAAATAAATATAATTTGAGGCCATGACTATCACTAGGTGTTACTACCATTATCTAATTATTTAGAAGACATTTTTATGCCAAAAAAAGTAGGAAGGATTTGATCTTAGCATTTCTAAAGCCCTTGAGAACATCATCACAGGCAGGAAAATACACTTATACTACATCAATTTTTTTTCAGTTTTGTTCAGGTGTTGCTTTAGCTCTGATTTTTAAACATTCCCTAATCCCCACGATCCCCCAACTCCATTATTCCATTAGTCCTTATCTCAAAAAGGTTATCATAAAGTAGGGAAAGCAGTAAATACACAAATGGAACACAAGGATAATGCAACATTTGGGAGCCAAAACACAACACAGATGGCTTCACATACATAAGGGCTGAAAAGCTTCCCTGCAAGGTTAAGGAAGACAGGTGTGGACACATGAAGGAGGAGGAAAGCTGAGCACATGATGAACACAGCTCAGTGTGAACAGAGGGATATTAAAGCAAGAACCGGAATGGTGCAGGAGATGCCAAGGAAGAGTCCTCAGTGGAGGAGAGAACTGACAAGGGGCCCTCTTGTGATCTGGAACTGGGAAGTTCTGGGGAGTTCACTGGATGCCGGGCTGCAGAGCTGGGACTCTGTTCAGAAGCAGCAAGAAATCTCCAATGGAACTAGCATGACAAAGGAAGCGTATTAGCAATATTAACCCAGCAGAATCTATGAGTCTAGCCTTAAGATTTGGTAACTTTAGTACTTTCCTGAGCAGTTAAGCAGTTACCTCTAGTTCTGGCCCAGAAGGTTCTCTTTGAGAAAATCCAGGCCAACTGACCTTCTATGAAATGCACTGCCACTGTTTCTGCACCTACAGCCTTGGTGGCAGTAGCTGTCTTAATACCCCTGAAAGTGTTCTTGCCTGGAGAATCCCAGGGACGGGGGAGCCTGGTGGGCTGCCGTCTATGGGGTTGCACAGAGTCAGACACGACTGAAGCGACTTAGCAGCAGCTCAGGTATGGCTGCCAACTCCTCTAGGATTTTGCTCTTGGTAACATGAAAGTATTCATTGGTGGAAATAAGAAAATGAAAGAGTGCTATTTTAGAAGAGAATCAGAAGTGATCAATTAATAGAAATGTCTACTACATAATTGAAGATTCATTCATTTATTCAACAACGTTTATTGAGGCCCCTATTTGGCAACCAATGACGTGCCAGACAACCAAAAACAGGATAAAGGTCCCTGCCCCTGTGAAGCTTACATACAAGGAGAGATACAGACACAAACAACAAACATAATAAATACAATATCTACAAGCATGTAAAAAGTGTTTGGGGAAAAAAAGATGTACAAGAAAAAGAAAAGAAAAATCTAAAGAAGAAAAAAACTCAAATACTAATTGAAACTAAGAGATGGGACGAGTTCCCTAAGAGAGCAGACTATCTAGTTAATGACCTTTTCACTTCTAAAATTCTACCACTCCAGATCAAGGAATTTGACACATACAAACTCAACCTTCTTGTTTACACAGAAGGTAAGATCAAAGCAACACAGAATTGTTGTGGCTTAAATAACAGAGACCCATCACCAGGGAACTGTCCTCTAACACATGAGGAAATGGAGCCCCACAGCATTTAACTAAGGGGGAGGGTGCAGAATGGGAGTTCCAGAACCCTCTAGCTTCTTGTAACCTTTAATAGCAGAAGCCACTTCAGCCACTTCAAAAGTACTTCAAACCCTATTGGAGGCAAGGAAAAATATTTTTATTACATAAATAAATATTAATATTTATTTATAGCTAATAGTATATAATAAGTATATAATATTTTATAGAATATGTTTATGTCTATAATATTTTATATTTATATATTATATACTTATATATATAAAGCTAATATAATAATATTATTAGCTATATAATAGCAATAACAAAAATAGCGAACACTTAAGAGAGCACTTACTTATGCCAGACACTCTTCTAGATCCTTGTCACGAACAATAAACTAATTTAATCCTCACAACAACCATGTGAGGCAGACTCCACAGTGAGTAGCTTTAACACCACGCCACCCCTTCAATTATTTATGCATACCTTCATAGAGCATAATTCTTACCACTAATTAGAAAACTGAAAACAAGATTTTTCACTGGGGCTTGGCAGAATTAGATTATATTTGTATGTCACAATGCAACTATTTAAGCTTCCTTTGAAGTAAATGTGCTTTAGAAGTAAAGGAAATTTTAAATATAATATAATATACTATATAATATACTATATAATATAATCAATATTATGCTGAGAAATTGGTATTTTGGTAATTCAAAAAAAAGGGTCCTCAACAATATGTTTTCAACTAAATACTACTTCAAAGAAATTACTTCAAGACCTTAAGCAAAGTTTTTAAGAAATGAAATTCTGGTTTTCCTGTTTTTGTTTCACTTAAACAAAACTTATGCTTTGGTTTTTCAGAGAAAGGGAAGGGAGAGAGAAATACAATGGAAAAAAGTTCTTTCCCTTAGCATGTGATGTTTAAAATTTTAGATTAGATTTTAGAAAAATTAGAATCATGATGCTTACCAACAATATGTGATAACATGGTAATAGAATATAACACATTTTAAAATTTTTAAAAAACAAAATTTCCCTTCCTCAATACAAATACAGATTTTGCAAATTCAATTATAAAATAAAATGTTACGCTGTATCCAAAGCTGATGATCTTTTTGCCTTCAGTTTACTCAGTTCATTTTCATTTCAATGGACTTTCTTATTAGAGTTTTACTATATGTCACATACTACTACAATTCACCACATGGATCTGTCTACATTCTCTGGTTGTACTGGAATTTAATCATCAAGAATAATAGTTGAATACATGGATCACTGGCTACAGCTCACAACCATTTCAGAGGTAATGTAATCTGCAAAGCACAGTAGGTACATCTACACCATCTGTCTGCATAGATCTCAGAGCAACTTCTAATCCTTGACTGATAAACTGTCCCTCTCCTAACTCCTTATCTTTTTCCTGTGAGAGAAGAGAACTTATCTTTCTTACTGGAGCAAGGTAAGGGAGATGGCAGGCTCTCAACTTTGATACATCAGTGTATTCAGGTGCAACACAAAGAGGAAAACAGCACACGTTGGTTCCTAAATTCAACATTCTTTTCTCATACTTGAGTGAGTGAGTGACAGTCACTCAGTCGTGTCCGAGTCTTTGCAACCCCGTGGACTGTAGCCCTCCAGGCTTCTCTGTCCATGGAATCCTCCAGGCCAAGAATACTGGAGTGGATTGCCATTTCCTTTCTCATACTTACAAGGATCCTATTTCATTGCGCCATATTTTCAAACATACAATCCCTCTGCTCCTCGGCGTATTTCAGAACCTCCATCTGCACACTACGTATTCCTTTCTCCTTATCTTTACCACCACGGAGGGCCCAACGTGAAGCTATTTTTGAATGGTCTAGTAATGGCTATTATTTGAGTGCCAGATAGTGCCAGACACTGGGACAACACTGCAAAGAAAATAAACAAAAGTAGCAGCATCCTTGTCTTCAAACAGCTTTTAAAACCAGTAGGATTAGCTAAGTATACCACTTGCGGCCAACACTGTAGCCACAAGGTATAAGGAGAGTCTGAATTAAGGTGTTATAGACATTTAAGGGGGAGGAGGGACTCTGAGCTTGGCTGCAGCCAACATGCAGAGGGAAACATGATCTCTTATAAGATTCAGTGTCCCCGGGGTAAAAATAAACCAGCTGCTCAGGGAAAGAACAACTATTTTTGCTACTGAGATTAGAAAGCAATTCAATCTATGGTTACTGAGAGAGGATTCTGTTCAATGTAATAAAAATCCTAAGGATGTATTTTTACAATAAATAAGGGTAAGTTTGAAGAGGGCTGAGAAGCTCTAATGAAGACTAAGAAATCAAACACTGATGCATCGCAGAAGAGCAGGTTCAGCTCAACCATGACTGCAAACTCCACACCAGCAGAAGATCCTGAAACATGACTGACACACTGAGAATACTGCATTTCTCTGAGGGGAATGAGTGCCTGCGTGCTAAGTCGCTTCAGTTGTGTCCGATTCTGTGTGACCCCATAGACTGTAGCCTGCCAGGCTCCTCTGTCCATGGGGATTCTCCAAGCAAGAACACTGCAGTGGGTTCCCACGCCCTCCTCCAGAGACTCTTCCCGACCCAGGGATTGAGTCCACATCTCTTACATCTCCTGTGTTGGCAGGCAGGTTCTTTACCACTAGCACCACCTGGACATGGGGTCTAAATATGTAAAAACCACTGTGTTATTTAACTGAATTCATTTATTCTTACACAAACAGAATCACAAAGATATTCTGATGTCAACATTTGACATGTAAATAGAAAGTAGGTCATCAGCTGAAACAGATAAAAGTGACATTTCTTAGAATCACTATTTTAAAAGACAAAGTTCCTAAAAATATCTCATTTGATATTCCCTTAATTCTACAAAGTTTTTTGTACCACTTCTTCCAAGGTGGTGTTAGTGGCAAAAAATCTGCCTGCCAATGCAGGAGATGTAAGAGATGCAGATTGCATCCTTGGGTCAGGAAGACCCCCTGGAGTAGGAAACGGCAACTCACTTCAGTATTTTTGCCTGAAGAATCCCATAGACAGAGAAGCCTGGCTGGCTACAGTCCATAGCATCACAAAGAGTCAGACACGACTGAAGCAACTGAGCAAAGTTTTCAGTTCAGTTAGTTCAGTCACTCCGTTATATCCGACCCTTTGGGAAGCCACGGACGCCAGGCCTCCCTGTCCATCACCAACTTCTGCAGCCCACTCAAACCCATGGCCACTGAGTTGGTGATGCCATCCAACCATCTCATCCTCTGTCGTCCCCTTCTCCTCCTGCTTTCAATCTTGCCCAGCATCAGGTCTTTTCCAATGAGTCATTTCTTCCCATCAGGAGGCCAAAGTATTGGAGTTTCAGCTTAAGCTTACAACGAACATTCAGGACTGATTTCCTTTAGGATGGACTGGTTGGATCTCCTTGCAGTCCAAGGGACTCTCAAGAGTCTTCTCCAACACCACAGTTCAAAAGCATCAATTCTTTGGCGCTCAGCTTTCTTTATAGTCCAACTCTCACATCCATACATGACTACTAGAAAAACCATAGCTTTTGACTAGATGGACCTTTGTTGGCAAAGTAATGTCTCTGCTTTATAATATGTTGTCTAGGTTAGTCATAGCTTTTCTTCCAACGGGTAAGCAACTTTTAATTTCATGGCTGCTGTCATCATCTGCAGTGATTTTGGAGCCTAAAAAAATAAAAGCTCTCACTGCTTCCATTGTTTGCCCATCTATTTGCCATGAAGTGATGGGACTGGATGCCATGATCTTAGTTTTCTGAATGTTGAATTTCAAGCCAACTTTTTCACTCTCCTCTTTCACTTTCATCAAGAGGCTCTTTAGTTCTTTGCTTTCTGCCATAAGGGTGGTGTCATCTGTGTATGTGAAGTTACTGATGTTTCTCCCAGCAATCTTGATTGAACCTTGTGCTTCATCTAGCCCAGCATTTCACATGATGTACTCTGCATAGAAGTTAAATAAGCAGGGTGACAATATACAACCTTGACACACTCCTTTCCCAATTTGGAACCAGTTTGTTGTTCCAGGTCTAGTTCTAACTGTTGCTTTTTAAATTGCACACAGATTTCTCAGGAGGCAGGTAAGGTTTTTCAACAGTTCGTTGTGATCTACACAGTCAAAGGCTTTGGCATAGTCAAAAAGCAGAAATAGATGTTTTTCTGGAACTCTCTTGCTTTTTCTATGATCCAAGGGATGTTGGCAATTTCATCTCTGGTTCCTCTGCCTTTTCTAAAACCAGCTTGAACATCTGGAAGTTCATGGTTCACATATTGCTGAAGCCTGGCTTGGAGAATTTTGAGCATTACTTTACTAGCGTGTGAGATGAGTGCAATTGTCCGGTAGTTTGAGCATTCTTTGGCATTGCCTTTCTTTGGGATTGGAATGAAAACTGACCTTTTCTAGTCCTGTAGCCACTGCTGAGTTCTCTAAAAGTGTTAGCATACTGAGTACAGCACTTTCACAGTATCATCTTTTAAAGATCTGAAATAGCTCAACTGGAATTCCATAACCTCCACTAGCTTTGTTTGTAGTGATGCTTCCTAAGGCCCACTTCACTTCACATTCCAGGATGTCTGGCTCTAGGCTGGTGATCACACCATCATGATTATCTGGGTCATGAAGATCTTTTTTGTAGAGTTCTTCTGTGCATTCTTTCCACCTCTTCTTGATATATTCTGCTTCTGTTAGGTCCATACCATTTCTGTCCTTTATTGAACCCATCTTTGCGTGAAATGTTCCCTTGGTATCTCTAATTTTCTTGAAGAGATCTCTAGTCTTTCCCATTCTATTGTTTTCCTCTATTTCTTTGCAATGATCACTGAGGAAGGCTTTCTTATCTCTCCTTGCTATTCTTTTGAACTCTGCATTCAAATGGGTATATCTTTCCTTTTCTCCTTTGCCCTTCACTTCTCATTTTCTGTACCACTTATATTTATCTCAGCATAGGTTTATAGCTTTCCCATTTTATAAGAAAGGACAGGGTTGTTTGAGGTATGGACAAGACTTTGTCAAGTTTAAAATTGGTGTGTGGGGTTGAGCGGGGTGGTGAATTTCTGCTGGAGGCTACACAGGGCAAATTTAATAATCACAGATACCCCTTAACTATTTGGCTTTTTTAATTTAAAAGACTTTTGTTATAAAGGATCTAATGACTGAAAGCAAAAGTTTCCTCCTATAAAAGAAAAGAAAAGACCTTTTTTTAGAGCACAGAAATCAGGAATGATTGGCAGAAAGAAGTCAATTATTTTCACCCACCCAGTGACCTGCTCATTGCTCAAC
Organism: Bos taurus; assembly: GCF_002263795.3. Taxonomy (NCBI): domain Eukaryota; kingdom Metazoa; phylum Chordata; class Mammalia; order Artiodactyla; family Bovidae; genus Bos; species Bos taurus. The sequence goes on from NC_037344.1 coordinate 6,380,958, forward strand.
AGTGAACAATATCCAGTCTTCTGAGGCAGGATTTGCACACATTGATTGGAAATAAAAGTGTTACTAGATCATGTCAGCTCAAATTTCAATGATTAGTCCCAGGCCATTAATAACATCAACTCCAAGTTTCCAAATGAAACAACTATTACAACTTATGAAAGACTGACCAAAACTTCCAACAATTTTACAAAGACTCATTCACCTGGAAATGAATAATTCATCAAGAGGCAGAGTGGAGGGTCAGTGTGCAAACATTTACACATGAACTTGGCTCCTGCTGTTACATCATTTTTCATTTAGTTTTGTCAGGTAGTTTAGTTCCGTTCAGTCGCTCAGTCATGTCCGACTCTTTGCAGCCCCATGAATTGCAGCATGCCAGGCCTCTCTGTCTATCACCAACTCCCAAAGTTCACTCAAACTAATGTCCATGGAGTCGGTGATGCCATCCAGCCATCTCATCCTCTGTCGTCCCCTTCTCCTTCTGCCCCTAATCCCTCCCAGGATCAGAGTGTTTTCCAATGAGTTGACTCTTCGCATGAGGTGGCCAAAGTATTGGAGTTTCAGCTTCAACATCAGTCCTTCCAAAGAACACCCAAGACTGATCTCCTTTACGATGGACTGTTTGGATCTCTTTGAAGTCCAAGGGACTCTCAAGAGTCTTCTCCAACACCACAGTTTAAAAGCATCAATTCTTCGGCGCTCAGCCTTCTTCACAGTCCAACTCTCACATCCATACATGACCACTGGAAAAACCATAGCCTTGACTAGATGGACCTTTGTTGGCAAAGTAATGTCTCTGCTTTTTAATATGCTATCTAGGTTGGTCATAAGAATAGGGAAAAAGAGTCCAAAATGGTGGTGGCTAAAACCTTCCCTGGGTTGGGAAGGTTCCTGGAGAAGGAAATGACAACCCACTCCAGTACTCTTGCCTTGAAAATCCCATGGACAGAGGAGCTTGGTGCAGGCTACTATCCATGGGGTCGCAAAGAGTCAGGCACGACTGAGCGACTTCACTTTCACTTTCAAAAGACAAAGAAGGGAAAAGCCTACAAAAATAGAACAAAGGAAGGTCAAAGAAAGGTCCAAGGACCAAAGTGAGGACTTCAGGTAGAACAGCATTCCTGGCTGAGCCCAATTTGCAGAGGGCGGCCCAGGGGGAAGAAAACATATAAAAGGAGGAGCCAAGTGCTCTTGCTCTCTCTCTCTCCACCGCCCCCACGCCCCCTCCCTCCGCGTTCCTCCACTCTCTTCTCTTCTTTGAGGATGGATTCTCCTGCTATCTTATAAATAAAATAGAACTGTAACACTGATTTGCCTAAGAGCTATGACACGGTTTGTTCAAGACCTGAGAGGGCTGTGACGCGCCGAGGGCTTTAATGTCCGTTGCTCCAAATCATCATTGTGACAAGACAAAGAACCAAGGAGCATACACTCGCCTGACAGTTTTATTGTCTGCGACTATATGTATCATTTGCCTAAAAAAGCTATCAATTAAGACAAAGTTCATAGAAAACAAAGAACATATAAATTTAAAATGTGATGAGTCAGTGTATTTACATACTGACCTATAACACCCTACGTATAACTCATTCATATAGTGAACAGCATAGTTGCACTATTTATTTAGTCCTCATCTCATTCTTCCCAGGTGGTGCCAGTGATAAAGAATCCACCTGCCAATGCATGAGATCTAAGAGACGCAGACTGGATCCCTGGTTCAGGAAGATCCCCTGGAGGAGGGCATGGCAACCCATTCCAGTATTCTTGCCTAGAGAATCCCACGGACAGAGGAGCTTGGTGGGCTACAGTTCATAGGGTCACACAGAGTTGGGCACGATTAAAGTGACTTAGCATGCATGCACATCTCATTCTACAAAGAATCTGAGATGGTCTGAGAAATGCATGTATTACAGAAGGAAATTAAAGATCATGACCAAGCAAAGCTCACTTGGGAAACACATACATTAAAACTAGAACAATCCAGAGAAGATTAGCATGGCCTCTGCACAGGGATGCCACACAAATTTGCGAACCAATGATATTTTTAAAGATTCATGACCAAGGAATGCTTAGAGAAGAAAATGAAGACTGTGCCTGGCATAAGAGATATTGGTATAGAACTCAGATATGGAGAGCTATTTGAGTCCTACACAGTGACTACAGCTAAGCAGGGAATCTGAGTGCTTCCTAGCAGTCAAGATGAAAAAGTAAATGTGATCAGTTATATGATTTTCTATGAAGAAAAAACATTTCTACTCCTCCAGGGAAGCAAAGCTGTTTCCAAACACTTGCTGTAAAACAGCTGCTCTAGGAGACACAGAAAGACATGATGGAAAAATTTCCCAATATCTCAAATAAGGTCACAAAGCTGGTTTGTTTTTTTTATGTTGTCCCAGATTAAAACCAAATTCTACAATGGAATCAAGATCATATAGCCCAGGAGCCCAAATTTTCCCAGCAATACAGTAGATTGAGCTGAGAGTAAAAAGCTGGAAGTCCAACAGTGTAGTTTAGGAGATTATTAGCACTAAAGTGCAAGAACAAAAATTAAAATAAATCACCAAAATTATGATGCTCCTAAGTTTCCATCCTCACCTCCTTTCTTTGAACAAGTCAGTCCCTGGCCACTGTGATCTAGCCCACAAATGGAACCACTTTTCACTTTCACTTTCTATTACCACTCCCACCTACACCTTCCAACCCAGAGCTAAAGTACTATCTTCATTTACTTATCTGACATTCCTACCTCAAGGTCCCACCAGTACCAACTCCACAAGTCCCAAACTAATCTTAGCTATCTGACCTCTCAAACACATTTTTCCTTCTGCCATCCTCAGCTTGTCATAAAAACCCTATCCTCGGGACTTCCCTGGCAGTCCAGAGGTTAGGACTCTGTGCTTCTACTGCAGGGGGCACAGGTTTGATCTCTGGTTGGGGAACAAAGATTCTGCATTCCTTATACTGTGCCCTCCCTCGCTCCCCCCCAACCCCGCCGCAAAAAAAAAAAATCCCATCCTCTTAGTCAACTGGGCTTACATCCTTGCAATCAGTCTTCTCCTTCTTTTCCTTAACTGCCCACGTCTGATCAGTAGTCTGCCTTACTATTCTACCTGTCCATGTTCTCTGATCCAGTCCCAGGCCCACTTTTCTAGATCATATCCCCAATACCTCAGGGTCATCAGATCACATGCCTTCCTGAATCATCTCCCAGCTCTCTCTCTCTCCACTCCACTTTCTCATATATGCTACTGCAGAAGAATGTTCCTAAGGTTGTGACTATGTCAGTCCACTTAAAAAAATGAAACTGTAACCGGTTACAGGTTACCTGAAGCAGGTTCCCTCCGCTTACCTGAAGCAAATCTGTCTACCTAAGCCCCCATGGCCCTCTTTCTCACATAGCTTCTGCTCCAGCCAGTCTATAGGCCCTTAAGTCTAGCCACTCCTGCTATAAGCTGGATCTTCCCTTTTGTTCATGGTTGTATACCCATGAGATGCCCTTCCCTTCACATCTGTATATTTAAGGATCAAGCTGAAATGTCATCTCACTCAGGAAGCCTTCTGTAGTTCTCTCTGTGAGAAGTAACACTTGCTCCTCTCCGTCCTCCTGCACTCATCTAGGGCTCTTAGCCCAGAGAGGAATTAGCACGTCCTATCCTCAGTCCCTCCCTGTCTAGCCTATGCTTGAGGCTGCTCCACAGTCACCATCCCCAAAACACATCTGGTTCGGGCAGCTCCCCATCCTCCCTCAGATTTCACATCCCTCCAGTCACCCACAGCGTTCTGCTCCTACGTGAATCACTGCACATATTGATTCTACTGTAGTTCACTGTTTACGCATCTGCCTCCTCCAGGGCAAGGATCAAATCTTATCTATCTCTGCAATCTAATGTAGCCAGCTATCCGCACACCATCCGAGCTCCACTCCCTGCAGAACAAGTCTTCTCTTGCTTATTTATTGTGTGTCTCTCCCACTAGAACGTACTAAGTGAGAACACAGTTCGCTTGCGTTAATCTCATCTTTCTTCCCAGCATCTACAACAGTGTCGGGCACAGACTAGGTGATCCAAGGCTAAGCATGAATTGATAAACAGCTGAATGATCCCAAGTGTCTAGGCCAGTCCTAGAACACCACAGTGACCCTCCCCCAAAGACTGTTGAATGAATTCTGTCTTGTATATAAAAGTTATTATTAAACATATTTTACAAGCTCTGACAGTTTGGTGATCTTGATATCCTACTCTGGCTCCTAGCATGGTGCTTTATAGGAAACCCATTGGCTCAGATGGTAAAGAATCCATCTGTAATGCAGAAGATCTGGGTTTGATCCCTGGGTCAGGAAGATCCCCTGGAGAAGGGAATGGATACACACGCTAGTATTCTTGCCTGGAGAATTCCATGGACAGAGGAGCCTGGAGGGCTATAGTCCATGGGGTCCCGAACAGTCGGACACAACCTGAGCAACTAACACACATGGTACTTCACACATATGAACTCCTTGGTAGATTTCTGAACAAATGATTTAATAAATTAATACATTACTTGAGCTTGTATGTTCTAAATCTGAATGTTTCCTCTTGTCAATATAGGAGAATCCAGGGACGTCCCTAGTGATCCAGTGGTTAAGTCTCTGTGCTTCCAATGCAGGGGGCACAGGTTCGAACCCTGGTCAGAGAACGAAGATTCCACATGCTGTGCAGTGCAGTACAACCAAAAAATAAGTAAATAAAATACAACTCATTTTATTTCTTATGACACAGGATGCCAGGGGAAAGACAGCACTGCAGAGGGAAGATCACCAGCAGTCTGTCAGAATGATCTGGGTTGGGGTCCTGGCTCTGTTTCTGTTCACTTCTGTGACTCTGAGCACGCTGTTGAACCTCTCTTCACTTCAGCTTCCTCCTTAGAAGGCCAGGAGGACCTCTCATGCAAAGCAGTCTACTCACTTCATAGCTAAATGAACAGCCTGTCCTAAGTCCTCTATTACCCCTTCTTTATCAGTCTTAAATGGTTCTAACTCATGTTAGAAAATCTTAATATATATTCACTGAGCTTGAGTGGGTCATTATTTAAAACAGTACAGGCTTTGTTCGTGTGTAGGTGCTCAATTGCTCAGTCGTGTCCGACTCTTTGTGACCGCACAGACTGTAGCCCAGAAGGCTCCTCTGTCCATGGAATTCTCCAGGCAAGAATACTAGAGTGGATTGCCATTTCCTCTTCCAGGGCATCTTCCCAACCCACGGATAAAACCCATGTCTCCTGCATTGGCAGGTGAATTCTTTACCTCTGAGCCACTGGGGAGGCCCTAGGGGATTTTCTTTACAAGGTATTAATTCTCCATCAATTTTTCATACCCTTACAGTCCTTCAGCACTCATCCTGCGAGCACAGGTGACTTGAGCACATGAGTGCCATCATTCCTAAGACTTCCTAGAGCCATGGCATCATAATGTCCCAGAATGGCACTGCCTCACCTGAAGGGCAATTCTCTTTCCCACACAGGAAACAGCACAGCAATCAGATAAGTGATGAGAACAAGAACTGTACCCATTAAACACAGTACACAGTACCATGACCCCAGCTTAAGGTGGGATGATTTAGTTTTAAAAATAATAATAAAGAGCTTAATGTTAATGTAAGTGCATCTCAATCAAAATGCACTCAAATCCCTCTGGGGGGCAGTTCTGTTGGGAGGTGGGGAGTGGTTAGTCAGCAATCATACAGATGAATGTCACTGATCAGGTATGAGGTTATGACTCAGTCAAGATGGGATTCACTGAGATTCACACAGACAGGCAGAGAACACAGTGAGTCTTCTGTACGACCATTAAATGGTCTCTAAGATCCTCATTTAATAAAAAGCAATGAACTGCCACAGAAGACAATTAACATAGAACCACCCTTTAAAAGACCAAATTCAAAAGAGTATTCTCTAACAAACCTTGATACTATTGCCAGGCAAAGAAAATATTTGTACTGGAGGCATAAAACTATATTTGCATAAATAAATGCTGCCAGCACAGAAGCAATATGAAAATGGAAGCCCTTACTGGCAAGTAGTAAACCCAACAAAATGCAAATGAAAGCCAAATCTCTGGTGCTCAGGGGAAAACAAGAACACTTGAGAATAAAAGGTCAATAGAACTTATGTTCCCAGCTGTGTAGCTAAGGCTTGCCACCCTGTGAGCTCGCAGAGCAGGTCACTCTTCTGAGAGCACCTATACTGCACTGAGTTGACAGCATTTTCTCAAAAGTGAACAATTAAAAAACACAGCGCTCATGGTGACCCGAATGGAGCTATGATAAATGTCCTGCTTTAAGATAATCTTTAATAGCTGCAGTTATCAGTTCAGTATCTCCAAAAGCCTTCCCAGAGATTCAAATCACAGACATGTTATTTTAACTCAGTTACTCCCACTTAAAAATCCACGCTGATTTAAAGTGTTAGAGAGAAAGTGCAGAAAGCTACTTCCTTCCAAAATCAGGAAGTAAAGGGGCAATGAGTGCATGTGTGCTCAGTCGCTCTATCGTGCCCGACTGTTTTGCAACCCTGTGGACTGCCAGGCTCCTCTGTCCATGGGATTTCCCAGGCAAGAATACTGCAGTGGGTTGTCATTTCCTCCTCTGGGGGATCCTCCTGACCTAGGCATTGAACTTAAGTCTCCTGAAAATCGCTAAGTGATAGTGGCTAAGGTCTTCCCCAGTGGCTCAGAGGTAAAGAATCTGCCTGCAATACGGGACATGTAGGTTTGATCCCTGCATCAGGAAGATTCCCCTGGAGGAGGGCATGGCAACCAACTCCAGTATTCTTGCTTGGAAAATCCTATAGAGGAGCCTGGCAAGCTACAGTCCATGGGGTCACAAAGAGTCAGACACGACCGAAGCAACTAAGCACACATGCACGCATAGGGGCTAAAAAGATAAATTAACAAAAATATTGAATAATCTTGAATAGCAGAAGTTGGCAAGAACCCCTGATACTTTTCAGTGGAAGAACGTGGTTGCAGTTCTGACATGTTTCACACTAACAGGGACTTTTCCGAAACAAAGAACTCAACATCTAAGGAATTTAAAACACTTGATAATAGTTAATTCAGTTCCCTATTATAATACTTGCTGGTATAAAACAAAAAAATTGCAAGACGTGTTTTGCCCATGGAGGATGGGAGGCACCAGGATGAAGTGAACGACTTGAGAGTAAAATGTATCCCCCTTCCTCACCGCCAGAAGCAAAAGTGAGACATCCGCACAGCATCAAGAGCAACTTCATTAAAGTTAACAAGAACACCAAAGTCCACACGTCTACAGGAATATTAGTCCCTTCAAACTACATGCTCATCACAAAAATGCCCACCAATGCTCAAGATGTCTTAGCAGCAAGTCTTTTAAGGCTGCCTTTACGTATATAACACCTTTTTGAAAACTTCAACTGTGACAAATCTGGGTCTTTGAAAGTGGAAGTTGAGATCTGTGAGCTGGAAATACATTTAAAAAATGAAGGGAACCACTAAGCTGGATATTATTTTTAATCAAAAGAACAAGTGCTTTTTTTATGTGGCTTGAAAACTACTTCCAAAGACAATTCTTTAAAACGATTCCAAATTCCCCTTGTAAGAGCAGCAGCTATGGGATAAGCAGGCAACCTCCCGAGATGACTTCTTTGAAGAGCATGTTTTGCTTTTTAGGATGTCTTTAGTATTGGGATTGTACGTTTACTTAATCAGGTAACAGCTATCTCTGATTCCATTTTTTCACGTTATTCATTCATTCAACAAATATTTACAGTGCTCCTAAGTATCTGCCAAGTACTGTGCTAAGTCCTAGGAAGATAATGGTGAGCAGGGCTCTCTACCTGCCTCATGAAGATGATTTACAGAAGCACACAAATTATAACCATTAAGTCAATCCAATGGGAGGAAAAAAAAAAGACACAGGGTGATGCAAAAACCTATTAAAAATTACTAAAGAAGACAGTGAGATGATACAAACAAACTTTATTTAACACTTCATGAAGTGGACAGTCTCCCTGTAGAAACTGTAAAATGGGGCAGAAGACTGGAAGCTTTCAGAGGATAGAGAATAAAGAACAAGGAAGGGAAAAACAGGAAACATCAGTGACACGCAGGGCCATGCAGTCACCCTCGTCTGCAGCAGGAAGTCTCAGAGCTGACCTGGCGCTTGTGGACTGATGCACTGGTCATGCTCCCGGGGCTCCTGGTCAAGCAGAGCAGTTTCAGGGACACTTTGTTGTTGTTGTTCAGTCGCTAGTCATGTGCGACCCTTTGTGACCCCTGGACTGCAGCACGCCAGGCCTCTTTGTCCTTCACTATCTCCTAGCGTTGGCTCAAACTCATGTTCACTGAGTCAATGATGCCATCCAACCATCTCATCCTCTGTTGGCCCCTCCTCTTCCCACCCTCAATCTTTCCCAGCATCAGGGTCTTTTCCAGTGAGTTGACTTTTCGCATCAGCTGGCCAATGTACTGGAGCATCAGCTTTAGCATCAGCCCTTCCAATGAACATTCAGGATTGATTTCCTTTAGGATTGACTGGTTTGATCTTCTTGCTGTCAAGAGTCTTCTCCAGCACCACAATTAGAAAGCATCAATTCTTCAGCACTCAAGCCTTCTTTCTGGTTTAACTCTCACATCTGTACATGACTACTGAGAAAACCATAGCATTGACTACACGGACCTTTGTTGGCAAAGTGATGTCTCTGCTTTTTAATACACTGTTTAGGTTTGTCATAGCTTTTCTTCCAAGGAGCAAGGGACACTGGAATCATCTAAGTGTCAGTTTGCAGATGGAGCACCTGGGCAGGAGCGGCTCCATTGGCCGCCTTGTTATTTTAACAAGCCTGTAACAGTGAGAACCAGCTGGTGTAAAGAGGCTTTCTAAGAAGATGCAGTTTTTGTTTTGGCTGTTGGCGCCAGTTCTTTATGTCGCTGTGTATAGACCTTTTCTAGTTGCAGCAGCAGGGGGCTACTCTCCAGCTGTGGTGCTCAGGCTTCTCATCTCTGTGACTTCTCTTCTTGCAGAGCACAGGCTCCAGGAGTTCAGGATTCAGGAGTTGTGCCACACAGGCTTAGCTCCACCATGGCATGTGGGAACTTTCCAGACCAGGGATCGAACCTGTGTCCCCTGCACTGGCAGGCAGATTCTTATCCACTGCACCACCATGGAGGTCCAGAGATGTCATCTGAACTGAAGATAATCAGCAGTTAACTAACTAAACAAAGAGACTATGAAGGGAAAGGTATGGAGACTGGGTGGAGTAGAGGAGAATGATGTTTCAAGTAGCATGAACAGCATGTGCAAAGGCTCTGTGGTTTGGTTTTGTTTTTTTAAGACTATGGGCACATTAAGAAATGAAAGAAAGACTGCAGTGCTAAAGCACTACTTTAAAACTAATGAGAATACTAGCACCGAGGGAATGCTAGTGGGAATACTAGCACCGAGGGAATTCTAGTGAGAATACTAGCACCGAGGGAATACTAGTGGGAATACTAGCACCGAGGGAATTCTAGTGAGAATACTGCTACTGCTGCTGCTAAGTCGCTTCAGTCGTGTCCAACTCTGTGCGACCTCATAGACAGCAGCCCACCAGGCTCCCCCGTCCCTGGGATACTCCAGGCAAGAACACTGGAGTGGATTGCCATTTCCTTCTCTAATGCATGAAAGTGAAAAGTGAAAATGAAGTCACTCAGTCTTGTGTGACTCTTTGTAACCCCATGGACTGCAGCCCACCAGGCTCCTCCGTCCATGGGATTTTCCAGGCAAGAGTACTGGAGTGGGGTGCCATTGCCTGTATTGAGTAAATACTAGTGAGAACACTAGCACTGAGTGAATACAAGTGAGAACACTATCACTGAGGGAATACTAGTGGGAATACTAGTTTTGCATGAATACTAGTGTGAATACTAGCGTCGAGAAGTGTCTCAATACTAGTGAGAGAATGGTCCAGGATGAGGCTGGCAAGGTAGTCAGCTGGACTCCACAGAGCCTGGCACACAGTAAGGATCTTCACTTACCTTAAGAGTGACGAGAGGCCTCAACTGGACTTTCAAATGGGAAGGAGGATGGGAAAGAGACACCATAAAATCAACATTATTTAATATCACCAAGGCTGGAGTAAAGAACCAACTGGAGAGTGGACAGAAGAGAAGCTGGAAGACCAGTTAAGAAGATACTGTAATAATCTACAAGAGAGGGTGGAGATAACACAGACGAGAGAAAGGGGTGGATTTGAGAGGCACTGGATGTAAAAGCAGTAAAAGTTAGGATGGTATTCTGTATTTGTTATTTACTCAAAGATAATACTTTCGTTTTGCCTAAGAATTCCTTATTTGCTGCTGCTAAGTCACTTCAGTCGTGTCCGACTCTGTGCGAGCCCAGAGACGGCAACCCACCAGGCTCCCCCATCCCCGGGATTCTCCAGGCAAGAACACTGGAGTGGGTTGCCATTTCCTTCTCCAATGATGAAAGTGAAAAGTGAAAGGGAAGCGCTTAGTCGTGTCCGACTCTTAGCGACGCCATGGACTGCAGCCCACCAGGCTCCTCCGCCCATAGGATTTTCCAGGCAAGAGTACTGGAGTGGGGTGCCGTTGCCTTCTCCTCCTTATTTGCTAATCAGTTGCAAACCAAAGCACACAATGCAAATGTCAGAGTTCTTTTTCAATCAGGTCCCACATATTTTATCTTTTATATAAAGAAGAAAAAATAACAAAGAGAAAAACAAGACTTAGGAAGTATTTCATTTTATGTAAAAATGCATGTTCCTGAAAAACTGAGTTGCACCCGGGTAATAAAAAACCCATACCTTATTACTGAGTAAATATTTTTCTTGCACAAAAACACACTAAAAAATGCAGAACAGATTCTCATGATACTATATCAAGTGAAATGTAAACCATTATCTCAATGATTTCCCTACATCATTTCTCTTTTATTACAGGGTACATAAATCAGGTGATTTTATAACTCTGAAAGGAGGGAATGGCTGAGAGATTTAATAATCACCATCAAGTTTTATAATAAACCATTTAGTAAGCAACCAGAATGCCCAAGAGGCTTGCAGTGATTTAAATCTATTCTTTTACCAATGATTTCACTGGTTCCCTGGTAATTCCCTGATGGACAGGGAAGTCTGGTGTGCTGCAGTCCATGGGGTCACAAACAGTCAGACACGACTGAGCAACTGAACTGAACTAAACTGAATGATTTCACCCACATGGAAAAATCATTTTTATATCTATCTTACTATGATATGCTACTTCTAATCCATACCCTCCAAAGAAATGCAGCTTTTCAGTAGGCCTGGGTTAGTTACCATGTCATAGCAATGTATTGGGTCAGCCAAAAGTGCACTCGGGTTTTTCTGTGTGGTGGTGCATGCTCAGTCATGTCTGACTCTTTGCAACTCCATGGACTGTAGCCTGCCAGGCTCCTCTGTCCATGGAAATTTCTAGGCAAGAATACTGGAGTGGGTTGCCATTTCCTTCTCAAGGAGATCTTCCCAACACAGGGATCAAACCTGTATCTCCTGAGACTTCTGCATTGCAAGCAGATTCATTACCACTGAGCCACCTGGGAAGCCCCCATAAGATGGTATAAAGTTCAAAATGCAGTCACCCTTATAAACTCCATGAATACACAAAAAGTCCAGTTTTGTACTGAATTTGCCGCTTGTTCTTGTGTTTGATGCACACAGGCCAATCTGGGCCATACTCAGAACAAACATACAGGGGGATCTGGGTTTTAGTAGTCTCATGCATCAACAACAAATGTACCAGCTAAAGTCTAATGCCATGAGCTAAAAAAAAAAAAAAGACAGTCTAACTTTGAGATTTTGCAACTAGATTCCTACACCACTCCTTGAAAATACAGTTTTCAACTTGGAAAGAAACAGATTCAATATAAAAATCACTGAAGAAAGAATATAAAACTACAGCATGTTGATAAACTGACATTTAAAAATACTGCTTTTGGTGACTTAAGTCACAACCCAGGCATTATTTGATTGCAGACTCTGCATATGAATTTCTGTTTTCCTTAAAAAAAAATCATTAAGCAACTAAAGTATATGTGAAGTAACCTGAATCACTTAAAACACAGTCTTGACAGTCTCTATACTTTATAACACACTTAAGCTAAATTGGACACACAGAAATATAACTTCTGATATGCAACAACAGCTCTTTGTGGTTGTTTTTAAATGTATGCCTTGAAATCTTTCCAGCAGAGGTAAAGAAGAGAAATCATGAAAAATCTCATTATCTTTTACTTTTCAGGAAAAACAAAGTAGATTAGAATTAAGAATTAAAATCTCAAGACTTACAAAACTAAAAAAGTAATTCACAGAAAAATATTTATTACTATTGAGCTCTGCCAGCGTACTCGATATGCCAAGTTTGCTGCTCACCTGGACATTTTATGATCACCTTAAAACACAGTTGAAAGGCGAGCCCTCCAGTAAAAAGGTTGACCCTTTCGTGATTTTACCTGCTTGACAAAGGTGTCATGATAAGTCACGTGGCCCATGAGTTTCCCAAGCTGACTGTTGCTTCATGCACTCACCAGTATTTTAGTGAGGAAGAGTAAAGTGGGTTTTTATCTAAGACTCAGGTCTTACAATTTCTGTATTCCAAGTGAAGGGATATTCACTCACCCCTTACTTTTCTTAAGAAGTGCAAACAAGTACATCCAAAAGGGTAGTGAAAACTTGAAGGATTAACAAGGATATTAGACATCTCACATGTAATTTTTTTTTTTTGGCCCGCACATTGCAGCTTGTGGATCTCAGCTCTCCAACCAGGGATCGAACCCAGGCCCTCAGCAGTGAACGTACAGAGTCTGAACCACTGGTCCATCAGGGAATTCCCTAATATCTAAGTTTTATGAACAGAAAAAATATGAAGTTTTTCTTTATCAGGGCTTGATACGTACGTTCCAAATTCTGAAAGGAACTGACACTAAGGCATTTTGATTTACCTGTTCTGTTTGTTTTTATGTATGATGAGCTACCATCACTCAGGTCAGCAATTAACAATGTATAGCTATTCACAACCTGCCATTCCCACTTCTTGCCTCTGCTGGATTGTTTAAAGCAAATTTCAGGACTTCCATGGTAGTCCAGTGGTTAAGACTCTGTGCTTCCACTGCAGGGGGCCCAGGTTCAATCCCTGGTCAGGAAGCTCAGATCTCACACGCCTCAAGGCATGGCCCAAATCATACATCATATCTGAGTCAAGAAAAAAATGGCCCACAAAGATATGTCACTTCCCAATCCCCAGATGCTCTGAATATTAGTTTATATAGGGGAAAAAATACAGCTATAACTTTCAGTCTTAAGGAGGAATTCATCTTGGATTATCCAAGTAAGTCCTAAATGCAATCCCATGTATCCTTATAGGAAAGAGGGAGAGGAGACAAGACACAGACACCCCAAGAGGAGAAAGCCAAGCGAGGTGGGACAGAGAGATGCAGTCACAGACCAAGGACAGCTTCCAGCGAAGAAGAAAGAATTCTCCCCTAGCATCGCACAGGGACCATGGCCTTGCCTACTCCTTGACTTTAGACTTCGAGTCTCCAGAACTATGAGAGAATAACTTCTGTTGTTTGATCCACCCAGTCAGTGGTAATGTTACCATAGTTATAGGAAACTAACACAATATTATACAAACTGAAAATTTTTTATTATGTATATTTAAGAAATACTCTTTTTTAAATAATACCATGATCATTCCCTTTGTTAAAGTCCTTTAATGTGTCTAAATCCAGAGTTTAAATTTCCCAAATTGCCTTAATTTCATATTTATAATTTATAACTTTGTGGTGATTTAGCCAAATCAAGATACAAAAATACTTATGTCTCTTAAGTCTCAGGCAACTTTTTCAAATATAATAAATGAAAACACTTATCTGACACTGACTTTGGGGAAAAAAATAATAGTTCTTCCTTCTTTTGTTTTTCTTGCCATTTATTTACTGAACAAACAAAATAACTTGTTCTGCAGATATATCTACATTCTGGATTTGGCTGATCACATCTCCATGATATTTTTAAACATGGTCCCCTTTTTCCTGTGCTTCTTATAAACTAGCAGTTAGAAACAAAGTCTTAATTAGAATCATATTCAGGTTTTTGATAAGTAATGTCAAATGGTTCTATATATTTCCTATTTTATCCAATTAGGGGGCACGTATTTACTTTTTTCTCTTTTTGTAACGTTAACACTGATCAGTGGGTACAGGGATTCTCTGTCTGATGTTATCAATTATAAAGTTCCCAATTGCCCTTTGACCTAAGTTTCAGGAGTCACTGACAATCATTCCCTAGGTTGTTATTTCATTGCTGCTGCTGCTGCTGCTAAGTCGCTTCAGTCGTGTCTGACTCTGTGCGACCCCAGAGATGGCAGCCCACCAGGCTCCCCTGTCCCTGGGATTTTCCAGGCAAGAACACTGGAGTGGGTTGCCATTTCCTTCTCCAATGCATGAAAGTGAAAAGTGAAAGTGAAGTCGCTCAGTCGTGTCCGACTCTTAGCGACCCCATGGACTGCAGCCTACCAGGCTCCTCCATCCTTGGGATTTTCCAGGCAAGAGTACTGGAGTGGGTTGCCACTGCCTTCTCCTGTTATTTCATTACAGGTAATAAAATGATAATATTTTCTTTATGTCATTCCTTCTGCACTTATGAGTTGGAATTCTAAAAATCAGGCTTTTGTGCAAAACACTTGTTGGTTCCTCTGAAAGACAGCACTGGTTTTTTAAAAAACAGGAAAAGTAAGGTAAGTGCTTGATAACACCTTTTTAAGGTAGTATTAGACAGATATCTGCCTCTTGACTATTAAGACTACCCTGGTCTGACTCAATGAGGGTAACTTCTCAAGTACACTCCACTTAGTCCTCAAGTTACCAGTTCAAATACTCCATCTACAATATGAAACCTATTTTTAAAGAACAAAAGGCAGGACCCAACATAACTATGTCAATTTGATGTCAATTCTCAGGATTTACGCCCAATCAGACCAGTCCAAACTCTTCAACCAACCCCTTCGAACCAGTCAACCTGAGGCTACCAGATCCTGTTTTACTGATAATAACCCATCTTCTCATTCTGGACTTGGTGCCTTTGGTCGGTGCTCTGCACACCTGACGCTCTCCCTGCAACCAGCTCAAGCTGTCCTCTTTGCCCTCGGCAATAAACACAGCTCCTACTCTTGCATCCAGCACCCACCCTTCTTCTGAGAATGGCATGATCCTTCTTTCAGGAGACTGCTCCTTTTCTCCACCCAAACGATGTGTTTCTAGACGGGGCTGCCAATTACCAAATAACGTATGCCGCCGGCCACAGGGAAGAGGGTACCATCCAAGGGAGGTCAATCAGAGGCAGCCCTGGGATTCTGAGATGTAGATTAAAAGCTCAGGCCCTCTTTCTGGGTGATCCTTGGCTTTCGGGCAGCCATGCCCTCAGCCACATGGAGAAAACTGAACCAGAGAGAAGTAGGAAGAAGTAGGGAAAAGACACTGAGACTCTCAGTGGTATAGGAGTTTCCAGCTTTGGCTTCCAATACCTCCTTCACTTCTCTCATACCTTTGACCATGTGAGTCAATAAATTCCCTTTCCATATAGTTGAAATTTCTAATAACTTACAACCAAAGGAATCCTAATAAAATCCCCACCACAGTGACCTCTACATTTCTGGTTTCTTATGCTTACTTTCAGAGAAGGCAATGCACCCCACTCCAGTGCTCTTGCCTGGAAAATCCCATGGACAGAGGAGCCTGGTGGGCTCCAGTCCATGGGGTCGCTAAGAGTCAGGCACGACTGAGCGACTTCACTTTCACTTTTCACTTTCATGCACTGGAGACGGAAATGGCAACCCACTCCAGTATTCTTGCCTGGAGAATCCCAGGGACGGTGGAGCCTGGTGGGCTGCCGTCTATGGGGTCACACAGAGTCAGACACAGCTGAAGTGACTTAGCAGCAGCAGCAGCATGCTTACTTTCTGTACAAATAACACTTAATCACAAGCTGTCCTAATTTTTTGTGTGTCAAATACATGTCTGTCAACATTTTTTGTGGCCTTGTAGACATATTAACTCATAACTTTTGAAAGAATCCCACTAACAATCCCTAGAAGACTGCCAACAGAGATTTAGTACATAAATAACAATTACCATGTACTGATTATTACTTCCATGGTAAGCATTTCAGATGTGTTATCTTATTTAACCCTCAAGGAAAATTCCTGCGGTGGGGGGTGCATTATAAACTTGGGCTTCCCCGATGGCCCAAGTGGTAAAGAATCCACCTGCCAATACAGGAGACACAGGAGATGTAGGTTTAATCCCTGGGTCAGAAGATCCCCTGAAGGATGAATGGCAACCCACTGCAGTATTCTTGCCTAGAGAATCCCAAGAACAGAGGAGCCTGGTGGCTACAGTCCATGGGGCTGTGGAGTCAGATATGACTGAGCATAAAAACATAAAGAAGCTAAGGTTCATCCCAGGAAAGTAACAGGTTCAGACACAATTATTAAATAGCAAAGCAGAGGTCTGAGCCAGATTTGTGTCCAAACTGCACCTTCTCTCCACCATGCCCACGTTGCCTCCCACAACAATAAATACTTGCTAATTACCTTACCAGAGAGTATAATTCACCAAAGACCTCCATTTAACCCCTGACTCTCCACTGACCTCAAAGTACATGCCCTTCGTCATCAAGCATACTTAATATATGGATGCATAAATAAATGAGCTATATGAAAATAAGTACCTTGAAAAAGTCATAATACAATTTCTCCAAAATTACTACTGGCAGCCTGAAGATGAAATGCTGGCATTCCTCTTAAGGAAGAGGTAAAAGGATGAATATTTAAGACCCCTCTGCCTAAACAAGATGTATACAACTCCCCTGGCGGTGATATTTCAAAACAGCAAAAGGAGATTTGTGAGAGCCTGTCGCTGTGAGACACGCCTTCAGCTCTGCAATTGCTCAGAGGAACATTCCTGTGTCATCATTAGACACTAATAGTTATTGAGCACTCCCATGGCTTGGAGGCAAGAACAGAAGCCCTTTAGGAAGAAAATGGCTCCATCTTCTTAGCTCAGTGACGACAGGCCAGAAGGACAGGAACAGCAATTTACTGACAGAGAACCCAAAAATCACCAGTTCCCATCTCTACACGATCTGCATCCTTCAGGCCAAGGTTTTCGATTCCATGCTTCTGTGTCCAATTGCTGCTGGAACTACTCTATTAAACTAACTTCGAGGCAACAACTGTTTTCAGCATCTACCCAAGGACTTTCCAGTGAGAAGTGTCCCATACACGTGCTGGTGTTGTCTGTCTCTTTTTTTTTCCCTTCCTCACTTTTTCCACTCTACTTGGGGGCTTATACCATACATACACTCTTCTGAGGAAGACAGTGATTGTTCCTAAGAAGGCCAGAGCTGCTATCAAAGAGGCACGCTCCTTAGTTATAAGCTGGCAAGAGCAGAGCCAAGGGGAGAGTGTGCCCAGCACACACTGGAGAATGGCGTACCCCTTGATGCCACAGGACTTTGCTAACCTGCATGCTCTGGTGAAAGACGAGCCCTAAAGCACTCAGCACCGCCACCGACACAAAACGACTTCAGATGAGACTGTATGTGCGACAGTGCTCTTCAAGCCACAAACAGCCAGGAGACTCTAAATCAGTCCTGCTATAGATGCGGCTGCAAGGAAGGCAGCAACCTGCGGGACAGGTGGGTATGTGGTTTGGAGCCTGACTCGGTCTGGAGGTGCTAAGTCGCTTCAGTCATGCTCGACTCTTGGTGACCCTATGGACTGTGGCCTGCCAGGCTCCTCTGTCCATGGAATTTTCCAGCTAAGAACACTGGAGTGGGCTGTCATGCCCTCCTCTGGGGGATATTCCCAACCCAGGGATTGAACCCTTGTCTCTGATGTCTCCTACATGGGCAGGCAGGTGTTTTTCCACAAGTGCCACCTGGGAAGCCCAGGTCTGAATAGAAGGGACCTTCAGTAACAAGAAGGGAAAAAGGAAGAGGGGCCAACAGGATTTAAAAGAAAGCCCAGACAACCAAGGGTGTGAAGAATTTTCAAGACAGCAAGCTCCCGAGGACCTCCGTGGTGGCTGGCTAACCGGCTAAGCCACCAGTGGCTAAGACTCTGCACTCCCAACGCAGGAGGCCTGGGTTTGATCCCTGGGCACAGAACTAGATTCTGTCTGACATGACTGAAGATCCTGTGTGCTGCAGTGAAGAAACAGTGCAGCCAAATACATAAATAGTTTTTTTTTTAATCTTTGAAAAAAAAAACGACAGCAAACTCCCATTCAATTCAACAAACACTTTACTGAATGGCAGGCACTGGTCTACATCTTGGGACACAGCCAAAGAGAGTCAAAACTAATTCAGCAGAGATCCCTGCCCTTCGTGGAGCTTTACGTTCTTATTTGGGGGTTAACTGATAAACAATACACAAAATAAATAAGTAAATTGTAATATGTTAGAAAATAAGTGCAGGACAGCAGGGGAAGGGAGAAGGAATGTGCAGAGGATCTGAAATACTCCGAGATTAAAAGACATACCAAAGTGCATAAGGAGGTCAGATTTGCAACGATGTTCCTCAAAAACTACATTTAACTGCAGGAGAAATGAGGAAAATCAAACAGAGCTTGAATGAAATGTGCATAAAATTGGACAAACCCAAATTGCCTAGGAACACAGAGCTCTTTTTCCATATTTCATCTTCTTGACCCTTGCTCAAAATTATTGATACCAACATGCTATGTAACGTAATTATGGAGGAAGATACAAAATGACTTCACCACAGGCAGAGCAAAGGGAATTACAAGAGACAAGAGCAAAGCAGATGAGAGCAAGAATAGTTGCAAACCAGTACTTCATATTTAAACCGAACTTTAAATATGGCTCAACTTTTTCTCAGGAAAAGTTAGCTCTAGGTCAAGGACAATGTATAAGTTTTGTTTCTAGTAACAACTCCAAACAACTGGCAGAGTCTCCCTGGAGCACTGCTCTGATAAAGAGTTCTGGGTCCTGTGGGCAATGAGCTAGACATTTCTTCCCTGGGCACAAGGTGGGGGGCTGAGCACACATGCCCCACACTTGCCTCTCCTTCCTCAGTAGAGCTTAGTGCTTTAAAAGAAAATCAGTAAACACTGACCACCTACTATGTGAAGCAAAACCAAGAACAGTGGAGGATTTGCAGTATAGAGCTTGATCCGAGTCCTCATGGAGTTTATAATATAACTGGGAACAAGAACAATTGTATTAAAGATTTTTTAACACTAGAAAGCTAATGTCTAATGACTAAATTCCTAATATTTCAGTACAGAGGCTCAGTTGCCAGGAAACTGCTACAGGAAAAGATAGCCAAGAAAGGCTTAATGGAGGACACAGGCTCGGAACTGGATTTGAAGAATTCACATCACCGAGATAGGAAAGAGGAAGGACCAGTCCCAGCAGAGAGAGTGGAAAAGGAATAGGTAGGTGTGCTCAGGAATGGAGAACAGATCGGCATGGCAGCCTGAGAGAGGGCCTGCATGGGGCACACCACAGACGCCCTGAGTGTTAGGGATCGCCAGGGAAACAGACCAACCGAAGACATACAGGTAAGGGAGGCGGACAGACGGAGAGAACAAACACGGACACCAGCGGGAGAAAGGGGTGGGGGTGGGATGAACTGGGACGCTGGGAGTGACATATTTACACTCCCATGTATAAAGTATGTAACTAATGGGAAGCTGCTGGACAGCACAGGGAACTCTAGTCAGTGCTCTGTGGTGACCTAAATGGGAAAGAAACCCAAAAAGGAAGGGATGTATGTATACATATAGCTGATTCGCTTTGCTGTGCAGCAGAAAGTGACACAACATTGTGAAGCAACTATACTCCACCAAAAAATTTAAAAATAAATAAAGGATGCACATTTCCATATATATATATATATAAGCAGACAGAAACGTTTAAAGCAGACAGAAACGTTTATTATAAGGAATTGGCTCATGCAATTACAAAGGCTGAGAAGTCCCAAGATCTGCAGTTGGCAAGCCAGAGAGGAACAGCTGATAATACAGTTCAAGTCCAAACTTAAGGCCAAAGGCACAGAAGATGGATGTCCTGGCTCAAAACCTGTCAGGCAGAGAGCGCGAATTCTCCCTTCCTCGGCCTTTCTGTTCAATTCAGGTCTTCAGTGGACTGAATGAGGCCCATCCACAATAGAAAGGCCATCAGCTCTACTCAGTCTACCAATTCCAAAGTCAAGCTCATCCAGAAACACCCTCCCAGACACACCCAAAACAACATTTAATCAAATCCCTGGACAACCTGTCACCCAATCAATTAAATTTGGCACCTAAATTTAGCCATTATACACTGAATTGACTTGTTACTCAGTAGGCAACAAGGAGACCATGATCAGTGACATAAGCAAAGCTGTACTGTAAAGAATCAGACCAATCATGGCATACAAATGGATTCTAGAAAGAAAAACTGGAAATGAAAACAAGGTAAAACACATTATAATTGCCCACGTGATGATAAGACGCAGACCGTGAACAACACACACGAATAGGATTCTGTTCACAATAAGGTACTCAGCTAGGTGACCAAGAGGAGTTACTCTCGTCATCCTAGAGTTTAATAGGATGTCAGGATCCAAATAAAGACCTATGCAGCAGGAACTGGAGAAGCAAGCCTAGGATTTCAAAGGTCAGCAATGAGGATGCAGATTTAGGGATCACCTGTGTAGGGGAGGGAGCCAAGTTGCGAGTTTGCTCCAGGAGTGCCCGCCCCACCTCCACAGAAGCCCGAAGGACAGCAGGTTCAATCAGTCAGGCTTGAGTCAGAAAGTCCCGCAAGAGCGACTCGTTTTGTGATTCACTGTGGAGGAATGACCATTCCTAGGTGGCACACTAATCCTAAAACATGATCAAGAGGTAGGATGACTTTAGGAGGAAAAAAGGGAGGAGCAACACAACCAGCCCCCAAACAACCAAACCACAGCTTACAAGCTGATTCATAAAGAGCGAATGCAGGGTCCACTTTCCAAATCAGACACACAAAGTCCTCAACATGAGCCCAGTGGAGAAGTACAAGGAGGAAACTGACGGACAAACCTCATCAAGCTGATAAGAAATTAGCATTAACCATTAAGTTTTTAATACAACTCGAGTAAACAGCACATTGTCTAGTATTTCCTGAAGCAAATCAAGGCCAGTGAAAGTCCTGTTGCCACTTTTTTCATAAACATTACTGCATCTTGCTTAAAATAAGCAAAGCGTAAACATTCTGAAATATATCACAAACAGGAGGGATTTTAAATATTCAACTTATTAAAAAAGTAACAGTGTTAGAGAACAGGCAATAACGAAGACTAATACACAAGAAATGTTTCATCTTCCCACAAAAAAACCCCAAAATGTAAGAACTATATACAATGAAGTTTCACCTGTATCCTAAAAAATTCTTAATTTATTAAGAAATTTTTCATATAAAAGATATCAAGAAGCATTTTTCCTAATAAAATAAATATGGGCAGACATCATCTTAATTTTAAGGGTGCACCAAATATTTATGCTAAATGACCTACTGATGATCATATTTTTAAAGTATAGCTTATATTACTTATGCATAAATACACACATGTATAACACATGTGTGTGTGTATATACACACATGGGGTATGTGTATATATATATATATATAAGTGTGCATGTGTGTACATTTATATTTGTTAAGATGTTTTTATGCTCATTCTAATATGTTACAAAGAAAATCATGAATGAACTCCAAGTACAAGTTCCATGAAGACAAACAAAACAGAAGGTATTCATCCTGAGGAATGAAACATAATCCTCTAACTGAATGGTTATGAACAAAGCTTGGACTCCATGAAAATATTAATCAGCTCTCTAAGATGACCAATACAAACTCTGCCACAGGAATTCCTGAAATGTTCCTGCTTCAATGAGCCTAGGTCATGAAATTTAGCCAAGTATTATATTTCACATTTGCCACACATGCTGCTGCTGCTGCTGCGCTGCTAAGTCGCTTCAGTAGTGTCCGACTCTGTGCGACCCCATAGACGGCAGCCCACCAGGCTCCACCGTCCCTGGGATTCTCCAGGCAAGAACACTGGAGTGGGTCGCCATTTCCTTCTCCAGTGCATGAAAGTGAAAAGTGAAAGTGAAGTCGCTCAGTCCTGTCCAACTCTTAGCGACCCCATGGACTTCAGCCCACCAGGCTCCTCAGTCCATGGGATTTTCCAGGCAAGAGTACTGGAGTGGGGTGCCATTGCCTTCTCCACACATAGATGAGTAAAGTTAGTTCTTGGGACTTTCTGTAGATCTAAAGATCTTAAAATTGACCCATGACCAATATTTCAACAGAGGTAAATTTTCATACAAGAACAGGACCTGATAATACACACTCACTCTGCATTCTGCAAAGCCTAGTGGATTCCCTGAACTCCTTAATGGCATGTCCTAGAATAATGTTCCTTAAAAAAAAATTTTTTAACTATGCTCCATAAAAAGTAATTAGCAGCTCATCCAACAACTGCAGAGTATTTTTAGAGCTGTTATCAATTACTATATTCTCTTGGGGAAAACATTAAAACCAAAAAAATCTGAAATGAGGTGAGCCTCACCTAAAAGCTCAGCGCCTTTTGTTACTATGACCTTTTGTTTCAGAGTCTGCTCATATATTAATAATTTCTATCTTTGGTCCAATACATTCAAAAATAAAAAAGCCACTAATATAGTTTAAAATGTAGAGACACTACTGGAGGAAGTATAAATTAGAGATATTTAACTTTTCATCCCTCCGACTCTTTCACAAACCTCTCCTACCCTAGTGTACAAAGATATACTTTCAAGGATGTTCTCCAAAGTATTATTCCTACTATGGGAAAATGGGAAACCCCCCACATTTCCAACAATAGGAAATTGTTTAAATTACCTGTGATGCAATACTACACAGTATGATCTGTATGTATGGCTATGGAAATATTTTCAATGCATATTAAGTTAAAAATTAAGTTGAAAGTTGTGCTATTTTACCCCCACTTGTTATTAAAATCACAATTATAAATATATTTTAATTTAGGAAAATTTGGGGGAACTTTCTCTAGAATACAACATCATAGTGCACTTTTCATTTTCAACATTACACATTTCTGTAGTGTTTGAATGTTGAATAATATGTATTGTGTGTATAATCAGAAAAAAATTAAGTTTTAAGTTGGTGATATAATTTTAGAGGGAAAGTAGAAAATCTCATGTATAAAGAAAAGAGAAATCTTGGAGTGTTAAAAACTTTTCTATTATAGTTCTGCTATATCACCTGCCTCAGCCTCTCTCTTGGAAGACCGTTGTTCCCTTAGTCTCAGAATTTCAAAATTAAACAACCCACATAGATATCAGAAAGACCTTCTTATCATCTCCCATTAGTAATAGCTTCTCGGGATAAAAGTTTAAGCCAAACTCCAGTATTTATCAAACTGAACTGAGTAACACCGTTAATTTCTGAATAGCTGCAGACTGTAAACGTGTCTCTAATCCTAATTAAAAGTTATTATAGAATTAACCTTGAAAGTGTACAGATTATGCAGACTCTGAAGCATTTTTGTGATAGAAATATGAGGAATTACAGATAATTACCTATTTTTGAATCCAAAGTCCAACAACCTAATCAAGCACTGTAAAAAGTAGACAGAAAGGAGAAGGGAGCAATGCCTGGAAAGGCAACTAAGGAATCACAAGCACCGAGGAAAGTTCCACCTGCCTGGGGAAGGGTGTGAACCTGGGAGACCTTAGCGAAACAATTCAACTATATTTCAATTTCCTCACCTACAAGAGGAAAGGGCTGGAAATAATCTCTGCGGTCCCTTTTGACTCTAAAATTCGAAAAACAAACCTTTACTCTTTCCTTGCCAAAGAAGACCTAAAAAAGCAATACACATGTACACAGCATAAAATATAAGGTATAAGGTTATAAGGTACTTGGCCAAAAACAGCAGAGTCCTGCCTGGCTCCTCCTCACCCTTGAGTTCCACTCTCCAAAAGAAGCCCTTTCAACTCTTTTAGATGTTTCTTCTAGTAATTAATTCCATATTTGTAAACCCCACACTTAATGTTCTATTTTCTGATTTTTTCAACTGTAGATCCTAGTCAAAGTTCCTTATGGCAACTAGTAGGGTATTTATTTACCTACCCCACCTCGTGGGGTGCAGCCACACTGTTAAGATGCAAAGATATAAAGATGACATGCATGTACACACACGTGTAAGTACATGTTTCTGTAGTCCCCCATGAGCACGTATTTTGGTTAAGGAGAAATAAGACCCCATTTTGCATCCAAACACTGCACAAAATGTAGCAGAGAAAAAATTAAAAGCCTGGCCTCTAAATCAGAAACACTGCACTTGGGTCTGAGTTCAACACATATAGGAACAAAATATGCACCTAAAAGTTTCTTATTTTCTCTGAATCTCATCTGTTTTCCTCCTGTATAATCTGAACATAATAGCACGAACTTCAAAATGGTTGAATCACAAAGCACAAATATGGTGTGTGCTCGGTCCCTCAGTCATGTTCCGACTCTTTGCAACCCCAGGGACTGTAGCCCGCCAGGCTCCTCTGTCCACGGGATTTTTCAGGCAAGAATACTGGAGTAGGTTGCCATTTCCTTCTGCAGGGGATCTTCCCCGACCCAGGGATGGAATCTGCATCTCTTGCATTTCCTGTACTGGCAGGAGGATTCTCTAACACTGTGCCACCAGGGAAGCCCCCATACTACATCTGATCTTAGCCAAATGTCCAAGAAGCGATGGCAAGAGCTGCCTTTTTGGTTAAGTCAGCCATCTCAAGACCCACAAAAAAAGTTACTTTCTGTTATTGTCTTCACTAAGAGATCCCTATAAATGAAGTTCCTGAAGCTACTTGGCCACTTGAGCACTGTTCTCCTATGTAGGCTAAAAACTAAGAGGCAGACGTCATCAAGAGTAAGAGTGAAGTAAAGGTGTTCACGCTTCACGGAAGTGTGAGAAGTAAGGATGAACTAAATCATGTTCCACGGTCAAAATCTGAGAGGCCGACTCTTCCAAGGGCCTATGTATCACCCAATGAGACAAATGTGCACAGAACATCGGGCATCTAAGCAGGCATCAGAGAAAGCAGCTCTGTTTTATATTTGCAGAGAGAGGGAGCTTTCTTATAAAATTCTCTTTCGAAAAAGTGAAACAAGAACATAATTTCCAAAGTCACACCTCAGGCTTCTGCTAATATGTACCTCTATATTTCAACATTATTTGTACATCTGCTTTCTGACCTACAGACATAATCTACTGACTTCCTATTCTGGCAGAAAAGAACTCTGCAGAGAAAGTGTTTTGAACCAATTTCGAGAAGTTATCACGAAGAACTGTCCAGCAGTGTATTATCAACACAGTCCTCTCATTTCTGGTCTTCAAAGGCCTACATTAAAAGTGATACAGCCTGGGCTCCCCTGGTTGTCCAGAGGCTGACTCCACACTCCCAAAGCAAGGGGCCCCAGGTGGATGCCTGGTTACAGAACTAGATCCCACATGCCACAACTAAAGATTTTGCATGCCATAATGAAGATTGAAGATCCCACGTGCTGAACTAAGACCCAGCTCAGCCAAATAAATATCTTTTCTTTTATATAAAGTGATACAACCGTACTGTCTCTATTTAGGGGAAGGTAGGAAGCTAGCTGGGTAGTTGTGCCTAGATTGTGAAACCACTCTAAATCTCTCTCTGAATCTAGTTCAGTGATAGGCAGTTTCTCTTGTCTTTTCCATCTGCCCCACACAGTTAAATCCTATTCCTAAATCTACAGGACAAATGACAAATGGGACCCCAAACTTTATTTTAAGACAAACATGGAAACAATTTCTATGAACCTGGCAGAAAGGGGTTAACTGGAACTAAAAGAAACCAGCTTTTAATTATCTGAAAAGGTTATCTAAATCCAGCAAGTATGCCACATTAAGCCGTAAATGTACAGATTGAATCTCCTGTTCGATTTCTGTCCAGCGAAGACCACTAAAGTTCTCCAAATGTGGACTTGGGCTGTGGTACGCTACGTTTGGGCAGTTTCAGGGAAAACATCCTGTTCCGGGGCCAGGTGTCCAAGTGAATTTGAGGTCAGGCAGGTGACCCTGCCAACCAGACATGGTACATTAAGGAGAGGAAATCTTTTCTCTCACTAATCAACAGGATAAAGGTGATTAAGCAGGAATTATTTTTCAATGACCTACATAATTTCATCAGGGCTGCTGTGGCTATTAGCAGAGAGCAGCTGATTTCTAATGAGATGAATCTGATAGCAGGCCCCTTCCAGGGAAGGCAGACAGCAGGCCCAGTCTACAGGGAAGCAACAAGTGGTGTGCACTGTTCGCTCCTCCTCCTCAGGACTCTCTCTCCTCTGTTTTGATCTCCTCTATTCCACTGGGAATATTCCTCACCTTGGATGGCGAAGGTTGCAGCACCTGCTGAATGGTGGAAGCTGGGTCTATTTTTTGTTTAATTTTTATTTTATACTGGAATATAGTTGATTTACAATGTTGTCTTAGTTTCAAGTGTACAGCAAAGTGATTCAGTTATACACATTCATATATCCATTCTTTTTTCAGATTCTTTTCCCATTTTAGTTATTACAGAATATTGGGAAGAGTTCCCTGTGCACCCAGTTCATAACAGAGCAGGATAAATTAGGAGTCTGGGATTAACAAAACCGGGCTCTATTAAGAATGGATGGATCCAAGTGGGTGGGACAGAACTGGGCTAATTCATTAGACCTGCCCATTTGATTCCCAAAGTCCCCAGGAAACAAGGCTACCCCTGCCATCACACCTGGCTTTGGCTGGGCTCTTGAAATAGGACAGCAGTTCCACTCCCGAGAAGTGGAATTATAACAAAGGACCTTTGTTAAGGTCGGAGCAGGGCACACACACACACACACCATCATCATCACCGTCAATAATAACTACGACTTGAAAGCAGTTTCATTAGAGAACTTGATGAAATTGAGCAAAAGCCACCCAACGAGTAAGTCTTCACACCTGGCAAGTACAGCAAACTTCAGAGTGGCACCGCCTCCGCCTCTGGTATAAAAGCGACAAGGTCTGGAGAGGAAAACTGAGCCCCAGACCTCTTTGCCTTTGCCTATTTCTCCCGTAGGACTCAGCTCTCCGGCCCCAGGGACCAAGAAAAGGCTGGAGAGCCCTAATGTCATCCTTCTCCGTCAAAACAAGCTAGCTCTCTCTCCCTCGGGATCAGTCACAGAGTAACGCCCGGTCCCGCGGCTCGGGGAGCCAACCTCCTCCCCGCCGCGCCTGGTCCGACACAGAGACCTTGTCTGGGCTATTCCCAAGGGCCCGCTCCCAATTCCTGCGCCTCCCGTCCGGTCTGAGAGCTCAGGAAGAGGCGCTTCTTCCCTCCCGCTTCCCACAACCCCTAAAGCAAGAGACCCCCTCAAGCGCAAGTCTCAGAACCGCGCGCCACGTACCTGTCAGTGGCCGCGGCTCCTCCTCCCGAGGGCGCGGTGGGGGGACAGTGCAGAAAGTTTGTGCCGCTGCCCGCGCCGCACGCCGCGAGGAAGGGGGACGGGGCTCCTCGCCGAGTCCGGGACAGTCCGCTCCGCTCCCGGGCGGGCCGAGGCTCTCAGATCTCTGCTCAGCTCCCCCACGCCCGGCTCCAAGTCTACAGCGGCTCCCCGGGAAAGGACGAGGCGGGAGAAGGTCCGAGCGCAACTCGCCGACGGTGCGTCAGCGGGTGGCGGAGTCGCGCCGCTCCCCGGCTCCCCCGCCCACTACCCCGCGCCCTCGGGAGCGCAGGCGGGGCTCGGCCGGGGAGGGGCCCAACCTGCTAGGCCGGCCCCGGGGAGCGCGCGCCCGGCCCCGCCCCACCGGCCCCGCCCCCGCCCCGCAGGCCCCGCCCCTCGCAGGCCCCGCCCCTGCCCCAGCGCGTGGCCGCCAGGTGCAGGGTGGAGAGGAGCCGAATCGGCTGCGACGTGGCCCCGGCGCCCGTTGCCAAGGTGAAGGAGGCGGAGCCTCTGAGGGAAAGTTTCCACCGAAACTTGAACCCCGCGAAATGGAGGACACCTCGCCCTTGGGGACTCGTCTATCGCTGGAACTACACCCCTTCACGAACACACACACACTACGTTTACAGTCGTGCCAAAAGGCTCATTACTTGGGTTCTGCTGAATGGAGAAAGTGAGACACCTCCATGCGACACGCACCCTGTGAGTATAGGTGTACGTGTCACAGTTCACTGGCAGTTTTCCCCCAAATATGAGGGCTCTTTAACTGGACAGTTCAACAGCAAAAAGAAACTTCCCCATCTCACAACTCCTCGGAAAATGAGAGAGCAGGTTGGGAATCCATTTCCCTATCGCCCAAGGGTATGGCGATGGCCTTTGGCACTGCCTTTCCAGAACCCAGACCTTTCCAGAACCCAGACCTTTCCAGAACCCAGACCTCGGACCACGGACGACCGGACTCCATGTTTGCTGGCTGCTTATCATCGGAGACCCTGCCCATTGTCTTGCTAGCACTGCCACCTCTTCCTCCCCATTTTTCCTCCTTCCACGCTCCTTGCCTGTTTGGATGGTAAAGTCGAGGATCTGCTTTCTGAACTTTAAATCCAGGAGGAGGAATCAAATTCCTGGTTAGAGGCTCTCTTGGCATTTCCAGAGCCCTGTGGTTGGTGTGGCTGAAACTTGAGGTGAGCTGCAATCAGAGCGGGTTGGGCCGAACTATGGCTTGCAAAGGCGGATGTGGGGTTTTTCCTACCCGCAACATCCTGCTGGCGCCTCACCAGATTCTCCTTTGGAGGAAGTATATCTTCCTCCCTCCATTCTCGATGAATGGCATCCAGTGACAACGAAAATCTAGTCTATCTAGCTTCGGGTTCTCTCTTGCAACCTTGGTAATCAGAGGATGCAAAAACTTCACACTTCCGGCTCTACCACCACTGCTATTCTTGATGACTGCAGCAGGGATGCACCTGCTGCAAATAACTCTCAGAATTCACCAACCTTCCACCTATCACAAGTCCAAGACAGGTGGCTAACTAAAAGCTGCGGAAGGACAGGGAGATAGAAGCATAGGAGCCAGGAAGTTCTGCCCAGCAGGTCAGGGCCTGTTCTAACAATTGGGATGTGGGGGAATCATTTATTCAACCATTATAGAGTGTTTTTTCCATGCTAGGCATTCTCCTAGGGATTGGGGACACAGCAGAGAACAAAAACAAAAATTGTAGCCCTCATGGAGTCTACCTTCCAGGCAGGAGACACAAATGATAAAGAAAATATGTGGACTGCCATATGATTCGGAGAAGGAAATGGCAACCCACTCCAGGACTCTTGCCTGGAAAACCCCATGGACGGAGGAGCCTGGTAGGCTACAGCCCATGGGGTCGCAAAGAGCCAGACACGACTGAGCAACTTCACTTCACTCCATACTTTATCACTGGAGAAGGAACTGGCAACCCACTCCAGTATTCTTGCCTGGAGAATCCCATGGACAGAGGAGCCTGGTAGACCATGGTCCATGGGGTCGCAGAGAGGTGGACATGACTGAAGTAACTGAGCATGCACTCATGCCAAATGATTAGAAATGCTGTGGAGAAAAATTAGACAGGGACAGAACATAAGGAGTAAGCGGCATGTTCTCTTATATAGGCGATCAAAGAAAGCTGCTGGAGATATTTGGGCAAAGGCCTGAAGGAAGTGGGAAACAAGATATCTGAGCTGATAACTTTTGAGGCAGAAAGCACAGCAAGTACAAAAGCCCTGAGGCAGAGGCAGGAATATGCCTGAGTGTGCTGGGAGCAACCAGGAGGCCACTGTGGCAGAAAGGAGAGAAGTCAGAGAAGAGGGAGAGGTGACATGGATCAAAGGAGGCCCCCACGCTGAGTGAGCTGGAAGTCACTGGAGGGGCTTGTGTAGGAAAGTGACATCTTCTGACACCTTGTAATAGGATCACTTTGACTGCTGGGTTGAGGACAGTCGTGGGTGAGGGCTGACGCAGAGACCAGTGAGAGGCTACAGAAATAACCCAGGAGCAAAAGGAGAGCAACTGGGCCAGGGAGACAGAGGTAGCGGATGGAGTGAGTTGACAGGGAATCCTCGAAGACTGGATATGGAGTGTGGAGGACAAGGAGTAACTGAAATTTGCTGCTGACATGTTGAGTTTATTCCTTAAAAAATATGACTTTCTCCCTGTTTTAGAAGAAGAGACCTAACTAGTGCATGTATTAATGAAAATGCATCTATTTCAGAGCGGACCTTAACAGTTTAGTTTTTTTACTTTATAAACTGTGAATATGAGTATGCCAGCAGCATATGAGGTAGCTGTTTTATATTTAAATAAATTTCACTTACTCTGTAAGTCCAGGCCTCTTTGAAATCTATATCAATCTGCTTTGAAATACAGTTTCTACCTATGATCATAATAACAAAAATGCATTGTTGCATGATCAAAAATTATTACTTTGATTACAGAAGGGGTTTCCCTCACTGGCTTCCACAGTGAGAGGAACTGTAATGATTATTTTAATATTTCTACCAAATATATTCGGCTATAAAAAAGAAAACAAGGAGGATGCTGAGCAGTTTGGCCTAACAGCTGGAAGAATGGAATTGCCAGAACAAAGATGGAGAAGACTTAGGACTTCCCTGGTGGTCCAGTGGCTAAGACTCAAGCTTCCACTGCAAGGGACCCAGGTTCCATCTCTGGTCAGGGAACTAGATCCCACATGCCACAACTAAAGACCCTGCATGCCACAATAAAGAGAAAAGATCCCACATACCACAACTAAGACCCAGTGCAGCCAAATAAATAAAAAGAAATACTTTAAAAAAAAAAAAAAAAGGATGGAAAAGACTTCAAAAGGAGTAGGTTGAGGGTAAGAAAGTTAAAAGGAAGACAAGAAAGAAAGGACAAATGATTTGGATGATCTTTGATTTCTTCAGCTTATAAAATGAAGAAAATAATTGTTAAGGTTGTTGGTGGTGTTAGTGGTAAAGAAACCCACCTGCTAATGCAGGTGACTCAAGAGATGTGGGTTCAATTCCTGCATTGGGAAGATTCCCTGGAGGAGGGCATGGCAACCCACTTCAGTATTCTTGCCTGGAGAATCCCAATGGACAGAGGAGCCTGGTAGGCTATGGTCCGTAGAGTCGCAGAGTCGGACACGACGGAAGCGACTTAACATGCACCCAACATGCACATGAATTAATGTGGTCAAGGATCTAGGACAGTACCTGACACCTGGCAGCCACTTAAGGATGTTAGTTCTCTCTCTGCAAATACGAAATTCATATATATCCATTTTGCCCTAAAAGTAAAGAAAAGGGACGGAAAACAGGAGAGAAAGGACATGAAATGAAAAACGTAAGAAATGAAGTCCAACAAAAATGCCTAACACCAATTATCTGTTATGATAGTTTCCCCTAAATTCTGCCTTCTCAAAGGGAAAAACTGAAATGTCCGAGTTTGCTAGTTTGGGAAAAGAGTTTCAAGTATGAAAAGTTGGTAATAAAACAGAAAAAAAATATCCACAACAGAAGTATTAAGCAAAGAATTTTGATTGCTACTGCTTAATAAACCATTCTTACAAACAAGACAGACATAAGAATAGAATAATAATCAAAGGAGACGAACAGAGAATTCTTTTTTTAAAAAGTCAATAATTTTAAGAAGTCAAATCATATTAAGTAAAGCTAGAATAAGAGGCAACTATTTCTTTTATTTATAAATTTGGCAAAGATTAAAAAAAATTATGCCTATTATGGATGCTGGACAATATCATGCCGTGTGGAAGGGAGTATAAGTCACAATCATTTTAAGCAATTTGTGTCTAAATAACTAAAATGTTTATACTTTTTGAACCAGAAATTTCACTTCTAAGAAGTTATTCTAATATTCAAATATTTGCTAAAAATTCACATATATGAATGTTTACTACACTGTTATTTAAATGTAGTGAAAAAGTAGAAATATCCTAAATACCCAAAAGACAAAATTATAGTAAGCATAAGCACAATATGTTATGGGTTAGCCATGTTATAATATTATAGGCAGACTTTTTAAAACATTGTTAAATACCTAGTAAATGAAAATACATTCACAATCCATTATTGTATAAAATAAGCCTGCTACAAAATGGTATGTAAAATATGGTTCTCCTTTAAAATGTTATCTGTACCAATTGCTATCTCCATACTAGGATAACAGTTTATTTTTATTCTCTTTTTTGTGCTTTTCTCTAAGTTTTCTGGCATAATCAGGTATCCCGCTCTCTTAGAAGTGAAATTCCTAGATGACAGATGTGAGAGTTGGACTGTGAAGAAAGCTGAGCACCAAAGAACTGATGCTTTTGAACTGCGGTGTTGGAGAAGACTCTTGAGAGTCCCTTGGACTGCAAGGAAATCCAACCAGTCCATCCTAAAGGAAATCAGTCCTGAATATTCATTGGAAGGACTGATGCTGAAACTCCAATACTCTGGCCACCTGATACAAAGAACCAACTCACTGGAAAAGACCCTGATGCTGGGAAAGATCAAAGGCAGGAGGAGAAGGGGACGACAGAGGATAAGATGGTTGGATGGCATCACCAACGCAATGGACATGAGTTGAGTAGGCTCCGGGAATTGGTGATGGACAGGGAAGCCTGGCGTGCTGCAGTCCGTGGGGTCACAAAGAGTCGGACATGACTGAGCAACTGAACTGAACTGAGACTGTATACAGGGGCTTCCCCAGTGACTCAGATGGAAAAGAACCCACCTGTCAATACAGGAGATGCAAGATACGTAGGTTCGATCCCTGGGTCAGGAAGATCCCTGCAAAAGGAAGTGGCAACCTGCTCCAGGATTCTTGCCTGGAAAATTACATGGACAGAGGCGCCTGGCAAGCTATAGTCCATGGAGTCACAGAGTTGGGCACAACTGAGAGTGCATATGCACACCACACACAGGCTGTATGTATCAACGACATTTAGCTAAAACTGTCAAACAGTTTTCCAAAGTAGCTATACCAATTTATACTCCCACTGGCAATATATGAGTTCTGGTTTAGAGATGCACTTTTAACAACATGCATCCAGTAAACAGCCATTGATTTAAACCCTACTACTGTACAAGTTACAGTAATTAACAAGTTAGAAATAAGTACATTGATTTGAATGCATATGTTAGTAACATAATAGGAACCATTTTTAACTTGTACTTTTCATTAATTTCTCTCATTTTATTTATTTTTATACTCTCTAGGTGTGTTATATATGTTAAAGAACTAAAATTAGATTTCTTAAGTACAGGAGCTAGACAAGATTTCCTTCTTTTTCTTATTTTCTTTCAGTTCAGTTCAGTTCAGTTCAGTCGTTCAGTCGTGTCCCACTCTCTGCGACCCCATGAATCACAGCATGCCAGGCCTCCCTGTCCATCACCAACTCCCGGAGTTTACCCAAACTCATGTTCATCGAGTCGGTGATGCCATCCAGCCATCTCATCCTCTGTCATCCCCTTCTCCTCCTGCCCCCAATCCCTCCCAGCATCAGGGTCTTTTCCAATGAGTCAACTCTTCACATCAGGTGGCCAAAGTATTGGAGTTTCAGCTTCAGCATCAGTCCTTCCAATGAACACCCAGGACTGATCTCCTCTAGGATGGACTGGTTGGATCTCCTTGCAGAAGGGACTCTCAAGAGTCTTCTCCAACACCACAGTTCAAAAGCATCAATTCTTCGGCACTCAGCTTTCTTCACAGTCCAACTCTCACATCCATACATGACCACTGGAAAAACCATAGCCTTGACTAGATGGACCTTTGTTGGCAAAGTAATGTCTCTGCTTTTTATATGCTGTCTAGGTTGTTCATAACTTTCCTTCGAAGGAGTAAGCGTCGTTTAATTCATGGATGCAATCACCATCTGCAGTGATTTTGGAGCCCCAAAAAATAAAGTCTAACACTGTTTCCACTGTTTCCCCATCTATTTCCCATGAAGTGATGGGACCAGATGCCGTGATCTTCGTTTTCTGAATGTTGAGCTTGAAGCCAACCTTTTCATTCTCCTCTTTCACTTTCATCAAGAGGCTCTTTAGTCCTTCTTCACTTTCTGCCATAAAGGTGGTGTCATCTGCGTATCTGAGGTTATTGATATTTCTCCCAGCAATCTTGATTCCAGCTTGTGCTTCCTCCAGCCCAGCATTTCTCATGATGTCCTCTGCATATAAGTTAAATAAGCAGGGTGACAATATATAGCCTTGATGTACTCCTTTTCCTATTTGGAACCAGTCTGTTGTTCCATGTCCAGTTCTAACTGTTGCTTCCTGACCTGCATATAGGTTTCTCAAGGGTTACCTCCTTTACTGCTGCTAAGTCACTTCAGTCGTGTTCAACTCTGTGCGACCCCATAGACGGCAGCCCACCAGGCTCCCCCGTCCCTGGGATTTTCCAGGCAAGAACACTGGAGTGGGTTGCCATTTCCTTCTCCAATGCATGAAAGTGAAAAGTGAAAGGGAAGTCGCTCAGTCGTGTCCGACCTTCAGCGACCCCAGGGACTGCAGCCTTCCAGGCTCCTCCATCCATGGGATTTTGCAGGCAAGAGTACTGGAGTGGGGTGCCATTGCCTTCTCTGCACCTCCTTTAGTCCCACTTAAAAATGTAATTATGTCTTATATTGTATTATACATTTCTCAAATCATTAAATATTTAAAGTACCAAAAATCCATGATCATATGAAAAAAAGAAGAGTAGTATCTTACTAATACCCACACTTTCACATACTGTTCTTTCAGACAGCTCATGAGACTGTAGTCCATATCGTCACATCTCGTTGAGGAAATGGGCAAAGCATATCACCTTTAACAAAAAACAGAAGTTTAGGCGTAGCATAGGGAAGTGAGCACTCTGAGATGAGGACATCAAAATGATCCCTTCATCGACCCAGAAACCTTGGAAACTAAAAAAAGGATGAAGACATTATCATTTGCAGTCAAATTAAATCTAAATTTAAATTAGTTTCTAAAGTTGTTTTCCTTAAAAAGAACTCAAAAGTGAACAATGTATATCCTATGAGAATATTAATCATCCCATCAAATTCTTTTTTCTACCAAATATCTTAATAAAAACACTTTGCTTTTGAATGATCTTTTCTCCTAAGGAAATTTGTCAAGTGGTCAGGGTCTACTCCACTGATGATATGAGGCTTATTAATTATTAAAACTCTTCTCAAAACCATCTGTCTTTTCTTTTAAAGTGAATCACTTTAGCATGTTAGGGGCTCTAGAGCAGATGCAGCTGACAGTCATGTCTTCAAAACCCAGCTCAACTGCTTCCCAGCTTTGTGACCTGCATCAAATAACTTTAATAAGTACTCATTCATTTCTTGTTGTGCCTCAACTTTCTCTCTAAAAGTAACAATCACAGTACCTAGATAATTGGTTTGGAATGAGAATTGTACATCTCTATCTCTTTATATTTTCCTAAGTAAAGTCTAAGGCACATAATAATAAGCACTCATTAATTTAGTCTTCAAGGCAATTTCTAGGGACTTTATCATAAAGACATAATTCTAAACACAAAGATTCATGTGCAAGTATTGTCATATCAAATGTACAGCAAGTAACAGGAAAAAGGCCACATATACCAAACTTCAATATTAATAAGGTGAACACATAATTTATAGTCTCCAAGAGATTTAAAATTTACTAATATACAGTGTTGCAGAGTGGTCAACAAGTTTGTACATTGTTGGTAAGAATACAAATAAACACAGTTTTCTTGAAGGGAAAAAAAAGTATTGTCATACTAGCAAGATTTTATAATATCAAAACTTTGGAAATAATTTAACTGATAAATAGGAATGAACTAAAATTCTATCCTATCCAAACACAGTTTATCAAATAGTATGATCTCAGATTTATAAAATATATATATATAAAAAATCTCTTGATACATTCAGAACTACAACATATGGTTACAGGAGTTCTTCACTGCATAATTTACCTCCCCTAGGGGCAAGTGAGATCTGAAATCTAGCTATTCTCTGCTTGTCAAAAGCCATACACCCTGGCGCAGGGTATGTTCTCACCTAGAGAACAGGATGTCTTTTTTTCTAAATTGCTCAAAGGGGTATTATGACTTAGCACCAGTCATCTGGAAATATGGACAGAAAAAAAAAGACTGGAAAGATACAGACCAAAGTATTATCACTGATTATGTTAAAGTAACAGGATTCTGAGGGAGTTTTTTCTTTTTCCACTATGATTTTCTGTTTTCCAATTTTTCCATAATGAATATGCACTATTTTTATAATTATAAGACAAAACTTTTAAAAAACAAGCTAGATTTAAAAATGCAAATCAAGGAACTTCTACTGTGGTTTAGTGGTTCCAGTGCAGGGGTTGTGGGTTCTATCCCTGGTCAGGGAACTAAGATCTCACATGTGGCAGGGTATGGCCAAAAATTAACTTTTTAAAAACTTGTTTACAAATGCAAATCAAAGTTAGGATATCACCTCATACCCATTAGGACGGCTGCCAATAAAAAGCAAAAAACAGAAAATAACAAGTGTTGGGGAGCATGTAGAGAAATAGGAAGCCTTGTGCACTGTCAGTAGGGATATGAAACGGCACAGCCACTGTGGAAAACAGTAAGTGCCACAAAAAACGTGAAACTAGAACGACCACGTTGTTGTGCTGTTCAGTCACTACGTCGTGTCCAGCTCTTTGCGAGCCAGTGGACCGCAGCACGCCAGGCTTCCCTGTCCTTCACCATCTCCCAGAGTTTGCTCAAACTCATGTCCACTGGGTCAGTGATGCTATCTAACCATCTCATCCCCTCCTACCCTCTTCTCCTTTTGCCTTCCATCTTTCCCAGCATCAGGGAGAATTACCATATGCTCCAGCAATTCCACTACTGAGTATATATCCAAAAGAATTAAAAGCAGGATCTGGAAGAGATATCTGCAGACCAACATTCTGAGCAACATTATATTCAATAGCCAAGGGGAAGAGGTGGGAAACTTGAGCATTGCCCTTGACTTGCTGCCTCACCCAGGGCCATGCCCACTTCTTGGGGACAACCTGCAACCAACAACTGGCCTATGCAAAGAGTAAAGCTTGAGTTCAAATCAGAAGGGCTCCCTCAACTCCAGAGTTCCTCACAGGATCAGGCCAAGACTGCCTTCATCCGTGTTGAGCCGGAGGGAACACCCCAATAAACAGCCCCCACACAAATCTCTTATTTTAGAGTCTGTTTCCCAGAGGGCCTGACCTGCAACTCTTATTCAAGAAATCCTTTCCTGATACTCTTACAGTTTCTTTTTTCATTTTATATTTTATCTTTAGATTTTTTAATACATTTGGAGTTTACTTTTATATAATATGGGGATCTGATTGTATTTCTCTCCTTGCAGTGAGAAAATTTCTCAGTGCCATTTATTAATACTAATACTCCATCGTTTCTTCTGATTTTATTTCTCTATCATATAAGAAATTCTCGTTTATATACAGATCTGTTTCTTGATTTTCTACCCTGCCCTCTTGGCTTAAAGAGTTGATCCTGTGACACTGTTTCAATTGCTTTGGCTTATTTTCCAAAATTGTCTCTTTATAACTCACCAAATATATTCCAGAATTATTTTATTGATTTACCTCCAAAAAATCCTTCTGGAATTGTTTTTCAAATCACACTGCACTTGCAGATTAATTTTGGAGGAATTAAATCTTTAAAGTGTTAAATCATCTCATTGGCATTGGTTGAAAATTACCTGTGACTTTGGTCACAGGTGAGATTCCTTGCCCAGAACCACCAGGGCCTCAGCTCACTGTTCGCTCCTCCTTGTTGGGGGGTAAAACCCAGGCTCTGACACGTACCTCTGCTCTGGGCTGCCTGCAGTTGCTGGCGTGTTCTAAATTCTGGTTTCTGACCCCTGACCTGTCTTCTACCCACAGGACACCTGGATGCTCAGAGTTTGAGTCCTACAGCACCAGAACTGTGGGAAGGAAGGGGATCTGCTCTTGTTATTATTTTTTATTGGAGTATAATCGCTTTACAGTGTCATGGTAGTTTCTGCTACACAAAGAAGTGAATTTGCTATATGTATAACTATATCCCCCTGCCCTCTTGAGCTTCCCTCCCACCTCCCCTTCTCTCATCTTTCAATAAAGCTGTTGATCTAAAAAAAAAAAGTTAAATTATCTCATTATTAGCATGGTATGTTGCTTCATTTATTTAGGTGTTCTTAATATTCAGTAATCAAGCCATACAATTTTTCCATAATTATTTTCATTTTTTTTAGATTAATTTTTTTATATTATATCGGCTTCCCTGGTGGCTCAGCAGTAAGGAATTGCCTGCAATGCAGGAGACCCTTGTTCAATTCCTGGGTCAGGAAGATCCTGTGGAGAAGGAAATGGCAATTTCCCACTCCAGTATTCTTGCCTGAAAAATGCCATGGACAGAGAAGCCTGGTGGGCTACTGTTCATGGGGTCACAAAGAGTCAGACACGACTGAGTGACTAAGCACAAGCTACTTAACATTGCTTAATAAGTTATTTTCTTTTAAAACCAGCTAGATACACTTTCTGAAGTATGTGACAGAACTCTGACAGTTACATGTCACATTTATTTTTGTTCTTTTTGCAATGGCCGAGAATCAAGTATTAACTTGAAAGTAGTGGTCATAGAGGGATCACCGAGCTTTTCTCTACTTAAAGTGAAGACGCAAGCAGACACAACCAGTTGTCAGCCCAGTTTCAAGTCTCTCTGTCATTTTTTGCTTTCTACCAGAAATCAATTTTGTTTATAGAGGCAGAATGCAACTGCTTTTGTAACTAAAGGTGGTTGTGTAATGCAGTCCAAGACAATGGGATGTTAGGGGGACATGCCCGGGTGAGCTTCCAGAAAGCCCAACTGGCTTGGTCCACATCTCTCTACCCTTTTTTCTGTCTTCTTCTTCTTGTCTAGAGCCAGAGGTAGAAACCACCTTAGCATGAGAACAAAAGCTGAATGTGAGGGATTGAGGGGAGTTTTAGGCCATGTACAGGGCTGTGCTGCTCACCTCTGGACTTCCTTTTTATTATTAGGAAAAAGCCAACATTTTTATGTTTATACCACTGTTGTCAGGGTTTCATGTACATATAACAAACACAGGCCTAGATAATATCACGTTTAAGTTCTGTTAAATATGATATTTGCCATAGATTGTTGGTTGATGTTCTTAATCAGGTTGAAATTCTTCTCTTATATTCCACATTCTGGATATCTCCTTTCTGGTGTCTCTGGAATTGTTGTGCATGAGAAAGAGCCAGCAGCCATTCTTAGCTTACCATCTTATCTAACATCAGAAGTTCCTGGTTCAATGCATCAAACTATCAATGCAAATATATTTCTCTAAATATAAATACATGCCTTAAGAATAAAGAAGATAACAATGTGTGTATGTGCACAAATATGTTTATTTTGTTCCTTTCTTTGAATATTTTACATACATTTATTTTCTTCCTTCCTTTCCTTCCTTTCTATATTTTATATATATTTCAAGAACCTTCAAGAACCCAACAAATTCCAAACATTCCATTAGTCCTTAAAGGGGCCACAAAAATGAACACAACACCATCTTTACCACTGTAATCCAGTAAGGAAAATAAACTTTTTTTGTTTATTTAAAATAAAGTTTATTCCACAAACAGAATAAAGTCAACACTTTTTGAATTCTTACATTCCCAGATTTTAATGAGTCAAAATTTATATTTTACTTTATTTTGATCACCAACCAACATTTTAAGTGACATTTTTTAAGCAAGAAAACATGCCCAATTCCATAAACTTTTTACCCTAATTACTATGAAAGTGAAAATCGCCAGAATACTGGAGTGAGTACTTTCCCTTCTCCAGCAGATCTTCCCAACCCAGGGATTGAACCCAGGTCTCCTGCATTGCAGGCAGATTCTTTAATTACTATAAACAAGGTATAACATGATTAGAGTTACAGGATGTTTTTTTAAAGGGTAGTAATTGTAGCTGGAGCTCTGGAAAGATCTCAAAGACTAGTATTTGGAAATTCTAGGGCAAATTTGACATGGGAAGATCCTAAACTCAGCTCATCCCTCAGACACACTAAATGTATAGCTACGTATAAACAACTTCTTCTGGGGTGGGGCAGGGCAAGAACCAGCAAGCAATTCCTACAGATGAGGAAATGA
The DNA here is from genome assembly GCF_002263795.3 of Bos taurus. Lineage (NCBI taxonomy): Eukaryota > Metazoa > Chordata > Mammalia > Artiodactyla > Bovidae > Bos > Bos taurus. The sequence continues at coordinate 6,421,215 of NC_037344.1, forward strand.
GGGGAAAAAACCCACACTGAAGTAGCTTGTTGTCCATTCGCTAAGTCATGTCCAACTCTTTGCAACCCCATGCACTGTAGCCTGCCAGGCTCCTCTGTCCATGGGATTCTCCAGGCAAGAATATCAGAGGGAGTTGCCATTTCCTTCTCCAGGGGATCTTCCCCACCCAGGGATCAAACATGTACCTCCTGCATTGGTAGGCAGATTCTTTATCACTGAGCCACCAGGGAAGCCCCACTGAAGTGGGTAGGACAGGCTTAAAAACAACCCTGGCTTTGTAACACACAATTCAGGAGGGGACTCGAAAAGTAGAGCTTCTCTCAGAAGAGCAAAGAGTTTCAATCCCACATTGGGCACCCAAATTTTAAAACCTACATCTGAGACACACAAACTCCCCCCTAAACATTAAGTTTTAAATACCAGTGGGGCTGCAACCATGAAACCCACCAGGCTACAAAGGACTGGGAAACAACTCTTAAAGGGTTAGTGCATTCAGACTCACCCACCCCAGGGACCATCAGAGAGGCAGCCAATTGTGAGGAGTCTAGATTTTACATGAAAGGAGTTCATCTGGTTATATTAAAGCCTTGACCAAGGGGCAAGCATCTAATTAAACATACTTCTAAGGACCTACCAGAGTACTCTCCAGAGATGGAGGCTGGAAACAGACATCTTTGCATTCTCCTCCTAAGCACTCTCCAACTCAGCAGCAGCTCCCAGAAAGGAGAGTGCACACACTTTTGTGCCCCAATTTTTGTAGCTGCCACCAGGAGCACCTCTTTATTATTTGGCTCTGGTGGCCAGCAGGACTTAACACTTGTGTTCCCACAGGAGTAGATATATTTGCATACTTTAAAAGTTGCTACCTGAGAGTCTGGTTTCCAATTAGCTTGAAACTAGGCAGTGACTAAGAACATCCCCTTTGGGACACTGACAGGTCTTGGCACACCATCAATGCCTGGGAGTCTAAAATAGGTTGTGTGGACAATCACAGAAGTTCGGGAGACAAACAAGAGCTAGTGCAGTGTTGAACAAGAAGGTTCATGTTCCACATGAAGTCATGCCTTCAAGACTGAAGAGGTGGCTGTTTTATGTATGTGTGCTAGGTGGCTTCAGTCTTGTTTGACTCCTGCTATACCATGGACTGCAGCCTGCCAGGCTCCTCTTTCCATGGGATTCTTCAGGTAATAGTACTGGAGTGGGTTTCCATGCCGTCTTCCAGGGGATCTTCTTAACCCAGAGATCAAGCCTGTGTCTCCTCCATTGCAGGCAGATTCTTTACCACTGAGCCACCAGCGAAGCCTGGCTATTTTATACAAACTGTTATTTTAAAAATGGATAAACAAGATCCTACTATATGACACAGAGAATTATATTCAATGTCCTGTGATAATCCATAATGGAAAAGAATATAAAAAAGAATATATGTGTGTGTATATATATATCTATATATATGTAACTGAATCACTTGACTGTACCACATAAATACATTATAAATCAACTATACTTCAATTAAATTTTAAAAAAGAGTTGGTTTTTACGTATAAGATAAAACAGCCAACACAGAATCAAGAAAAATGAAGAAATAGAGGAACCTGTTTCAAATGAAAGAACAAGATATAATCTTAAGGGGAAAAATCCTTAATGAAATAGAGATGTGATTTACCCGATAGTTTTTTAAATTGTTCATAAAGATGCTCACAGAATGTAGAAGAAGAACGTCTGAACACAGTGAGAACTACAGCAAAGAAGTGGAAGAACATAAGAAAGTACCAAACAGAAGTTGATGAGCTGGAATAAATAACTGGACTGAAAAACACACTAGAGGCACTCAACAGTCAACTAGATGAGGCAAAGAAAGAGATCGACAGGTCAGTAGAACTCATCCAATCACAGCAGAAAAAAAAAATTTTAATGAAGGTAGCTTAATATACTTGTGGGATGACATCAAGCAGACCAACATTCACATAATAGAAATACCAGAAGACAAAAGGAGGCAGAAAAACTTACTTAAATAAATAATGACTTCCCAAAAACTTCCCTACGCTGGAGGAAGGGAACAGACATCCAGATTCAAGAAGCCCGTAGAGCTGCAAATAAGATGAACCCAAAGAGACCTACACTAAGATATATAACCACAATGTCAAAAGTTAAAGACAAGGAGACAATCTTAAACGCAGAAATAGGAAAACCTTTTACACTCAAGGGAACCCCTATAAGACTATTAGACTTCTCAGTAGACACTGTGTAGGCCAGAAGAAGTGGCACAATATATTCAAAATGCTAAAAAGAAAAAATTATTCAATCAAGAATACTCCACCCAACTAGATTATCATTCAGAGTCGAAGGAGAAATAAACTTTTCCAGACAGAAAAAATTTTAAAGTTCATAACCCTAGACCAGCCTTATCAGTTCAGTCACTCAGTCATGTCCGACTCTTTGCGACCCCATGAACAGGAGCACCCCAGGCCTCCCTGTCCATGACCAACCCCCGGAGTCTACCCAAACCCATGTCCATTGAGTCGGTGATGCCATCCAACCATCTTATCCTCTGTCGTCTCCTTCTCCTACTGCACTCAATCTTTTCCAGCATCACGGTCTTTTAAAATGAATCAGCTCTTCACATCAGGTGGCCAAAGTATTGGAGTTTCAGCTTCAGCATCAGGCCTTCCAATGAACACCCAGGACTGATCTCCTTTAGGATGGACTGGTTGGATCTCCTTGCAGTCCAAGAGACTCTCAAGAGTCTTCTCCAACACCACAGTTCAAAAGCATCAATTCTTCGGCACTCAGCCTTCTTCACAGTCCAACTCTCACATCCATACATGACTACTGGAAAAACCATAGCCTTGACTAGATGGACCTTTGTTGGCAAAGTAATGTCTCTGCCTATCAATATGCTGTCTAGGTTGGTCATAACTTTCCTTCCAAGGAGTAAAAGTCTTTTCATTTCATGGCTGCAATCACCATCTGCAACAATCTTGGAGCCCAGAAAAATAAAGTCAGCCACTGTTTCCACTGTTTCCCCATCTATTTGCCATGAAGTGATGGGACCAGATGCCACGATCTTCGTTTTCTGAATGTTGAGCTGGAAGCCAACTTTTTCACTCTCCTCTTTCACTTTCATCATGAGGCTCTTTAGTTCCTCTTCATTTTCTGCCATAAGGGTGGTGTCATCTGCATATCTGAGGTTGTTGATATTTCTCCCGGCAATCTTAATTCCAACTTGTGATTCTTCCAGCCCAGCGTTTCTCATGATGTACTCTGCGTAGAAGTTAAATAAACAGAGTGACAATATACAGCCTTGACATACTCCTTTCCTGATTTGGAATCAGTCTGTTGTTCCATGTCCAGTTCTAACTGTTGTTTCCTGACCTGCATACAGATTTCTCAGGAGGTAGGTAGGTGTTCTGGTATTCCCATCTCTTTAAGAATTTTCCACAGTCTGTTGTGATCCACACAGTCAAAGGCTTAGGCACAGTCAGTAAAGCAGAAGTAGATGTTTTTATGGAACTCTCTTGCTTTTTCTGTGATCCAAGGGATGTTAGCAATTTGATCTCTGGTTCCTCTGCCTTTTCTAAATCCAGCTTGAACATCTGGAAGTTCTCAGTTCACTTGCTGTTGAAGCCTGTCTTGGAGAATTTTGAGCATTACTATGCTAGCATGTGAGATGAGTGCAATTGTGCAGTAGTTTGAGCATTCTTTGGCATTGCCTTTCTTTGGGATTGGAATGAAAACTGACCTTTTCCAGTCCTGTGGCCACTGTTGAGTTTTCCAAATTTGCTGGCTTATTGAGTCCAGCACTTTCACAGCATCATTTTAGGATCTGAAATAGCTCAACTGAATTCCATCACCTCCACTAGCTTTGTTCGAAGTGATGCTCCCTAAGGCCCACTTGACTTCACATTCCAGGATGTCTGGTTCTAGGTGAGTGATCACCCCATCATGGTCATCTGGGTCAAGAAGATCTTTTTTGTATAGTTCTTTTGGTTATTCTTGCCACCTCTTCTTAATATCATCTGCTTCTGTTAGGTCCACACCATTTCTGTCCTTTATTGTGCCCATGTTTGCAGGAAATATTCCCTTTGTATGTCTCATTTTCTTAAAGAGGTCTCTAGTCTTTCCCATTCTGTTGTTTTCCTCTATTTCTTTGCATTGATCACTGAGGAAGGCTTTCTTATCTCTCCTTGCTATTCTTTGAATCTTTGCATTCAAATGGGTATATCTTTCCATTCCTCCTGTGCCTTTCACTTCTTTTCTTAGCTATTTCTAAAGCCTCCTTAAACAACCATTTTGCCTTTTTGTATTTCTTTTTCTTGGGGATGGTCTTGATCACTGCCTCCTGTACAATGTCACAAACCTCTTTCCATATTTCTTCAGGCACTCTATCAGATCTAATCCCTTCAATCTATTTGTCACTTCTACTGTATATCTTAAGGGATTTGATTTAGGTCTTACCTGAATGGTCTAGTGGTTTTCCCTACTTTCTTCAATTTAAGTCTGAATTTGGCAATAAGGAGTTCATGATCTGAGCCACAGTCAGCTCCCGGTCTTGTTTTCAGCTCCCGGTCTTGTTTTGGCTGATGGTATAGAGCTTCTCCATCTTTGGCTGCAAAGAATATAATCAATCTGATTTAGGTGTTGACCATCTGGTGATGTCCATGTGTAGAGTCTTCTCTTGTGTTGTTTGAAGAGGGTGTTTGCTATGACCAGCGCATTCTCTTGGCAAAACTCTATTAGCCTTTGCCCTGCTTCATTCCATATTTCAAGGTCAAATTTGCCTGTTACCCCAGGTGTTTCTTGACTTCCTACTTTTGCATTCCAGTCCCCTATAATGAAAAGAACATCTTTTTTGGGTGTTAGTTCTAAAAGGTCTTGTAAGTCTTCATAGAACCGTTCAACTTCAGCTTGTTCAGCGTTACTGGTTGGGGCATACCAGACCACCTGCCCTGCCTCTTGAGAAACCTATATGCAGGTCAGGAAGCAACAGTTAGAACTGGACATGGAACAACAGACTGGTTCCAAATAGGAAAAGGAGTACAGTAGTCAAGGCTGTATATTGTCACCCTGCTTATTTAACTTATATGCAGAGTACATCATGAGAAACACTGGGCTGGATGAAGCAGAAGCTGTAATCAAGACTTCCTGGAGAAATATCAATAACCCCAGATATGCAGATGACATCACCCTTATGGCAGAAAGTGAAGGGGAACTAAAAAGCCTCCTGATGAAAGTGAAAGAGGAGAGTGAAAAAGTTGGCTTAAAGCTCAACATTCAGAAAACTAAGATCATGGCATCTATTCCCATCACTTCATGGGAAATAGATGGGGAAACAGTGCAAAGAGTGGCAGACTATTTTGGGGGGCTCCAAAAATCACTGTAGATGGTGATTGCAGCCATGAAATTAAAAGACACTTACTCCTTGGAAGGAAAGTTATGACCAACCTAGATAGCATATTCAAAAGCAGAGACATTACTTTGCCAACAAAAGTCTGTCTAGTCAAGGCTATGGTTTTTCCAGTGGTCATGTATGGATGTGAGAGTTGGACTGTGAAGAAAGCTGAGCACCGAAGAATTGATGCTTTTGAACTGTGGTGTTGGAGAAGACTCTTGAGAGTCCCTTGGACTGCAAGGAGATCCAACCAGTCCATCCTAAAGGAGATCAGTCCTGGGTGTTCATTGGAAGGCCTGATGCTGAAGCTGAAACTCCAATACTTTGGCCACCTGATGCAAAGAGTTGACTGATTGGAATAGACCCTGATACTGGGAAGGATTGGGTGTAGGAGTAAAAGGGGATGACAGAGGATGAGATGGCTGGATGGCATCACCAACTTGATGGACATGAGTTTGAGTGAACTCCAGGAGTTGGTGATGGACAGGGAGGCCTGGCGTGCTGTGATTCATGGGGTCACAGAGAGTCGGACACGACTGAGCGACTGAACCGAACTGAACTGAGTGGTCTAGTGGCTTTCCCCAACTTTCTTCAATTTAAGTCTGAATTTGGCCATAAGGAGTTCATGATCTGAACCACAGTCAGCTCCCTGTCTATACAACTGACTGCATAGAGCTTCTCCACGTTTGGCTGCAAAGAATATAATCAACCTGATGTCGGTACTGACCATCTGGTGATGTCCTTGTGTAGAGTTGTCTTTTGTGATGTTGGAAGAGGGCGTTTGCTATGACCAGTGCGTTCTCTTGGCAAAACTCTGTTAGCCTTTGCCTGGGTTCCTTTTGTGCTCCAAGGCCAAATTTGCCTGTTACTCCAGGTATCTCTTGACTTCCTACTTTTGCATTCCAGTCCCCTATAATGAAAAGGACATCTTTTTGGGGGTGTTATTTCTAGAAGATCTTTTAGGTCTTCATAGAACTGTTCAACTTCAGCTTCTTCAGCATTACTGGTTGGGGCATAGACTTAGATTACTGTGATAATGAATGGTTTGCCTTGGAAACAAACAGAGATCATTCTGTCATTTTTCAGACTGAGTCCAAGTACTGCATTTTGGGCTCTTTTGTTGACTTTGATGGCTACTCCATTTCTTCTCAGGGATTCTTGCCCACAATAGTAGATATAATGGTCATCTGAGTTAAATTCACCCATTCCAGTCCATTTTAGTTCACTGATTCCTAAAATGTTGTTGTTCACTCTTGCCATCTCACAGTTTACCTTGATTCATGGACCTAACATTCCAGGTTCCTATGCAATATTGCTGTTTACAGCACTGAACTTTACTTCCATCACCAGTCACATCCACAAATGGGTTTTGTTTTTCCTTTGGCTCCATCTCTTCATTCTTTCTGGAGTTATTTCTCCACTCTTCTCCAGTAGCATATTGGACATGTACCAACCTGGGGAGTTCATCTTTCAGTGTTCTATCTTTTTGCCTTTTCATACTGTTCATGGGGTTCTCAAGGCAAGAATGCTGAAGCAGTTTGCCATTCTCTTCTTCAGCGGATCACGTTTTGTCAGAAATCTCCACCATGACCTGTCTGTCTTGGGTGGCCCAACACGTCATGGCTCATAGTTTCATTGAGCTAGACAAGGCTGTGTTCCATGTGATCAGTTTGATTAGTTTTCTGTGATTGTGGTTTTCATTCTGTCTGCCCTCTGATGGATAAAGATAAGAAGCTTATGGGAGCTTCCTGATGGGAGAGACTGACTGTTGGGGAAACTGGGTCTTGTTCTGATGGGGCCATGCTCAGTAAATCTTTAATCCAATTTTCTATTAATGGGAAGGGTTGTGTTCCCTACCTGTTGCTTGCCCTGAGACCAAACTATGGTGAAGGTGATGAAGATAATGGTGACCTCCTTCCAAAGGTCCCCTGCATGCATTGCCGCCCTCAGTGCCCCCGACCCTGCAGCAGGCTGCCCATGCCTTCACCATAGACTTCTGGACACTCACAGGCACATCTGGGTCAGTCGCTTGTGGGGTCACTGCTCCTTCCTCCTGGGTCGTGGTGCATATAAGGTTCTGTTTGTGCCCTCCAAGAGTCTGTTTTCCCAGTCCTGTGTGAGTTCTGGCAGCTCTATGGCAGTCCATGGGGTCGCTAAGAGTCAGACACGACTGAGTGACTTCACTTTCACTGTTCACTTTCATGCATTGGAGAAGGAAATGGCAACCCACTCCAGTGTTCTTGCCTGGAGAATCCCAGGGACGGGGGAGCTTGATGGGCTGCCGTCTATGGGGTCGCACAGAGTCGGACATGACTGAAGCGACTTAGCAGCATGGTGGCATTAATGGTGACCTCCTCCAAGAAGGCTTATGCCACACCCAGGTCTGCTGCACCAAGAGCCTCTGTGGCAGGTCCCTGCTGACCTGTACCTTCATAGGAGACACTCAAAGGCAGGTCTGGCTCAGTTTCTGTGGGGTCTCTGTGTCCTTGTGCACACAAGGTTTTGTTTGAGCCATCCAAGCATCTCTGACGGGTATGGAGTTTAAGTGTAAACACAATTTTGCCCCTCCTGCCATCTTTCTGGGGCTTCTCCTTTGCCCTTGGATGTGGGGTATCCTTTTTTGGTGGCATCCAACCATCTTCTGTCGATGGTTTTTCAGCAGCGAGTTGTAATTTTGGAGTTCTGGAAGGAGAAAATGGGCACATGTCCTTCTACTCTGCCACCTTGATTACAGTAGTCTGGCGTTAATCCCAAGATCTGGCTTCACCTGCCAGGGGGAGTGGGCAACACCCCCAGATTCTTTGGGACCCTGACTCTGCATGCCAGTTAGCTAGCACTACAGTCCCCAGAGCTCTCCAACCAGGCACCTCATGACCAGACCCCTCTAAACAGAGCCAGCACACCTCTTCAGGGAAGGTCCTGGCAATCAACTGGACTAGGGGCCAACCTGAGAAATTTGTATGCAGGTCAGGAAGCAACAGTTAGAACTGGACATGGAACAACAGACTGGTTCCAAATAGGAAAAGGAGTACGTCAAGGCTGTATATTGTCACCCTGCTTATTTAACTTCTATGCAGGGTACATCATGAGAAACGCTGGGCTGGAAGAAGAAAAGCTGGAATCAAGATTGCCGGGAGAAATATCAATAATCTCAGATATGCAGATAACACCACCCTTATGGCAGAAAGTGAAGAAGAACTAAAGAGCCTCTTGATGAAAGTGAAAGAGGAGAGTGAAAAAGTTGGTGTAAATCTCAACATTCAGAAAACTAAGATCATGGCATCCAGTCCCATCACTTCATGGGAAATAGATGGGGAAACAGTGCAAACAGTGGCTGATTTTATTTTGGGGGGGCTCCAAAATCACTGCAGATGGTGATTGCAGCCACAAAATTAAAAGATACTTACTCCTTGGAAGGAAAGTTATGACCAACCTAGACAGCATATTAAAAAGCAGAGACATTCCTTTGCCAACAAAGGTCCATCTAGTCAAGGCTATGGTTTTTCCAGTGGTCATGTATGGATGTGAGAGTTGGACTATAAAGAAAGCTGAAAGTGAAATTGAAGTGAAAGTGAAGTCGCTCAGTTGTGTCCGACTCTTTGTGACCCGTGGACTGTAGCCCACCAAGCTCCTCCGTCCGTGGGATTCTCCAGGCAAGAATACTGGTGTGGGTTGCCATTTCCTTCTCCAAAGCTGAGCACTGAAGAATTGTTGCTTTTGAACTGTGGTGTTGGAGAAGACTCTGGAGGTCCCTTGGACTGCAAGGAGATCCAACCAGTCCATGCTAAAGGAGATCAGTCCTGGGTGGTCATTGGAAGGACTGATGTTGAAGCTGAGACTAATACTTTGGCTACCTGATACAAAGAGCTGATTCATTTGAAAAGACCCTGATGCTGGAAAAGATTGAAGGTGGGAGGAGAAGGGGACGACTGAGGATGAGATGGTTGGATGGCATCACCGACTCGATGGAGATGGGTTTGGGTGGACTCCAGGAGTTGGTGATGGACAGGGAGGCCTGGCATGTGCAGTTCATGGGTCACAAAGAGTCGGACACGATTGAGTGACTGAACTGAAATGAAGTGAACTGAGGGGCCAACCAAGCCTATCAGATCACTCACATAATAAGCCCACCACAACTGAAGGACCCACACAGCTCTCCTAGGGGGAATTCCCAGAGCATATACCCTGGGTGACTAGAAAGGAGAGCACTGCTAGGGTGCATAGGGTGTCTCCTACAGAGGGCCACTTCTCCAAAGTAGAGAAACATAAGTAACTTACCAAATACATAAAAATATCAATGGCAACTTGGAAAAAGTGAATCAGCATAAGAATACGTTTCAGATGAAGGAATTCTGGAAGAGAAACTAAGTAAAGACAAGCAACCTATCCAAGAAAGAGTTCAGATTAATGATCATAAAGATTGTCAAAGACTTGGAAGAAGAATGGATGTACAGAGCAAGAAGAGAGAAGGTTGTTTTTTTTTTTTCTTTAGGGTTTTTTTGTTTGTTTGTTTGGCTACACCATGTGGACTGTGGGATTTTAGTTCCCCAACAAGGGATTAAATCCAGGCTCTCAGTAACAAGAACACAGAATCCTAATCACTGGATTACCACGGAATTCCCAGGAGATAGGGTTTTTTTAAGAGTTAGAAAATATAAAGAACAACCAAGCAGACATGAACAATACAATAACTAAAATAAAAAATTCATCAGGAGACTAAAATCCACAGAAGAACAAACCAGCAAGCTGGAAGGCAGAATAGTGAAAATCATTGCTGTGGATCAGAAACAAAGAATGAAAAGAAATGGGAACAGTTTAAGAGACCCCTGGGGTAACATCAAGCAAAATAATATTCACATTATAGGGGTCCAAGAAGGAGAAAGCTGTCAAGAACACATCTGAAGACAAAATAGCTGAAAACTTTCATGACACAGGAAAGGAAATAGTCATCCAAATCCAGGAAGCACAGAGTGCCCCATTCAGGATTAATCCTAAAAGAACACACCAAGACACATTGTAATTAAAATGAGAAAAAGAGAAGTTAAAAGCAGCAAGGGAAAAGCAGCAAACAGTATACAAGGGAACTCCCATAAAACTCAGCTTATTTTTTAGCAGAAATTCTGCAGACCAGAAGGGAGTGGCACCATCTATTTAAAGTGATGAAAGGGGAAAACCTACAAGAATACTCGGCCAGCAAGGCTCTGATTCAGACCTGATGAAGAGATTAAAAGCTTTATAGGCATCAAAATTTAGAAGACTTCAGCACCACCAAACCAGCTTTACGACAAACATTCAAGGAACTTGTCCAGGCGAAAAGAAAAGGCCACAACTCGAAATAAGAAACTACAAAATGAAAAAGTTCACCAGTAAAGCAAACATACAGTAAAGGTAGGAAATCATCCACACACAAGACCAGTAGGAAAATTAAAAGACAAAACGGTAAAATCATCTGTATCAACAAGCACTTAAGGGATACATAAAACAATCAGATATAAAATATGACATCAGAAACAGTAATCATGAGGGGAGTAGAGTGAAAATGCAGGGCTTTTAAATTCATTTGAAATTAAAAGATCAGCAACTTAAAACATTCAGTATATGTATATGTATGTGTATATATAAATGTATATATATATATGCTGCTGCTGCTGCTAAGTCGCTTCAGTCATGTCCAACTCTGTGCGACCCCATGGACTGCAGCCCACCAGGCTTCTCCGTCCATGGGATTCTCCAGGCAAGAACACTGGAGTGGGTTGCCATTTCCTTCTCCAATGCATGAAAGTGGAAAGTGAAAGTGAAGTCGATCAGTTGTATCCGACTCTTAGAGACACTGTGGACTGCAGCCTACCAGGCTCCTCCATCCATGGGATCTTCCAGGCAACAGTATTGGAGTGGGGTGCCATTGCCTTCTTCCATATATATATATATATATATATATATATATATATACACACACACACACACACACACACACATACATACACATATACAATCATCTCTCTCTCTCAGAGAGAGACTGCTACACAAAAACCTCATGGTAACAGCAAACCAAAAATCTAAAATAGATACACACACAAAAAAACAAGGAAATGTGTCCTTTATAATTAGGGTCAAACATGGCACTTATAGTAATCAAATTACAAGTGAAGAGTTATTGTCTATCCTTCTGAAACTATTCCTGAAAGTTGCAGAGGAAGGAACATCTCCAAACTCATCCTATGAGGTCTCCATCACCCTGATACCAAAATCAGACAAGGATTCTACAGGGAAAGAAAATTATAGGCTAATACCCATGATGAACATCAGTGTACACATTCTCAACAAAACATTAGCAAACCAAATTCAACACCATTATCAAGTGGGATTTATTCTAGTAATTAAAGGATGGTTCAACACTCACAAAATCAATGTGATATACCACATTAACACAGTGAAGAATAAAACTCATATAATCATTGATAGATGCAGAAAAGGCATTGTCAGAATTCAATATCTAATGATTAAAAAACTCAACAAAGTGAATTTAGAGGAAACCATACCTCAATATAATAAAGGCTATGTATTACAAGCCCACAGCTAACATTATACTTAATAACAAAAAGCTAAAGTTTTCCCCTAAGATCAGGAATAAGATAAGAATACTCATTCTCACCACTTTTATTCTAGTATTGGAAGTTCTAGCCAGAGCACTTAGGCAAGAAAAATAAAAGGTGTACAAATTGGAAAGGAAGAAGTAAAAACTAAAACTGTCATGATCTGGAGATGACAATGTTCATATACATATAACATATATGCTTAGCACATATATGTGCTAAATCATTTCAGTCGTGTCTGACTCTTTGCAACCCTCTCCACTGTAGCCCACCAGGCTCCTCTGTCCATAAGATTCTCCAGGTAAGAATACTGGAGTGGGTAGCCATGCCCTTCTCCAGGGATCTTCTCCACCCAGGGATAAAACCCATATCTCTTATGTCTCCTGCATTGACAGGTAGTTTGTTTACCATTAATGCCACCTGGGAAACCTATACACATATACATATATAAATCCTAAAAACTTTATCACTAAACTGTTAGAATAAGTACAGTAAAGTTGTAGGATATAAAATCAATATACAAAAACTGTTCATTTCTATACACTAATAATGAACTATCAGAGAAATTAAGAAAATAATTATATTTACAACTGAATCAAAAAGAATAAAACACCTAGGAATAAATTTAACTAAGGATGTAAAAGACATTTACACTGGAAACTATAAGATATTGGTGAAAGAAATTGAAGACATAAACAAATGTAAAGATATTCTGTGCTCATGGATTGGAAGAATTCATATCATTAAAATGTCCACACTACCAAAGCAATCTACAGATTCAATGCAATCCCTATCAAAATTCCAGTGGCATTTTTCAGAGAAATAGAATATATAATCCTAAAACTCAAAGGAAACCATAAATGACCCTGAGTAGTTAAAGCAGTCTTGAGGAAGAACAGAAAAGCTGGAGGATCATGCTTTCTGATTTCAAAATATGTTACAAAGCTGTAGTAATCAAAACAATACAGTATTATTATAAAAACAGACACACACATCAATGGAACAGAACAGATAGTGCGGAGAAATACACATGCCCATACATATGCATGCTTGCGTGCTGAGTCACTTCAGTCGTGTCCAACTTTTTTTTTTTTTCCAACTTTTTACAACTCTACGGACTACAGCCTGCCAGGCTCCTCTGCCCATGGGATTCTCCAGGCAAGAATAATGGAGTGGGTTGCCAAGCCTGCCTAAAGGGATTGAATCCGCATCTATAATGTCTCCTGCATTGGCAGGTGGGTTCTTTACCACTAGTACCGCCTGGGAAGCCCCCACACACATTCATCTTCAATTGTATACAATGTGAAGAGGACGGCCTCTTCAAGAAACGGTGCTGGGAAAACTGGACAGCCACATGCAAAAGAATGAAACTGGACCACTTTATACCATACCTGGAAATAGCTCAAGCAAAAAATGGATCAAAGACTTGAATGTAAGACCTGAAACCATTAAACTTCCAGAAGAAAACACAGACAGTAAGCTCGTTGACATCAGCTTGCCAATAATTTTGTAGATTTGATCCCCCAAAGCAAAAATAAGCATGTGGGACTACATCAAACTAAAAAACTTAAAAAAAAACTAAAGAACTTCTACACAGCAAAGGAAGCCATCAACAAAATCGAAAGGTAGCTTATAAATGGGAGAAAATAGTTGCAAATCATTCATCTGAGAAGAGGCTAACACCCAAAATTCATAAAGAACTCTTACAACTCAATAGCAAATAAAAAGAAACAACTCTATTAATTAAAAAAATAGGCAAAGGATCTGAATAGACATTTTTCCAAAGATGACTCTCTGATGGCCAACAGGTATATGAAAGAGTGCTCAACATCACTAATTAGAGAAATACAAATTAAAACCACAGTGAGATATCACTGTGCTAGAATGACTGTCAAAAAGAAATAAGTGTTGGAGAGGATGTGGAGAAAAGGGAACGCTTGTGCACTATTGGTGAGAATGTTAAATTGGTTTATCCAATACAGAAAACAATATGGAGCATCCTCAGAAAACTGAAAATTATTTTTAATTAAAATTATTAAAATTCCAGCAATTCCACTTCTAGATATTTATCCAAACAAAATGAAAATAGTAATTCAAAAAGATATATGCCCTCCCTATCCCGTGAAATGTCAGCTCCATTTTCCCAGAAGTCTTGTGTTTACAATAAGGCAGTGCTTTCCGTCAGTGTGAAAGTCGTCAACTCTCTTGATTTTGGTGTATGCACTTAATTCAAAGTATCTAAACCTTTGAAGTAATCTGCTCTTTCCTTGTCCCTTCCCCCTCCGACTGTAAAAGTCTCCCATTTTGTTCAGTTCCTTGGAGCTCATTTCTATTTGCTATTTGGGATGTTGCTTGATTCATGATATGTTGAATAAAGCCAATAAGATCTTTAAAAATTAAAAAAAGTATCTAAACCTGTAGTCCAATCTGTATGCGCTGTCTTAACTGTTAATTGTGTTACTGATGATTTTATCTTACTTGAAGATTGATTCATTTTTCAATTTGATACAAGTAATTTTTTTTCCTTAAAGAATAAGACAGGCAATTCCATGTTCATTGCAGCATTCTTACAATAGTCAAGTCATGGAAACAGCCTAAATGTCCATCAATGGATGAATGAATAAAGAAAGTGGTATATATACACAGTGGGGTATTATTCAGCCATAAAAGATGAAATTTTGCTATCTGCAGCAACATTAATGTACCTTACGGGCATTATACTAAGTGAAATAGAGAAAGACAGATGCTGTATGATTCTTATTTATGTGTAGAATATATAAAACAAAACCAAAAAAAAAAACAAAAAAACAAAACCAGAACTCAAAGTTACAGAGAAAAGATTGGGAGTTACAAGAGGTGAGGGTTGGAGGTGGGAGAAACGAGTGAAGGGGTGAAAAGGCACAGACTCCCACTTCTAAAATAAACACATAATGTGTATTTCTAACTGAACTAAAGTTGATTTATAATCTTGTGTTAGTTTCTGGTGCATAGCAAAGTGATTCAGTTTCACACACATATACATTCTTTTTCATACTCTTTTCCATCACAGCTATTGAATACGGTTCCCTGTGCTACGCACGGTAGGACCCTGTTGTTTTATCCCTCCTACACTAAGAGTTTGCATCTGTTAATCCCAAATTCCCAACCCATTCCTCCCCTACCCCTACTTAGCAACCACAGTTCTGTTCTCTGTGAGCCTGTTTCTGTTTCATAAAGTTCATCTGTGTCCTATTTTAGATTCCACATAGATGTGATATCACATGGTATGTCTTTCTCGTTTTGAAAAATGTGGGACACTTCACAAATCTGTGTGTCATTCTTGCACAGAGGTCATGCTGATCTCTATATTGTTCCAATTTTAGTATATATGCTGCTGAAGCAAGCACCAGTCTTTTGTTTAAACACATTCTTCAACCTTTCATGACATCTGAAGGGCTGTTTTCTCCTTTCTTCACAGGAGCTACCCATTGTAACTGGTAATAACCTTTTTCTTAAAAATAGAGGAAAAACTAGCATTTTCCAAGTCATCTACCCCTCTTGTTTTTAAATTTGTCTACTGTTACAGTCCTGAGAATGCTTGCCATTTATCTTTTAGATCACTCACAAACTGCATTCTCTTTAGCCCTACTACATACATTTTACACTGGATGTTTTATCCTCAGTTCTAGGCAACCAAATGACGTGGTAAACTCTCAGATACTTAGGAAACCTACTGCCAGTTTCAAGAACTTTCTCTGAGTAGGCAGAGAGAAATTATAATTAAGCTGCTATGTGGAGCTTTTAAAAAGAAAAATTTCAACAGAAAATTATAGCCGCAGTGAACTCTTGATTATTCATAGAATGAAACTGCATGAATAATTGAAATCCACCAGTTATTCTAATACAATCTGCCTCGCTCTTAGTCCATTCAGGTTGCTGCAACAAAATAACCATAGACTGAGGGGCTTAAAACAACAGAAATCTATTTCTCATGGTTCTGGAGGCTGCAAATTTGAGATCAGGGTGGAATAGTAGGGTGTGGGCCTGCTTCTGGGTTGCAGACGCATCATCACATCTCCTGGTGGAGGAGGCAAGAGAGTGCTCCCCGGCCTTTTTTAAGAGTGCTCTCCATTCTCAGGGAGGGGGGTGGGGGTTTCCACCTTCACAAAGTCATGATGCAATCAGCTCTCAAAGGCTCCACTCCTAACAGCATCACGTTAGGAATTAGGTTTCAGAGTAAGAATTTTGGAGGGACAAATTCAGACCTTCTGTGCCATTAGCCCTTATTTCCTACTTTAATTCCCTCTCCCGTAATTCAAACCTCTGATCATCCAGATTTTGGAAAGGTGACATGACGGTAAAATCCATTGTTGTAGTTAGAAAAAGGATTAATTGTTTACAAATCAAATGCATCCGTATGAATAATTATGGGAATGCACATTAGAACCCAGCCATATATCCAAATATGTGCATCCTGGGAATTATTCAGTAGCCTTTTTTTTTTTTTAATTCAGTTGAAAAATAAAAGTAGATATTAGATTGAAACCATGTTCAGAGAAAAGCATTATTTATTTATTTATTTTTTGGTGTACTCTGTGGCATGTGGGATCTAGTTCCCTGACCAGGGATCAAACCCCAGCTTCCTGCATGAGGAGCTCAGAGTCTTAACCACAGGACCACCAGGGAAGTCCCAGAAAAGCATTTTTTTTTTAAAGCAATCCTTTGGTAAACACAAACATCAGTTTGAAAGATGTATTGAAAACTCAAGAATGATGATCAGTAGGAGACACCTGTGCCCAGATAGCATCAGTATAAAACAGTGCTTCACAAGATGCGCGTCCTTCCCTCCCAGAGCAGCATCAGTACCACTGTGAACCTGTTGGAAATGGAAATATTTAGCCCTGGCCTAGAGCTATCCACTAGAAGGTTGTCAGGGCCCACAGTTTGTGGTTTAACAAGCCTGCCAGGTGATTCTGATGCATACTCAGGTGTGAGAACTGCTGGTGTAAAACACAGGGGGAAATAGTTAAAGGGCAATGCTTCATCATACCTAATTTACATTCTTCTAATTCTTAATAGCCATGGGATTTTGCCACCTGCAGTTTAGCTATCATTTTGCAAAGTGAAAACTATAAGATCTAGTGTAAAGAAAGGCATGTATGATGCTCTGCTATCAAAATAACCCTTGATCTAAGCATGTTCTGTTCACTGCTCTGTGTCTCAGTCATCAGGGCTTAATTCCAAGACATATAAACATGCAACCCTTCTTATCCCTCCCTTCCTCCTCTGCTTCTCCACACCTCCCTCCAGACTTCTCTGTGTCCACAGTCTTTGACAATGGATTTGTTTCAGTTTCCCAGAATTTGTGAAACTATAGCTGATGAACAGTGAAATTTCCAAAGCTAAGTAGTTTTAAAAAAAATAAGGGGCTTTTATCTGAGGCCTGAATATTCAGTTCAACAATCTATAAAGAGTTCCATTTTTTTATTCTAGGCTTATTTACAGTTCTTCAGCATATTTGCAATTATTTTTCCTTTTGAATGTGTTTCATGGAGTCAACATATGATGCCTTTAGGAGAAAATAATTGCCATTGTTTATCAAAGAGGCATAAGATATAATTATAAAAATAATAGCATAGTCATCATTAAAGAGCTCTTTAAAAATTTTTAAATCCATGAAGCTGGATTCCCTTCTAACAATCACTAAATATTGGAGAAGGCAATACATTGACTTAGAAACATTGGGATGCATGCTTTTCTCTCCCTTTTCTTAAATCTACAAGCTGTCTTTTATTACAAAGAGTAAAGCAAACAAACAGTGATGATCACACAATGAACTGTTGCTTAATTTTGTACTGTTGGAACTCTCTCCAGCACGGTCGTTCTGGTCTTTGTTGCATATTAGAATCACCTGGGGAGCTTTTAAAACTAACAGTGAATGCCCAGGCTGTATTCCAGAACAATTAAATAAAAATCTTTAGGGTGGAAACCAGATATCACTATTTTTTAAAGCTTCTCCACCTAAGTCCAGGGCAGTCAAGGTTGAGAACTTGTTCAAGTTTATCAAGTCCTTTTTACAGAAAGGATTATATTTAGTGTGACTAACATGAAACATAGGATCTGAGGACATGCATGAGGTTCCTATTTGTGATTATTATCCATTTCTAAATCCTTAGCTCACAACCATTTCACATCACTTCATTCAAAAATCTTCATGGGTTATGAAAAATTAATTCAAAACTGACCCCAAAAAAACCCCATGTGAACATAAGAGCTAAAATACTTTTAAAAAAATAGGACTATTGGGATTAGCATATATAGACTATTGATTCTATGTATAAAATAGATAACTAATGAGAACCTACTGTATAGCTCAGGGAACCCTACTTGGTGATCTGTGGTGATCTAAATGGGAAGGAAACATAAAAAAAGAGAGGATATATGTGTACATGGGGCTTCCCTGTTGGCTCAGAGAGTAAAGATTCTGCCAGCAATGCAGGAGGCCTGGGTCAGGAAGACCCCCTGCAGAAGGGCATGGCAACCCACTCCAGTACTCTTGCCTGGAGAATCCCATGGACAGAGGAGCCTGGTGGGCTACAGTCCATGGGGTCACAAAGAGTTGGACAGGACTGAGCAACTAACATTAACTAATTATATGTATACATAAAGCTGATTTACTTTGCTGTACAGTAGAAACTAATACAACATTGTAAAGCAACGACAGTCCAATAAAAATTAATTTTAAAAATATGACCAAAGCTTCGTGATATTGGATTTGGCAATGATTTCTTGGATATGACACCAAAAGCACAGGGAACAAAGAGAAAATAGACAAGCTGGGCTACAGCAAAATGTAAAACTTCCGTGCATCAAAGGATACAATCAACAGAGTAAAAGGCAACCCACAGGACATTCCCAGATGGTCCGGGGATTAGGACTCACACTTTCACTGCCGAGGGACCAGGTTCAACCGCTGGTCAGGGAACGAAGAGCCCACGAGTGGCACAACACACCCCAAACAACAAGCAGCCTACAGAATGAGAGAAAATACTTACAAATTATATGCCTGATACAGTGTTAATACCCAGACTATAAAAAGGACTGCTCTATGGAGAAGGAAATGGCAACCCCCTCCAGTACTCTTGCCTGGAGAATCCCATGGACAGAGGAGCCTCGTGGGCTACAGTCCACGGGGTCACAAAGAGTTGGACACGACTGAGGGAGCAGCAGGTGCTGGTCAGAGGCCCCAGAGCTTTTGATGGCAGAGCCAGAACTGTGGCTGAGGACTCCCAGTGCCCAGGCCTTTTGATCCTGGCCTCTCTCACTAGACAAGCGTGTGGAAAAGGAAAAACCATTTCCCTGGTGCCAGTGCAGGAGACTCGGGTTCGATCCCTGGTCCAGGAAGACCCCACATGCCTCGAAGCAGCTAAGCCCGTGGGCCTGTGCTCTAGAGCCCGGGGGCCACAGCTACCAAGCTGCGTGCTGCAATTACTGAAGCCTGAGCACCCTAGAGCCTGTGCTCTGCAACAGGAGAAGCCACCACAGTGAGAAGCCCACGGACACAACCAGAGAGCAGCCCCTGCTCACCACAACTAGAGAAAAGCCCACGCAGCAACGAGGACCTTACACAGCCATAAACAAATAAAATCATTAAAAAAAAAAAAAAAAAGAATTGCTCTAACTTAACAACAGAAAAACAACCTGATTATTAAAAAAAAATGGGCCAAGAACTTAGACATTTCTCCAAAAAAGATGTTCAAGTGGCCAACAAGCACACGAAAAAGAAGCACACCATCACTAATCATTAGGGAAATGCAAATCAAAACCACGACAAAATACCACCTCACCTCATTAGGATAGCTACTATAAAAATATTTTTTAAAGAAAATAACATATTGGCAAGGATGTGGAAAAATTGGAGCACATGAACTGTTGATAGGAATGTAAAAGGTATGGCTGCTGTGAAAAAGTTTGGTGGTTCCTCAAAAAATTAAAAATCATATGATTTGGCAATCCACATCTGTGTATAGACTCAGAAGAATTGAAAGCAGGCTCTCAAAAAGATATTTGTATGCCTATTGCCACAGGAGCACAGTTCAAAAGCGCCAAAAGGTTGGAAGCAACTCAAATATCCATCATCTGATGAATAGTTAAACAGACAGGGAAAGGTGCTCATTTATGTTTTGAGTACACAGCAGACTCAAAAGAATATCATTATTAGTATATTAGCGCTGCAGTATATTAGTATTGTTAATGGACTTCCCAGGTGGCGTTAGTGGTTAAGAACCCACTGGCCAATGTGGGAGACTTAAGAGGCTCAGTTTCGATTCCTGGGTCAGAAAGATCCCCTAGAGGAGGGCAAAGCAACCCACTCCAGTATTCTTGCCTGGAGAATCCCGTGGACAGAGGAGCCTGGCGGACCACAGTCCATAGGGTCTCAGAGTCGGACCCGACTGAAGTGACTTAGCGCGCATGCACTGCTGTTACTCCTGCTGCTGCTGCTCCTAAGTCGCTTCAGTCGTGTCCAACTCTGTGCGACCCCAGAGACGGCAGCCCAACAGGCAACGAACTGGCTGGAGGCCTCCCCAGCTGCCTTGCCAAACCTTATGTAGCCTGCATGGTAGTCTAGGACACTTCCATCAACCTGTCTTCCTTCTCTGCCTTACTCACCATCAGACTGGGCATCATGTCTGACCGCTCTCCCCAGCCTTCCCAGCTCCCTCTCTGTCTTCTCTCATAGAAAGAAAACTAAAAAAATAGCCCTTGCATGTTGAGTCCTGCTTCTCGCAAGACCTCACACAATAAATGCATTATTTCGGTCAATGCTTATAAAGACAATCATATCAGGGTCATCTCTACCTTATAAATGAGAAAATTGAAGTTTCCAGAGATCTGAAACTCATCAGTGGTGGAATTAGGATTTGAACTCTAGTCTTTCTGACTCTAAAACCAATACTTCAATCAGTACATGAGTAACACAAATAGTAATGTAAATGGTTCCTTTATTTACTAAATATGTGTGTTTTATTTGGAAAGAATGTTCTAAATATAGTAAACTAAAGAGACTAGTATAATAAATATCCACATACCTATGGCTCACAATTAACACTTAATAAAACATTTGACCGTCACAGAACACCCAGCCCCAGGCCCATGTCCTTTCCTCTCTCCCCACAGAGACTATTTCATGATTTTGCTGTGTCCTTCCATTTCATGTTTTCAATACTTATAATACATATTTTTGTATTTTAAAAAATATATTGTTTTGTGTATCTCCAAATTTTATATTAATGAATTCATACTTCTGGAAGCCTTCTTTGCAACCTACTTTTTAAACTATAGACTGATCTTTAAAATTGGTTCATGTTACTAGTTCACTCTTCTAAACCAGTGGTTCTCAGCAAGAGGCAATTTTGCCTCCCCAAGGGACATTTGGGGAGATGTTTTTGGTTTTCATAAACATGAGGGAGGAGGAAGAAGAGCTACTGGCATCAGGTGGCTAGAGACCAGGGATGCAGCTAGACATCCTCCAATGCAAGGGGACAACCCATGACGAGGAACTACCTGGTCTAACGCATCACTAATGCCAAGGCTGAGAAACCCTAATCTGAATCAGTGACTCTCAAAGTGTGGTCACAGACCAGCAATGCCAGCATCACCTGGGAACCTGTTCCAACGCAAATTCTAGGACCTCACCTCTCACGTAGTGAGTCAGAAATTTAGAGGGTAGACCCAGCATCTATGGTTTAACAAACCCTCCAGGTGATTCTGATACACTCGAAAGTGAGAAACACTGGTCTACACTATTTAATAGCATTCAGTCGTGTAGAAACACCTCGATTAACTTATCTTGGAGCCACTTCACAATAACGTCCCTGTACTCGTTCTCTGAACTGTAATGGTCCTTTGTCTTCCTACACTGTGCCAGAAAAACATACCCTTTAACAAACTCAAATGGATAATTTAGTAGTAATAAACATCTATTGAATGCTGACCAGATTGCAGCATTATTTTAAATGTTTTTCATCTATTAATTATGCATAAAAACCCAGGAAGTAGGTGCCAGTTTTATCCAATTTCACAGCTGAGAATATAAGAAGTTAAGTAATTTGTTCAAGGTCACACAACAAAGTGGCTGAGCCAGGATTGGAATCCAGTCTGTCCAGGACTACAGCCTTTTTCCTTAATATTACAACTACTCTCAGAAACTTACAGGACACTATTCTGGCTTAAGGTTCAGAAACCAGTAAAATGACTCATGCATCCAAATATCTAACAAAAGTTGATGCGAGAAGGAGAGAAAAGGGTGCAGAGAAGATGGAATCTAATCTACAGTTGGCATGCTTCCAGCTGCAGAGAATCCTCATCTTATCTAAATACCTCGTAGCACCTGCTCTAGCCATACAGACAGGCATTTTTACTTGTATCACTGAAGTGTGAACCACAACATAAAATTTGGAGGAGGAACCTGGCTCCTCAACACTTTTTTTAGATTAAAACCAGGATTTAATATCAGGTTGACTTCCACTCTAAGCATATGAAAAAATAGATGCTAAAATTTTAATGGTGTTTTTTAAACTCCCAAAAGAAAAAAAAACACTAAATAATGACTTTTAAATCTTTTCTGTAGTTTTAACTTTTCTTGAGTGTCACATTGGATTCTGATGTGTTATGTAACCTTTGCTGACTTTTATCCTAAGTATTAATATTTAGGATGCCACTAGACATGGATCCTATCAGGCCTGAAAGCATGCCTTCTCCCCTTAAAGAAGGAGCTACTGGTATCTTGGGTGGGATAATTCTTCATTACATAGAACTCTTCTGCACATTGTAATAAGCTGAACATCCCTGCTCCCCAACAGAGAGTGTTGCCAGGAGTGTTTCCCAGTCACACGACAACCAAAAATGCTCCCATTCATTTCTGAACATCCCCTAATGCCTTGATACTCAAAGTGTGGCCTTTGGATCAGCAGCGTCAACATTGGAGAGATTGCTAGAGATGTAAAAGGCTGGACCCACTCTAAACCTAGGGAACCTGAAACATTTGAACAAGATCTCTGGTGTTTTGTAAACACATGAAAGCTTGAGAAGGAGCATGGGACCACCAGCTGAGAACCATTTCCCTAGAGAAACTCTATCAGGAGGTAGGTACAAAAATGTCTAGACTGGAGATGCTAAAAGTTCTACTTCTGATTGAAAATCTGTAGCTTAAAGAGACAGCATTTCTGAAAAATGGAGCTGACATCCAGTGAGATGTGGAGTTAAATGGTAGATGAGCACAGGTCCAACGAAATTGTCTGCACCCCTCAAAGCATCTGGCCTATTGGATATATAAGTCAATACCTTGATACATGGGGCTTCCCAGTGGTGCTAGAGGCAAAGAGCCTGTCTGCCAATGCAGGAGTTGTAAAAGATGTGGGTTCGATCCATGGGTCAGGAAGGTCCCCTGGAGGAGGGCATGGCAACTCACTCCAGTATTCATACCTAGAAAATCCCATGGACAATGGAGTCTGGCAGGCTACTGTCCATAGAGTCGCAAAGAGTCAGACAGGACTGAAGTGACTTAGCACATACACACACACACCTAGATATGTCAATACACTGCTTTTTTTGTTTTAAAATATTCTTAACTAGGGGTCTGTCCGGAGAAGGCAATGGCACCCCACTCCAGTACTCCTGCCTGAAAACTCCCATGGACAGAGGAGCCTGGTAGGCTGCAGTCCATGGGGTCGCTGAGGGTAGGACACGACTGAGCGACTTCACTTTCACTTTCATGCATTGGAGAAGGAAATGGCAACCCACTCCAGTGTTCTTGCCTGGAGAATCCCAGGGACAGGGGAGCCTGGTGGGCTGCCGTCTATGGGGTCGCACAGAGTCGGACACGACTGAAGTGACTTAGCAGCAGCAGGGGCCTGTGAATGGGTTACTGAAGTGCCAGGCTATTGATCCTTTCAGACTTTCGGGCAAACAAATGGAGCCTGAGAACGCCAGAGACCCCGGCTGGTCACCTCTAACCTTATGACTTGTCTTATTCACCTTAGTGTGTTAATGATCATTTCTATATGTGCCTTGATAAAAAAAAAAATACTGGGAATTGTTGTTATTGGCAATGAGAAGTTACTGAAGATTTGTTTGCTTCTTTGTTTGATTTTAAATTGTGGTAAAACACACAACGTAAAATTTCCCATCTTAACCATTTTTACGCTTACAGCTCAATAGGGTTAAAGATATTCACATTGTTGTGCAAGCAATCACCAAAACTCCTTTCATCTCACAAAATTAAAATCAGTATTAGTTTAAAAAAACAATCCTTACCTCCCCCAGTTCCTGGCAACCTGTATTGTTTTCAGTCTCTATGGATTTTACTTCTCTAGGAACCTCATATGTTGTTATTGCTGTTTAGTTGCTAAGTCATGTCTGACTCTTTGTGACACCATGGACTGTAGCCTGCCAGGCTCCTCTGACCATGAGATTTCCAAGGCAAGAAAACTGGAGTGGGTTGCCATGCCCTCCTCCAGGGGATCTTCCCGACGCAGGGATTGAATCCGAGTCTCCTGCACTGGCAGACGGGTTCTTTACTACTGAGCCACCAGGGAAGCCCAGGAACCTCATATAGTGTCTGGCTTATTTCACTCAGGGTAAGATCTTCCAGATTCATCCATGCCCCAAGCATGTGATAGAGCTTTCAGGACTGAATTTTTTAAAGGAAAGATTAAAGTTTCCCTCCTAAAAACTAGTTCACGGTAGTTAGCATCCTTGTAGTTGCAGCAGGACGCAGTTGTCTAGATGAAGCAGAAGATTAGAATAATCTCGACGCATGATGTGATGATTTCCCACGGAAGAAAGACACTGTGCTTCTTCCCTTTGAACCCAGAAGTCTCCAAATTGACAGAGCAGTCAGTAATCACTTTTTTTCTTACAGGAAACTTCAGTCTTGTAGCTCTATTCAAGTCAGGTAGAAAGTTCCTGATAGTTGGAGTGGAAGAGCCTGCAACTTCTTAACCAGAAAGCTGTCAAGCGCCCTAGCGATCCTGCTCACTGATTTCTGCATTTGAAAGGGCGTGGTATCTGCATGAATCAAAATTGGATGACTCAAAATGCAGAATAGGATTTGATTCAGAGTCTCAGTTCCTTTACCATATTTGATTGAGTTTGTTCATGACGACTTGCAAACTTACCCTTTTAGAATACATTGTAGTAATGTTCATCCATCAAACGGCTAGTTTTATTTCCTCTTTTATCATGAAGAGAATAGAATTTTTCTCAAGTGATGATTCACAGCTAATTTAATTATCTCTAAAGCCTTGGAGACAGATACCTGTGAATACTAATAAGGTGGTCTTGAAAGAGGTAATTGTTAATTTTTTTTGACTGATTGGTTGGCTAGTCTGCCAAATAGCAGCAGAATGAGCAAATGCATTTCTCTGGAAACAGGAAGTCTTCTCACTAGCTTAACCTTTATCTTAAAGCTCTTGTATGTTTATTCTTCTTCCCATTTTTATGGTACATTTAAAATATCCACCACGGGTGGAAAAAGTTTTAAGAGTTTGCCAAACTATTCACGAAGCTATTACCAGTTATTTTAAAAAACTGAGTAGAGTTCAAAGCTCCGAAAGCACTTATTGAGATTCCATCATTTTTGGAAATGCATAATTATTTAATCATTTATAAAATAATTGTACTTGATAGGTTTCAGTGTTCACTAGAGCAAATTCAATTCATGTCATGATAAGAGGCACAGTTTTATATTTGCAGCTCTGAATGGGTATTTTAATTTTTGTCCTTAATGTTCATTAATTACTGTAATTTTTGCTACCTTTCCTTTCATTTAAACATTTCCTAAAGTTCTATAACTTGTAAAGTCAAGATATTAAGAGAAAGCCTTCCCCAATATAAACTTTTGAAATAGTCCTTTCCAGGATCCTCATGTGTAATGACTCATCATTAAGCTAGAAATTTTAACTTATTAAATATAATTAAGTTAGCAAAATTAAGCATTCCATAATACTGTTTTCCTGAATTTCATCACTTAGTTGCCTCAAAATCTTCTGTGAAAGCAAGAGAACAATCTAAGCCTAAAATACATACAAAGCTTTGTCTAGCATGGACTACCAAACAATAAAAATACTTAACAATTGTTTAGAGCTTTACAGCTTACAGAACTTTCACAGAGTAAGTGATAAGGACTAATTAGGAATCATCTTTTTTTTTGAAAAAAGCAATTCTCAAAGAATGTATTGTTGTTCAAAGATACGAAGCCTCTGCTAAATGTAAATTAAGAATTTGGAGACCATTAAAAGGGCAAACTTGGACTTCTCTGGTGGCCCAGTGGCTAAGACTCGCCCTCTCAATGCAGGGGGCCTGGGTTCAACCCCTGGTCAGGGAACTAGATCCCACATGCCACAACGAAGGCCCTGGGTGCTGCAACAAAGGTTGGAGATCCCCTTTGTGCAGAAAGTAAGAACTGGTGCAGCCAAGTTTTTTTTAAGGGCAAGTTTTGCTTTGAAGATGCTAAAAAACACCCAAGGGGCTTCTGTTTCCATACAAGATGGAATAAAGGGGACTTCATTTATTCTCTTACCCAAAAGTCCCCAAAGAAAGAAAAAAGGTAAAATTTAACATGAATTCCCAAGGCAATGGACATTAGGCAATCAAGTAAAATGGTCCTTAGAACATAGAAAATAAGGGATGGAAGCCCACGCTTGCTGTGCTGCACAGCTTTGGAAGAGATTTTAGGCCACTGTGCGGAGCAGAGGACAGGGCTGGGGAGGAGGCAGTGGGCGCAAGCACCGCTCAACAGCCTCCCAGAACTGAGATGGAACTGACCGTCCAAGAAAAGTAACAAGGTTAGCAGTCACTGGCCAGAGCACCAGAGAAGAAAGACCTGGGCAGAGGCAGAGCCCTGGAGATACACAGAGGGACACAGCAGAATTTCCAAGAGAGTATTGATTAGTACGGGCTTCCTGGTGGCTCAGTGATAAAGAATCAGCCTGCCAATACAGGAGACTCAGGAGATGTGGGTTCCTCGGGTTGGAAAGATCCCCTGGAGAAGGAAAGGGCAACCCGCTCCAGTATTCTTGCCTGGGAAATCCCAGGGACAGAGGAGCCTGGCGGGCTCCAGTCCATAGGGTCACAAAGAGTTGGACATGACTGAGCGATTAAACAACAGCAACTCTGCAGTGCAGGCATGTGGGGAAACTGCGTGAATGAGAGAAAAATTATTCGAAAGGCACGAACTACCAAAGCTCACTCCACAAGAACTATGAGGCAACTTAAACAACCCTATACATCTATTTCCAAAATTGAATTTCTAGCTAAGAACCTTCCCCGGAAGGAAACTGGAGGCCCAGATGGCTTTATTGGTGAAAGCTACCAAACATGTAAGGAAGAAACAATATCAACTGAAGACAAACTTTCCAGAAAACTTAAATTTACTTTCTGATTCATTCCATGAGGCCAGCATTCTCCTCAAACCAAAACAAGACAAACAAGTTACAAGGAAACTGTAGCTCAATTCCACCCATTGATATGGATGCAGGGGCTTCCCTGGTGGTCCAGTGGTTAGAATCCACCTTCCAGTGCCAGGGATGTAGGTTTCAACCCTGGTTGGGGAACTAAGATCCCATCTGCCATGGGACAACTGAGTTCTTGGGCCACAACCACTGAGTCCTCATCCCATGACTACAGAGCCCACGCGCTCTGAGTCCACGCCACAATTAGAGAGAAGCCCATATACCACAACGAAGATCCATGTGCAGCAAAAATGCCGCCAAAAAAAACTTTAATATATAAATTAATTAATTAAGAAATACATAGATGCAAAAAATTCTAAACAAAAAAATTCAGCAGTAAAAAGGATAATGCATCATCCATGACCAAGTGTGGTTTATCCCAGGAATGCATAATTAGCATAACATCAGAAAATGAATCCGTGTAATTCACCATCTTAAACTGAAAAAAGAAAAAATAAGATCATTTGGGCAGATGCAGAAAGGCATTTGACAAAATCAGACACCCGTTTTTTCAGTAAACAAGGGAACTTTCTCAGCTTCACAGAGGGCATCTGTGAAAAAATCTACAGTTAACATCTTACTTAACTGTGACAGACTGAATGCATTATCCCTTAAAATCAGGATCCAGGCATGGATCAATACTTCTTCCCAACATCACACTACAGATTCTGGAAGGGAAGACATAAAACTGCTCTTATTATCAGACCAGGTGATCGTCTATGTAGAAAATCCAACAGAATCTACAAAAATTCACTAGCACTAACAAGGATTTTAGCAAGGTTGTAGGATACAAGATCAATACAGGAAAACCAGTAGTGTGAGACTAATCTCTATGATCCTATAATGGGGGATACACATCACTATATATTTGTTAAAACTCAAAGAATGTACAATGGTGCTTCCTTGGTAGCTCAGTAAAGAAACCACCTGCAATGCAGGATACCGGGATTCCATGCCTGGGATGGGAAGATCCCCAGGAGAAGGAAATGGCAACCCACTCCAGTATTCTTGCCTGGTAAATCCCATGGACAGAGAAGCCTGTCAGGCTACAGTCCATGGGGTTCCAAGAGTCAGACCCAACTTAGTGACTAAACCACCACCAAACAATGTCCAATACAAAGAATGAATCCTACATAACATAAGCTGTAAACTTGAGTTAATAAAGTTAATAATAATGTTTCAATACTGATTCATCAATTATAACAAACGTACCAGAATAATTCACAATGTAAATAACATGGGAAACTGGGGAGTGGAAAGAGTATGTGGGAATTCTCTACATTTTCTGACTGATTTTCCTATAAAATTAACAGAGCTCTAAAAAACTATTAATTTTTAAAAAATAACATAAATTTACAATCAAGTAAATTATACCAATTCCCCCTCAACTGACTTCTAGATTCACTGCCATCCCAGTAAAAATCCTGGAAGATTTTTTTCTGGTGAAAGTGGGTGTTAGTTGCTCAGTCGTGCCCAACTCTGTGTGACCCCATGAACTGTAGCCCGCCAGGCTTCTCTGTCCATGGGATTCTCCAGGCAAGAACACTGGAGTGGGTTGCCATGCCTTCCTCCAGGGAATCTTCCTGACCCAGGGATCGAACCCGGCTCTCCCACACTGCAGGCGGATTCTTTACTGCCTGAGCCACCAGGGATTCTCCCTCAATTGATCTCTAGATTCACCGGAAGATTTTTGGGGGTAGAAATTAACAAATGGTTCTAATATTTACATGGAAATGCAAAAGAACTTTGAAAAAAGAGAGCAAAGTTGAAAGACAGCCTATATGATTTTAAGGCTTATTCAGTTCAGTTCAGTTCAGTCTTTCAGTCGTGTCGGACTCTTTGTGACCCCATGAATTACAGCACGCCAGGCCTCCCTGTCCATCACCAACTCCCAGAGTTCACTCAGACTCATGCCCATCGATTCGGTGATGCCATCCAGCCATTTCATCCTCTGTCGTCCCCTTCTCCAACTGCCCCCAATCCCTCCCAGCAAGGGATGAGTCAACTCTTCGCATGAGGTGGCCAAGGTACTGGAGTTTCAGCTTCAACATTAGTCCTTCCAATGAACACCCAAGACTGATCTCCTTTAGGATGGACTGGTTGGATCTCCTTGCAGTCCAAGGGACTCTCAATAGTCTTCTCCAACACCACAGTTCAAAAGCATCAATTCTTTGGCGCTCAGCTTTCTTCACAGTCCAACTCTCACATCCATACATGACCACTGGAAAAACCATAGCCTTGACTAGACGGACCTTTGATGGCAAGGTAATATCTCTGCTTTTCAATATGCTATCTAGGTTGGTCATAACTTTCCTTCCAAGGAGTAAGCGTCTTTTAATTCCATGGATGTAATCACCATCTGCAATGATTTTGGAGCCCCCCAAAATAAAGTCTGACACTGTTTCCATTGTTTCCCCATCTATTTCCCATGAAGCGATGGGACCAGATGCCATGATCTTCATTTTCTGAATGTTGAGCTTTAAGCCAACTTTTTCACTCTCCTCTTTCACCTTCATCAAGAGGCTTTTTAGTTCCCCTTCACTTTCTGCCATAAGGGTGGTGTCATCTGCATATCTGAGGTTATTGATATTTCTCCCGGCAATCTTGATTCCAGCTTGTGCTTCATCCAGCCCAGTGTTTCTCATGATGTACTCTGCATATAAGTTAAATAAACAGGGTGACAATATACAGCCTTAATGTACTCCTTTACCCATTTGGAACCAGTCTGTTGTTCTATGTCCAGTTCTAACTGTTGCTTCCTGACCTGCATATAGGTTTCTCAAGAGGCAGGTCAGGTGGTCTGGTATGCTCATCTCTTGAAGAATTTTCCACAGTTTATTGTGATCCACACAGTCAAAGGCTTTGGCATAGTCAATAAAGCAGAAATAGATGTTTTTCTGGAACTCTCTTGCTTTTTCCATGATCCAGTGGATATTGGCAATTTGATCTCTGGTTCCTCTGCCTTTTCTAAAACCAGCTTGAATATCAGGAAGTTCACGGTTCACGTATTACTGAAGCCTGGCTTGGAGAATTTTGAGCATTACTTTACTAGCGTGTGAGATGAGTGCAATTGTACGGTCGTTTGAGCATTCTTTGGCATTGCCTTTCTTTGGGATTGGAATGAAAACTGGCCTTTTCCAGTCCTGTGGCCACTGCTGAGTTTCCCAAATTTGCTGGCATATTGAGTGTAGCACTTTCACAGCATCATCTTTCAGGATTTGAAACAGCTCAACTGGAATTCCATCACCTCCACTAGCTTTGTTCGTAGTGATGCTTTCTAAGGCCCACTTGACTTCACATTCCAGGATGTCTGACTCTAAGTGAGTGATCACAGCATCGTTGATTATCTGGGTCATGAAGATCTTTTTTGTAGAGTTCTTCTGTGTATTCTTGCCACCTCTTCTTAATATTTTCTGCTTCTGTTAGGTCCATACCATTTCTGTCCTTCATTGAGCCCATCTTTGCATGAAATGTTCCCTTGGTATCTCTAATTTTCTTGAAGATATCTCTAGTCTTTCCCATTCTGTTGTTTTCCTCTATTTCTTTGCATTGATCACTGAGGAAGGCGTATAATAAGGCTTATTATAACACTATAATACGTAAAATAATTACTACCTAGCGAAGTATAGATTGGAGCACCCTCTCTTTGTGTCAAATGGCAAAGGGCTGAAAAGTCTTTGACTCAGTAGTTCAGTTCTAGCAATTTTTACTGAAAAGATAGGTAAACACACAAAAGAACAAAGATATTAAATTCATCATTATTAATGGTTAAAAACTAGAAAATCAATAGATGTTTATCAAAAGGAAACTGGTTAAATACATTATTATACACATTTATGTTAAAATAAGTATGCAGCCCAGACTTCAAAAATCATGTATTTAATGACATTTGTGAAAATTCAATATGTAGTTACATGAATTTACCAGGTCAGAAAGCAATAGGTTCCTACTTGGTTTAAAAAAATATGTTTTCAGGCTGATTCATGTGAATGTATGGCAAAAATCACCACAATATTGTAAAGTGATTAGCCTCCAATTAAAATTTTTTAAAAAATCTGTTTTCATATTTGGAAGAGTATAAAACAAAATACAGTTCTAAGTGAAGAAATACCCAGTTATTTTTTCACAAAAAAATGCATTATGCTTTTGTAATTTTGAAAAGGTTTTTAAGTTTTGACTTTTTGAATTTTTATGATTGGAGAGATGTATTTATCAAAATAGTCATCTTAGGGGACTTCCCTGGTGGTCCAGTGGTTGAGACTTTATCTTCCAATGCAGGGATTATGGGTTCAAACCCTGGTTACAGAGCTAAGATTCCACATGCCTTGCAGCCAAAACTTCAAAATATATTGAAGCAATATTGTAACAAACTCAATAAAGGCTTTTTAAATGGTCCACATTAAAACACACACACACACACCTTTAAAAAAAGTCATTTTAGCATGAAAAGAATGATGGCTATCTCAAATGACACCTGACAAGTTAAGAGAAGGAAGATCTATCTCTAAGTGACTGGAAGATATGTCTCTCCCTTCCTACTCGTTTAACGGTGTTTTTCATCCTGTCAGTCTGTGCTTGTTTTTTTCTTTTTTAAAATAAAATTTGTATATGCTTTCTACATAAAATTTGAAAAATACAGAAAAGTATTCAGAAGAAAATAAACAATTACTTACAATCACTATTAATATGTTCTTGTTTCATTATTCTTTCAAGGATTTATGAGTGTGCTTCTCAACACCTGGCCTTTATCAGTGGAAACTCCACTAATGTTAATAAGCAAACAAATAAGCCAACGTAGTCTCATGTAACTGATAGAATTATTAAATTATTCTTCTTTGGGGATGGATATTTACTTTTTTGTATTGGGATTTCCCTTGCTAATTTTCTTCTAAGCATAAAAGCATCGTTTATTATTTTATAAATTATAAAACAATATAAAGAAGAAATTAAAACTCAACAGTAATTCTATCATCAAGGATTATCACTGGTAATTTCCAGGTTTTAATTCTATGTTAATGTATATAATATAAGCACTTTAGTAAAACTAGGCTATCACTTACTATACAGTAGTTGAATTTTGCTTTTTTCTTTTTTTCCGCTTAACATTTCTCATCATTTACCCTACCTTTTAAAGGCTGCGCTCTATTTCTTTGTATAAACAAACTGCAAGTCATTTCGTCAGCGCCTGACTGTTGGACATTTTGGTTGTTTCCAATTTTTTCAGAAGGCAAGTGCTTGTATGGGATGAGGCCATACAAGCGAGTGCTGCAGGGACCGTTAATTTACAGACATTTTTGTACTCCACACGCTATAACGGAGCTTTGATTTTGTTTCTGTTTTTGGCGGGGAAGGTCGATAGATGGTGGAGGAAGGAAGCCCGGAAAGGTACAAACGGGGTAACGTGCTCCACCCAGTTCCAGAAGAACCGTCTTTGCTACTCTGGGGAGGGATTCCCGGGGACCCCGCCCCCCAGACCATCCAGCAGTCAGCGCCGGTTTCCGCCGTCCGCTGAGCTGCACTGCGCCCCTGTGGCCGAGCCGCGACACTGCAGCACGGGAGCACCGGATCCCAGTGAGTTTCGGGAGGCTTTGGGGTTATTTTTCGGACTGATTTTTAAAATACAATTTAAAGATGTATTTTTTTTTCAACTCACAAACAGAAAATGTACAAGCTCAAAATGAGAGAATGCGTGGGATTCCGGTCTGTAATAAACATTTCTTCAGTTCAGTTCAGTCGCTCAGTCGTGTCCCACTCTTTGAGACCCCCTGAATCGCAGCACGCCAGGCCTCCCTGTCCAACACCAACCCCCGGAGTTCACTCAAACTCACGTCCATCGAGTCGGTGATGCCATCCAGCCATCTCATCCTCTGTCGTCCCCTTCTCCTCGTGCCCCCAATCCCTCCCAGCATCAGAGTCTTTTCCAATGAGTCAGCTCTTCGCATGAGGAGCCCTTTAAATGCTCTTTAGAACATTGCTTTAGAGTACTCGAATGAAAATAAACTTAGCCCTTATGTCCCCTGGCTCTTTTCTCCAGCTTCAGTAGGGTCAGTCTGCCCTTGGGCACTATCGTCTAGCCCTAAAGGACTACTTTCAAGTCTCCTAATGAGCCAGGCTTCTTTTTGCCTACCAGATTTTAAAGTTATTAAGCAACACACACACACACCACACACACACACACACACACACACCCTTCCCTCACTCAGACTCGTCTTTCTCCCTTATTGGACTGGAGTGTCCTTGAGCACACACGTGACTCCTCATTTCCTCTCCCACTTTTGTTCCCTTGGAGACAGCAAGTCACAGAGAGTAGGAATCGAATCTGTTCCAAGGAGGGAACTCCCTGGCGGTCCAGTGGTTAGGACCGGGCACTTTCACTGCAAGGGGCTCCGGTTCCCACCAGTAGGGGCTGCTGTACTCTCTGCATTCAGTTCCACAGTATTGATGGGAAAACTACTCTGCCCAAGCCTGCGTGTGTGCTCAGTTGTGTCCCGCTTTTTGTGACTGCACAGATTGCAGCCCGCCTGGCTCCTCTGTCCATGGAATTTTCCAGGCAAGAGTACTGGGGTGGGTTGCCATTTCCTCCTCCAGGAGATAGAACCTAAGTTTCCTGCATCTCTTGCATGAGCAGGCGGACTCCTTACCATTGAGCCACCTGGGAAGCCCATTCTGTCCGAGAGCCTCTTCAATAGCGTGGCAGAGGAGAAGGGAGGCAAGAAAAGCCATGAGATGATAAGCTGATATCTCCCGCTTTTAACTCTGCATAGTTTGTTCTTCCTTTCAGACATTTACTGTGTGGACAAAGCTTGAGGTGTTGAGGTCCAATGTCTGGACCTCACCTGAGAGGCTAGGCTCAGGCATGAATTTTTTAAAGCATTTTTTGGCCACCCCATGAGTCTAATGCCCCAGAGTATCTGTATCCTTGTAGGTAACTCCTGAGTCCCAAAGTCTTCAACAGTGAGAAAAAAACAGGGAATTTCAAGAAAGCTGGTGCAACACTATTTGAAAACAGGAGTAATTTGGAAATCTGTTGGTACTGCCTACCCAGGATCCATTCTTCTTTCTTCTGCTAGGGGCCCCTTGGTTTTCCTCTGGAGAACCACCCCTTCCCTGCTCTGCTGCTGCTAAGTCACTTCAGTCGTGTCCGACTCTGTGTGACCCCATAGACAGCAGTCCACCAGGCTCCCTCGTCCCTGGGATTCTCCAGGCAAGAACACTGGAGTGGGTTGCCATTCCCTGCTCTAAGTCCTTGCAGTTGAGGTAGGGCTGCTTTTTTTTTTTTTTAATTAAAAACATTTTGTTTTCTTTTGAACTTTTTAGTTTTATATTAGGGTATGGCTGATTAACAATGTGATGGTTTCAGGTGAACAGTGAAGGGACCCAGCCATAGATAGGGCTGATCCTTGCCCACCCTACCCCCACTACTTCCCAACACAAACATATATGCACACTCCTAGGTGGTACTTGCATACACAGCCCATTCAGACTCTGAGTTTGCTCTTTTTCAACTTGAATTGCACACGGATCCAGCCACGTCTGAACCTTTAGACTGAACTTCTACCCTTTAACTTTTCAATTACTGAGTCCATTAATCCCCTGCCACTTTTTGCCCTAAATGAGTTTAATGTGGGTCTTGCCACTTGCAATCACAAAATTTCTAACAGAAATTTACAAGACTTTGAAATGAGGTAAGCAGCTTTATGTTCTGCCTGCTTATAGAAAGGGGATACATTGATTGATGTGTCCTGATATGTTGAGATTTTTTTTCTTATTCTTTGATAAGATTGCCTTCATTTTTCTTAGCAGAGCTTAAGTTTATTAACTATGAAAAGCCCATTTACTTGGTCTAGGTTAGCCCTTGTTCCCTGGTGGCTCAGACGGTAAAGAATTCACCTGCAATGGGAGACCTGGGTTCGATCCCTGGCTTGGAAAGATCCCCTAGAGGAGGGTGTGGCAGTCAGTTCCAATATTCTTGCCTGGAGAATCCCATGGACAGAGGAGCCTGGTGTGCTATGGTCCATAGGGTCTCAAAGAGTCGGATATGACTGAGTGACTAAGCACACAACCCCTGTTGAACACATTTGTTCTGGGCGTGGACTTTTAAAAGTTGCCCACACAAATAAAATGGAGATAATGAAACTCATCTCGTAGAATTGTTAAAGGTAAAATAAAATAACATACGTGAACTCACCTTACACTGTATAAATGTTGGGTATTATTAGCCAACATTTTTACCCATGAGGCTTCATCCTCATTATCATCATATTTCATTTTGTTAGCAAGGTTGCTAGAGAGGGAATTTCCTGGGGGTCCAGTGATTAGGACTCCACACTGCCAATATGGGCCCGGGTTCCATCCCTGGTTGGGGAACTAAAATCCCGAAAGCCGTGTGGCAGAACCAAAAAAAAAAAAAAAATTTTTTTTAATAAAATAAAATTTAAAAGCTGCTGGAGAGTTACTCATTGTCAGTAGTACTGATAGCTGTACAAATGCAAACTGTAATTGAGCAAGTAAATGAGGAAAAAGAGGAAATTAGATTCCTTTTAGGCTATTAATATAATCATCCCGGGAATGTTGTAAAAGGGCAGTTGAAATAATGTATTTGAAAATGCTCTAAAAACGCAAATGCTGTGTGATTATAGGATACTGTTATCTCAGCCCTGCAGGTTACTAAAACCTTGACATTGTTCATTTGCATATATGTTTGATTTCAGAGCTTATTAATATCTGATACTTTTCATTTCATTTTAAAACAAAAAACCCACATGCTGTTTTATAGAGTGCAGTCTTACACAATGAACGGCTTTATCTTGGTTTTCATTCTCTTCAGCCTCTCTGTGGCATTTAACCACCCTGGCAACCCACTCCTTCAAATTCTTTCCACCCTTAGGTCTAGCGACACTACATTTTCCTACTTCTTCTTGACCTTTCCAACAACTTTTGGTCTGCCCCTCCCCTCCCAGCTCCCGACTCCAGGGATGACGCTCCCAAGGCTTGGCTCTGATCCCCCTCTTCCCTCACTTTCTGTACAATTCAACCATTCTGATCGATGTTGCTCCATCTTCCTACTGTTTATTTCAACATATACGTCCTGCCACTATCTCCCTTTCAGTATCTTAAAACTTCCGCATTCCAGTTGGCTGCCTCTACAAGCGCCTCCACCCTTTTTACCATGTCCCTGCCCTCTTGCTGCTCCTTCAGTCTCTTTCCAGGATCCGAGTGCTTCAGCGCCTTCCAGACTCACTTTCCCTCTGCTGTCTTTAGACAAGCCGGCCCAGGCCCACATCATCCCCTGCCCAACTTCATGGCTGGTCTCGTTAGCTCTGGACTCTCCCTACTCCTGGCTATCCTGTGGAGGGCAGCTGAACCAGACTCTTAAAATGCCTCTTGTGAGTTCCATTAGAGTGAGTACCGCACACTGGCATCTTGGTGCCCCCAGCCGCTGGCACGGTGCCCAGCGCTGTTATGGCTCTTGATTGACAGTCCTTCCCTTGCTCAAGGGAGTTGCTTCTGTCTCAGTTCGTGTAGTGTAAATTTCAGACTTCTTGACTAGTTCTCCATAATATGAATTATTCACCCCGTCTTATTTTCAACTGCTTCCCAAAGTAAACCTTTTACTCAAGCCAATCTGCTGTCTCCTTGTATAAATTACATTTCACTGATAATTAAGGCCAAACTATTTAGCAATCATTAATTCTCTACTATCAACTTGTCTCCCTAACTAGATTATGATATCCTGGAAGCCTGAAATTCTGTTTTCTGGCCGCTGCAGTGTTTTGATCCACTCCCTAAGGAGTAGCCTTTCACCATAAATACTGCCTCTGAACCCACTAAAATAAAAATAGCTGATATTTTCCTTTGTATATCTATACTTCTCTTTTTATTTGTAGATAACCATAACCTATGTCTGTATATCTCAGAGCACCTAGCTCCATGCTGATCCTGAATCCTCAGCTATTTGTTGATTAATCACATGGACTGAGCAGCCTACTACTCTGATTCACTCCTAGACCTGGAAGCCCGACACAAAACAGCATCTTGGTGACCGGACCTTGATACCGTTCTCTGGAGAGACAAGGATTTGTATGTGCCACTCACTTGGCACAGAGTGAGTCTTTTGATAAGAGAACACCAAATATTTATTTTAACTAAAAATATTAGAATAAAACCACGATTAATAAACATGCCTGTATAAACTATGGGACTTATGATGAAAGACTGCCAGCCTCTGAGATGCCACAGTGTAAAAAAAAAGGTGGCTGGGTGACTGAGGGACTTCCACCAGTCCAGTCTGTGTCATTTCTGATTTTTTTTTTCCCTTTTGCCCACAACAAAACGGTCACCTGGTAGCCTGAAAGAATTAATGGACTTCTTTTCAATTCCTAATTTCAAGCAAGGGATTATTTTGAGTCCTTGGTAGAATCTAACACATTGTGTCGATGCAGGAAGGAGCCTCCGAAATGGAGTCTTTAAGCCTGCATAATTCTGCATGCATTTGAATATTTCAAACTTCTGTGCCCCCTCCCCCAGCTAACCTTTTATGCTCAGCACACTGCAGACATTAAGGACACGAAGCAGTCGTGCACTCAACACTCTTTCGGAAACAATTGCTCTAATTGTGAACTTGCCAACTGCGAACAAAAATGCCAGTGTGCGTTGCCCTGCCATTGTGCCCAGTTGTACGTGGAGATAGCAACACTGTTGTCTCCAGCGGCCAGGGCTCACAGATGGGTGACTCGGCTGAGGCAGAGCTGGGCTGTGCTCTTGGCAGACAGATTGGAAAGTTGGCTGACTTGCTCAGAATCCTGACAGCCTGGTTATCCCCAGCCCCCACCGGCAGACTCCTCTGACACACTGTTGAATCTCAATCTTACCACCTCCTTTCCCCATTAGTAGTTCTTCTTGGAAAAGTTTGTTTTTGTTTTTTTTTTAACTAGGTAGCTTGCTTTCATTGTGTTTCTATGATGACTGTCCATTTACATGCCATGTATATTTATATGCTGTATATTATATGTAAATCTCAGAATTTGCTTTAGACATAACATATATGTATATTTATATAAATATGTATAAAATAGGTATGTATATATATATAAAGCAAATATGTATATGTATATATATGCAAAGACAGATAGAAACAGAGAAAGAGAGGGCAGGATTTCTCAGCCTCAACACTGTTAATGTTTTGGGCTGGATAATTCTTTGTTTTAGGAACTGTCCTGTCATAACAACCAAAACATCTCCAGACATTGCCAAATGTTCCCTAGCAGGGATAACTGTCCCTGTCTGAGAAGCAGTGATGAGTGTTATAATGTTGAGTGAATTATTTGAATTAAGGTCTCAATGAGCTATACATGCATACACACAATCCACAACAAAGTACCACCATATAAAGTTCATTAGAGCTATTTCCAACTGAGAGTGATTTTTTATTTCAAAAAATATAAAATATAGCGTAGTTAGAGTATTAAAAATTGAATGGACCCTTAAATTTTGTTGCAACTTATCATGCTTAATCAGGTATAGTTGATACACTAGGCTTTTATTCAAAACATCTGAATAAGAAACAAAACGTTTCTGTAGGTTGCCTGTCTCTTCTTCTGCCCCACTACAAATTTTTACTGTATACCCAGGTCCTGTCCTAAGAGCTCAAAAGCATGGGCTTCCCTGGTGGCTCAGATGATAAAGAATCTGCCTGCAGTTCGAGAGACCTGGGTTTGATCCCTGAGTCAAAAAGATCCCCTGGCAAAGGGAATGACACCCACCCCAGGATTCTTGCCTGGAGAGTTCCACAGAGTCTGGCGGGCTACAGGTCATGGGGGTGCAAAGAGTTCGACACAGCTGAGCAACTAACACTTTCATACTTTCTTGCAAGATAGTATCTTGTACATACATAGCTTTTAGTAACTGAATAGTTATTATTATCTTATTTAATCCTCATAACAACTCTTCGAGGTATAAATTATTATTCCTGTTTTACAGATGAGGCTCAGAGAAGCGAAGGAACGTCCATAAGGCCACACGACCTCATGTCCAAACGATCTCTACAACCCAGAGCTTTCCGGCCTCAAGTCCCCTTTCAACTAGTTATTTACTCCCTCATCAAGGGAACCAAAGTCAAGAGAAGAAACAAATTATCCCCAATCCCAGAGGGTCGCTTTGGTGATCCCACCGTGGTTGTCGCAAAGGAGTGAAGGGGGCTGTGGCGAAGTCTCGCTCATCCACGGTTGACTCTTGCACACTGTGGCCGCGGGAACGTCAGCCGTCACTGCTCCTTGCATGAGCGCGTCTTCTGAGCGCCTAAGGGAAGTGCCTTAAGACACCTGCATTCAGCCCACAGCAGGAACAGGATAACTCCCAAGTCAGAGTCTGATCCAGGAGGGGGTGATGCCAGATGAGCTATTACAGGAACTAGGAACAGGGGATCCAGAACAGACGTCAGAGAGGCTGAGAATGATGGGATCATGGGGTCAGCAAAGGCGGATAAGGATCTGAAGGAGAGGTAGGAGAAGAACGCTGGAAGGAGGTAAAGATGTGTGATCCAAACTAGGGAAAGAGAGACAGGCTTATGGGGCAAGAGAGAAGAAGACAGGCGTGCTCTCCCATGGGGGTGTTAGATTACATGATGGTTTCAAAAGATCTATTAGTTTGCTAGGGCTGCCATAACAAAGGACTCCAGGCTGGGGGGCTTACAGAACAGAAATTAGTTTTCTCACAACTGTGGAGCCAAGTCTGAGATCAAGGTGTTGGCAGAGTCGGTTCCTTCTCAGGGACCATGAGGAAAAAGCTGGTCCACACTTGTCTCCTAGCTTCTGTTGGTTTGTTGCCAGTCTCTGGTGCTCCTTGGCCTGTGGCACCATCACCACGAGCTCTGCCTTCATCTTCACAAGATGTTCCCCCCATGTGTATGTCTATCCCCAAATTTCCTCTTTTTAGTAGGACACCAATCATATTGGCTTAGGGTCCACCCAGAGGTTTCATTTTAACTTGATTACCTCTACAAAAACCCTCTCCCTGAGAGAGGTCGTATTCTAAGGTATTGGGCGTTAGAATTTCAACACATGTATTTTGGAGAGAGACAATTCAACTCATTAATGGAGTCAAGTAATGTTGGATGCTTAAGAATGAACAGCAAAACCCTCCGTCTCTGTTCCCTCTACATCTCTGGCCCAGCAGGAGTGACATCGAACTCCCAGTCCAGCTTCAGAATGGCAGCTGGTGAGTCACCATCCAGCCACTGCCTCCCCTTCAGGGGGAAACCTCACAGAAGCTACGGCAGGTGTCTTTTGAAGCCTAAGCTTAGCTCTTAGATATTGAAATTTCTATTCTGAGCTACGTAAGTGAAAAAATAGATGTCTTTCGAGATAAAACAGATACTAGAGGTAAAAAGGAACACCTTTGAAATCAAACAGTTGGAAGGACTGTGTGTCAGTGACTCAGAAGTAATTAAGACATAATTAAGGCACACTGAAGTACAGGGATAGTGTTAATCCCACTCAGTAGAGTGGAACCTAATCATAAACCCCACACCTTGGATCTTGAATCAGAAAGACGTTGTAGCCAAAGTCAGCTGAGCATCTACATGAGTCATTCTGCTTTTGCAAAGCAACTGCTGTCCTTGTCCTCTGCTGCTGCTGCTGCTAAATCGCTTCAGTCGTGTCCGACTCTGTGCGACCCCATAGATGGCAGCCCACCAGGCTCCCCCGTCCCTGGGATTCTCCAGGCAAGAACACTGGAGTGAGTTGCCATTTCCTTCTTCAATGCATGAAAGTGAAAAGTGAAAGGGAAGTCGCTGAGTCCTGTCTGACTCTTCGCGACCCCATGGACTGCAGCCCACCAGGCTCCTCCGTCTTTCCAGGCAAGAATACTGGAGTGGGTTGCCATTTCCTCCTCCAGGGAATCTTCCTGCCCCCTGGATAGAACCCACGTCTCCTGCTGCTCCTTCATTGGCAGGGAGATTCTTTACCACTGAGCCACCAGGGAAGCCCACATGCCACAGAGTATAACCAAAAATATAAAATTAAAAACAAAAAAGCAGTTGCTTCTGAATGTCCTAGCTTTTAGTATCTGGCTCCTAAAGAGGGAAAAGAGAACAATGAAGGGGGAAGAATACCAGCCCTTTAAGTTCCCTAGAAGCCTTCAGTTGGCAGAGAGGGAAACAATGGGAAGCGGTTCAGCAACAATGGCCACTGACCACTCTGCGATAAGGAGGAGCAGCAGCAATCAGAGCACAGGTCCTTGATATTTGGAGGACAAGGTCCTTTTGCCCACATTGGCTCCCAAAGCTGTGTGCAAACAGCTCCAAGAACACATGAACAGCTGCCTGCCTGGAACTGGAACTGCCAGTGTGCTGAGATCTGAAATTGACCATAATTTTACCATCCAAACTTCCCCTGACAGTTGCAAGCCTTCAGTAGACTCCAGAGTTCCAAAAATATTTACATCAGATCGATTCTACCAGTAAAATTATTGTCCAGGTGGGGAGACAGATTCCTGGTGTTCCCTGCTCTGTCATCTTCCCATAATCCTTTGTTGTTTCTGGTGTTTCTTTCGGCTCTGTGAGCTACCCTAGTATCTAGCCAATAAATCTAACTTTGAGATTAAGCTGGCTTTGGCATTCTGTTACTTATAAAAATACACTTGGATTCTGTTCTAAGACTGTAGAAAATGAAATATTTTTGCCATGATTGAAAAGAGCCTGCCTACCAAAGCAGAAGACGTAAGAGACGTGGGTTCAATCCCTGGGTCAGGAAGATCCACTGGAGAAGGGCATGGCTGCTGCTGCTGCTGCTAAGTCGCTTCAGTCGTGTCCGACTCCACCATCCCTGGGATTCTCCAGGCAAGAACACTGGAGTGAGTTGCCATTTCCTTCTCCAATGCATGAAAGTGAAAAGTGAAAGGGAAATCGCTCAGTTGTGTCTGACTCTTAGCGACCCCATGGACTGCAGCCCACCAGGCTCCTCCGTCTTTCCAGGCAAGAATACTGGAGTGGGTTGCCGTTGCCTTCTCCGGAAGGGCATGGCAACCCACTCCAATATTCTTGCCTGGAGAATCCCATGGACAGAGGAGCCTGGCGGGCTGTGTAGTTCAGAGGGCCGCACAAAGTCTGACACAGCTGAAGTGACTTAGCACATACATACCTGGCTAATAGTAACTGAGGGTTTAATAAGTGCCAGGCACTGTCAACCCAAACGGAAAGTTTCTGTGGTACTTTAGCTAGCACTTTTTTGACCCCATGAACAAGTACATCATAACTAGGAGGGCAATAATCTACTACGTTCCCAGTCTGTGGTTATCTGTCTCAGCTGAGGTCTGCCCTGGGACACAAAGCAGTGATAAAGAGAGGATCTGGCGCAATGAAAGGGCACCACTCGAGGAATGAGCTACCGTGTAAAAACTTCAGCAACTGTCTCAGCATTTGACACTTAATTATGGAGTAAAACATTTTCAAAACCTCAGGTAGGCCTGTCAGAAAGATTTACCTCACCTTTTTATCCGGGGCTGGGCTGACATGAAGGTGTGCTCATGGTAATTAGCCCTACACTAACATGCAGCAAGTCACCACGCGCTCCCTAACTCCCCTGGAGTACAGTGTAACCGCCTTAGCCTGACAAATACATACCCTACTCAATCTCTTCTTACATCTTCACCTCTACCTCACCCCACTGTTTCCAGATTTGCTTCAGCCCTGGGGAACCACTCTCAGCTTTCCATCCACACCCTGCATGGTCCCATCTTTGCCTCCTTGCTGTCTTCATGCCTTCTGTGGCACTCTTACCTGTGAAGACCAGCTCAGATGCTTTTCTGGCGGCACAATCAGAAGTGACTCACTGACCCTTGAATTCTTAGGGCTCCTTGGTTGTGCCTCTCTGGCGGCCCTTGCTTTTTGTGTAGCTCTCGTGAGGCTTCCCTTTCCTCCTTGATTGCGCTTTCTTAGGCTAGAGACTGTAGTTTTATAGTATCCGCATGTGTGTGTGCTACGCTGCTTCAGTCATGCCCAGCTCTTTGCAGTCCTATGGACCAGAGCCTGCCAGGCTCCTCTCTTCATGGGATTCTCCAGGCAAGAATACTGGAGTGGGTTGCCATGCCCTCCCTCAGGGGATCGTCTTGTCGCAGGGACTGAACCTGCATCTCTTACATTTCCTGCACTGGCAGGCAGGTCCTTTACTGCTCGTGCCACCTGGGAAGCCCACATTATCCACACAACCTAAAGGAATTTATGATAAATTTTTTGTGGATCAAGTGAATAAACAAAGGAATGTTTATTGGCACTCAAGGCTCTCCATTATCTAGCCTAATCCTATTAACCTTTTTTTTTTTCTTTTTTTACTCTTTCCAAATATGCTTCATGGAAGTGGGGCTTGCCTTAGTCCCTTGAGTATACTCTGTTGCCTTCAAGTTTTGCTCACATTAACACTTCATGCACCTTTTCCTCTACTTAGTTACGTATCCATTCATTCACTCACTCACTCACTCATTTATTCTGTCACTCAGATATTCACTGAGCATCTGTTGACTGCTAGCTGCTATGCAGAGGCACCAAGAACACAAAAGTGTCTGAGATTGATTCCTTGTCTTCCAATATAGTAGGAGAAAAGAGGTGTAAATTGAGCAGTACAAATGCTGTGTGGACAATTGGTACAAAAAAGAGGTCTGTACACAGTAAAGGTAGAGACAGAGGGGGGAGCGGGTAGCTCCTGGGAGGTGGGGACTGTGTTCAGGAAAATTTCACAGAGGAAATGTGCCTTCAAAACCAATTATCATCTAGAAGGGTGTTGTTAAGAGTGGACTCACGGCAGGACTTCCCTGGCAGTCCAGGGGTTAAGACTCAGTGCTTCCACCGTAGGGGTTGCAGGTTCAATTCCTGGTTGGGTAACAAAGATCCCACCTGCCTCTGGCACTTCTAGATCCCTGTGACACCCTCGCCCCAGTTGAGAACTCTGGAGGTTAAATTTGGGCCCTTCCTCAGAATGGGATTATGAGTCCAAGACCCACCCAGACTTATGTTTTTGTCCTAATTTGCAACCTCTTCCAACTGGTAAGTGAAACCTCCAATTCTTCTCTAAATAAATCACACACCTGGCCTGTGATCTGTTCAGTTTCTTTAAAGTACCTGTGTCCAGTATCATCTGCTTTGCCTTTATTTTATTAATCAAAT
This sequence comes from Bos taurus, assembly GCF_002263795.3. Taxonomy (NCBI): domain Eukaryota; kingdom Metazoa; phylum Chordata; class Mammalia; order Artiodactyla; family Bovidae; genus Bos; species Bos taurus. The sequence continues at coordinate 6,465,846 of NC_037344.1, forward strand.
TCTAGAATTCAAGGGATGACTCATTGGTACACCCCACATTTAACTGTGACATGTGAAAACTCCTCTTCCTTCATGAGGCTGTAAACTCCATGAAGGTGGGTTTTTTTTTTTTCCCCCAGCACAGCACCAACTGCTCTAGCCCATGGGGAGGGTTCCATGCCTCTTAAAAAAATAACCTCTATTCTCTCTTCTGTCCTAAGGCAGTTTCTAGTTCTCTCTGTTCCTCTCCTCCTCCACCTTCTTATCCCTGACCCTGGTTCTCCTACCTCCTGCAATAACTTGCAGATGACCCTGGGGAACAATCTATCTAGGAAATGCATAGTGTTTCCAGGAGAACACGGAGCCTTCCCCTAGGGGAGGAGAACTGAATGCAGAACAGCATTAGACAGAGGTTTAAACTAGCTGACCTTTAATGTTCTTCCCTTACGGAGATTTTGTGATTCTGTCTTAAGGTCTTATTTCTAAGGTTCAAGAAACTGGTTACCCACACTTACTTGTGCTACAGATTTTTTTCAGGTGCTGTTAACACAAAGGGTGGGGCAGGAGGGGGGATTTTCAATATATACCACACCTTTAAGTTGAGATTAGGAAATTCCTAGCTGCTAAAGCATGTTTATTGTACTAGTCATTAATAAAATTTTAAGCACTTTTTGAATCACACAGTAGTAAATCAATGAAAACCCAGTTCAAGGTTATTTAGAGGCACTCATGTGTATAACAGTGCTTTGTAACCTCTGAGTACAATGCAAAGATAAGATATTATTTTTAATATCATTATTGTCCTAAATGTGATTTTCCTGGCTCAATGTACAAGATTAAAAAAAAAAAAAAAAAAACTCCAGAGGTCTTCCTGTTCCTTATCAATGTAAGATACCAGTAACAAGCAGAGGTAATGTTCTCCAATTCATCCTAGGCTCTGCTCTGAGCAATACCCAGCCCAGAAATTTCAAATGACACAATTCATTTAAACAAGGCTGTGCATCCTTTTAATGTTTCAACATTCAAAAAGATATCTTTACTCCCATGTTCACTGCAGCACTGTTAAAGCCAAGACATGGAAACAACCATAACAAGCCCATCAACAGATGAATGGATAAAAATGTGATGTATACATGCAGTGGAATATTAGTCATAATAAAAATAAAATTTTCCCACTTACGACAACATGCATGGATTTAGAAGGTATTATGCTAAATAAGAAAAGTCAGAGAAAGATAAATACCATATGATCCCTCTTATATGTGGAATCTTAAACAAATGAAAACAGACTCATAGATACACAGAACAAAAGGGTGGTTGACAGAGAGGAAGGGGAATAAGATGGAAAAATAAGTGAAGGGGATTAAGAGATACTAAAACTTTATGATAAAATAAATGAGCCACAGGGATTTATTACAGCATAAGGAATACAGATAATATTAATAATATCATAGTAATTTTGTATAGGACATATGGTTACTAGATTTACAGTGATCATTTCCTAATGTATGCAAATGTCAAATCACTGTGTAGTACAGCTGAAACTGACATAATATTGTACATCAACTATATTTCAATAAAATAATAATGAGTGAATGAATGTCATACCTCCCTCCAAACCTCTTTCTACCATTGTTATCATTGAAGCTTTATTGCCAAACTTTGAAGACAAGATCTAGAATAAAGTGTCTCCAGGAACAGAGACACAGCAGAGGCATGTCGGTTTCTTAAGATGACCACACATCCATCCTTCGGTCAGCACCTGAGGCACCTGATCTTTACTTCTGCAGTATTTAGAACAGATGATGTTTAAGGCAAATCAGCCCTGACACCACATGCAGTCTTAGAATTAAGCATTAGGCCAATTAACCTACAAACTCAGAAACACAGTCAGGGTAAGGGAATAAGTGGGTGACATCAGAAATGATTCAAGGTTTCAACATGTGGTTTCAAATCAGGATCAGATATGTGCTGATCAAGTACACCCAGCACAGAGCAATCCCTATAGAATAAACTGCTGACATCAAGGTGGAAGCAAAGAGAAATCTTTTTTTCAAACCTTACCTTAGAGCATCGGTCATCATGATGGCAGATAAATCACAGTACATCTCCAGCATTTATCAAGGTGCCCAAAATATCAGTGGCACTCGTACTTATTAGACAAATGAATCTCAGGGTTTTTTTTTAGACTGTTTGACAGTTGGTTCCAAGAGGAAATGACAGATTAAGCAAATGCTTCTAATTTCACTCTTTCCAGAACCCCACTAAAACTTATAAAGATGGGGGAAGAGGGAAAAGAAGTCATAACAACAGAATTTTGGAGGCTAAAAAGCAGTGGTAAAGGACTTGGCAGACCTGAGAAAACCAAATGCTAAGTTAGTGGCACTGTAAAATCCTCTGGATGTGGAGTGAAGATGCAAGAGAGATGAAATAAGGGAGCTGCTTGAGGATGGAAGCCGCTTGTAAAGTGACTACTTTTATACCCTAGCCCTGAGTCTTTTCCACTGGGTGACTTCCCCTCCCCTACTCTAACAGAAGCGGAGCTTTATCCACTTCATTTCTGATGTTGAAGGGGCTTAGGGGCTGTAACAAGGAAACAGGGGTTAATTAATGTAGGCACATCAAATGCTCAGATCTTCTCCTGGTTCCTGAAATGCTAGAAATCAAGCCTTACCCTCCAGAGAAAAGACTGGAGAAGACTTCTCCAAGAAACACGACTAGTCCAAGTAGAAAAAAAATCCCTAAAGATAGTGATATGGAGTGGAATGGGGTGAGGGCTGGAATTCCCTAACAAAGAAGTTACTTGTATCATCTTTCAGTAAAGTTTATGATCAATAAGTCTTCCCAAAATCACAGAGCTTCTCATCAGCTTTTTGCTATCCCATCCTTAAACACAAGGGCTTCCCAGGGGGCTCAGTGGTAAAGAATCCACTTGCCAATGCGAGAGACACAGCTTCGATCCCTGGGTTGGAAAGATCCCCTGGAAAAGGAAATGGCAACATTCCAGTGTTCTTGCCTGAGAAATCCCGTGGACAGAGGAGTCTGGTGGACTATACTCCATGGGGTCGAAAGAGTCAGACATGACCTAGTGACTAAATAACAACATTAAATACAATCAGGCGACCAGCATTACAGCCAAGATTACACTGGAGGAAATTTTAACAGGAAAGATACCTGAAGGACCTACATTGCCAGATGAAAAGAACGCACAAGTACCCACTTCAATGAATGGAAACAGATCCATATCAAGTGTATTATTATGAAATTCTAGAACACTAGACACAGAGACAACAGTCTCCATATTTCTAAAGAGAAGAAGCATATATACAAACAGGTAGGAAACCAGAATGGTATCAGACTTCTCAACAACTCGGAACCCTGAATTCTAAGGACGCTTCCAAAAGTCTAAAGGAAAATGATTTTCTATGCAAAATTCTACACCAAGATGTCCATCAAAAATAAAAGTAGAATCTACATAAATTCTCAAAAATCTTACTTCCATGCACTCTTTCTCAAGAAGTTTAGGGACAAAGTGCTAAATCAAAAAGAGAGAGAGAGAACCTTGAAAGAAGGTGTGGATTATAGGAAAACAGAAACTCCAAGGAAGGAAATAGGTGAAGTCAGTACTCAGAATGGTGAGGTATGAACTGGGTGCGTGATACAGGCAGCAACAGGCACGCAGAGGAGGCCTGTGGCTCAGACGCACTGAGGCCGGTCATCATTAACATGTCAACGGCCATTACTTTTTAAAATCTGAAAATGGAGCTCCTGGATATGCTAACCCAGGTTGTTTTATGTATTTTGGTTTTTGTACCCTGGGTGTGCATCATCCAGGTTGTTTGCTGGTTTTTTGTTCCCGTTTTCATGGATCTCGCTCTCCGGCCCACTTGCCCTTTCCTTACCCCACGCTATGACCTCCTGCCTGCACAATCCGAGGGAGCTCACTAAGTCCCGCAGGCCTACTCCAGAGCTGGAGACGGGCCTGGTGAAATCAGAGCGCCTTCTCCACTACGTCTCACCAGCTGTCCTGTCCCTGGAACGCCTGCCCGTGGTCCCAACTGTGCTAAGTCCTGGGTTTCCCAGATTCTCCAGTTTCTCCAGAAATGGCTGATACACACTTTCGTGGACACCCAAGCCAGATTATGGGCTAGAAATTCCGTTTAGCTCTTCTTCTGGGAGGTCATCTAACAGAGCCTTCCTGCCCTTTTTCTTATATAGCTGGCTTTCTGCTTGCTGCTCAGTTTTATATTAACCACATATAGTGAATCCCAGGGATGGAGGAGCCTGGTGGGCTGCCATCTATGGGGTCACACAGAGTCGGACACGACTGAAGCGACTTAGCAGCAGCAGTGGTTGATAAAATATTTGAGGGGAAAAGGGATATTTGATAGTGACATTCCTTATGTATTTTGATGACTTCCTCTCCTGGGACTTTGGAGATCAAATCCCGAGGACTGAGCCAATGAGTGACGGATCAAAGTGGAAAGAGTTTGTGTTGCAGAAAAGCAGCCTCAAAGGGCCCTGAGCAGTTGAGAAAGCATCCGTCTTCTCTATTTCCATTTCATGCCCCATGTCATCTCCATTTGGCTTCCAAATCTTCCCCTGCTGCCAGCTCTTAGAACCTTTCCAGGAAAAACAAAACACCTAAGTGGTAGCAGCAATGCTGCTGAGAAACGAAGGATATGATCAGGAGACAGTGCTGAGTGCAAAATACGGGCCTTTCTCAACCTTCCTCCTGACTGCCAGACTCTACTGCTGGAACTCTTCCCACCACCCCCATTGTCCCATTCGTGATGCCTCAGCACGGCACACAAGGCTTTTCATACCACCTTTCCCTAGCTTGCCAGCTTCACCTGTGGGCCCTTCAAGCATTTTTCTCTCGTCCACAGAAATATCCAGTTACCTCTAATTCCCTGACTACGGTGTTCACAACTATTTTGATCAAGCCTAGAAGTTTCTTCTTACACCCTCCCTTCTTCTTTGCCCACTTAATACCTCCTTATTTTTAAGACCCAGTTCAGACATAACTTCCTCCGGTAAAGCCCTCCTGCCCTAGCAACCATTCTTCCCCAGACTAGCTTAGGTGTGCTTCCTTTGCACGTGCTTCTGCACGTCACACTGTGCTGAAAATTCTCCCTTTGCTTCTCTGTGTCTTTATTACATTATATCTCTTGAAGACAGCGACAAGATTTTCCATCTCTGCAACTCCAGTACCTAGCCCTGTGTCTAGGGTGGAGTAAGCAGTCAATAAACAGTTGCTGAATTTAATTCTTATAAAACCTATCATATAGTGAAATGTTATGTTCACATTATTTTTTAATGTTTTTTTTTTAAATAATGAATACACTTAATGTTTTAGTACTGTTTTAGATTTATAGGAAAATTGGCCAGAAAAGAAAGAGCTCCTATATTCCCCTTCCTGTCCCACCCAGTTGCTCCTGTAATTAACATCTTACATTAATGTGGTACATCTGGTACACCTGAGAAGGCAATGCTAATATATTATCATTAGCTAAAGTCTACACTTTACGTCAGGGTTCCCATTGCAGGTTGCACAGATAATAGGTTTTGACAAATGTAGACTATTGTATGTGCGTGTCAGTCACTCAGTCATGTCTGACTCTTTGGGACCCCATGGACTGTAGCACACCAGGCTCATCTTTCCGTGGAATTCTCTAGGCCAGAATACTGGAGGGGGTAGCCATTCCCTTCTTCAGGGGATCTTCCTAACCCAGGGGTCAAACCCAGGTCTCCTGCATTGCAGGCAGATTCTTTACTATCTGAGTCAACAGGGAAGCCCAAGATATTGCATGGGTTGTGACAAATAGTTACATCTGTATCTGACAAAATAGTTTCACTCACCTAAAAATCCATTGTGGTCTACTTGCTCATTCTAGCTCCCTCCCTCAAACTGCTAGAAAGCACTGATCTTTTCACTGTCTCCATAATTTTGCCTTTTCCAGAATGTCATAGAGTTGGAATCATATAGGATATAGGCTTTTCAAACTGGCTTCTTTCACTGAGCAATATGTATTTAAGTTTCCTTCCTGTCTTTTTGTGGCACATTATTATTTTTAATCTTCATATTATTTTAGTAGATGAACACCTGAGACTTGAAAGGGAAGGTTACAGTGCAGAGAGACAAAATGTCAATAACGCCTTACGATCAGTTCATTAAATAAACATTTATTGGGCCCTTGCTTTTGTGTCAGGCGTGGTGTTTGCTTGCTTCTAAGAGCAATAAGAAGATAATTTCCTAGTGCTTGAGGAACTCAGAGTTTAGTGTATAAGACAGGTTTATGAAAAAACTCATTGGTTCACAGTGCAGAAAGGGCTACGAAAAGGGTAGGTATCCTGCTGATACAAGTAGTCATTCAGATAATGTAGGTACTTGTCACAATAATGCCACACAGTAGGTGTTCATTAAAGGTTGCTGCTGCTGCTGCTGCTACCTCACTTCAGTCGTGTCCGACTCTGTGCGACCCCATTGACGGCAGCCCATCAGGCTCCACCGTCCTTGGGATTCTCCAGGCAAGAACACTGGAGTGGGTTGCCATTTCCTTCTCCAATGTATGAAAGTGAAAAGTGAAAAGGAAGTCGCTGAGTCCCGTCTGACTCTTCGAGACCCCATGGACTGCAGCCCACAAGGCTTCTGGGCCATGGGACTTTCCAGGCAAGAGTACTGCAGTGGGGTGCCATTTCCTTCTCCGTCATTAAAGGTTAACTATTGTTATTTCCCCGGGAGATCCCATGGACAGAGGAGCCTGGTGGGCTGTGGTCCATGGGGCCGTAAGAGTCGGACATGACTTAGTGACTAAACCTCCACCACTGTTATTTCCCTTAGTCTTTTGTTGTTTTTGTCCTTACAACAGTCCCAACCCCTATACACTGCAATTTCTTGTTTGTCGGATCAGCAAATAGTTCAAAGTAATTAATTAACTTGGTCAAAATTTCAAAACAAGGAAGTGAATCTGGGTTTGCCCCAAGCCCTTGTGCTCTCTATATTCTTCCTGTCTGCGTGATCCTGGCAGAAGTGACTTCACGTCCCAAGGTAGAGACGTGAAGAGAAGGGTGTGTTGGAAGCAGTGACAAGTTGGGTGTGACTGGAGCAGGAGGGCGGGGACAGGAGCAGTGGGCAGGGGAGCTGGTCAGTCGGGCTGCCAAGGGCTTCCAAGTCCTGAAGTCTGTAAAATGCATCCGCCTTGCTCATTTGCTCATGATATTTAGCTCTGAGAACTGCTGAAGCTGAGCATTCCATTTGGAGTAAGACAAGCTAGCTCTCTGTAAGACATTTTTGGTCTTGCTGAGGTCACTGTCGTGGGTTTGTTGCCCAGGGAGAGTTCTGACAATTGCTATTGAGACTCTACATAAGCAAAGATAAGCAAGAACGGTTGTCTTCTGAAAGCAAAATTAGAGGGAAGCACAGTAAATCAAGATTCCACACATAACAAGTTTTGCAAATAAACACCAATTTGAAGAAAAGCTTCAGGAAATGGAATTTAAATTGACTGAGTCCAAGTCTTTACAGAAGGCCCATCTGCTTTCTCCCCTAGGTGATTGGAATGCTTACCTGTGGGGGCATTTCCTTTTACATTCCGACAGCTTCTTTATTTGAGAAATCGAAATGAGTAGAAAATTTACCTTTGATCTCTATTATACCTTTGAAAGCATCATATGCTTTAAACTGAAAGAGCTAAATGCTACTTGTACTCTTCTGGGGAGAAAATGAAAATTAATTTCTGCCAAGTTATTTTTAATAATGTATTTGGCATTGGTTTTAATATAACAGAAAGAAATTAGCATTGAATTTCAATTCAGAACAATTCAAGAACATTACTAATACCTACTAATCAAATGATTTTTTAAAGTATGACTTAGATAAAAGTAAGCCAATGGAGGTTGTTTTACCATATTTTCTTGTTCCCATAAAAAAAAAAAAAATCTGTTTTCTGATTGTTTTTTTATTTATCCAAGCTGGTTATTGAGGATATATTAAGTGCCCACCTTGGTGTCAGGTACTAAGAATATAATCATAATCAAGGTAGACACAATCCCCATTCTGTTGGAGTCTACAGTCTAATTAATAATACCAAAATTATAAGCAATTGTGTCAAAGGGTTAGACATTTTAATTACTGCATTGCAAGAGGATTGGGCTTAGTGAGTGTATGGAGATCTTATTAAAATACAGATTCTGATTCCGTAGGTCTGGCATGGAGCTGATATTCTGTATTTAAATATGCTGTTTGGTCATGCTCATGCCACCAGTCCATGCACCACACTTCATAGCAAGGGCATAGACTATTAAGATGTAAGATAGGGCTTCCCTTGTGGTCTAGTCATTGAGAACCTGCCTGCCAGTGCAGGGAACAGTGGTTCAATCCCCGGTCAGGGAAGATTCCACATGCCACAGAGCAGCTAAAGCCTGTGCACCGCCACGACTGAAGCCTGGGCACCTAGAGCCTGTTCTTAGCAAGAGGAGCCACTGCAATGAGAAACCCGGGCATCCCTGCTCACTGCAACTGGAGGAAGCCCACATGCAGCTATGAAGACCCAGGGCAGCCAAAAATAAATACATACATCTTTTAAAAAAAAAATGGATGTAAGATAGTAAGATGTAATATTAAAATATAAGACATAGAGTAATATTAAATTTTTTTCTTTACTTGGGGTATAAAGCACTTGGTAGGGCTCTATGTGTGAATGAGATGCATCTACAAACATGAAATGCTCCCAAGGGAAAATAGAAAGTGGCCTGGGAGCCAAATAGAGGAGAAACAGCATGCAGACTGGGGAGGAGGAGGTTCATAAGGCGTTCGTAAGCAGACTCCTCCCAGTGTACTCGAGACTTCTTTCCAATGTTTTGCAGGTTTCTCTACATCTTCCTTTTCACTTTTCACTTTCATGCATTGAAGAAGGAAATCGCAACTCACTCCAGTGTTCTTGCCTGGAGAATCCCAGGGATGGGGGAGCCTGGTGGGCTGCTGTCTATGGGGTTGCACAGAGTCGGACAGGACTGAAGCGACTTAGCAGCAGGAGCAGCTACATCTTCCTTATCTGTCAATATTCCTAAATACATTACACATACATATTACCCTACCTTACATGATGGCATCAACCAAAACATATAAACAGTTCTCTACAGGCAGTTAAAAGCTATTCAGGGGTAATTTTGAATAGCCTTTGCTCAAGAAACAAGATCACGCTATTGGTTTTTCTTATCTAAAATTGAGAGTCACCCAGGCATTTCAGCATGAGGTCAAGAGGATTAGTGAATTACCCTGTCTTCACATCCAATCTCTTCATTAACTCTGAACCTGCAGTGTCCAAGATAGTAGGCATTAGCCGCAGGTGGGGATTTACATTTAAAATTTAATTAGTTAAAATTATTTAAAATTTAAAATTTAGTTTCTCAGTGGTACTAGTCACATTTCTTTTTTCTTAGTTTATTTTAATTGGAGGATAATTACTTTATAATAGTATGATGGGTTTTGCCATACATCAACATGAATCAGCCAGAGGTATACATGTGGCTCCCCCATCCTGAACCCTCCTCCCACCTACCTCCCCACCCCATCCCTCTGGGTTGTCCCTGAGCACTGGCTTTGAGTGCCCTGCTTCATGCATTGAACTCCCACTGGTCATCTATTTTACATATGTGAATATACATGTTTCAATGCTATTCTCTCAAATCATCCCACCCTCGCCTTCTCCCACTGAGTCCAAAAGTGTGTTCTTTGTGTCTCCTTTGCTGCCCTGCATGTAGAATCATCAGTACCATCTTTCTAAATTCCATATGTATGCGTTAATATACAGTATCTGTCTGTCTCTGATTTACTTCACTCTGTATAATAGGCTCCAGGTTCGTCCACCTCATTAGAAATGACTCAAATGTGTTCCTTTCTATAGCTGAGTAATATTCCATTGTGTGTATGTACCACAACTTCCTCATCCATTCATCTGCCGATGGACATCGAGGTTGCTTCCGTGTCCTAGCTATCGTAAATGGCACTAGTCACATTTCAAGTGTCCAATAGTGTCACCCAGGACTACTGCGTTAGACAAGGTAGACATAGAGCATTGCCATCATCACAGCAACTTCTTCTGGACTTCAGAAAGACGCATTCCTTTCACTGCCATCTGACGCACTTATCCAAGAGTCACTGCTTTCCCTAGAGAAGGTTTCACAAAGGAGCGATGTGAAAAATGCATTCTTGGAATTAAATTGTTTGAGTTTCAATCCTGGCTTCACCAGGCTCTTCATTCTCAAAAGGGCTTGCTTGGTGGTTCAGACGGTAAAGAATCCACCGGCACTGCAGGAGACCTGGGTTGGATCCCTGGGTTGGGAAGATCCCCTGGAGAAGGGAATGGCTACTCACTCCAGTATTCTGGCCTGGAGAATTCCATTGACAGAGGAACCAGGCAGGCTACAGTCCATGGGGTCACAAAGTTGGACACAACTGAGCGACTTTCACTTTCATTCTTAAAAGGGCTACTTGACCTCTCTGTGCCTCAGTTTCCCTATCTGCAAATTGGGGCTAATGATAGGAACTATCTTCTAAGATTCTTGTGAAGGTTAAAGGATAAAATATATATAATGCACTTAGAACAGTGCTAACTCTTAAGTACTGGATACATGTTAGCCATTATTTTTTGCATTGGTATTGTTTTTAGAGACCTACTTGGAATTTGGTATAATTTATTAATCTGAAGATTCTTGATTTTTATTAGTTCTGGATAATTTTCAGTCATTTTCAAGTGTTGTCTTTCCTTAATTCTTTTCCTTTTTAGAATTCCAGTTGGGCAGCCATTGAACCTTGTCATTATATCTTCTAGAAACTTTATGTGATTTAGCTTCCTCACCTATAAAATAAGAATACAAGTAGTATTTACCTCACGGGGTTGTGGTTAGGATTAAGTGAGTTAAGATATTTAAAACACTTCAAATAGTACCATATGTGAGTCAACTATTATCAACTCTAGTTATAGCTCCTTGTTCATTTTTAGCCCTTGGAAATTTCCCTTAATTTATTAGGGGAGTGATATTGCAATTCATAATAAGAAATATATATTTGGTCTTCATCCAACTTTTAGCAGGAGCTCCTAAAACCTTTGAAATTTCCTGTGATGAAACTGATAAAGATGTCTTTTGTTACACTAATGAGGCATCTTTTGGACTCCCGAGGAGAGGTGGGGGCTGGTCCTCAATGGAGCCAGCCCTGAGGATTGGAACATTCAATCCCACCCCTGACCGCCAGGGAGGAAGGAGGGCCTGGAGACTGAGTTCAGTCACCAATTGTTCAGTCACTTATATAACTCGAGACCCCATGGACTGCAGCACACCAGGCTTCCCTGTCCTTCACCATCTCCTGGAGTTTGCTCAAACTCATGTCCATTGATTCAGTGATACCATCCAACCTTCTTGTCCTCTATCATCCACTTCTCCTTCTGCCTTCAATCTTTCCCAGCATCAGGGTCTTTTCAATGAGTCGGCTCTTGGCATCAGGTGGCCAAAGATTTGGAGCTTCAGTTAATTTCAGCACCACTCCTTTCAATGAATATTCAGGGTTGATTTCCTTTAGGATTGACTGATTTGATCTGCTTGCTGTTCAAGGGACTATCAAGCGTCTTCTCCAACAGCACAATTTGAAGGCATCAATTCTTCCGTGCTCAAACTTTTTCATTGTCCAACTTTCACATGCATACATGACTACTGGAAAAATCATAGCTTTGACTAGACGGACCTTTGTTAGCAAAGAAATGTTTCTGCTTATTAATATGCTGTCTAGGATGGTCATAGCTTTTCTTTCAAGGAGCAAGCATCTTTTAATTTCATGGCTGCAGTCACCATCTGCAGTGATTTTGGAGCCCAAGAAAATAAAGTCTTTCACTGTTTCCATTGTTTCCCCATCTATTTACCATGAAGTGATGGGACAGGATGCCAAAATCCAAGTTTTCTGAAAGTTGAGTTTTAAGCCAGCTTTTTCACTCTCCTCTTCCACTTTCATCAAGAAGCTCTTTAGTTCCTCTTTGCTTTCTGCCATAAGAGTGGTGTCATCTGGATATCTGAGGTTATTGATATTTCTCCTGGCAATCTTAATTCCAGCTTGTGCTTCATCCAGTCCAGCATTTCACATGATGTACTCCATATAGAAGTTAAATAAGCAGGGTGACAATATACAGCCTTGAAGTACTCCTTTCCCAATTTGGAACCAGTCTGTTGTTCCATATCTGGTTCTAACTGTTGCTTCTTGACCTGCATACAGGTTACGCAGGATGTAGGTAAGGTGGTCTGGTATTCCCATCTCTTGAAGAATTTTCCAGTTTGTTGTGATCCACACAAAGGCTTTAGCTTAGTCAATAAAGCAGAAATAGATGTTTTTCTGGAATTCTCTTGATTTTTCTAGATCCAGTGGATGTTGGCAATTTGATTTCTGGTTCCTCTGCCTTTTCTAAATCCAGCTTGGACATCTGGAAGTTCCCAGTTCATGTATTGCTGAAGCCTAGCTTGAAGGATTTTGAGCGTTACCTAGCTAGCATGTGAAATGAGTGCAATTGTGTGGTAGTTTGAACATTCTTTGGCATTGCCCTTCTTTGGGAGTGGAATGAAAACTGACCCTTTCCAGTCCTGTGGCCACTGCTGAGTTTTGCAAAAGTGCTGACATATTGAGTGCAGCACTTTAACAGCTGGTGATTTAACCAATTATGCCTTTGCAATGAAGCCTCCATGAAAACCCAGATCGACTGGTTTCAGACATCTTCCAGATTGCTGAACACACGGACATTTGGATAGTGTAACAAAATCTGAGAAGGCACGAAAGCTCCATGTTTTTTTTTCCTATTTCCTGCTCTATGCATCTCTTCCACCTGGCTATTCCTGAGTTGTATCCTATTATAATAAACCGGTAATCTACTAAGTACAATATCACTCAGAGTTTCATGGACCACTCTAGCCCACTCAGGGGGTGATTATGGGGGGTGGAGGGAGGTTTAGCATCTCCAGTCTGCTGCTGACTCCAGGTAGACAGTATAGGAACTGAGTTGACTTGTAGGACACAAGGTGGTGTCCCCGAACTGCTCGGTGACTGGGAAAACCCCTCACATGTTGGAACTGGGTACTCCAAGTTTGGCAGGGGTATTTTGTTATAGAAAGGTCTTTTCTCAATTGTGTATTTCACTCCATTGTGAAATCAGAAGTTATTTCAGACTCTGTTTTGCTTGTGTATAATCTTTCTTCTGGACTTCCCTGGTGGTTCAGATGGTAAAGAATCTGCCTGCAATGCAGGAGACCCAGGTTCAGTCCCAGGGTTGGGAAGATCCCCTGGAGAAGTAGGAGGCAAAGGTCTCCAGTCCATGGAGTCCCAAAGAGTTAGACACAGCTGAGTAACTAACACTTCAACTTTTGAATCTTTCTTCTGTTCAGAATACTTCCCTTCCCTCTTACCTCCTTTCATGACTGTTTGAGACACATTTTCATGTTTGTAATGGAATTACAATTACTGTGTGACAGAAAATCCCAAATAATCAGAGCTTTAAAAACTAGACGTTGAGGGAACTTCCCTTGTGGTCCATTGGTTAAGAATCTGCCTTCCGATGCAGGGGAAGTGGGTTCAGTCTCTGGTCAGAGAACTAAGATCCCACATGTGTCAGGGCAACTAATCCCACACGTTGCAACTAGACAAAGCCTATGCACCACAATAAAATCCCCTGGAGAAGGGAAAGGCTACACACTCCACTATTCTGGCCTAGAGAATTCCATGAACTGTATAGTCTATGGGGTCTCAAAGAGTCGGCCATGACTGAACGACTTTCACTATGCACCACAACGAAGACCCAGTACAGCCAAAAAATAATAATACGTGGAAAGAAATAAAAAGTAGAAGCTGAGAATGGATAAACGTGTATGTATGGCTGAATCGCTCTGCTGTGCATCTGAGAGTACCACGGTGTTGTTAATCAGCTATACTTCAATATAAAACAGAAAGTTTTAAAAAGTAAATCTTAAAAAATAGTTTATTTCCGACATAAATGAAATCTAGATGTATGAGATCTGATAGGTATGCTTTCTCCACGATCATCACAGGTCCAGACTTCTAGTCCCTTAATATCTGTGGTTAAAGATGACTGCTCCAGTTCCAGCCATTACATCTACATTCTAGTCAACAGAGGCAAAGGGTGAAGAAGGGCATGTCCCTTCCCTTTAACACATTTTTTCAAAGTCGTGCACACTGGTTCCCATTGGCCAGAACCAGGCCACATAGACATGATAGGGCCCTGGGACACTGCAGAATGTAGGCTTTATTCTTGACCCCCAGCCTCAAGGGGATAACAGGCATTGGGAGAAACAAATAGTCTGCCTCTCTTATGTTCCTTCTTGGATCCTATACCCTTAGTGGCAATGGAAAAAGATTAAAGCTTGACCTGGCCAAAGAACATGAGAAGCTCTAGGTCATTGTATATAAACCCCTGACATTTTTCTTTTTCAGATGTGTCAAGAGTTTGAATAAAAATGTTCTTCTGTCAGGAAATGAACTCTCATTTTTGACACTTTCATGTATTTTATTACAGAGCCCTGGTCTTGATTTTGCAATATATGCTTCATTTTTATTTGAAGAGAGGGACTAATAATAATCTCATGTTCTGTGAATGTGACTTTGAGAGATTTGGGTTTTATGCTCATATATTTTATGGATTTGTTTTTGATGGATGAAATGGTACTTATTTTAAAAAGCTATTATATACTATATGTTATGCTTCTTACCTCTAGTTTCATATATATATGAAATATATAAATATATGCATATATTCTTGCTGAAGGAAGGCACAGCTGAAGTGCAAAGTTGGAGACAATACTTTGTGAAGGTCGGGTTTAATCCTCTAGAATGCAGTATACATTATATCAGAGATCTTTCTTTTTATGGTGCTGTGTCTCCAGTCAAAAGAATATATGGATCGGAATTGAGAAGTAGAAGCAGGAGTGGTCCCACTGACCATCACTCCCCGTGACCTACTGAGTTATGCTTCTGGGCTCTACAGGGTTGGCGGTTCCGGTTGTCAATGTGGCCATATTCTCCCCAGAGGACACAGCGAGGGTCCATTTGAATTGTAAATGATGACTGCTCTCTGGGCACTTGGAGGGCCTTGTGAACAGGGACCGGAAGGTGAGAAAAGTGACCATTTTGGCAGGGATAATTAAGTCTAGTGGACAGTGGGAAATAAGGCTGGTTGCCCAGGAGGCATATATGTGGAGCTCAGATGACCCACTTGGATGCTCCTTGGTTCCTGATTCTCCTTTGATCATTGTAACTGTGAACAGACAAGTGAAGCAACTCCAGCCTGAAAAGGATATGATTACTGGGGGCTAAGATACCTCGGTAATGGTATACCTTTGGGTCATAGCACCAGGTCAGCCGCCGAGACCAGCGGAGTTGGTAGCTGGGGGCAAGAGGGATTTAGAATGGATGATGCGGAAGGGAGACTATGAGTACTAGTGGGCATCTGAGGCCCCCTGCAGAGGAGGAGGGTGACCTGAGCTGGACGGGTACAGTGGAGTGGATTTGCGGGGTTCGAGGACTGACACGGCTGACACAGAGCTGTGCCACCCCCTTCTAGGACACTTGCTGCCTGGGAAGAAAGAGTGTGGTAGACCAGCAGCCTCCAGTTAGCAGTTCCTTCAGCATCTGCTGGCCTTCAAGCAGCACAGGCCAACAACAGAGCAAGGGGGTGGTGATTCGAGGGCCTACCAGATTACTCCAGTGGACCAGCAGAGGCTTCGTCAGGTCGGCACTGTGGTACAACATCCCCCTGACCAATATTTCTGTCTCTCCTATTCCTTTCACAAGTGTGCTGTTCCACTTGGCCAACAAAGGTCTGTATAGTCAAAGCTATGGTTTTTCTAGTAGTCATGTACAGATGTGAGAGCTGGACCATAAAGAAGAACTGATGCTTTCGAACTGTAGTGGTGGAGAAAACTCTTGAGAGTCCCTTGAACAGCAAGGAGATCAAGCCAGTCAATCCTAAAGGAAATCTACCCTGAATATTCAATGGAAGGACTGATGCTGAAGTTGAAACTTCAATATTTTGTCTACCTGATGCAAAAAGTCAACTCATTGGAAAATATCCTGATATTGGGAAAGGATAAGGGTAGGAGGAGAAGGGGTTGACAGAGGATGAGATGGTTGGATGGCATCATCTACTCAATGGACATGAGTTTGAGCAAACTCCAGGAGATGGTGAAGGACAGAGAAGCCTGGTGTGCTGCAGTCTATGGGGTTGCAAAGAGTCAGACACAACTCAGTGACTGAACAACAACAATAAAATCCCACTGACTGATTTGTGGATACTAAAAAATCCTTTTGTCCCTGGGATAAACCCCACTTGTTCATGGTATATAATCTTTTTAAAATATTGTAGGATTCAGTTTGCTAGTATTTTGTTAAGGATTTTTACATCTATGTTCATCAGTGATATTGGTCTTTAATTTTCTTTTGTGATATCTTTATCTGGTTTTGATTTCAGGGTGATGCTGGCCTCATAGAATGAGTTCAGAAGTGTTCCTCCCTCTGTCATTTTTTGGAAGGATAGGTGTTAACTCATCTCTAAATGTTTGATAGAATTCATCTGTGAAGCCATGTGGTCCTGGACTTTTGTTTGTAGGGAGTTTTTAAATCACAGATTCAATTTTAGTATTTGTAATTTGTCTGTTCATATCTTCTATTTCTTTCTGGTTCAGTCTTGGGAGATTGTACCTTTCTAAGAATTTGTCCATTTCCTTTAGGTTGTCCACTTTGTTGGTATATAGTTGCTCCTGCAAGCATGCTAAGTCGGTTAAGTTTTGTCTGACTCTTTGCAACCCTATGGGCTGTAGCCTGCCAGGCTCCTCTGTCTGTGGGATTCTCTGGAGTGTGTTGCCATGCCCTCCTCCAGGGGACCTCCTGACCCAGGGATTGATCCCCTGTCCCTTACGTCTTCTGCATTGGCAGGCAGTTTCTTTAGCACCGCCTGAGAAGCCCATAGTTACTCTTAGTAGTCATTTATAGTCCTTTATCGGCTTTCCAGATGGTGCCAGTGGTAAAGAACCTGCCTGCCAATGCAGGAGACATAAGAGATTCGGGATCGATCCCTGGGTTGAGAAAGTTCTCCTTGCCTGGAGAATCCCATGGACAGAGGAAGCTGTCAGGCTACAGGGCTACAGTCCATAGGGTTGCAAACAGTTGGACATGACTGAAGTGACTTACGATCACCGTGGTCCTTTGTATTTCTGTGGTGTTGGTTTTAACTTCTTTATTCATTTCTGATTTTATTGATTTGAGCCCTCTCCAACTTTTTCCTGATGAGTCTGACTAAAGGTTTGTCAATATTATCTTTTTATAGAACCAGCTTTTAGTTTCATCGATCTTTTCTGTTGTTTTCTAAAAAATAATGAAGATTTAAAAGTACATGGACAATATGGAGAATAATGTAACATGTTAAACATTCATGAAGCCACCATCCTACTTTAACAAATCATAAAATTCTTTCATATTTGGTTCAGATATTTTAAGAAACAAAACTATGAAGACCTTACACTTTTAAAACCCACTGCATACCCTTGCCCATCCTTGCTTTTTCTTTTTTGACATCTTGAGGTGTAAATTTTTAATTCCAGGTACCTACTTTTTATTTAAGTTGAAGAACTTGAGACTCATATCTTCTGATGATTCAGCAGGAAAAAAAAGGGAACTATATTCACTATATTAACTCAGTCATTAAACAAACATCTATCGTGCCAAGCACTGTACTCTGTGCTTATGTACGTCTTTAAATGTGTGCTAAGTCGCTTGAGTCATGTCTGACTCTTTGTGACCCCGTGGCTCCTCTGTCCGCGGGATTCTCCAGGCAAGACTGCTGGAGTGGGTTGCCACGTCCTCCTCCAGGGGATCAAAATCCATGTCTCCTAAGTCTCCTGCGTTGGCAGGTGGGCTCCTCATTACTAGTGCCACCGGGGAATTCCAGGTATTTACGTAGTACATTCTTACTTTTTGTAGTCTTCTATTCTCATGCCATTTTGTTTCAGGCTGTAAACCCAAAGTGAGAAGCAAATAACATTTTTTCTTTGTAATGGAGGCTGTTTTTCAATATTGCTTACAAATTTTTTTCTTAATACTTTAAAGCTTTAAGGGCAAATCTTGTTCTATTCTTAGCTGTGGATTTTCATTAACATTTCCCTTCTATTAATTTGGCTTTTGCTGTGTCACTAGGGTAGGTAGGGTGTTTTGACATGGTTAATTTGTTTCCAGTTAGCCACACCTTTCTTTTTCTTTCATATGATTAAACAGTTATTACCTGTAACGCCTATCTGGTTTCTGTAGTTCAATATGATTTTCAGAGTATAGTCTGCTCCCTGCTTCTTGTTTCCTTGCTTTTACCGTGAATGGATTATAGTTTTCTTAATAAAATAACAGCTTTACTGAAATGTAATTACATACCCTAAAAGTCATCTTTGAGTATATTCGGAGTTGTGCAACCATCGCCACTCTCTGACTGTATATTTTCATCATCTCAGAGAGAAATACCATACCTAGTGACTGTGACTCCTCATTCTCCTCCACCCCTGACAATCCCTAGGCTCCTCCCTGTCTCCATGGATTAACCTATTCTGGACATTTCAAATAAATAGGTCATACATCAGAGCAGTCTTTTGTCTCTAGGTTTTTCTTCTTTTTAATTAATTAACTTATTTATTCTGGCTGTGTTGTATCTTTGTTGCTGCATGTGGGCCTTCTCTGGTTGCAGTGAGAAGGGGCTCTGGCTACAGTGCGCAGACTTCTCACTGTGATGGCTTCTCTCGTCGCATAGCATGGGCTCTAGGGCACGGGGGCTTCGGTAGTCGCGGTGCACAAGCTCAGCTGACCCACAGCATGTGGAATCTTCCTGGACCAGGGATCAAACTCCTGTCCCCTTCATTGGCAGGTAGACTCTTAGCCACTGGATCACCATGGGAGCCATGTCTCTAGCTTTTTTTACTTAGTGTAATGTTTTCAAGATTCATCTATGTTGTAGCATATACCAGTACTTCATTCATTTTTATGTCTAAATAATATTCCATTGAATGGAAAGGCCATATTTTGAATATCTGTTCACCAATTGATGAGTATTTGGTTATATCTCAGTTCAGTTCAGTTTGGTCGCTCAGTTGCTTTGAGACCCCATGGACTGCAGCACGCCAGGCCTCCCTGTCCATCACCCCAACCCACAGAGTTTACTTAAGCTCATGGCCATTGAGTCAGTGATGCCATCCAACCATCTCATCCTCTGTTGTCCCCTTCTCCTCCTGCCTTCAATCTTTCCCAGCATCAGGGTCTTTTCAAATGAGTCAATTCTTCACATCAGGTGGCCAAAGTGTTGGGGTTTTAGCTTCAGCATCAGTCCTTCCAATGAATATTTAGGACTGATTCCCTTTAGGATGGACTGGTTGGATCTCCTTGCAGTCCAAGGGACTCTCAAGAGTCTTATCCAACACCACAGTTCAAAAGCATCAATTCTTTGGTGCTCAGCTTTCTTTATAGTCCAACTCTCACATCCACACATGACTATTGGAAAAACCATAGCTTTGACAAGATGGAACTTTGCTGGCAAAGTAATGTCTCTGTTTTTTAATATGCTGTCTAGGTTTGTCATAACTTTTCTTCCAAGGAGCAAGCATCTTTTAATTTCATGGCTGCAGTCACCATCTGCAGTGATTTTCAAGCCCCCAAATATAAAGTCTTTCACTGTTTTCACTGCTTCCCCATCTATTTGCCATGAAGTGATGGGACTGTGATCTTAGTTTTCCGAATGTTGAGTTTTAAGCCAACTTTTTCACTCTCCTCTTTCACTTTCATCAAGAGGCTCTTTAGTTCTTCGCTTTCTGCCATAAGGGTGGTATCATTTGCATATCTGAAGTTATTGATATTTCTCCTGGCAATTTTGGTTCCAGCTTGTGCTTCATCCCTCCCAGAATTTTGCAGGATGTACTCTGCATATAACTTAAATAATCAGGATGACAATATACAGCCTTGACGTATCAGATCAGATCAGTCGCTCAG
The DNA here is from genome assembly GCF_002263795.3 of Bos taurus. Taxonomy (NCBI): domain Eukaryota; kingdom Metazoa; phylum Chordata; class Mammalia; order Artiodactyla; family Bovidae; genus Bos; species Bos taurus. Next base: position 6,485,890 of record NC_037344.1, read on the forward strand.
TCGTGTCCGACTCTTTGCGACCCCATGAATCACAGCACGCCAGGCCTCCCTGTCCATCACCAACTCCTGGAGTTCACTCAGACTCACGTCCATCGAGTCAGTGATGCCATCCAGCCATCTCATCCTCTGTCGTCCCCTTCTCCTCTTGCCCCCAATCCCTCCCAGCATCAGAGTCTTTTCCAATGAGTCAACTCTTTGCATGTGCTGGCCAAAGTATTGGAGTTTCAGCTTCAGCATCATTCCTTCCAAAGAAATCCCAGGGCTGATCTCCTTTAGAATGGACTGGTTGGATCTCCTTGCAGTCCAAGGGACTCTCAAGAGTCTTCTCCAACACCACAGTTCAAAGGCATCAATTCTTCGGCACTCAGCCTTCTTCACAGTCCAACTCTCACATCCATACATGACCACAGGAAAAACCATAGCCTTGACTAGACAACCTCTGTTGGCAAAGTAATGTCTCTGCTTTTCAATATGCTATCTAGGTTGGTCATAACTTTCCTTCCAAGGAGTAAGCATCTTTTAATTTCATGGCTGCAGTCACCATCTTTAGTGATTTTGGAGCCCAGAAAAATAAAGTCTGACACTGTTTCCACTGTTTCCCCATCTATTTCCCATGAAGTGCTGGGACTGGATGCCATGATCTTCGTTTTCTGAATGTTGAGCTTTAAGCCAACTTTTTCACTCTCCACTTTCACTTTCATCAAGAGGCTTTTTAGTTCCCCTTCACTTTCTGCCATAAGGGTGGTGTCATCTGCATATCTGAGGTTATTGATATTTCTCCTGGCAGTCTTGATTCCAGCTTGTGTTTCTTCCAGTCCAGCGTTTCTCATGATGTACTCTGCATATAAGTTAAATAAACAGGGTGACAATATACAGCCTTGACATACTCCTTTTCCTATTTGGAACCAGTCTGTTGTTCCATGTCCAGTTCTAACTGTTGCTTCCTGACCTGCATACAGGTTTCTCAAGAGGCAGGTCAGGTGGTCTGGTATTCCCATCTCTTTCAGAATTTTCCACAGTTTGTTGTGATCCACACAGTCAAAGGCTTTGGCATAGTCAATAAAGCAGAAGTAGACATTATTCTGGAACTCTCTTGCTTTTTCAATGATCCAACAGATGTTGGCAATTTGATCTCTGCTTTTTCTAGAACCAGCTTGAACATCTGGAAGTTCATGGTTCACATATTGCTGAAGCCTGGCTTGGAGAATTTTGAGCATTACTTTACTAGCATATGAGATGAGTGCAATTGTGTGGTAGTTTGAGCATTCTTTGGCATTGCCTTTCTTTGGGACTGGAATGAAAACTGACCTTTTCCAGTCCTGTGGCCACTGCTGAGTTTTCCAAAAGTGTTAGCATATTGAATGTAGCATTTTCACAGCATCATCTTTTAGGATTTGAAATAGCTCAACTGGAATTCCATCACCTCCACTAGCTTTGTTTGTAGTGATGTTGCCTATTATAAATAATGCCACTATGGGCATTCAGATACAAGTTTTTGGATGTACATGTTTTCACTTCTCCAGAGTATATGGCTATGAGTAGAATTGCTATGTTATATGGTTACTCCATGTTTAACTTTTTGAGGACTGCCGTTTTATGTTCCTACCAGACATGTATGAGGATTGAAATTTCTCCATATCTTTCTTTCTAACATCTTTTATTGCCTAGCCTTTATATCTTAGTCATGCTAGTATGTGTTAAAAGACATCTCATTGAGATTTTAATTTACTTGTCCCTAAGCAGTAGCAGCAATGACTAATAAGGTTGAATTTTTTTTCATTTTCATATACATCATTTGTATCTCTTCTTTGGAGAATGTCCTTTTAAAAACTGGGCTAATTGTATCTTATTTTTTAAGTTCTTTATATATTCAGAATATAAGTCCCTTACCAGATATGTGAATTACAAATATTTTCTCTCATTCTGAGAGTTGTTTTTTACTTTCTTGATGATATCCTCTGAAGAAGAAAAGTTTTTTATTTTGGTAAGGTCCGATTTATTTTTTCAGTTGTCTCTTGTATATTTTGGTATAAGCAACACTCTAAGAAACCATTGCTTAACACAATGTCACAATAGTTTAATCCTCTTTAAGGATTAAATTTTTTAAATTTAATTTTCTCTGAAGTTTTCTTTGAAGAGCTTTATAATTCTAGTTCTTACATTTAGATCTAGGATCCATTTTGAGTTAATTTTTTATATGGCATAAAGTAGGGGTTCAAATTTTTTCTATGGCAAAGACAATTCTTTCTCTATTGAATTATCTTGGTACTTTGTCTAAGGTTACATCTTTATGATAGAATTTACCAAATTTTGCCTTGTTTTGTGTAAACTGGATCTGTCCCCCTATGATTGGAGGACAGGAACTATGTTTTGTTCATTGAAGATGAGAAAACCTATATGAGCCATAGAGCCCCAGAGTAAATATTTCTTTCCTTCTTTTGAATTTCCCCACAGCACTTGGTGTGATGCTTGTCATACAATAATTACATAGATGTTTGTTGAATGGAAAATGTGCTTGAGCCTACACCTGGAAAGAAGGGCATAGGTTCCTAAAGCTCTGATCGAACGGGATGTTCGGAACACTTTCAGCTCTTCTAGAACTAAAACTCTGAATCGTGGAGACCCCAGCAAGTTGAGAAGTTGTGGTGTCATCAAGGTCATCACCAGCGTTACTCACTCAGTCGTGTCCAACTCTTTGTGACTCCAGGGACTGCAGCCCACCAGGCTCTTCTGTCCATGGAATTTCCCAGGCAAGAATACTGGAGTGGGTTGCCATTTCCTTCTCCAGGGGATCTTCCTGACCCAGGGATTGAACCTGGGTCTCCTGCATTGCTGTCAAGGCTGGGACTTCCAAATGACTCCTTATTCTCTAAGGTAAGTGACAAATATGTTTTCACTTAAAGTGACTCTAAACACTGAAAACCCTCAAGGTCTAGAATCATTTTTTTTTTTCTTCTAGTTTAACTTCAAGTTGTCCAGATGTCTACTTATTTAACCCGTGCTCAGTTGTTAAGTTGTGTTTGACTCTTCTAGACCCCATGGACTGTAGTCTGCCAGGCTCCTCTGACCACGGGATTTTTCAGGCAAAAGTACTAGAGTGAGTTGCCATTTCCTCCTCCAGGGGACCTTCCCAACCCAGGGATCGAACCTGTGTCTCTTAGGTCTCCTGTATTGGCAGATGGATTCTTTACCACTGAGCCACCTGGGAAGCCTATTTAACAGCTAATGCAGTAATAAAATTTCACTTGTGAATTTGACCTCAATTCCAGATAATTGACTGTAGTTCTAACCTGCCTGAAAGCAGAAAGACTTTTTTCTGGAAGCAACAATCACTATTAAAAAGGCAAAGAGTGCTCTGGTATGGCCAGCAATTCTATTTTCAGTGACCCCTTTCTCCCTGTCTTTTTCTCCCACGCTGAACCTTAGGAGACCTCACAAGCTTTCAAAAATAGAGCGAGAGGTTGAAGATAAAGGCCTGTTCATTCTACTGGGGAGTGTCCCACGGAGTCATGTCCAGACAGTGTCTCTGCTGCTTGGATATCTTTTTCTGAGATTTCAGAATCTGCCTCTTTGTGTGCCAAAGTATGTATGTGCAAGTATGAATCTCAGATGTGTTCTATATGGATACACATAATTAACTTTCTTACCCTCTTCTTTTCAGCTTTATCGAAGTGCTTCAAATGACAGTTTCTGACTCTTCAGTCACTGCTCTGTCACTTCACCACATTGCCTCTCTGCAAATAATCAGGTACCAGGCTCTTAAATACATCTTCTTCTAAAGATGGTGGTCACTTCCTAACCCTAAGTTACCTAGAATACAGGGCAACTCTATCGAAAAAAAAGTTGCTTATTAGACTTTATATATTTTGGAGCAGTTTCTGGTTCACAGCAAAATTGAGCTGAAGATTGAGATTTTCCATATCTCTCTGCCTCGTCACATGCACAGCCTCCCCCATTATCAACAGTCTCCACAGAGTGGTACATTTGTTACAACTGATGAATTTACATTGTTGTTCGGTCCCTGAGTCCTGTCACTCTGTGACCTCAGGGACTGCAGCACGCCAGGCTTCCTGGTCCTTCACCTTCACCCAGAGCTTGCTCAAAGTCACGTCCACTGAGTCTGTGATGCCATCCAACCATCTCATCCTCTGTCGTCCCCTTGTCCTCCCGCCTTCAATCTTTCTCAGCATCAGGGTCCTTTCTAATGAGATCTAATGAAGAACCTGATCCGGTTCTTCGCATCAGCTGGCCAAATCATTGGAGCTTCAGCTTCAGCATCAATCCTTCTAAGGAATATTCAGGATTGATTTCCTTTAGGATTGACTGTTTTGATCTCCTTGCAGCCCAAGAGACTCTCAAGAGTCTTCTCCAACACCACAGTTCAAAAGTATCAGTTCTTCAGCGTTCACATTGACACATCATAATCATAATCACTTAAGGTCTGTGCTTTACGTTACAGTTCACTCTCCCTGTTGTACATTCTGCGGGATTGGACAAATGTGTAATGACATGTATCCACCATATAGTATCATATAGACTGGCTTCACCGGAGAAGGCGATGGCACCCCACTCCAGTACTCTTGCCTGGAAAATCCCATGGATGGAGGAGCCTGGTGGGCTGCAGTCCATGGGGTCGCTAGGAGTCGGACGCGACTGAGCGACTTCACTTTCACTTTCATGCACTGGAGAAGGAAACGGCAACCCACTCCAGTGTTCCTGCCTGGAGAATCCCAGGGACTGGGGAGCCTGGTGGGCTGCCGTCTATGGGGTCGCACAGAGTCAGACACGACTGAAGCAACTTAGCAGCAGACTGGCTTCATAGCGTTAAAAATCCTGTATGCTCTCTGCCCAGAGATTGGATTTAAAAGGGCGAGAAGAGAGGGAAAGGAAAAAACCGGTGCAATGCAGAGGCGCCAAGAAACTCCCAACCAAGTTCGTTTCTAAGTTCACATGCTCCAGCTGGCCCATCTCTCCAACTCAACTCTGGGCAGGTTCCTCCTCCTTTTGTTTAAGTGTCAAG